>NC_067244.2:183428717-184053717 GCF_019359855.2 Lolium perenne
GCCGCTACGGGCGCAAGGCGATGCCGACTGCTTCCGGGTAAGTTTTTCATTTTCTTGCTTGCCTCTTTTTGCCAAGTTCTTTTTCCGGTTGCTTTTCTCTAACCATCCTTCTTTCTTTCTTTCAGCCCCGCGCTCAAGCTTGTCCCAAGGCCATCGGGCTCTGAAGGTTCCGCAAGGACTTCAACCCCTCCTCCTCACTCATGCCCGGCACCATCTGGTGCCGGCAACACCTCTGCCTCCCTTTCGGGGGGCACAACAAATTCGGGGCGTGCGGCCCCTTCATCATCAGATCACCGCACGGAGGAGGATCTTTCCTTTCTCCAAGAGAACCAAGATACCGGCGCCAGCAACATCGGCGCCGAAGAAGAAGAAACTGCTGGGCGGGCGGAGCCTCCGGCTCCTCCCGTCCCTGAAAAGATGACAACTTCCGCGCCGGAATCTTCCGCGCCGGAAGGCTTCAACCTGGGTGCCGCGCCTAGCGCTCCCCCTTCTCCACGAACCATCCTCATGCCCCCGCCAGACGCTCCTCGCGCCAAGCCCTTCAGGGCAGCTCCAACTGCGCCACCGCCCAAGACCTCCAAGCTGATCAAGGGGAAGGCGACAGCTTCCAGCGCCCCTTCCGGCGGCCAGCAGCCCCTGGTGCTGCACGTCGCCAAGGCTGCCAAGGATACCGCCACGAAGGCCACCGGCCTCCTTGGCCGTATTACTGAGTTCCAGCGCAAAGGCCAGGACCTGGGGCATCTTCTGCCCTACGCCCAAAAGTGGAACGCCGCGGACATGACTCCGGCGACCCGCGGCTTGGGCAAGGACAGGCTGCCGGCACCTGACCCTGTCGGGGACCGGTCTTCCGAGGAGCACTTCATGCGGCTTCGCAGCGCCGTGAAGGAGCTCGACAGCGCGTGGTACGATTCCACGAACAACTTGATGGTACGTTCTACTAACTTTTTTCAATCTTTACCGGTTTCCTTGCTTCCGGCTTTGCTCTATCTTTAGTTCATGCCGGTTTCTCTCTTGTCTATCTTCCCAGTCCCCGAGTTTTGTGGTGAGAGCGCAGCTCTTAGCGCAAAACTTAATTTAAAAACTTAGCGTGAAACCGGCACTGCCAGTCCCCGAGTTTCGGGTTAAACACCTTCTTCTTAGCGCACAACTTATCTTAGAAACGCGCAAAACCGGCACTGCCAGTCCCCGAGTTTCGGGTTAAGAACTTTGTTCTTAGCGCAAAACTTATCTTAGAAACGCGCAAAACCGGCACTGCCAGTCCCCGAGTTTCGGGTTAAGAACTTTGTTCTTAGCGCAAAACTTATCTTAGAAACGCGCAAAACCGGCACTGCCAGTCCCCGAGTTTCGGGTTAAGAACTTTGTTCTTAGCGCAAAACTTATCTTAGAAATACGCGAAACCGGCACTGCCAGTCCCCGAGTCTCGGGTTAAGAATTTTGTTCTTATCGCAAAACTTAACTCATTTCTTTTTCTTGAACAGCTCACGGCTGACGCTCGGAAGGCCCTCTTTGAGGAGCTTCTATGGGAGCATCGGGAGCTCGCTGAGGCACACGATAAGTGCCAAGGTAATTTTGTACAACCGGCATCTTTTTACCGGAAACCTTTTTCCTTCTGACATTTATAATCTTTGCTTAACAGTGATCCCTGAAGCTTCCATCGAGGCTCTCAAGGAGCAGCTCGCTGCGGCCCAACGTACAACTTTCTCTTTTCTCCTGTTAACTTGTTTTTCTTTTCATCTTTACCAGCACAATCGTGTTAACATCTTCTTTTTCGGGTTGTAGGGGAGAAGGATGAGCTCATCCGGCGGCATCAGGAAGAGCTCAGCGCCCAGAAAACCAGCTACCAGGAGCTCAAGTCCCAGCTCATCCAGCTGGGGCTCGACCATGCCAAGGCCATCAAAACCGCTGAAGCTGATGCAGCGGCCAAGATGAATGAGGCTCTGGAAGATGCCAGCAATGCCACTGTGGTGTTGCGCGCTGAGCTGGAGGAGCTGGCCAAGGCCCGGAAGGGTGCCGAGGAGAGAGCTGCGCGCCTGGAGGAGGAGCAGAAGGGGTGCAACCAGTTGATCCTGCAAACTGATACACTTGCCTACCGTAAGTCCTTTCCTTTTGCATTCTTTGACTACCGCATACGAGCCTTTTTTCTTCCAACTGCATTTTTCCTTCCGGTTTCATTTCTTTCCGGTTGCATCTTTTTCCGGATTCTTTTCCTTAGCCTTTTTCTTTCTTTACACAGGCCTCTTTTCGGACTCTCAGAGATATGCTGTCAAGAAAGTTGACGAGCGCCGCACTGCCCAAGGCCAAGCGAATCTCGCCGTGCCATGGACGCCCTATGACCATCTGGTCGCGCTGAACGCGCGGGTGTCTCATATGCGCGCCATAGATCGCAATTTATCTGATATCCCTGATGTAGCTACCCAGCTCTTCAGGATTCTGTGGCCTGGCGAGGAGGTGCCGGATACTTTCTCCCTCATCAGCGATCGTCTCATGGGCGCCGGCAAGAGGATCCGCGAGTGGCAGTGCTCTGCTGCCCGCGCTGGAGCGGACTCTGCTCTCCGCGTCGCTTGTTCCTGGTACCCGGAGCTCAACCTGGATGCCCTTACCGGAGTGCGCGAAGGCGCGGAAACCGATCTGGACCCGATTCTCACCGCTAAGCGGCAGGATCGCGCGTACCACATCGCGGAGTACGCCGACATGCGCACCTTCATCCCTCCCCCTCCTGACGTCAAAGATTATCTTGATGAGGAGGAGGATGAAGCCGAGGAGGAGCCTCTGGGCGACGCTGGTGCTGGCGATGCCCCTCCGGAAGCCCCTGCTGCCTGATGATCTTCTACTGAATGTTTGCCTGTGATATGTCTGTTGGTCCTGTTTGTCTTAAAACAATGCTCGTTAAATTCTGCCCCGCATGCCGGGCTTATGATGTAAAACTTTAAGTCTGCTTGTGGTTGCCGTACAACATTTTATGCCGGTAAGTTATACCGGTTGCTAATTATCTTAAGTTTGTCTTAGCATATTTGCTTTTGGTTTTGCTTTTATCCTGCACTGCAAAGATTTCCAAATTGTTTCCGCATCCAATTCGATGCACACTTGGTTCTTTTGCCTTGGCTCTGCCTGCCTTCTCTGGGCGTTCTTTGGCGTATGAGCACAAGGTTCTTTCACCAAACAAGCATTTTCTTGAACTTAGAAATAACTTCGAAACTTTGCAAAAAACCGGTTAAACCGGGGTTAGTTAAATTTTCCGGATTGTTCTTTCCTGCTCTCCCTCTTCGCAGTTCATGTGCTTATCTCCTACCGGTTTATCTTGCTTGCCATGAAGCCGGGTTGCGGACAGCAGCAAAGTCGAAGACTCCGGTAGGATTTAGCACACTACTAAACCGGAAAGAAAAAACGTGCAATAAGCAACCGGTGAACTGAAAAAAATAAACAAGTTCCATGCAACCTTATTGGGGTAGTCCCCGAGATTCATTCGAGGTTCCGACATCTTTTATTCATAGCATGTAAGGTACAAAAAGGAACTTCTTACACCACAACTTCAAGAGTAGAAAGGACGCAACAGAGCTACGTTCCATGGACGCTTGCTCTCTTCTCCGGACCTGTTCGCCTTTCCTTTTTTCCACTCCTGTGCATCGATCAGGTAATATGCATCATTGTGAAGCACCTTGCTTACAATGAAGGGACCCTCCCATGGTGGTAAGAGCTTGTGCCGGCCTTCAGTGCGCTGCACTAGGCGTAGCACCAGATCTCCTTCCCGGAAAACTCTCGGGTTAACCTTCCGGCTATGATAGCGTCTGAGGTTCTGCTGGTAGATTGCTATTCTTGCCAAAGCCAGCTCTCTTGCTTCTTCTAGCAAGTCCACATCATTTTCTCTGGCCTCCTTGACCTCTTGCTCAGTATAGAGCTGTACCCTTGGTGAATCATGAATGATGTCAGTTGGTATGACTGCTTCTGCTCCATAAACCATGAAGAACGGAGTGTATCCGGTAGACCGGTTTGGAGTTGTTCTTATACTCCACAGTACTGACGGTAGCTCATCGAGCCAACATCCCGGTGACTTTTCCACTGCATCAATGAGTCTCGGTTTGATACCGGAAAGTACCAAAGCATTCATTCTTTCCACTTGGCCATTGCCTTGTGGGTGTGCCACTGAGCACAAATCCAGCCGGATGTTGTTGTCCTCACAGAACCTTTTGAACTCACCTTGAGCAAAGTTGGTTCCATTGTCAGTGATGATGCTGTGCGGGTATCCATACCGCAAAATGACATCTTTCAAGAACTTCACCGCTGTGCGCCCATCACACTTTGCGATAGGTTTCACTTCTAGCCATTTGGTGAATTTATCCACCATTACCAAGATGTGAGTCATGCTGCTCCTAGCAGTTTTGAATGGGCCAACCATATCGAGGCACCAAACGGCAAACGGCCATGTTAACGGTATTGTCTTTAAACCAGACGCTGGGGTATGATTTTGCTTGGCGTACCTCTGGCACCCGTTGCATTTTCTTACCAAATCCTCAGCGTTTTCCAAAGCAGTGGGCCAATAGAACCCATGCCGGAATACTTTTGCTACCAACGCCCTTGATGAAGCATGATGCCCACATTCTCCTTGGTGAATTTCCTCAAGCATTTCTTTCCCTTCTTCTGGTTCCACACATCTTTGAAGGACACCGGTGACGCTTCTCTTGTACACCTCACCATTGATGAATGTATATGCCTTGGACCTTCTTTGTATTCTTCTTGACTCATTTTCGTCATCCGGCAAGGTGCCGTTGATCAGGAATTCCTTAATAGGTTTAACCCACGACGGTGTCTCTCGAACCAAAAACACCGGTGCATCTATCTCCATGCTATCTACCAGCATCATTTCTCCTGGTATGGGTACAGCAGTCCCCGAGCTTGCCGGAGCAGTCCCCGGGTTTACCGGTGCAGTCCCCGGGTTCCCTTCATCAATATCCATGGGTACTACATGTGATTCCGGTACAAAAATTGATTTTGATTCCGGGCTTGGTTTGATCGACAGTGCTCTTAAGTGAGCCAAAGCTATTCCGGGAGGAATTTCTTGCCTGGATGAGCCCAGCTTGGACAAAGCATCCGCGGCTTCATTTTCTACGCGCGGCACATGGTGAAACTCACATCCTTCGAAGAATCCGGCAATCTTTTGCACGTGAAACCGGTACGAGGCTATGTTGGCATCTTTTGCATCCCAATCCCCGGAACACTGCTGTACCACAAGATCTGAATCTCCATAGCAAATGATCCGGTGTGCACCGATTTCTTTTGCGACCTTAAGCCCATGGATCAAAGCCTCATATTCAGCGACATTATTCGATGCCCTGAAATGTACTTGCAAAACATACCGGAGGTGATCTCCTTTTGGTGAGGTGAGCACCACACCGGCACCTAGACCCTCTTTGAGCTTGGATCCATCAAAGTGCATTTTCCAGTATTCTATCCTCTGATCTGGCGGTTTGTATTGCATTTCCGCCCAATCAACGAGGAAGTCAGCCAAAGCCTGTGATTTTATGGCGTCCCTTCTTTCGTACGCTGGTACATATGGTGATATCTGGATTGCCCATTTTGCAATCCTTCCGCTAGCGTCCTTGTTGCACATGATATCAGAGATTGGTGCTTCACTCACCACCTTCATAGGATGCTCTTCAAAGTAGTGCTTGAGTTTTGTGGCGGCCATGTACACGCCATAAGTCATCTTTTGGAAGTGAGGGTAGTTTTGTTTTGAGAGGGAGAGCACCTCGCTCAGGTAGTATACTGGCCTCTGGACGGTTTTTCCTTCCTCTTCTCTTTCAACTACAACCACTACGCTCACAACCCAGTTTGTTGCCGCTATGTATAATAGCATAGGCTCTCTCTCTAGAGGCGAAGCCAATATAGGTGCTGTGGCCAGCATTGCTTTTAGTTCTTTGAACGCTGCGTCTGCCTGAGGGGTCCAGACGAACTTGTCGGATTTTTTCATCAGAGCATAGAGTGGCAGAGCTTTTTCTCCCAACCTGCTCACGAACCGGCTTAGCGATGCCAAGCTTCCGGTAAACTTTTGCACATCTTTTAGCTCTCGAGGGACAGTCATTCTTTCTATTGCCCGAATTTTTACCGGATTGACTTCTATGCCCCGGCTTGATACAAGGAAACCGAGCAGCTTGCCGGCAGGAACACCGAAAGTACATTTTGCCGGATTAAGCTTCATCCGGAACCGTCTTAGGTTATCGAATGTTTGCCGGATGTCATCGATTAAGGTGTTCTTTACCTTAGTTTTTATCACAATGTCATCTACATAGACTTGCACATTCTTTCCAATATGATCAAACAAGCATTTTTGCATACAGCGCTGGTACGTTGCACCAGCGTTGCGCAAACCAAAAGGCATAGTGACATAGCAATAAGCCCCGTGCGGGGTAATGAACGCAGTTTTTATTTGATCTTCCTTTTTCAAGGGAATTTGGTGGAAACCGGAGTAGGCATCCAGGAAGGACAACAACTCACACCCAGCAGTTGAATCAATCACTTGATCGATCCGTGGTAAAGGAAACGGGTCTCTTGGGCAAGCCTTGTTTAGGTTGGTGTAGTCGATGCACATGCGCCACACCTTTGGAGCTTTTGCTTCCAGGTTCTCATCTTTTTTCTTTTCAACCATTACCGGATTGGCCAGCCACTCTGTGTGCGTGACCTCCACAATGAATCCGGCAACAAGCAGTTTGGTTACCTCTTCTCCTATGATTTTCCTTCTATCTTCAGCGAACCGGCGCAAGGGTTGTCGCACCGGCTTGGCATCCTTCCGGACGTTTAAAGAGTGCTCAGCCAGCTCCCTCGGAACACCTACCAAATCATCAGTTGACCAGGCAAAGATATTCCGATTCTCACGGAGGAAGCTGACGAGCGCGCTTTCCTATGCTTGATCGAGTCCGGTACCAATGCGAACGGTGCGCTCTGGGTAAGCCGGATCCAGCACAATGTCCTTTGTTTCATTCGTCGGCTTGAATGCCGGTGAGCCCAAGTTTCCACTCATTGCCGCTAAGCTCAACTGTGAGGACTGAGCCAGCGCAACCGCTGTTTGCATCCTTTTCTTTTCCTCCGCGATCACCAGCGATTCCGCTAGGTTTGATCCGGCAGATGCAGTTTCCAGTGAGACTTTGTAGTTCCCCACCACAGTCAAGGGTCCACGAGGCGCCGGCATCTTCATCTTGAGGTAAGCCGTATGAGTGGTAGCCATGAAAGCTGCCAATGCTGGTCTTCCCAACAACGCATGGTAAGGACTGTCTAGATCTACCACCTCAAACTCAACATTTTCAACCCGGCAATTATCACGTCCTCCAAATGCTACGTCCACCCGAACTTTTCCTATCGGGGCACAGGACAAGCCCGGAATGATTCCGTGGAACGTTGTACGTGTTGGCTGAAGCATGTTTTCTGTTATGCCCAGCGTATGCATGGTATGCTTGTACATGATGTTTATGCTGCTGCCGTTATCTATCAGCACCTTGCTGAACTTTACTCGAGTTTGTGGCCCTTTCATGATTGGGTCCACAACAAGAGCGTATCCACCCGGATTCGGCATGATTTTAGGGTGATCCTTGAATGACCAGGTAATTTCCTGATCTGACCACAGCATGTACTTGGGGACTGCCGCCATCACGGCATTGACCTCCATGGAGCGGCGGTGTACACTTTGCCTATCTGTTGGCTCAGTGACAAAGACAACACAGCACATATGCGGGCCTTCGTAAACATTCCGGCCTAAAGGTGCCGGTGGAGGTGGTTGATCATCATCTTGCGCCACCCGGTTAACTTGCTGATACTGCTGCCGGTTTGGCTGCACTGGTAAGGCATTTGCCCCGGTAAGTGGCGGTGGTGGTGGTAGCTGTTGTTGCCGCGGCATGTCTTGTGGTGGTTGTGCATCTTTTACTGTTCCCTTTTGCATTAAGTACTTGGTCCAGGTACAATCCTTCGTCAGATGGTTTGACGGGTGTGCCGGATTCGGTGTGTGCCACCGGCAAGGTTGGTCCATGGCAGCTTCCATGGTGTACTTTGCGGGTTCTTGCCAGTTTCTTTTCTGGACCCAGGGTTTCTTTTCCACCCATTGTTTCTTAGGACCCGCCCACGGCTGCGATCCGGTTCTTTGCCTCTGACTGCCGCTGGCCTCAGAGTTTTCCTGCACAGCAGCAACTTGCTGCGGACCGTACCTTCGATCCGGAAAATCTTCTCTTCTTTTGTTATTCCGGTTATCCCGGTGTTGTTCGTGGCGCAGCTGCTCCGGCTCAGGTTGCACTGCCGGCTGCGTTGGGTCTCCCAATGCATAGCTATCCGCCACACGTATCATCTCTGCCAACGTTGTCGGCATGTTTCGCTGCAGCTTTTGCCACAACGGTGAACCTCTTCTGCACCCACTGCTAAACCAAGCAATGGCCTGTGCCTCGATTACCCCTTCACAGGAGTTCCTTGTAGTGTTCCACCGGGCCAGATAATCCCGGTCTGTTTCGTTTGGGCGCTGTACGCACAGAGCGAGTTGCTGCGGCCTATTTGGCCTTTGATAAGTGCTGCTGAAATTGCTCACAAAAGCCTCCTCAAAATCTAGCCAGCCATTGATGCTTCCTGCCGGCAAGTTGTTTAGCCAGATTCTTGCCGGTCCAACCAAAAACGATGGTATGATCCTTACGGCCCAACGCCGATTTCCTCCTCCCGCTACGGTTCCTCCACCGCCTGCGACATATACCGCGGTCACGTAATCCGCGAGCCAGTCTTCCGGCTTCGTAGTGCCATCGTATGTTTTTGTGTCACGGGGCAACATAAAGTTGCGCACTGGTGGTCTTTCTTTCATGATCCTTGGGCCAAAGCACTTTGGGCCTGGGGGACCTTCCTCCTCGACCATTTCTGACAAGTACACTCTATCCAGACGGTGCCTCGCATCCCGTTCCGGTAAGTATTTCTCTCCCAGGCGTTCTCCCAATGCGTTCCGGAAAGCTGCCGGTCTTGCAGAATCAGCTTCATCATAACATTTCGGTACCGCGGCCCTTGCCTGCCGGTACCTTGGGGGATCTATTTCCTCCTCCTCATACGCTGCCCTTGCAGGTCGATAATTTTGCCCGGTCTCGTATCTACCGGCATGATTGTTTCCGGCATAGCCGCCTCTGGCGTAGCCTCGTTCTGCCCCTTGGCTTTTTCTACCGGCATCGTGTTGCCCGACTTGTTGTTTTCCGGCAAGAACTGGATCGTACACAGTCATCTGCTGTGCGTTCACGTCTTTTTCTCTTCTTCTGTCCGGATGGGGGGACGATGCCTGCCCATGGGACTTGCTTCCGGCATTCTTTGTTGAACGCACGGATTTCGAGGCCGCGGCCTTGTTTAGCTTAGCCAGCTGCTCAGCATTCTGCTGCTCAATAGTTTCCAGCAGCTCTCTAACACGCTCTTGCTGTTTTGCCAAAGCATCTCCGGAAAGCGACTCGCACAACTCTACTGCAGCTTTAGCAGCTTTTATAGTTTTATCCGGGCTACTGTACTTAGGTTTTTCCACGATGCTAACAGATGCAGAGGTACTTTTGCCGGCATGAATCTCTTTGCGCAAATCCTGATCTAGGTTGCGAGCTTTTAGCCGGTTCTCCGGTATCCTGGCAGCATGCGCGCTAACAGAAGCAAAGCCATGGGCAGCGTTATACTCACGTACGGTTAGGTTCAGCTCGCGCTGCGCCCTGATGACGTCCTTGCCGCTCTCGAGTATCTTCTGGCGCTGCGCCTCCAGCTCCGCCTGAGCCGCTGCCGGGTCGATGTTCTGCGCGATGGGGGTGGCGAGGACGTTCATCGCCGCTTGGAGCGGTGTCTCCGGTGGTGCGGATGATGCTCCCGCTGCGCCTGCGCCTCGCTCCAGCGGTGGCTTGGCCGCACGGGTCGAAACCGCACGCCCAGCACCTTCACCCACAGCTTCTTTGCCGGTGTCGACCGCGCCTGCCATCATCACCTCCACGCTCCCTGGAGCGCGGCCCGCATGTAGCCATCTTGGCGGATCCGGCGCCACCAGCACCGGCGAGAGGCACTGGCGCACAGGAACGGTGCCGAAGTAGATGCGGTGGCTGCCGAACTCGATGATGCGGCCGTTCTTGGGGAAGATGCCGCCGTTGGCGAAGCAGCCCGCGTTGTCGTTGATGAAGTCCATGGCGTAGATGCGCTGCACCAACGCGGAGACCGTACGCTGACCGGCGACGTCGAGGATGCCCACCCGAATGTGAACTCCAGCAAGCGCCACTTCATGCCCCACGGTGGGCGCCAACTGTCGTCGTGGTGAACGAGCAGATGCCATAGGATGGCTTAGATTGGGGCCGAATGGACGCTAGAGGATTCGGGGGAGGGTTTGCGATTAGATGGGAAGAACTTCCGGATGCTTTCCTCAAGAACACAACCAAAGGCCGGTATACAAGAAGAGAGACAAGAGGAAGAACTCTTTACTAGATCGCTGGTTTCATTAATCTCAACATGGTTACAAGTTTGTGCTTCGAGCCTTCCTACTACCGTGCGTGCATGCCCGTAAGGAGGGCTGCCCCCTCTCCTTATATAGGGGAGAGGGTGGCTTACAGGGCAAGAAACCCTAATGGCATCTTTGACTAGACAAACTACTTTACAAAGCTACTTTAATCACCGATGACGCCGGGGTCCTCTTTAATCAGGGCTGCTGATGTCCTCCGGCTTCTTTTAGCGTCATCCCTCTCTTTGGCGCCAGGGCTCTGATTAAAGCCACTTTGCTTAGCTCATCCTTGTCTTCTTGCTCTGAAGAGAATCTTTGACCAGTCCTGCCGACAGGCCCTTCTTTCCGGTAACTTCTTTACCGGGTTCCGGCATGCCCCCTTGGGGATGCCGGCTTGGCTTCACTTAGCCCAAACTCCTACCTTTGTTACCGGTAAGAATATTAAACTGGTATCTCGATGGCTCAAACCATCCGGTCCGGCATGCCTTTGGCATACCGGGGGTTATCCCCCCAACAGTCACACAATGAAATTCTTGGGTATTTGTACCATATTGGTTGGTATGAAGTGTCATACAAAACAACGCAATACAAGAATACAATGGCCTAAGTGACTGACAAGGAATATGATAGGAATACACGTCTGGAACAAAATAAAGTGTTATTATATTCGTCGTTGGCATTCTATCTAGCCTTTAGGATTTATAATAAAGAACTTAATAATTGTTATTTTGCTCTGGTCAAATGAAAACAATGAGTTGTTCAAATTATGACATTACTCCATGTACGATGTATAAGTTATTATAAATCTTAATGGTGAAACACACACACATAATACTGACGCTAAAATGCCATAAGGCAAGTGATTTGAATTCCACTTATTTGTGGAACCGCCATTTAGGTCATGTTAGAAAGGAACGTATGAAGGAACTCCATGCAAATGGATTTTTGGAGTCATTTGATTTTTTGAATCATTTGGCGCTTGCAAATCTTTTCTAAAAGAGAATGACTAAAATACCGTTCATAGGCCAAGAGTTGAACGGGCAACTAACTTAGTGAAAACATACATAATGATATATGTGGTTCACTAGGCATAGTTGTGTGCGGGAGATTCTTCTACTTCATGAAAACTTTCAACAATGAATTGAGTATATATGTGGATATATTCAATAAGGAAGAAGTTTGAAACATTTGAATGGATTCAAATAAATTTTAGCATGAAGTGGAAATCATCGTAATAGAAAAGTCAAATATCTATGATTGGATCATGGTGAAAATATTTGAATTACGAGTTTTAGCGAACATCTAAGAGAGTCATGAAATTGTTCTACAACTCACATTTCTTGGAGTATCCGAGAGATGTATCCAAACCTTGTTGGATTAATGATGAGATAAAATATTATGACGCCATTATATTTTTGTGGATTATGCTTTAGTGACTACCGCTTTTACACTGAATAGGGCATCATCATGATCTGTTGAAATGACACCATACATGTTATGATGTGGGTATAAACCCTAATAGTCTTTTCTTAAAATTTTGGTCTAAGAGTTTACAACCAAAATCGGATGAATGTCTTTGTTGGTTATCCCAGAGATTTAATTGGGAATTCTTCCCACGAGACAAAGACAAAAGTGTTTGTTAATGTTTCTTATTTCCGAGAAATTGTTTCTAGTGAAGTATTTAAGTGGGAGGACAATATAATTTGATAAGGTTTTTGAACCTGAGCATAATGATCAGAGTAGCGCAGCATCGGAATTGGTTTCGGAAGCGGCCACGACGATCATGGCTCCCATGACTACAAAGTGTTTTAGCCATGGAGATCGAAGTACATATTGAACCTTTTAGGTATGGTTTACTTTGTGATCAAATAAATGATTTGTGGACAAAGGATTGATTTTTGAACAATGATAAACCAACTACAAACAAAGAAGTTATGATGGGCCCTGACTCCGTTAAAATGGATATACGCCATGAAATCCAAGATAGATGAATACTTTTTGAAAGTAAATGGATCTATGAAATTGATGGACTTGGATGAAATATCCTTGAAGAAGCTCAACTTGTCGAAAAGTTGTTTACGACAAAGTTCAAAGAGTTGACTACGATAAGATTAGATCTTCCGTAGCAATGCTTATAGTCTATGTGGTGTATTCTAGTAATCACTACATATTTCTTTTATGAGATATGCTAGTAGGATGGAAAAACACACTACTTAACAGAAGTGTGTATTAAAGGTGTATACAAGATACAACCAATTGTTTTGCTAGTCCGTAGAATACTAGATAGGTATACGAACTTCAATTGGATAAAGTGAGTATCACGGAGTTGGAATCTTCACCAGATGAAATAGTCAAAGAGTTTTTGATTTCATCAGAAACGATGAAGAGGCTTGCATTTGCAAGAAATTAAGTGGGAGTGCTGAGACATATTTATAATACTTTATGTAGATGACATATAGTTGGTTATAAATGATGTAATTATATACTTGATTAAAAAGGTTTCATTGAGAAATTAACTTCAATGAAAAGATATGGACTGAAACAAATTTAGTGTCAAGATCTATGAAGATAGATTGAAACACATAATAAGTTTAAGTCAAAGTACATAGAATGGATATTGAAGTAGTTCAATATAGAAATATTAAGAAAATGTTCTTGTCATGTGAAGTTTTTACAAGACTTGAGTGTATCTGACACCCAATGAGTAAAAACACATGAGTGATTATAGATCACAAATAATATGTACACAATCAGATGTCATGTACTCTTAAAAATGTTATGAGCATGTACCAGAATGATTCATGTGATGATCATTGAAAAACAGTAAGAATATTTTTGAGTACTTAAGAAGAACCAAGGATACATATATATAGTTTTGTATGGAGAAATGACAAACAAATCGCTGTAAGGTGTTGCATCGATATTTGTTTTTGTCACATATGAAAATAAAATTTCAATCTCAAATTAGACTAAGTGTTGTTTAAAAGGTAGCACAATGAGCTAGAAGTTGTCTATGCTAGATTTAGAAGAGTTCTAAATATTATGACGGATTCTACAAAAGAAGGCAGAGTATGTTATTGTTTTGACAATGACAAAGGATGTTAAAGTCAAGAGGTTCTTTGAGAACTTGGTGTAGTTCCGACAGAGTCAGAACTTTGAAGCTATATTGTGTGTGACAATATTAGTGACATATTTCAGAGCGCGGAATTAAGGTTCCACCAGAAGACCAAACATATTTAATGCCGACTCATTTGGAAATGAGTGATGCGTTGAGACGCAAATGAATTACAAAATACATACGTTTCTGAGCGTGTCAGATCTGTTGACTAAAACCTCTCCCGTGAGCAATACATGATAAAGCACCGGAAGGCCAAGGTGTTATATCTTTACAAATGTAAACTAGATTATTGAATCTAGTGCAAGTGGGAGACTGTTGGAGATATGCCCAAGAGGCAATAATAAAATGGTTATTATAATATCTTTGAGTTTATGATAATGTTTACATACCATGTTATAATTGTATTAACCGAAACATTGATACATGTGTGTTATGTGAACAACAAGGAGTCCCTAGTAAGCCTCTTGTATAACTAGCTTGTTGATTAATAGATGATCATCGTTTCATGATCATGAACATTGGATGTTATTAATAACAAGGTTATGTCATTATGTGAATGATATAATGGACACACCCAATTAAGCGTAGCATAAGATCACGTCATTAAGTTATTTGCTATAAGCTTTCAATACATAGTTACCTAGTCCTTATGACCATGAGATCATGTAAATCACTTATACCGGAAAGGTACTTTGATTACATCAAATGCCACTGCGTAAATGGGTGGTTATAAAGGTGGGATTAAGTATCCGGAAAGTATGAGTTGAGGCATATATATGGATCAACAGTGGGATTTGTCCATCCCGATGACGGATAGATATACTCTGGGCCCTCTCGGTGGAATGTCGTCTAATGTCTTGCAAGCATATGAATAAGTTCATAAGAGACCACATACCACGGTACGAGTAAAGAGTACTTGTCAGGAGATGAGGTTGACCAAGGTATAGAGTGATACCGATGATCAAACCTCGGACAAGTAAAATATCGCGTGACAAAGGGAATTGGTATCGTATGTGAATGGTTCATTCGATCACTAAGTCATCGTTGAATATGTGGTAGCCATTATGGATCTCCAGATCCCGCTATTGGTTATTGGTCGGAGAGAGTACTCAACCATGTCCACATAGTTCGCGAACCGTAGGGTGACACACTTAAGGTTTGATGTTGAAATGGTAGAACTTGAAATATGGAATGGAGTTCGAAGTTTTGTTCGAAGACCCGGATGGGATCCCGGACATCACGAGGAGTTCCGGAATGGTCCGGAGAATAAGATTCATATATAGGAAGTCATTTTACAAGATTTAAAATGATCCGGTGATTTTGCGGAAGGTTCTAGAAGGTTCTAGAAAAGTCCGGAAGGAATCACTAAGGAAGGAGGAGTCCCGGAGGGACTCCACCTCCCCATGGCCGGCCAACCCTAGAGGGTGGAGTCCAAGGTGGACTCCACCAAAGGGGGCCGGCCACCCCTCCACATGGAAGGGGGGAATCCCACCTCAAGTGGGATTCCCACCTTGGGTAGGTTTCCCTACTACATGGAAGGTTCTAGTGTTGGGGTCTTATTCGAAGACTTGTAGTCCAACACTTGGGGATCCACCTATATAATGAGGGGCATAGGGGAGGGGGGCCGGCCACCACAACCACCCCACCTTGGCCGCACCCAAGGAGGCCGGCCACCCCCTCTCCCAAACCCTAGCCGCCCCCTCTCTCCTCCTCTTCTCCCTCACGCTTAACGAAGCTCCGCCGGATATCTCCATCGCCACCGCCACCACGCCGTCGTGCTGCCGGATTCAAGGAGGAGCTACTACTTCCGCTGCCTGCTGGAACGGGGAGAAGGACGTCGTCTTCATCAACACCGAACGTGTGACCGAGTACGGAGGTGCTGCCCGATTGTGGCACCGTGATCAAGATCTTCTACGCGCTTTTGCAAGCGGCAAGTGATCGTCTACCGCAGCAATAAGAGCCTACTCTTATAGGCTTTGGAAATCTTCAAGGGTTAGTCTCGTTCATCCCCTCGTTGCTCCCATCTTCTAGATTGCATCTTGGCTTGGATTGCGTTCTCGCGGTAGGAAAATTTTTGTTTTCTATGCAACGAATCCCTACAAGTCCAACAAGGGAGGATAGAAACAAATGATGAAAGGTTTGACCTATCTAAAAAAGACATACCGGTAAAACCTCCAATCTCGAAAATGCAACAAGTTGCCCATGCAAAAACCATTCTCAATGAACTAGAGCTTGTCATGAGAATAAGCACAAGCTCTAAAACATCACATGGATAAGATCCAAATAAAACCAAGAAAGATGATGAACCAAACTCGAAAACGCAACAAGTGATCTATGCGAAATCCGTTTTCGATGAACTAGAGCTTGTCATGAGAATAAGCACAAGCTCTAAAACATCACATGGATAAGGTACAAATAACAACCAAGAAAGATGATGCAAGGATGCAAAGGTTTGAGCTCTCTCTGAACGATACGATCGAGTTACTCACTCGAGAGCCCTCTTGATAGTACGGCAACTAAACTATAAACCGGTCTCCAACTACACTATGAGACCGGTGAGAAAGAAACCCTATCAAGAGCAAACCTTATACTTGCGCATTCCACTTGAGCTCGATGACGACGATCTTGACCTCAACAAGATGGAACGCCTTTCTTGATTGTGCTTGCTTTACGAAGTCTTGTGGATTGCTCCCCCATAATCCACCATGGGAGAGCTTCTTATTCGGCGCATCTTCACATATCCATGATCACCATAAGGATGCAAGACTCAAGCAAAGGATCTCTTCGAGATGGCTCATCTTGAACTTGCACTTCATTTCTTCATTCTTCATCATGTTGATGTCTTGAAGTAACTTGAGGGCTTACTTCATCTTCATCTTCAAGACATACTTGACACTTGATATCCTTCATCAATTTCTTCTTATTGCAACCTAATACAAACATGTTGATGTCTTGAAGTAACTTGAGGGCTCACTTCATCTTCATCTTCAAGACATACTTGACACTTGATATCCTTTATCAAATTCTTCTTATTGCAACCTTGAAGCCAACATATGGTTCAAGAATTGCCTATGGACAACTCCTACAAATATAACTCAATGCAAACATTAGTCCATAGGGATTGTCATTAATTACCAAAACCACACATGGGGGTTCCATGCACTTTCAATCTCCCCCATTTTGGTAATTGATGACAATCTATTTGAAAGGGTTTATATAAGGAATTGAAGTAACAAACAAGTTGAATATATAGAGCAAACTCCCCCATAATATATGCATGTGTGAATGATCTTGACTTTCATTGCATATATTGGCATTCAAAGCCTAGTGGGGTTTCCTCTAAATATTCAACTATGCAAAGCAACAAGATGCAATGCAATAAAGGCACATGCTTAATCACAAAGCAAAGACATAACCAAATTCCCTTAAACCCTCAAAACTTCTCCCCCATTGGCACCAATTGCCGAAATGGGTGAAAAATTTAGAAGGCCAATATAGTGAGAGTTCCTCCATAGCATGTGCATTTCTCATAATTTGAGTGGAATCAAATGCACATATCCAATGACGAATATTCGGAAGGAATCACACTATAGATAGGATCAAAGATTGCGAAAAGATAACAAAGTCAAGAAGCTTCAACAAATGAAGCAAGCAACCAAATGAACCACAAGGAAGATACCAAAAGAAAGATAGATATTATGATAAGATCAAGAAGATTGCTCTAAATAATATGAGGAAGCTCCCCAAGGTTTGTGCACAAAACTAGACAATTTGCATTGGAGTATAAAGTGCACAAACATGGAATCATCACTCCCATAATATCATTCAAAAACAAAAGATAGCAAGTGAATCAAACTCTAATGATCACCACAAGATAGTGCTCTAAATCAAATGAGGAAGCTCCCCAAGGTACATGCATAAATTAAAATGTTGCATTTGAATACAATATGCATAACATGGAATCCTCACACCCTCATTACCATTTAAAACACAAACATTTGCAATAGATCATAGATAGAAAAATAAGCTTAACACTTGCAACAAACAAATAGTTGAACAACAAGTAAGAGGCACCATAATAAAAGGCTCAACCAAGAGGATATGTGAAAGGCATGATAAAGCATATTATAAGACTATTACAAGGATAAGCAAAAAGCATCATCATAGTCTTCAATGAATTATATTGCTTAGCATGACCAATCAACACGCAATAAATAAATAAGATATCAAAAGGAGATGTATCATCTCTTATGTGTATAAGTTTCTCTAAGTGGGCAATATCACAAAGATATTTATCCACAAAGAAACATGCACACACAAAATAGATACGCAAGAAAAATAGTATGATATCCAAGACGAAGTCATGCAATATACCAATAAGAATTTTTGCTTAATAGCATGGCCAAAGGCTCAATTTTATCTTATTGTACATTCATGAACTTCAACCACAAACAACTAAAATACATCACAAATATCAACAAGGGATAGAAGATAGTTGGGATGCATTTGAGAAAGGCAACAAGTATCACAAACGAGGATACCAAAAGAAGTAACTAAATTTGCACTTTCATCTATATTGCACATGTGAGAGCCTTGAGGAATTGATATGCAATAAAATTGCTAGATAGGCATAGTTGGGATGGATGAATCATGAGCATGATTTAAAATACTTCCCAACAAATGCACTCATCTCAAATTACTCACATTCACAATAAAGAGGTTTCATTGAAATATTTGCAAGAAGCATAATATTTGCAAATCAAGAGATTCATGCCAAGATGCAACCATAAGGTTGGATACAAGAAAAGTATGCATGAGAAGATACTTGTTACCAAGATAGCATTGGTGTGGATGCAGTAGATATGTGTTCGTTGACCATCCTAGCTTGCCTCAAGTTACCATTGAGTCACCACTTCTTTCCAAGAGTGAGACAAGCATTCAATGCATATCCATTGTACCTAACACAAAGGTAAGTACAAAATGGTCCCCAAACTAATTGGGTCCGAAGTAGTTAGACACACTACAACATATAGGACAAACTCCACAATTCTATGTGCATATAGATATGAAATTGAGTTTCATGCACATCTTAGCCAAATTAGGATTTGATGGAGTTTACCCTATATATTGGATCAATGAAAGTGACACATGCCATAAGATATACATATATTAAATATGCATGCACAATACTTTCAAGGACCAAAGGAAGATACAATTTGGACAAAACACCAAATAAATCAAGAGACAATGGTTGCCCAAATTATATCAAAGAATCAAATCAACACAAGATTGACTCCAAAGACTTATCTCATTATAAGAAGCTAATTAAGCCTAAGCACAAAGGAACGAGATAACCAACTCCCAAGAGAGCAAGGTTCCAACAAATAAACCAAACCCTCGACACTTTTTATGATGGCACAAAGTACCAAAAAGAAAATTTATGTCTCCCAAAAGCAAATTTTTGATAATGATCAAGAGAAGTTTAAGCATTATAACAAATATAGGAGAGCTCCCCCAAGATTAGTGCATTATCTAGGATTTAGAATATGGATACAAAATGCACAAAACTAGGATCATCACGCTACCTATATCTACTAAAAATGCTAAGAAAGTTTGAATAGACAAATTAGATCCATGAGATGCAAGGAAGACACATGGGAGTCAAAGCACAACAAATTCATGGCAATAAATAAGGCAATTTATGTGACGCCCCGGAACCGGTACCATGAGGATCCCAGCGATCCCGCCGAAATCCGCATGATATCGATTCAGAGACGCCCTCCGACACGACGTGCGCGACGAATCACACACGTGATGCCAGAGGAATTAACACGAGCGGTAACATTACAACAGGATTACAATAGAGCCCACAAGATACATATATATTACAACAAGGACTCCAACGAGTCAAGATACAAATATACAATACAAAGATCCAAATCATACAGAAGATCGAATACGTCCGAGTACGGACAAGATACAAATTGGACTAAGAGTCCTGAAGATAACCAATGGCGTCCATAACCCTGCCCAGGCCAAGCCGGAAGGGTAACCTTGCTAACGTCATCATCTCGTACCTGTCAAAGTCGGGCCATCGGTTGCCGACAAAAGGGGGAGGAGACAAAAAGAAAGGAAGGCGAGGGTAAGTACCATTGGCACGTACTTGCGAGACAAGACCAGCTATGCTCGCTGGTGGGCGGTATAAACTTCACCCGGCTATATGTGGAGTTTAGCGGCAGCAAAGCTACTATCCAATAGAGACACGCTACAACATCCGTCTACTCAGAGAAGATAAGAGAGCGCACAAGGTAACAGATAAATACTACACAAACATAACCCAGCCGATTACACATATCCCCTTCAACAAAGCGAAGAGGCAATGTAAAAGGCACTCAACGGTGGACAAATTTTATTAGGTATCGGTTGTGGTAATGCTATATTACTACACAAGTTATTATCAGATTATTAACAACAAGTATAAGGTGTAAGTTGTTCTATGATCAAGCCATACAATTCCAAGTCGTCCATAACCGCGGACACGGCTTATCGATAAGATGTACACCCTGCAGGGGTTGCCCAAATGTAACCATACGCATGCTCGAACCCACTTACTACAGGTGGAGTCTCACATCAAGACCGTTCCCAATGCAAGAGAAAGTTTAATGGGAGCCACCCAACTAAGCTACCCGTGACGAAGTTCGGCCGTACTCCGATACGGACCCAGAGGTTTGTGCCAACGGCTAAGCTAAGTGTGAACAACCTGCTGTCGCTAATCGTTCCACGATATGAGTACAGAACATAATATAAACACCCGAAGGCAACAGAAGTAAATCGTGCATCGTGCATATGAGCAAATAAAACCAAGGTTGTGGCTCCCAATAAACAGACTCGAGGAAAGGTAGTGGGTGATGGGGGTCCCACTCCCCCACGTATGGGTAGAGCGCTCAATCTCGGAACAGATAACAAGAACTCGGGTCCTAGGGGACATTAGCAAGTCAAAGTTCCGATGCTTTCACAAAGGGGCTCACAGATGCCTCTGCTTACAATTTTAGTTGTTAACAATAAAGTAAAGTGTGATTATCTCCAACAAATGATATAGCATGTAAAAACCTCCCAACAACCCAACATATCCCGATAACAGATCGAGATAAACAACAGAGCCTAAACACGCCTACGACTCGCAAGGCTGGCAAACAACAAACAATAGGTAGGGCGAGGAGGCGTATCTCGGACATATAGGTAACAGGTGGATAGGACACGTGACACAACAGAATCGCAACATAAGGATAGCAATAGATCAAAAGAGCATGTAAAAGTAAAATAGGTGAAGGGGTGGGCTACTTTGTGAAAAGTCAGCAGAAGAACTTGTCGGAGAACTCGTCGTATCTCACATCACCACTTCGTGATCCTATCCGGGAAGAAGCAAATGCTGGAACACACAACGTATGCAATCTTACTACTACGGATAAAGAGTCGGCATGCTCAAGATGATATGCATGACATGGCAAGGATGATGCGATCCACTTATCCAATTTAATCGGAGTCGGAATTCCGACACATAATTATTATGTTCGAGTTACTTTTCTACCGGCAATATTAAGTGTTATTTAGCATGGCAAGACATGGCACGGGTGAGCTACATCAATTTTAATCGGAGCGAGGAACCGTAGCCGGTAATTCCTAAATACTCCGCGTTTAATTATTAAGTGTGATGCAAACTATACGTAACGACAAGATGCGAGATATAAACATGCATATGAATGTCATATTATTATTTAAAGCATTTTATTAGCAAGATTCATATATATCACATTGTATTAGCGGTTGTAGTTTAAAAGATATAAAAAAGACAGGATTTGTAAAGAGAAATAAAAAGGAAAACTTGCGAGCCGAGGACTATCTCGGCATTGGATACAAAGATAGAAGTACCGGGTGTAATCGAAGGTAGCGTGAGGTGTGCACGTTCTTTTGAAGCAACACAAGATTATGCATCGATAAGAATAAGCAAAAGGTTGGGACTTGATGCTGTCGAGAAAGGATCCCACTTCAATCTGGTCAAGGAGAAAGAAGCAAATCTATTGGCCTACCACATATCTTAATACAAAGGAAGGGATCGTGCTGCTTGGAACTGAACCGACGAAGACATACATAGCTGAAGACCGGCAGCTGTCTCATGAGCGTCTGTGAGAAGAAACGAAGATGGCGACTGGAATTAGCAAAGCAGAGTAGCGCGTGATGGGGAGTGCGTGGCCAGCGAGCAAGCAGCAGCAGCAAACGTGCCCGTGGTGTGCGGTGTGTGGTGTGTGCGTGTGTTAACACTGCGGGCAGTACGAGAGATAGGAGTAGCTAACTGAATATAGATACTCGAAGATGAAACTTGCAGCAATACGCACAGGTGTGGACAACGAACATGGTGACCATGCGCTCACCTCTCGACGGGGAAAACTACTGCGACGTAACGAACATGGAGAGGGTGGAGGCAAGACAGTTCTCACCCAGACGACGATGGCGAGACGCTCGAGCTCGGGGCGATGGAGACGAGGAAGAGGAAGTAGAGGCGCGCGGCTCCAGTGAAGAAGACGAGGTCTAAGAAGACGTCCTAGAGCTGCTCCTGCTCCAGTGGACTCGGCAAGGGAAGAACGGAGACCACAGGGGCTCCATCCCCGTGCTCGATGACGGCGAACGGCGGCGAGGAACAATGGCGGCGAGGCGTCGCCCTTTCTCCGGCGAACTCGGTGACTGAAAATTCCAAATTGTCCCGGGTTGTTCTCCTCTGAATCCTTTTGTGGAGGGGATAGAAGATGGGGCGGCGGCGGCGGCAAGAGGAAGTAGGCAGCTAGGGTTGGGGGGTTGATTTGGAGGGGGAAAGAGGAGGGGAAAGTGGAGGAGCAGGTGGGATAAAGCAGAGCACGCAAGCCTCGTGCTCGTGTACGGGAAGCAAGGAGCCAGGGCACTGCGTTGGTCGTTCCAGGAAAAGAAGAAAGAGGTTAGATGGGCTTGTGCTATGAAGAGAAGATAGAGCTTGGGCTGATTTTTTTATATATTTCTTTTATTCCTTTTTCTTTCTCTGATTTTATTTAAACCATTGGAAAACAAGTTAGAATTTGAAACAAAGGTAGAGAGAAGTGACAGAAGTAGTTTCAACATAATATCTTTATTTATCTGAAACCAAGAAAAAAAAACATTTTCAACATTCCAAAATTATTCTTAAGTTGATTAATTGCAAGATAAGAGATTAAAGAGAGCGGGTTTAATATCAACCGATATTTACTAGAAAAATTGGCATGACATTTTTAAAAGTGCCCAAGTGTAGAAATAGGTAGGTAGGCTTGAAGCTTGGAAGATAGAACAAGAGAGAAGAGAGAGCGAGAAAAACCAATAATATAAAATAAAGAGGGTAGATAAAATCCAAATGCAAATTGATAAGAACCAAAGTGACATGGTATGATATGCATGATGCGATGACGGTGCACAAAGAAAAGACAAACGGGAGAATCTAATAGGGGTAATATCCTGGGCCGTTACAATCGACACCACTAACAAGGGATCGCGCCCCGAGATCCCACCTCAAGGTACGGGGGAGAGAGGTGAACTATCGGGTCTTCCGGTGACGTGTCGATCTCCTCGACACCACTAATAAGAAGTCTTGCTCCATCTTGATTTGCGACACCACCAAGAAGAAGTCGTTGTTCCGATGACGATGATGACTCCGGAGAAACAAAGAAAGGAGTAACAGTCACACAGATCCACCAATTCAGGTAACATGAGCGAATAATAAGAGTAGTCGGTATGGTCATGACTCCATCCCGCACTCAAAGTATTACTCTGTGCATGAATAAGAGAATCGTGCATCCAACTCCAGGAATACAGATTGGCGATCTTGATAAGCGTTGTCAGCGAAGATTCGACGGAACCAAGGCACAAAGAGTTGAAGAAGAATCGCAGAACCAAAGGTGACGTCAACGGAGCGGACAGAGGTAGCCGCCGGTGATGTTCTTCTATCGGAAGGTCTTCAAAGATCGGTACTATTAGGTTAAGGCAGAGATCGTCCAACCCACGTCGGAACCTAAGACTCAGAGAAACTCAGATAAGAGAGAAGACTCAAAACTCGCAAAGGTAAGAGGAGAAAGAATTAGATAAGGAGAAAAATCAGAACTAATCAGATCTATCCAACGAATTTTTAGAAAAATAGTTTTGACACTCTAAACTTAACGACCATAGGCAAGGTTATCCTAGAGGCTGGACTAGTGGGGTACCGTCAACCTGAGCTCTGATACCAACTTGTGACGCCCCGGAACCGGTACCATGAGGATCCCAGCGATCCCGCCGAAATCCGCATGATATCGATTCAGAGACGCCCTCCGACACGACGTGCGCGACGAATCACACACGTGATGCCAGAGGAATTAACACGAGCGGTAACATTACAACAGGATTACAATAGAGCCCACAAGATACATATATATTACAACAAGGACTCCAACGAGTCAAGATACAAATATACAATACAAAGATCCAAATCATACAGAAGATCGAATACGTCCGAGTACGGACAAGATACAAATTGGACTAAGAGTCCTGAAGATAACCAATGGCGTCCATAACCCTGCCCAGGCCAAGCCGGAAGGGTAACCTTGCTAACGTCATCATCTCGTACCTGTCAAAGTCGGGCCATCGGTTGCCGACAAAAGGGGGAGGAGACAAAAAGAAAGGAAGGCGAGGGTAAGTACCATTGGCACGTACTTGCGAGACAAGACCAGCTATGCTCGCTGGTGGGCGGTATAAACTTCACCCGGCTATATGTGGAGTTTAGCGGCAGCAAAGCTACTATCCAATAGAGACACGCTACAACATCCGTCTACTCAGAGAAGATAAGAGAGCGCACAAGGTAACAGATAAATACTACACAAACATAACCCAGCCGATTACACATATCCCCTTCAACAAAGCGAAGAGGCAATGTAAAAGGCACTCAACGGTGGACAAATTTTATTAGGTATCGGTTGTGGTAATGCTATATTACTACACAAGTTATTATCAGATTATTAACAACAAGTATAAGGTGTAAGTTGTTCTATGATCAAGCCATACAATTCCAAGTCGTCCATAACCGCGGACACGGCTTATCGATAAGATGTACACCCTGCAGGGGTTGCCCAAATGTAACCATACGCATGCTCGAACCCACTTACTACAGGTGGAGTCTCACATCAAGACCGTTCCCAATGCAAGAGAAAGTTTAATGGGAGCCACCCAACTAAGCTACCCGTGACGAAGTTCGGCCGTACTCCGATACGGACCCAGAGGTTTGTGCCAACGGCTAAGCTAAGTGTGAACAACCTGCTGTCGCTAATCGTTCCACGATATGAGTACAGAACATAATATAAACACCCGAAGGCAACAGAAGTAAATCGTGCATCGTGCATATGAGCAAATAAAACCAAGGTTGTGGCTCCCAATAAACAGACTCGAGGAAAGGTAGTGGGTGATGGGGGTCCCACTCCCCCACGTACGGGTAGAGCGCTCAATCTCGGAACAGATAACAAGAACTCGGGTCCTAGGGGACATTAGCAAGTCAAAGTTCCGATGCTTTCGCAAAGGGGCTCACAGATGCCTCTGCTTACAATTTTAGTTGTTAACAATAAAGTAAAGTGTGATTATCTCCAACAAATGATATAGCATGTAAAAAAAAAACCTCCCAACAACCCAACATATCCCGATAACAGATCGAGATAAACAACAGAGCCTAAACACGCCTACGACTCGCAAGGCTGGCAAACAACAAACAATAGGTAGGGCGAGGAGGCGTATCTCGGACATATAGGTAACAGGTGGATAGGACACGTGACACAACAGAATCGCAACATAAGGATAGCAATAGATCAAAAGAGCATGTAAAAGTAAAATAGGTGAAGGGGTGGGCTCGCCTGTGAAAAGCTGCAGAAGAACTTGTCGGAGAACTCGTCGTATCTCACATCACCACTTCGTGATCCTATCCGGGAAGAAGCAAATGCTGGAACACACAACGTATGCAATCTTACTACTACGGATAAAGAGTCGGCATGCTCAAGATGATATGCATGACATGGCAAGGATGATGCGATCCACTTATCCAATTTAAGCGGAATCGGAATTCCGACACATAATTATTATGTTCGAGTTACTTTTCTACCGGCAATATTAAGTGTTATTTAGCATGGCAAGACATGGCACGGGTGAGCTACATCAATTTTAATCGGAGCGAGGAACCGTAGCCGGTAATTCCTAAATACTCCGCGTTTAATTATTAAGTGTGATGCAAACTATAACAGAACGACAAGATGCGAGATATAAACATGCATATGAATGTCATATTATTATTTAAAGCATTTTATTAGCAAGATTCATATATATCACATTGTATTAGCGGTTGTAGTTTAAAAGATATAAAAAAGACAGGATTTGTAAAGAGAAATAAAAAGGAAAACTTGCAGAGCCGAGGACTATCTGGCATTGGATACAAAGATAGAAGTACTGGGTGTAACTGAAGGTAGCGTGAGGTGTGCACGTTCTTTTGAAGCAACACAAGATTATGCATCGATAAGAATAAGCAAAAGGTTGGGACTTGATGCTGTCGTGAAAGGATCCCAGTTCAATCTGGTCAAGGAGAAAGAAGCAAAGCTATTGGCGTACAACTTTGCTTAATTCAAAGGAGGGGATCGTGCTGCTTGGAACTGAACTGACGAAGACATACATAGCTGAAGACTGGCAGCTGTCTGCGAGCGTCTGTGAAGAAACGAAGATGGCGACTGGAATTAGCAAAGCAGAGTAGCGCGTGATGGGGAGTGCGTGGCCAGCGAGCAAGCAGCAGCAGCAAACGTGCCCGTGGTGTGCAGTGTGTGGTGTGTGCGTGTGTTAACCTGCGGGCAGACAGAGATAGGAGTAGCTAACTGAATATAGATACTGAAGATGAAACTTGCAGCAATACGCACAGGTGTGGACAACGAACATGGTGACCATGCGCTCACCTCTCGACAGGGAAAACTACTGCGACAGAACGAACATGGAGAGGGTGGAGGCAAGACAGTTCTCACCCAGGACGACGATGGCGAGACGCTCGAGCTCGGGGGCGATGGAGACGAGGAAGAGGAAGTAGAGGCGCGCGGCTCCAGGAAGAAGACGAGGTCTAAGAAGACGTCCTAGAGCTGCTCCTGCTCCAGGGACTCAGCAAGGGAAGAACGGAGACCACAGGGGCTCCATCCCCGTGCTCAGTACGGCGAACGGCGGCGAGGAACAGTGGCGGCGAGGCGTCGACCTTTCTCCGGCGAAATCGGTGACTGAAAATTCCAAATTGTCCCTGGTTGTTCTCCTCTGAATCCTTTTGTGGAGGGGATAGAAGATGGGGCGGCGGCGGCGGCAAGAGGAAGTAGGCAGCTAGGGTTGGGGGGTTGATTTGGAGGGGGAAAGAGGAGGGGAAAGTGGAGGAGCAGGTGGGATAAAGCAGAGCACGCAAGCCTCGTGCTCGTGTACGGGAAGCAAGGAGCCAGGGCACTGCGTTGGTCGTTCCAGGAAAAGAAGAAAGAGGTTAGATGGGCTTGTGCTATGAAGAGAAGATAGAGCTTGGGCTGATTTTTTTATATATTTCTTTTATTCCTTTTTCTTTCTCTGATTTTATTTAAACCATTGGAAAACAAGTTAGAATTTGAAACAAAGGTAGAGAGAAGTGACAGAAGTAGTTTCAACATAATATCTTTATTTATCTGAAACCAAGAAAAAAAAACATTTTCAACATTCCAAAATTATTCTTAAGTTGATTAATTGCAAGATAAGAGATTAAAGAGAGCGGGTTTAATATCAACCGATATTTACTAGAAAAATTGGCATGACATTTTTAAAAGTGCCCAAGTGTAGAAATAGGTAGGTAGGCTTGAAGCTTGGAAGATAGAACAAGAGAGAAGAGAGAGCGAGAAAAACCAATAATATAAAATAAAGAGGGTAGATAAAATCCAAATGCAAATTGATAAGAACCAAAGTGACATGGTATGATATGCATGATGCGATGACGGTGCACAAAGAAAAGACAAACGGGAGAATCTAATAGGGGTAATATCCTGGGCCGTTACAATTTAAACACAAGAGCCAATGTAGATATGATCAATAAATATCTACCTCATAATTGATTACCAATTGTCCTAGGACAAGAGGTATTAGGAAATATTTCCCGGTGGTAGTTTGTAAGTATACATAAGATCATATTTACAACGAACAAAGCATATGGTAAAAGATAAGAGGTAACCATCATGCAAAGAAAGTTTCTTGATAGCTTCATTTAGTCATACCAACATGCAAGGTTTAGGGTTTTAGCCCCCCTCCCCCTAAATCTGGTTTCTTTTTAATTTGTATTGTTTTATTTCTTTTGGGTTTTAATTTTGAAGGAGTTTCACATATTCTACGGTACTGTATACATACATGCATATGAATGTACAATTTCAAACAAATTTGAAATTAGAACCAAAAAGAATTCAAGAGGAATATACAATATATA
Organism: Lolium perenne; assembly: GCF_019359855.2. Lineage (NCBI taxonomy): Eukaryota > Viridiplantae > Streptophyta > Magnoliopsida > Poales > Poaceae > Lolium > Lolium perenne. Next base: position 183,456,816 of record NC_067244.2, read on the forward strand.
TTCAATATCGGATCACCATATACAATATATATTCAATATCGGATGACCATATACAATTTTGAACAAGTTAGTTACAAATTCTGGTGCATATAAAGTTCTACGTCATCGTAATAGTGTTCTCCTCTAGGATCGATGACTTCCCTCGCCAACCATCCAGCTAGTTCCTCTTGAAGTGGTCGGAAGCGAGCTTCTGGACTAAGCGTCTTCCGGAGGTTATTCCTCAGGATGTTGTTCTCACACGTCTGGTCCCGCTCATTGCAGTATCTCCGGATCCTCTCACAAACATAGTATCCACATAGATTGGTCCCCGGTGGCTGAGTATCCCCAGTCGTCCGCACTGCCATTTTAAAAGATAGCTCTTTTTTGAATTCACCGACCTTGGTATCTACGAACCGTCTCCAAACCCTACGAGGCAAAGAAAATTAAATAAGCAAGAGAGTTATTAATTAGTTACTTGATATTAGGAAATGATGAACGAAATAGGCCGATCGATATAGAGCGCAAATGAATGAAAATAATTACTTTTGCAACATTTTTCTCATGTCGCCCCAAAGCGCCGGATCCATATTCAGAGAGTCGTGGACGAGAACTGAGGAGGTCTGAACTTTAATTACCATAAGAATCCAAAGTGAACCTGCGGACACGATACATGCACAGCCATGCATAACTCATCGATTAGCCACATACCATGCATGGAGTAAACAAAAGAGAATGTGCTCAAGACAGAAACACTCACCCAAAATGGTAAGGAAATAGAATATCACTTTTCTCGTTGCTGTTTTCTAATAAACCGCCACAGTCATCCTCCACGTCGGCGGGGTGGTGTTCTAACACATGTGAATTAACGATGTGTGGGTCAATGAACCCAACATCATGGATGTTCCTTATTCGCATTTCCCGCTTCTTCATTCTCGCATAATAGCGTACACAACAAGATAGTTAGGACAAGGCAGGCAATGAACGAGATGGGGTAGAAATTAATAAATCACTTACGTAACGTAGCAACTGATGATAGATTTGTCGAGGTCGCGCAGATTGAACAGCTGGAACAATTCACTCAGAGGAATTTGTACCCAGTAATGTTTGAAGTGATGCTCATATCTAACTTCCGCATAGATATAGTCTTTGGCGTTTTTATGTTTTATGTAACCCTTGTACCAATTTAGCAGACCTAGCATTTGTCGAGGTAGATCCCCTTCCTGCGCAGGCTCGACGAGAGGGCCATTCTTCACATATGTAAATACTACGTCCTTCATTGGCGCCTCATCAAGGCCTAGCAAAGGCACGAAGAGTGATACCTAACTCGGCCGCTTGTTCTCTCGGCACTCGTTACGCCAATCCACAAGCCGCCGCAGCTGCTATGATATCGGGGCATCCGGATCGGCGGCTTGCACTATGAGCGGGCGATCGATTGTTTACTTTGTTCCCCGAGCTGGGCAACTTCTTTCCCCTTTCTAATTTTGACTCGGCCTCGTCCTTCACGGCTTTCTTCTCCGCCAACTCTTTCCTGTTCTTGAACGCGAGTGCTTGCCTACGAAGTTCACGTAAATAGTCGTCAGGCAGATTCTTCGCGGCTTGGGACGGTGTGTTCAAAAATGACTTAGCCCATCGCTTTTCCTTGTCGAATATACCGGCTTGGGCTCGCCTCTATTTTCCTCTTGACGCTCGCCTTCCATTTCTCTAAATCAGCAGCCGCGCCCGCCTCGACTTCCTCGGCACTACTTTCCCAAGGCCTCGTGGGGAGAGGCTTCTGATACCTCCGGTACCTTTGTTTTCTTAGGTACGTAAGGGTCCGGGTTAATAACCCAGACTGCTTCGCTTCTTCGCCGGAGGTGGATTGGGGGCGGTACCGGTGTCCGATCACCCGCCGGACGAGGACCGGGGGCGGCGGCGTGGGCTGACGTGAATGAGGTGTATTAGGTGAAGCACCACCGCCACCGTCACCGCCACCGCCACCGTCACCGCCACCGCCACCGCCACCGTCACCGCCACCGCCACCACCACCACCGTACGGGGTGGACTTGTTGGCGCCTCGCCCGGAAACTTGATAAATTTCTTCGCCATAGAATGAACTGGCGCTTGACATCTCCAAGTCTTTTCACCCCTTCGTGTGTAGCAATGTCAATGTCCAGGTTCTCAAACCCTTGGACTATCTCCTCCACCGTCACACGAGCATAGCCATCTTGAATGGGGTTGTTGTGGTGGAGTGCTCCAGGTGGTAAAGCACGCCGATGGCTACCTTTCATGGACATGTTCCCGATAGGATAATACAGATGACATGCTTTCATCTCCTTTATATCGTCCACGGGGTAGCGAGGAGGCTCCGGTGCAGTAATTTCGACCACCGAGGCTCCGGTGCAAGAATTTCTATCGTCGGTGCACCAGCCGGTGAGGCCTCCGTGGAAGCCACGCTGCTTCTTCTCTCGCTGGCTTCCGAGATCCATTGGATGATCTTCGGCATGCTGCGCCCGAGCTGCATCTCTTTCGCGACTAGTACACTCACGGTTTTCTTCATCACATCCATTTCAGTTACCAACTTCGCCACAACATCTCGCATCCCGATCCATCTTTCTCTTACGGCTTCGTAACCGTACGGGTCATCGTTCCGGGGAACCCTATTTTCCACGGAATGGGCCCCATGCCTCGTATACGTCCTCCGTGTTCAGGGATTCCCGAGGGCTTTTGTCGTGCGTCGTTCTCTCGTTGAACCTGATCCTCCCCTCTTGAGCCTCCCTCATTGCCTCAATAAGCTTTTGGGTGGGTGTAATTATTTTGCCCCGATAAACACACTCCCCGTCTCCGGGTTCAGCGATCCCCCATGCCCGTACCACCAGCTTTTGGCCCTTGGGTCCCATCCCTCCGTACCCGGACGGATTCCTCGCGCCTCAGCTCGTTCTCCATCTTCTCCCACTTAGGCTGCCAAAAGCGATACCCTCCCGGCCCCATTTTATGATTGTACTCCTTCTTGGCCGCATTTTCCTTATTTTTTCTCGATAGTTCAAGGAACTGCTCCGATTTCTTTTGCTTCACAAATTCTGGCCAATCATGTTGCAGTTTCTCATATTGTCCTATGAAATCCGGAGTCTTGCCCTGGTTGACAAAGTCATGGGCTAGATTTTGCTTGTATTTCCGAATGCGTTGGCCATCCTAGAAAGAGCGAATCGTTTGACTAGCTTGCGCCTCTCCTTGTTTTCCGCAATCTTGTTACCCTCCTCATCGTATTTGCGGTATTCCGGAGGTAGAACGAAATGTTCCATAAGCTTGTTGAAGCAATCTTTTTTTTCTCTCTGATCGACTACAGTGCAACCAACACGTCCCTTCTTTGGCTCATTCCACTGGCGGGTGATCGAGACGTTGTCTCTAACAACGGCTCCGCATTGGCCGACAAACTTGGTGGCGTTCTTGCTGGGCTCCAGCGGCCTGCCGGTTGCTTCATCGACAACATCGATGGTGCATGTTTCTCCTGCTTTCATCGTCTTGGTTGCGCCACGCTTTGACGACGTACTCGATTTTTTCGACGATCCGGCCGAGGGCTAAAATAAGAAAGAGAGTCGCGCGCGTTAGTACACACACATTTATTCAAATCAGACGCTCAATATGTACATATATATATATACCTCGGCGCCGGAGGTGGTTGCTACTTCCAACTGAAGATCGTCGTTTATCGACGTTTCTTCGGCATCATCTGCTTGCTGACGGCGCCCTTCATCTTCACACTCAAGGTTCAGATAAGAAGAGATATCATCTTCTTCTTCTCCGGTCGGCACATATGGAATATCGCCTTTTATGATGCCGAACATATGGTCTTCAGCGTCCGGATCATAGTTGTCCAGAATCGGGTCAGCTCTATCGTCCGCCATATGTCAGTCCTGAAAACATGTAGTCAAAACAAATTAATTAAGTGAAGAAGGGGTGGTGGCGGTGGCGAAAGGGCGGTGGCAAAAGGAGGGGGCGAGGAAGGGGTGGGAGAGGGTGTCGCGGTGGATGGATGGCCGAATCAAGACGATGGGCCAACAGGGCGAAAAAGAAACTCGTGCATGCGTTTTCCTTTCATTTTTTTTATAAGAAAGAAGAAGGAGAATAAACGGAAGGGAGCGGGCCGGAGACGTGCGGATTCATCGGACAAGTGCCGTGGCGAGGGGGGGAAGGGCGACGTGAACCGGTTGGGCAAACAGAGAAGGCAACCGCCAACCGGGTGGGCACGCGCGCGGATTTTGATTACGATTTTTCGGGAAGAGAGAGGCCCGAGAGGCGGAATGCGTTTCGTTTCGTTTCGTTTCGTTGGCTAGCTCAAAATTAAACTTATTGTATTAAGTTTAAACTTATTGTAATAAGTTAAAATTAAACTCAAATTTTAGTTATGTTTTTTTTGTTAACTGTAGTTTTTTTTGTTAAGTCAAATTTGAGTTTCTTTTTAGTCAAATTTTAGTTTTTTTTAGTTATTTTTTCTTTCAAAATTAACAAGCAAAAAACTAAAAAAAGAAAAAAAAAAGCCCCGGCGGCCCCTTCGATCTCTCTCCTCACAGAGAGAGCAAAGCGCGCGCCGGCGCGCCGTGCGTGCGGCAGAGGGACACCGGCGGCGGGCTGTGCGTGGTGAGGGCCGCCGGCGGCGCCCACGGCCGGGAACGGCGGCGAGCTCCGCGCGCGGGCCTACGGCGGAGGCGGACGGCGCGGTCTCGTGCGCGCGCGGCGGCGCGCGGCCGCGGCGTCTCGTTGTGCGTGCATCGGCCGGGCGGCGACGACCACGGCGGCCGGCGGAGGTGGCGGTTCGTCGGCGGCGTTCGTCGACGGCGCCGTCGGCGGAGGAAGGCGGAGGAGAGGAGCAGCCGACGGCGTCGTCGTCTGCGAGGAAGCTCGATCGGCGGCGCTGTCTGCGAGGAGATGAAGTGTGAACCGCCGCGCGAGTTTAAATAGGGTAGGGCCTTTGGTCGCGGTTGGGGTCACCAACCGCGACTAAAGGGGTATTTTTAGTCGCGGCAGACCCCAACCGCGACCAAAGGGTATTTTCGCCGGGTTTTCGTTTCCCGCGGAAAAATAACCTTTAGTCGCGGTTGGTGACCCCAACCGCGACCAAAGGCTATTTTTCAAATTAGTTTTCATTTCAAAATCTGAAAAATACATATAATATATCAATAAATTCAGAAAATTAAAACTAATTCATTTAAAAATCTTAAAAATACAAATAATATATCAAAAAATTCAGAAAATTAAAACTAATTCATTTCTAAATGTTAAAAATACAAATAATATATGAAAAAATTCAGGAAAATAAAACTAATTCATTTAAAAATCTTAAAAATACAAGTAATATATCAAAAAATTCAGGAAAATAAAACTAATTCATTTATAAATGTTAAAAATACAAATAATATATCCAAAAATTCAGGAAAATAAAACTAATTCATTTCTAAATGTTAAAAATACAAATAATATATCAAAAAAATCAGAAAAATAAAACTTATTCAATTCAAATTCTTAAAAATACAAATAATATATCAAAAAAATCAGAAAAAATAAACTAATTCAATTCAAATTCTTAAAAATACAAATAATATATCAAAAAAATCAAAAAAATAAAACTAATTCAATTCAAAAATCTTAAAAATACAAATTATCAAAAATTCAAAAAAATAAAACTAATTCAATTCAAAAGTTCGTTGGCCCCCTCTTCCCGCCTCTTTCCGCCGACCCCCTCTTCCCTCCTCGTCTTCCCGCCATTTCTTCCCTGTCTTCCCGCCTCTTTCTTCCCACCAATTGTTTCCCGCCAATTTCTTCCGGCCTCTTTCTTCCCGCCAATTTTTTCCCGCCAATTTCTTCCCGCCGCTTTCTCCCCGCCTCTTTCTTCCCGCCTCCTGTCTTCCCGCTCCCATTTTTCCCGCCATTTGTCACTACATATAGGTAGCCCGGCTTGGCCAGCATCACATCTCTACAATCTCTCATCACTCTCTCATGGCTTCCACCGCACCCACTCTAACCTACCAGCAGGTGGAGGAGCTTTGCGCCTCGAACTACCCGGGCTACCGCGTCCCTGCCGGCTGGAGCCTAAGCGCCGGCGGCGTGCCGGTCCCTCCCGTCCCTCAGGGTACTGCGCGCCGGGCGGCCATCACGAACCACTACTACCTCGACCTCACGCCGGAGCAGCGGATGAATCCCCGCTGGCATCCCGATAACCAGCATACTTGGGACGCCTTCTTCATCAATCGGCGTGAGAGGGCGCTCGCTGTATGAGGAGGACGGTCCGCCTCCCGGAAACTTCCACGAGGCCGGCCGTCGGCTATGGTGGTACGGCCGGACTCGCAGAGCGTCATGGACTACATCACGGCCGGCGATATCCCCGCCCGCGCTACCCTCGCTTCGAGCCACGAGCGCCGCCCGACGACAGCGACGACAAAGACAGGACGACGACGCCGGCAACTTAGAAGGCGACGACTACCAGTACAATGGCGGCGGCTATGAAGACTACGAGTATGCATATTATACGCCTAGGCAGGAGTATGACTAAATCACTCCAAATTTCAAGTATGTAGGAGTATGACTTAGTCACTCCAAATTTCCTGTATGCAGGAGTATGACTTAGTCACTCCAAATTTCATGTATGCAGGAGTATGACTTAGTCACTCCAAATTTCATGTATCATCAGTGCTATCTCGAGTCAATTGAATCATTCGAAAATGGACACCAAACACATCACGGGTAATATAATTCACATGATTCATTCAACAAAGTTTGGTACAATAAATTATTACACATCATTTCTTCCCTTGTGTCCCTGCTTGCTTACGATTGTGCCGTATCCATGGAGCATCCTCATCATTTAACTTAATGCTTGGGTCGGTGTTCACTTTGAAGGGCGGAATTTCAGCAAACATATTATAATCTTCTCGACATGTCTGTCTTGTCCTCCACTCCCACGATGTTTCTTTTCCCCGAAAGAACAATGTGGCGCTTTTGGATCATCGAACGATGTACCGATCGTTTTCTTATCTTTCCGGTTCCTCGGTGTGCTACTCCTGTCCTTCACATAGAAAACCTGAGCGACATCTTTCGCTAGGACGCATGGTTCGTCAAGATAACCAAGATTGTTGAAATCCACCATTGTCATTCCGTATTGCTGGTCCACCTTTACCCCACCTCCCGTTAGCTTGAACCATTTGCACCGGAACAAAGGGACCCTAAAGGAGGGTCCATAGTCAAGTTCCCATATCTCCTCTATGTAACCATAATATGTGACCTTTTGCCCATTCTCGGTTGCTGCATCAAAGCGGACACCACCGTTTTGGTTGGTGCTCTTTTTATCTTGGGCGATCGTGTAAAATGTATTCCCATTTATCTCGTACTTTGGAAAGTCGTTATAGTCGAAGATGGTGTCTTGGCCAACATGTACAAACTGATCTACAACCTTATTGTCACTCATTAAATGTTTTCTCAACCAACCGCCGAAAGTCTCCATGTGGGCCTTCCTAATCCAGGATTCAAAGCTTCCTGTGGTTGTCCGAGCGTAAAATATTCTTGTGTTTCTCAAAGTACGGAGCAACCAAGCTGGAATTGGTCGAATCGTGTGGTGTGCTTCCGAGAGAATGGCCGTCCATACATATCATTGATTTCCTTCCGATCGTGCCTTTTCCACTTAGTCTCCTCGTGCCGCGATTGAGGAAGACCAATCGGCTTAAGGTCAGGAACAAAGTCAACACAAAACTCAATTACCTCCTCATTTCCATAGCCCTTGGCGATGCTTCCTTCCTCGGCCTAGCACGGTTACGAACATATTTCTTTAATACTCCCATGAACCTCTCGAAGGGGAACATATTGTGTAGAAATACAGACCGAGAATGGAAATCTCATCGACTAGGTGAACCAGGAGGTGCGTCATAATATTGAAGAAGGATGGCGGGAACACCAACTCGAAATCGACAAGACATTGGATCACATCGTTCAGAACCGTGGTAGAACTTCCGGATTGATTACCTTCCGAGAGATTGCATTGAGGAATGCACATAGCTTCACAATGGCTACTCGAACATTTTCCGGCAGAGCCCCTCAAAGCAATCGGAAGCAATTGCGTCATAATCACGTGGCGTCGTGAGACTTCAGGTTTTGGAACTTTTTCTCCGCCATGTTTATTATTCCCTTTATATTGGACGAGAATCCCGACGGGACCTTCATATCGCTCGTGCATTCAAAAAAGATGACCTTCTCTTCTTTGGTCGTAGCGTAGCTGGCACGACCTTGAAACCGTTCCGGATGCCGGTCATCGTGGTCTTTCAAACTTTGCTGGTCCCGCCGTGCTTCCTTTGTATCATTTGACTTCCCATACACGCCCAAGAAGCTTAGGATGTTCACGCAAATATTCTTCGTAACGTGCATCACGTCGATTGCAGAGCGGACGTCTCGGACTTTCCAATATTCTAGCTCCCAGAATATAGATTGCGTCGTCCACATGGCTCCGTGCCCGTCACCTCCTTCGAACTGATTGTCCGCCAGACCCTTTCCAAAGATGACTTTCAAACCCTTGACCATATCAAATACCTCAGTACCAGCAGTGTTCCGTGTGCTTCGGCCGGTGATCTGCCTTGCCGTTGTAATGCTTGCCTTTCTTTCTTATCGGATGACCTTTCTAAGAAATCGACGATGCCCAAGGTACACGTTCTTCTTACAATTTGGCAAATGTACACTTTCGCCTCATGTAAGCAGTGCGTGCATGCATTGTATCCCTTATTTGACAGTCCCGAAAGGTTACTAAGAGCAGGCCAATCGTTGATGGTTACGAAAAGCAACGCTCGTAGGTCAAATTCCTCTTCTTTGTGCTCATCCCACACACGGACACCAGGTCTGCCCCACAGCTGTAAAAGTTCATCAACTAATGGCCTTAGGTACACATCGATGTCGTTGCCGGGTTGCTTCGGACCTTGGATGAGCACCGGCATCATAATGAACTTCCGCTTCATGCACAACCAAGGAGGAAGGTTGTAGATGCATAGAGTCACGGGCCAGGTACTATGGCTGGAGCTCGCTCGCCAAAAGGATTCATGCCATCCGTACTTAGACCAAATCTTATGTTCCTTGCGTCAGCTGCAAAATCTTTGAACTCTCGTCGATCTTTCTCCATTATGCTCCATCTGCGGGTGTCTCAACTCCCGTCCGACTTACGGTCCTCTTTGTGCCATCGCAACAACTTGGCATGCTCTTTGTTCCCGAACAGACGTTTCAACCGTGGTATTATAGGAGCATACCACATCACCTTGGCGGGAACCCTCTTCCCGGGTTTCTCGGCCCTCAACATCGTCACCAGGGTCATCGCCTCGATCTTATAACGCAATGCAAAGGCATACCGGGCATTCATTCAAATTCTCGTATTCACCGCGGTAGAGGATGCGCCGTTGATGCATGCATGTATCTTCGTAACCTCTAAACCTAGAGGGCAGACAACCTTCTTTGCTTCGTACGTAGTGGCGGGCAACTCGTTATTCTTTGGAAACATATTCTTCAACATTTTCAGCAAGTTTTCAAATGCCGAGTCAGCTACACCTGCTCGTGCCTTCCATCTCAAGAAATCCAAGCAGTGCAGCCCAGCTTTTTCAGACCATCATCGCATCCGGGTACAGCGCTTCGTGATCCTCTAACATGCGATCCAAATTCTCCTCTCTTTTTCAGTTTCGCAGCGTCTCCGTGCATCAGCAATGGTCCGACCAAGATCATCAACGGGATCATCACGTGCCTCTTCTTCACCTTCCCCTTCATCGTCCCCTTCACCTTCCACATCCTCCATGAAAGTATCACCGAAATGAGCAAGATAGCTTTCATCGATGAAATCATCCCCTTCTTCATCTTCTTCCATTATAACCCCTCTTTCTCCATGCTTGGTCCAACAATTATAGCTTGGCATGAATCCGTGCCGAAGCAGGTGCATGTGAACATCTCTTGAGGAAGAGTAACCCTTCTGATTCTTACATTTAACACATGGACAGATAACAAAACCCTCCTGCTTGTTCGCATTAGCCACTACGAGGAAATCTTTCAAACCCGCACTGAACTCGCCGGAGAGTCGGTTACCGTACATCCATTGTCGATTCATCTGCATTATTATAATATAAAATATATAATTAACCATCATGCATTTGTTAAACTAACTAGCTACAAACAATATAAATTAAACAATGAACTAATGCACATTTTATCAACGACACATCAAAGGTTCAAGTTGCTAACCGCGATCGAGGAGGAAAAAATAAATGAGAAAGCTCAAGTGTGGCTCCAACACTTCATATCATGTTTGTTTCATGCTCTTGGGGCATTTCATCAAACACCTTATGTGCATAAGAGGAACCAAAATCAAACCTAACACCCACTTGTGAAGCTTGTGAAGAGAATGGCACCAAATGGCTAAGTGTTGGCTGCTGGATGGGTATATATAGGGAGGGGCTTTAGTCCCGCTGGCCTGGCCAACCGCGACTAAAGGCCTTCGGGCATTTAGCCGCGGTTGGCCTGGCCAACCGCGACTAAAGACCCCCACGTGCACCGGCTGGCCACCGAGCGCCCTGGGCCCAGGCCTTTGGTCGCGGTTCTCCTCCCGAACCGCGACTAAAGGTACCATTTGTCGCGGATCCTGCAGCATCGCGACTTATGGGGCTCACCCGAAGCCTGTTTTTCCACCAGTGAACTTTCATTAGTTTTGAGTTTTCTGATTTGAGTAACGGAAGTACCTCTTTAAAATTCGTATTTACTGGCTGTTCTGTTTTGGCAGATTCTGTCTCTGTTTTTTTGCATTGTCTCTTGTGGACTTTAAGCAAGGCTTTCTAGACGTGGAGAGCTGTAGCTAATGTTTTATTGAGTTCTTGCAATGTGTCACTACAGGACCAAGGTGGATTCAAATTTTTTTTGAGTACTAACCCCTCTAATGAAGTTTATGAGAAGTTTGGTGTGAAGGAAGTTTTCAAGGGTCAAGAGAGGAGGATGATATATGATCAAGAAGAGTGAAAAGTCTAAGCTTGGGGATGCCCCCGTGGTTCATCCCTGCATATTTCAAGAAGACTCAAGCGTCTAAGCTTGGGGATGCCCAAGGCATCCCCTTCTTCATCAACTTATCAGGTTTCTTCTATTGAAACTATATTTTTATTCGGTCACATCATATGTGCTTTACTTGGAGCGTCTGAGTGTTTTTATTTTTGTTTTTGTTTGAATAAGATCGGGTCCTAGCAATCCTTGTTTGGGAGAGAGACACGCTCCGCTTTTTCATATGAACACTTGTTCTTCGTTTTACTTTTAATGTTCAATGACAAAAGTTGGAAGCTACAACACTTATGGTTATTTGGTTGGAAACAAAAAAAATGCCTCATATTGTCTTGAATAATTTGACACTTGGCAATTGTTTTGAGCTCTCAAGTAGATCATGATTAAGTTCTTGCATCATGTAGTTTAAACCTATTAGTGGAGAACTACCGTAGAGCTTGTTAAAATTGGTTTGCATGATTGGTCTCTCTTAAGGTCTAGATATTTTCTGGTAAAAGTGTTTGAGCAACAAGGAAGACAGTGTAGAGTATTATAATGATTGCAATATGTTCTTATGTAAGTTTTGCTGTACCGGTTCATACTTGTGTTTGCTTCAAATAGCCTTGCTAGCCTAAGCCTTGTATCGAGAGGGAATACTTCTCATGCATCCAAAATCCTTGAGCCAACCACTATGCCATTTGTGTCCACCATACCTACCTACTACATGGTATTTCTCCGCCATTCCAAAGTAAATTGCTTGAGTGCTACCTTTAAACAATTCAAAATTTATTACCTCTGATTTGTGTCAATGTTTTATAGCTCATGAGGAAGTATGTGGTGTTTATCTTTCAATCTTGTTGGGCAACTTTCACCAATGGACTAGTGGCTTCATCCGCTTATCCAATAATTTTGCAAAAAGAGCTGGCAATGGGATTCCCAGTCCCAAATTAATTAACCAAAATAGACACTCCTCCATGGTATGTGATTGTTGGACGGCACCCGAAGGATTCGGTTAGCCATGGCTTGAGAAAGCAAAGGTGGGGAGGAGTGTCATCATAATAAAACTAAAATAAAAAGGCACTCCTTCATGGTATGAGATTGTTGGCAGGCACCCGAGGATTCGGTTAGCCATGGTTTGTGAAAGAAAGGTTGGAAGGAGTGCCACCCAAAAATAAAATAAAATAGGAGCCGCTCTTTGAAGGTTTGTCTGGCAAGGGGGTTAGAGTGCCCACTACCATTCGTTGACAACAACAAACACCTCTCAAAATTTTACTTTTATGCTCTCTTTATGTTTTCAAAACCAAAGCTCTAGCACAAATATAGCAATCAATGCTTCCCTCTGCGAAGGGCCTTTCTTTTACTTTATGTTGAGTCAGTTTACCTACTTCCTTCCATCTTAGAAGCAAACACTTGTGTCAACTGTGCATTGATTCTTACATACTTGCTTATTTGCATTCATCATATTACTTTGTATTGACAATTATCCATGAGATATGCATGTTGAAAGTTGAAAGCAACCGCTGAAACTTATATCTTCCTTTGTGTTGCTTCGATGCCTTTACTTTGAATCTATTGATTTATGAGTTAACTCTTAAAATGCAAGGCTTTTGATGCTTGTCTTGAAACTACTCTTCATGAAAAGTTTTGCTATATGTTATCTATTTGTTAGCAACTATAAATCATTGCCTTGAGTCACTTCATTCATCTCATATGCTTTGTAATAGTATGATCAAGGTTATGTAAGTAGCATGTCACTACAGAAATTATTCTTTTTATCGTTTACCTACTCGAGGACGAGTAGGAACTAAGCTTGGGGATGCTGATACGTCTCCAACGTATCCATAATTTCTGACGTTCCATGCTTGTTTTATAACAATACCTACATGTTTTGCTCGCACTTTATAATGTTTTTATGCGTTTTCCGGAACTAACCTATTAACAAGTTGCCACAGTGCCAGTTCCTGTTTTCTGCTGTTTTTGGTTCCAGAAAGGCTGTTCGGGCAATATTCTCGGAATTGGACGAAATCAACGCCAAAGATCTTATTTTTCCCGGAAGGCTCCAGAACACCGAAGGGGAGTCGGAGGAGGGCCAGAGGGCCACCACACCATAAGGCGGCGCGGCCAGGCCTGGGCCCGCGCTAGCCTATGGTGAGGAGCCCCCAGGCGCCCCCTTGCGCCACCTCTTCGCCTATTTAACCCCTTTTGACCTAAAAACGCGAGACCTTTTGACGGAACTCCAGAAAGACTCCAGGGGCGCCGCCGCCATCGTGAAACTCCAATTCGGGGGACAGAAGTCTCTGTTCCGGCACCCTGCCGGGACGGGGAAGTGCCCCCGGAAGCCATCTCCATCGACGCCACCGCCTCCATCATGCTCCGTGAGTAGTTCCCCCATGGACTACGGGTTCTAGCAGTAGCTAGTTGGTACTCTCTATCCCATGTACTTCAATACAATGATCTCATGAGCTGCCTTACATGATTGAGATTCATCTGATGTAATCGGTGTTGTGTTTGTTGGGATCCGATGGATGATACATTATGATTAGTCTATCTATAAAGTTTGTGAAGTTATTGTTGCTGCAATCTTGTTATGCTTAATGCTTGTCACTAGGGCCCGAGTGGCATGATCTTAGATTTAAGCTCTATAATTATTGCTTAGATTGTATCTACAAGTTGTATGCACATGTCACTGTCCGGAACCAAAGGCCCCGAAGTGACAGAAATCGGGACAACCGGAGGGGATGGCGGTGATGTGAGGATCACATGTTTTCACGGAGTGTTAATGCTTTGCTCCGGTACTCTATTAAAAGGAGTACCTTAATATCCAGTAGATTCCCTTGAGGCCCGGCTGCCACCGGCTGGTAGGACAAAAGATGTTGTACAAGTTTCTCATTGCGAGCACGTACGACTATATATGGAAAACATGCCTACATGATTAATGAATTGATGTTCTGTCTTAATGCTTTGAATCCTATCAATTGCCCAACTGTAATTTGTTCACCCAACACTTGTTACTTGTTATTGGAGAGTTACCACTAGTGTAGATCGCTGGGAACCCCGGTCCATCTCTCATCATCATATACTCGTTCTATATGTCATTGGAAGTAGTATCAACTATTTTCCGGTGCCATTGCTCCTGTGTTACTGCTGCTGTGTTATCACATTACTGCTCTCATATTACTGCTGCTTTCACATCACCCCTGTTACTAGTGCTTTTCCAGGTGCAGCTGAATTGACAACTCAGTTGTTAAGGCTTATAAGTATTCTTTACCTCCCCTTGTGTCGAATCAATAAATTTGGGTTTTACTTCCCTCGAAGACTGCCGCGATCCCCTATACTTGTGGGTTATCACACCTCAAGAGCTCTATCATGGTTTTCCTTTTCTCTAGACAATTCTAGAGCAAAGGTTTCCTCAAGAGCTTCCTTGGTGGTTTGTTCTTCTTCAAGTTCATCCTTTAGAGATGCCACATCATTGGCGTACTCACGTTCAAGAGCACCCTTTTTATCAATGGTGTTCTCATGCATCCAAATAAGTTTTTCGCTCTCAATAGCGGTAGTCAAGATTTCAAAGAAGTGAGAGCAAGCAATTTTATCTTTGCAGATAACCTTGAATACACTCTTACCCTTATCGCGTAGAGAGACAACCCAATCCTCTTCTTCATAAACATCCTCATCCTTATCACCACGAGAAGTATGAGGTTCCATGGTAGGAGATACCGTGGAACCCTTGGCCATAAGGCACATATGAGCACCGTGAGATAAAGATGAGGAGTTACTTGAGGCTCCTTTCAAGATCTTGTCTTGACCAATAGAATCTTTGGTTTCCTCTACAATGTTAGTCACACAACAACTAGAGGAAATAGAAGCATTTTTATCATGGCCACAAGACAAAGCAAGCATATCATCATTAGATTTATTCAAGAAACTTACACATGATATGCAAGGACTATCAACACAAGCATGTAAATCATTTCTAGTGCTAGATGTGTTTAAGTCCAAAGATGAACCATTGCAATGAGATACAGATGAAGGATCATCAATAGTAAGCTCAATACCGACATTGCAATTTCCATCACCACTCACCATATCATTACTTTGTGTCTTGCCACACATTGGTGAAGTGGATGAAGATGAGAACTCATCATGGACGGAAGTGGAAGCAATACAATCATCCTTAATAATATTGGACACATCATATTTGTCTTGAAGCTTTTTCCATAATTCGTGAGAGCTCCCAAAAGGCATGATTGACGAAGTAACTACATTGCTCACAACAATGAAAAACACATGAGAAGCAAGAGCATCGAGGCAAGAGTTTTTCTCCTCCTCAAGAGATAAATTTTGAGGATCCTTAGGAGAAGAAAAACTCATGCCAAGAAATCGCTCCATGTCCGGGGACATACCCCGTAAGATTTTAAGCACATAAATTTTCCATAGATCATAATTTGTGCCATCAAATATAAACAAGTTATTGTGCGCTAATCCCCTAACCGACATCTTTACTCTCAAGGCGGTGAAGCCTAAGAATGAGAGACCTTGCTCTGATACCAATTGAAAGGACACGGATGTCGCCTAGAGGGGGGTGAATAGGCGGTTTAAAACTTTTACGAGATGGGCTTAACAAAGGCGGAATAAACCTAGCGTTTACTTTGTCAAGCCCAAAGCCTATATACTATGGTTCACCTATGTGCACCAACAACTTATGCTAAGCAATACAAGCAACTTATGTGATAGCAAGATATATAACTTCAAGCACGATGGCTATCACAAAGTAAAGTGCATAAGTAAGGAGCTCGGGTATAGAGATAATCGAGGCACGCGGGAGACGACGATGTAGCCCGAAGTTCACACTCTTGCGAGTGCTACTCTCTATTGGAGCGGTGTGGAGGACAAGTCACTCCAAAAGCACGAGGGCCACCGTATTCTCCTAGAGAATTCCCACCAAGAGGGATGTCCTCGAACCACTATGTAACCTTGGGGAGGTTACCGAACCCGCACAAAGCTTGGGGCTATCTCCACAACTTAATTGGAGGCTCCCAACAAATTGCCACAAAGGCCTTGCCCTTGAAGAATCTCCACAACTTAATTGGAGTCCCCAAGAACACCACTAAGATGCCACAAAGGCCATGCCCTTGAAGATTCTCCACAACTTAATTGGAGTCCCCAAGAACACCACAAAGATGCCACAAACGCCTAGAATCCGTCTAGGGTTCCAAGAACCCAAGAGTAACAACCTTCTTGCTTTCACTTCCACGAATCACCGTGGAAAACTCAAACCGATGCACCCAATGCAATGGCAAGAACACCACAAAGATGCTCAAGTACTTCTCTCTCAAATTCCAACAAAGCTACAAAAGCTATTGGGGGAATAAGAGAGGAAGAACAAAATAAGAGGAGAAACACCAAATTTCTCCAAGATCTAGATCTAGTGGATTCCCCTCACAAAGAGAGTGATTTGATTGGTAAAGATGTAGATCTAGATATCCTCTCTCTTTTTCCTCAAGAATATGCAAGAATCCTGGGAGGAATCAAGAACTAGGGCAAGCTTTGAAGGACAACAATGGAGGGGAGAGAGAGAAAGTGAACCAACCAGCCCAAGGAGGAAGAAGGGGGTCTTATATACCCCCTCCTAATGAAATATGACCGTTTGGGACCTCCCAGGCCGGAAAATCCGCCCCCGGGCCGGATAATCCGCCCCCTGAAAATCGCCCTTGGACTCGGGCCGGATATTTGGCCGGATATTTGCCCGGAATTGGCATTCGGGCCGGATTATCCGCCCTCCAGAAAGTTGCAGAAACACCAAAACTAAAACGGGCATAACTTTAGCATCCAGACTCCGATTTTGATGATCTTGGGCTTGTTTTGAAGCTAGGAACAAGCTCTACAAGATCATGCAGGAAACCATCATAGTACAACAAGGGAGGATAGAAACAAATGATGAAAGGTTTGACCTATCTAAAAAAGACATACCGGTAAAACCTCCAATCTCGAAAATGCAACAAGTTGCCCATGCAAAAACCATTCTCAATGAATTAGAGCTTGTCATGAGAATAAGCACAAGCTCTAAAACATCACATGGATAAGATCCAAATAAAACCAAGAAAGATGATGAACCAAACTCGAAAACGCAACAAGTGATCTATGCAAAATCCGTTTTCGATGAACTAGAGCTTGTCATGAGAATAAGCACAAGCTCTAAAACATCACATGAATAAGGTCCAAATAACAACCAAGAAAGATGATGCAAGGATGCAAAGGTTTGAGCTCTCTCCGAACAATACGATCGAGTTACTCACTCGAGAGCCCTCTTGATAGTACGGCAACTAAACTATAAAGCGGTCTCCAACTACACTATGAGACCGGTGAGAAAGAAACCCTATCAAGAGCAAACCTTATACTTGCGCATTCCACTTGAGCTCGATGACGACGATCTTGACCTCAACAAGATGGGACGCCTTTCTTGATTGTGCTTGCTTGACGAAGTCTTGTGGATCGCTCCCCCATAATCCACCATGGGAGAGCTTCTTATTCGACGCATCTTCACATATCCATGATCACCATAAGGATGGCAAGACTCAAGCAAAGGATCTCTTCGAGATGGCTCATCTTTAACTTGCACTTCATTTCTTCATTCTTCATCATGTTGATGTCTTGAAGTAACTTGAGGGCTCACTTCATCTTCATCTTCAAGACATACTTGACACTTGATATCCTTCATCAATTTCTTCTTATTGCAACCTAATACAAACATGTTGATGTCTTGAAGTAACTTGAGGGCTCACTTCATCTTCATCTTCAAGACATACTTGACACTTGATATCCTTCATCAAATTCTTCTTATTGCAACCTTGAAGCCAACATATGGTTCAAAAATTTCCTATGGACAACTCCTACAAATATAACTCAATGCAAACATTAGTCCACGGGGATTGTAATTAATTACCGAAACCACACATGGGGGTTCCATGCACTTTCAGACATGGGTGGGAGCTGGGGAGAGTGTGTGGTTGTCTGTTTGACTAGCTGGACAAATATTCGTGCACCGCGGAATTGTGGCATGTCTGCGCAACCGCAAACCCGACCTAAATTTGGACTGGGTTTTCTCCCAAATGGGCAAGTCCGTGGGGCGCGGTACATTTGAGGTAGTCTTCAGCAGTCTGATCGTGGGACCTGGTTCGTTAATGTCTTCAGCAGCCTGATCGTGGGACCTGGTTCGTTAATGTCTTCAGAAGCCACGTGCAAAGCTCCACTTCCACCCACCTCACATGGGTGGACCCCACTTCCCTGACCGTTACTCGAAAAAGAAGGGAAAAGTATGTCGCTTCTTATTCGTCTCCCACACGTTTCCCACGCACCTGGCAGCTCTGTTGTCACTGGCAGAAGGAGCATGCACCAACGACATCAATGGCGCCACTGACCTTTCCTTCACATTGCCGCCACAACCTCTTGTATCATCACCGGGATACTTTAGCAACACCACTGGCAATGGTGCCACCCGCCTTTCCTTCGGAGCACCACTGCAACCTCTTAAATCGTGCCTCGTAGCACCGCCCATCACGTGGTGTAGCACATTTTGAAGCATCCTCGGTCATTCCTTGAAATAAAAGACTTAGAATACCTGCTGCAAATAATATGTAGATTTGCATCAAAAAGAGGATAAATCTACTACAAAACCTTCTTAGGATTTGTACCCGAAAGCAAATTTGCGTCATAAGAGTAAGAATGAGAAAATTGCTATAAATATTTTTGTGGATTTGCATCAAAAGAGGAAAAAATCTGCTACAAAAATCTGCTAATTATTTGCACAAAGGGAAAGAAAATTGCATCAATCTAATATGATTTATGCTACAATAGAATTGTCGATTTGCATCAAAAAAGAAAAATAATTGCTACAAACCTTATATCTTGTTCTTGATACATCCAAAACGTATCTACTTTCCCGAACACTTTTGCTATTGTTTTGCCTCTAATTTGTGTATTTTGGATACAACTAACACGGACTAACGTTGTTTTCAGCAGAATTGCCCTGGTGTCTTATTTTTGTGTAGAAAATCAACTTTCAGGAAAATCCCCGGAAATAATTGCAATGGGCCTATTTTCACAGAAGACCTACGGAGCCAGAAGACGAGACGGAGGGGGGGCCACGAGGTGCGCACACCACATGGTGGCGCGGTGGGCCCCTGGGCCGCGCCGCCATATGGGGACGCCGCCTCGGCCAGCCCCTGGCGCTCCCCTCTGGACTACTTAAAGCCCTTGACCTAAAAACGCACGGGGGTTCGACCAATTTGCCAGAAGACATCCAAAACTCCGCCGCCATCGAAAAATCTACTTTCGGGATCAGAAACTCCGTTCTGGCACCCTGTCGGGACGGGGAATTGGAGGAGATCATCGCCATCATCGCCACCGACGCCTCTCCATCAACCATCCATGCTTCTCCCATCCATGTGTGAGTAAATCCCCGCTGTAGGCTGAAGGGGGTGGTAGGGATTGGATGAGATTGTTCATGTAATAGCCATAAGATTGTTAGGGCATGGTGCCTAGTATCCGTTGTTGGTACTTTTATAATATTGTTGCAACTTGTTATGCTTAATGCTTGTCAATAGGGCCCGAGTGCCACGATTTCAGATCTGAACATGTTATTGATTCATGATGATATTCATTGTTTTATGATCTTACCTGCAAGTTGTATACACATATTGTTGTCCGGAACCCGAGGCCCAAAATGACAGAAATTGGGACAACCGGAGGGGAAGGCTGTGATATGAGGATCACATGTGTTCACGGAGTGTTAATGCTTTGCTCTGGTACTCTATTAAAATGAGTACCTTAATTACCAGTAGTTTTCCTAGAGGCCCGGCTGCCACCGGTTGGTAGGACAAAAGATGATGTGCAAGTTTCTCATTGCGAGCACGTACGACTATATACGGAACACATGCCTATGATTATTTAGTACTTGGATACTGTTTTATTATTATCTGCAAATGCCTTGTCTTGATTATTATATGAGTTATCTTATCCATGCAGCGTCCATTCATCCATCCCTATGCCTACAATATTTTAATCCGGTTGTTTACTATAATCACTACTGCTGTCTTTATTACACTGCTGCTTATATTTCACTACTGCTACTGCTATAAAACTGTTGCTACTGATAAACTATTGCGAGCAAGTCTGCTTCCAGGTGCAGCTGAATTGACACTCCGCTGTTAAGGCTTACAAATATTCTTTGGCTCCCCTTGTGTCGAATCAATAAATTGGGTTTTACTTCCCTCGAAGACTGTTGCGATCCCCTATACTTGTGGGTCATCAAGACTATTTTCTGGCGCCGTTGCCGGGGAGCATAGTGATGACCCACAAGTATAGGGGGTGTATCGTAGTACTTTCGATAAATAAGAGTGTCGAACTCAACGAGGAGCAGAAGGTGTTGACAAGCAGTTTCGATGAAGGATTCACTGTAAATACTCACAGACAAGTTTTCAGGGGGTTTTGATATAGCAGATAAATAAAATACACGTAAGTAAAATGCGAGAATAATAATTGCAGCAAGTGGCCCAATCCTTTTTAGCAAAAAGGACAAGCCGGTTTGTTTACTTATGATGACCAAACGTTATTGAGGACACACGGGAATTTAGTCTAGTGCTTTCGCTTCATATAGTTGATTAATCTTCATTGTTTTGGTAAGTGTTGTGTGGGTGAACCTATGCTAATGCACCGCCCTTCCTAGGACTAATACATACTTGTGATTAAACCCCTTGCAAGCATCCGCAAATACAAGAAACTAATTAAGATAAATCTAACCACAGCCTTAAACTCTAAGATCCTGCTATCCCTCATGCATCGATATACCAACGGGGGTTCAGGTTGCTGTCACTCCGGCAACCCCACAATTAGCAAACGAATACAAGATGCATTCCCCTAGGCCCATAAAGGTGAAGTATCATGTAGTCGACGTTCACATGACACCACTAGAAGAATAACACCACAACTTAAATATCAAACCATTAAATATTACTCAACATAGTTCACTACTAACATTTAGACTTCACCCATGTCCTCAA
This sequence comes from Lolium perenne, assembly GCF_019359855.2. Lineage (NCBI taxonomy): Eukaryota > Viridiplantae > Streptophyta > Magnoliopsida > Poales > Poaceae > Lolium > Lolium perenne. The sequence continues at coordinate 183,477,857 of NC_067244.2, forward strand.
GAACTAAACGAACTACTCACAAGACATCATATGGAACATGATCAGAGGTGATATGATGATGGATAACAATCTGAACATAAACCTTAATTCAACGGTTTCACTCAATAGCATCAATAACAAGGAGTAATCAACACCGGGAGAGTTTCCCTATGAAATAATCAAGATTCAACCCTAGATGTTACAGCGGAGACGAGGTGCAGCGGTGGAGATGTCGGTGTCGGTGGTGGAGATGATGATGATGATGATGATCCCAATGAAGTCTAGCTCGATGACGGTGACGATGGCGACGATTTCCCCCCTCCGGGAGAGAATTTCCCCGGCAGATTTCTGCCTGCAGGAGAGCTCTTTTCTCTCTGGTGTTTTTCGTTCCGCAGAGGCGGCTGTGACTATCCTCGATGTTCTGTCGCACCTTAGGGTTTCTGGGAGATGAAGTACGCGAAAGGGCAATGGCCGAGGGGGTCGTGGGTCCCCTCCCCACATGGCGGCGCGCCAGCCCTGGTGGCCGCGCCGGCCTATGGGGAGGGCCCATGGCGGCCCTCCTCGGCCTCCCCTTTTGGTTGGCTCCGTCATCTGGAAAAATAGGAGCTTCGGTATATTTTCCGTCAATTGTTGATCTTCAGAAATATTGTATCCTGACGGTGCTTTTTCCAGCAGAATTCTGACTCCGGTGAGTAATTCTCCAATAATCATGAAACATGCAAAATAGGTGAAATAACATAAGTATCATCTCTAAATATGAAAAATATGAATGAATAACAGTAAATTATGATATAAAATAGTGATGCAAAATGGACGTATCACATAGCTTTATTTGCAAGTTCACTTGAATTGATATTGTTCGCTGCAAATCCTCCATCATGGGTAAACCTTGCGATGCTAAAGTCGCCATATTACCATCCACTACAAGAAAAGGTACAACTCTGAGTACCTCTGCTGCTCCTGATTCACCATCTATGATAAGTCAACTTGTTTCAGCACCACAAGCTTCACATGCTGCTTGATAAATGTAATGCTACTACTGGTGCAATTAACATTAAAAAGCTTCTTGCACAAGATGCTGTTAGATATAAACTATCTCCTGATCCTAAATTTGCCACATCTCCTATAAACATTAAGGATAAGGATTACGATTTTTCTCTTGATTTATCTCATATATCTATTGTTGAGAAAACACCTTTTTGTGGTACTGAAAAACAAAGTGCTGTAGAGCACATGAACGAGCTTTCTACTTTGAGTAGCTTATTTTCTGATTATATCAAGAAGCATACTTATTTTGTTGCTAATTTTTTTCCTTTCTCATTAAAGGATGATGCTAAAACTTGGTATATAGTTTGCCTCCTGATTCTATTGATAGTCCAAGTGGTTTGCTTGATGTTTTCTTTCGAAAATATTTTCCTGCTAGTGCTCAACATATTGCTTTGCAGAAAATTTATAGTTTTGACCAGGAAGATGGAGAGAAATTTCCTGAAGCTTGGGTAAGGTTTTGCTCTCTTCTTAGAGCTCGGCCTGGACATGATTTGGAAAAGCATGACTTACTTGATATATTTTATAGTGGACTAACCATTGAGTCTAGGGCATACCTGGATAGTTGTGCTGGTTGTGTTTTCAGGAAAAGAACTCCAGACAAAGCTGAAGAATTAATGGCTAGAATAAGCCAAAATCATGATGATTGGACTACACCTGAACCAACCCCAACACCAATATTGAAGAAGAGGGGTATGATTGAATTAAATGATGAAGATATGAGGGAAGCCAAGAAATCTCTTAAAGAGAAAGGTATTAAATCTGAAGATGTGAAAAATTTACCTCCCATAGAAGATTTATGTAAGATAACTCCCCTTTCATCCACAATTGAGGTACATTATCTTCAACGCTTTGATAAAGGAGACATTCCTTACTCAAAACCTCCTGATCAATGTTTAGATGAATTTGATAATTATGTTGTTAAGCAAGATAACTTTAATATGAGAGTAGAGAATCATTTAATGGAAAATTCTCAAGATATTAGTAAATTGCATGATATTGTGGAGAGAACCTCCAATGATGTTAAGATGCTTGTTAAACATTTTCATATGGTTCAAACTCAAATTGATCAACTCACTAAATTGCAAAATGACTTGTTAAAAAATACTTCTAAAGAAAAACATGCTTATGAAGTAACAACTAGAGGCGGTGTTTCTAATCAGGATCCTCTATATCCAGAGGGCATCCCAAAAGAGTTGAACAAGATTCTCAACGAACTAAAGAAACTAGTGCTCCTTCTAATAATAAGAAGAAGAAACATAAAACTGTTGTAGAATCTTCTGAGCTTGTTAATGATCCTAATAGTATTTCTATTTATGATGCTGAAACTGAAAGTGGTAATGAACATGATAAAGATAATGATAAGAATGATGTTTCTGATAAAGAAGAGGTTGAAGATGAACCTGAAAAGCATGCTAAAAATAAAAAGTACACTAAAGAAGATTTCATTGCTAAGAAACATGGTAATGGAAGAGAACCTTGGGTTCAAAAGCAAATGCCTTTTCCTGTTAAGAAACTTAAATCAAAGGAGGAAGAACACTATAATAAATTTTATGATTGGATGAAACCTTTGTTCTTACAAATCCCTTTGACTGATGCTATTAAATTGCCTCCTTATTCAAAGTATATGAAAGATATTGTCTCTAACAAAAGGAAAATTCCTAATGAGGAGATTTCCACTATGCTTGCTAATTACTCTTTCAATGGCAAGGTTCCAAAGAAGCTGGGAGACCCAGGTATACCGACTATCCCTTGTTCCATCAAGAATAATTATGTTAGAACTGCTCTATCCCTTGTTCCTGTTGGTATATGTGAGGATGTTCCTGTTCAAGTTGCTAATAATTGCTTAATATTAACTGATTTTGTTGTGTTGGAAATGCCTGAAGATGATAATATGTCTATTATTCTTGGAAGACCTTTTCTTAACACTGCAGGGGCTGTTATTGATTGCAATAAAGGAAAAGTTACTTTCAATGTTGATGACAAGGAGCATACTGTTTATTTGCCAAAGTAGATTGATAAAGTATATGGAGTTAATACAATTTATAATTTGAGAACTATCAAAGTGGGAGTTATTGATTGTCCTATATATGAGCCTAAAGAAGGATATCAAAATATTATGATTGGGTCCATATCAATACAATATAAGGTAACATGATTGATTTGAGGTTTATTTCTTCTTATGTCATGTAAAATTTATTTGGTGGCAAGACTTGATCAACCTTGTTAACAAGTACATTTTAAATGCATGGAAGAGCTGAACAACATTTGTTTCTTTCTCCACACTTGTTTTACTCTCTGTAATACTACTTGTTTTGCAAGATACTTTAGTTGTTTAAAATTTTCAAAATCTTTTTCTGCCCTGAAACAGTTATTTTAACACCCAGAAATGTGCATTTTTTGAAGTTTTCAAAAATTTACAAAAATTATACCACTGGTCCTATTCTTTAATTTGCAACCTTGGAGTGCCTGGGGCTGACCAGTGGGGCACCCCAGGGCTGCACCCCATGTGCCGGCGCGGCCAGCATGGGGGGCGCGCCACCCTGTGGGGAGGCCCCCACCTGGCCCTCCACTCACTCATCCACCTACCACTCCACTCTCTTTCACGGGAAAACACACCACCATTGTTCAAACCCGAGTTTCTTGCTGTTCTTGCTTGAGATTTTCGATCTCCTTGCTCAGCCCATCTTTGCTGCTGAGATTTGGGGCATTTGTTCTCCGGTATGTGACTCCTCCGATTATCCAAATAGAATTTTGTTTGGTTGAGTATATCTTGAGTATTTTGCTGCTGTAGGTGACATGTTAAGTGATTTTGCATGCTTGTTCTAAGTTGTAGAAATTAGTTTTGATGCATGTTTAGTACTCTATCAAGTTCCTATAGTAGTTTCCCTCATTTATATGTCTCAAAATCAACTTTTATAATGATTGTTGAAAAATTTCAGAAAATGGAGTGGAATAGACACCAACTTAACCAACATGAATTGGAGGTGCATGACGTTATGAGAGTCCACCGTGAAAAGGGGGTATTTCCCTCCTACTACCCATGCACCGATTTCATGAAGAGTGTAGGAATTTTTCAGGATGTTCAAAATCTAATTTCTAATGCAGGGTTAGAGGATTTTGTTGTTGGTGAACCTTACCAATATGCAAAACTAACCATGTCAGTGGTGCAGGATTTTGAATTCCATTGGTCCCAACCTAACCCCATGGTTCAATATAAAATCTACAATAAAACTATCAACTTGCCCTTTGATGATTTTTGTGCAGCTATTAAAGTGCCACAGTGGGGATCACATGAGAAGATTAGGGGGCTGCCACGGCAACTCTTGAATCTATACGAGATGATCTGTCAAGGGAGAAGCTTCTTGGATGAGAGTGGTAAAATTCATAGTATTCAACTCCCATCTATTCGCTATTTTGCTTACTTTATCACCAAGTGCGTTCTTGCTAGAAAGAATGCAAATAAGTGATACGTCTCAAACGTATCTATAATTTCTTATGTTCCATGCTAGTTTTATGACAATACTCACATGTTTTATATACACTTTATGTCATTATTATGAATTTTCCGGCACTAACCTATTAACGAGATGCCGAAGCGCCAGTTCCTTTTTTCTGTGTTTTTGGTTTCAGAAATCCTACACAGGAAATATTCTCGGAATTGGACGAAACGAAAGGCCAGGGTCTTATTTTTCCGCGGAGCTTCCAGAAGACCGAAGGGGATATGAAGTGGGGCCATGGGGCACCGACACCACAAGGCGGCGCGGCCAAGGAGGGGCCCGCGCCGCCCTATGGTGTGGGGCCCCCGTGCCTCCCCCGACTCTGCCCTTTCGCCTACTTGTACTCTCCATCGCGAAAACCCTATTACCGAGAGCCACGATACGAGAAAAGTTCCAGAGACGCCGCCGCCGCCAATCCCATCTCGGGGGATTCAGGAGATCGCCTCCGGCACCCTGCCGGAGAGGGGAATCATCACCCGGAGGACTCTACATCACCATGATCGCCTCCGGACTGATGTGTGAGTAGTTCATCCTTGGACTATGGGTCCATAGCAGTAGCTAGATGGTTGTCTTCTCCTCAATGTGCTATCATGTTTAGATCTTGTGAGCTGCCTATCATGATCAAGATCATCTATTTGTAATGCTACATGTTGTGTTTGTTGGGATCCGATGAATATGGAATACTATGTCAAGTTGATTATCAATCTATCATATATGTGTTGTTTATGATCTTGCATGCTCTCCGTTGCTAGTAGAGGCTCTGGCCAAGTTGATACTTGTAACTCCAAGAGGGAGTATTTATGCTCGATAGTGGGTTCATGCCTCCATTGAATCTGGGACAAAGGATGAAAAGTTCTAAGGTTGTGGATGTGCTGTTGCCACTAGGGATAAAACATCAATGCTTTGTCTAAGGATATTTGTGTTGATTATATTATGCACCATACTTAATGCAATTGTCTGTTGTTTGCAACTTAATACTGGAAGGGGTACGGATGCTAACCCGAAGGTGGACTTTTTAGGCATAGATGCATGCTGGATAGCGGTCTATGTAATTTGTCGTAATGCCCTAAGTAAATCTCATATTAGTCATCATGATATGTATGTGCATTGTTATGCCCTCTCTATTTGTCAATTGACCAACTGTAATTTGTTCACCCAACATGCTATTTCTTATTGGAGAGACACCACTAGTGAACTGTGGACCCCAGTCCATTGTTTTACATCTGAATACAATCTACTGCAATCATTGTTCTCTGCTGCTCATTGCAAACAAACATCATTTTCCACACCATACGTTTAATCCTTTGTTTACAGCAAGCTGGTGAGATTGACAGCCTCACTGTTAAGTTGGGGCAAAGTATTTTGATTGTGTTGTGCAGGTTCCACGTTGGCGCCGGAATCCCTGGTGTTGCGCTGCACTACACTCCTCCACCAACAACCTTCACGTGGCCTTCATCTCCTACTGGTTCGATAACCTTGGTTTCTTACTGAGGGAAAACTTGCTGCTGTATGCATCACACCTTCCTCTTGGGGTTCCCAACGGGCGTGTGCTTCACGCGTTATATATCAAGCTCTTTTTCTGGCGCCGTTGCCGGGGAGATCAAGACACGCTGCAAGGGGAGTCTCCCACATTCAATCTCTTTACTTTGTTATTGTCTTGCTTTACTTTATTTTATTTACTGCTTTGTTTGCTTTCTCTATATCAAAAACACACAAAAATTAGTTACTTGCATTTACTTTATTTACTGTCTTGTTTGCGTTCCCTATATCAAAAACACAAAAAAAATTAGTTACTTGCATTTACTTTATTTTATTTAGTTTGCTTTACTTATTTTTACTACTGCTAAAATGGGTACTCCTGAGAATACTAAGTTGTGTGACTTCACTAGCACAAATAATAATGATTTCCTATGCACACCTATTGCTCCACCTGCTACTACAGCAGAATTTTATGAAATTAAACCTGCTTTACTAAATCTTGTTATGAGAGAGCAATTTTCTGGTGTGTTAGTTCTGATGATGCTGCTGCCCATCTTAATAATTTTGTTGAACTTTGTGAAATGCAAAAGTATAAGGATGTAGATGGTGACATTATAAAATTGAAATTGTTTCCTTTCTCCTTAAGAGGAAGAGCTAAAGATTGGTTGCTATCTTTGCCTAAAAATAGTATTGATTCATGGACTAAATGTAAGGATGCTTTCATTGGTAGATATTATCCTCCCGCTAAAATTATATCTTTGAGAAGTAGCATAATGAATTTTAAGCAATTGGATAATGAGCATGTTGCCCAAGCATGGAAAAGAATGAAATCTTTGGTGAAGAATTGCCCTACCCATGGACTGACTACTTGGATGATCATCCAAACCTTTTATGCAGGATTGAATTTTTCTTCGCGAAACCTATTGGATTCAGCTACTGGAGGTACTTTTATGTCCATCACTTTAGGTGCCGCAACAAAGCTTCTTGATAATATGATGATAAATTACTCTGAATGGCACACTGAAAGGGCTCCACAAGGTAAGAAGGTAAATTCTGTTGAAGAAACCTCCTCCCTGAGTGATAAGATTGATGTTATTATGTCTATGCTTGTGAATGGTAGATCTAATATTGATCCTAATAATGTTCCTTTAGCTACATTGGTTGCTCAAGAAGAGCATGTTGATGTGAACTTCATTAAAAATAATAATTTCAACAACAATGCTTATAGGAATAATTTTGGTAACAACTATAGGCCATATCCTTCTAATAATAGTAATGGTTATGGTAATTCTTATGGTAATTCTTACAACAATAATAGGAGTGTAACCCCTGGTCTTGAAGCCACGCTTAAAGAATTTATTAGTACACAAACTGCTTTTAATAAATCTGTTGAAGAAAAGCTTGGTAAAATTGATGTTCTTGCTTCTAAGGTTGATAGTCTTGCTGCTGATGTTTATCTTTTAAAATTGAAAGTTATGCCTAATGAAACTAAAGATATTAAGTCATTTTCTACAGCAAACGCTATCCAAGTTCGAATTAATGAAAATATTAGATTAATGGCTGAATTGCATGCTAGGTGGGAAAGAGAAGAAAAATTTGCTAAAGAGAATAATGTAGCTAAAGTTTGGACTATTACCACCACTAGTAATGTTAATGCTTCACATGTTGCTAAACCTCCTACTATCAATGGCAAAATAATTGGTGTTGGCAATGTTTCTACTCCTAATGCAAAGCATGCAAAATTGCCTGAAGCTGCTAAAACTGCTGAAACTGTTTGTGATAAAACTGCTGAAATTTTTCAAAATATTGGGGACAATGATCCCAATGCTGTAGATCATAATGGTTTAGATTTTGATGATTGTCATACCTCTGAAGTTATTAAGTTCTTACAAAAACTCGCTAGAAGTCCTAATGCTAGTGCTATAAATTTGGCCTTTACAAAACATATTACAAATGCTCTCATAAAAGCTAGAGAAGAGAAATTAAAACTTGAAAATTCTATTCCTAGGAAGTTAGAAGATGGTTGGGAGCCCATCATTAAGATGAAGGTCAATGATTTTGATTGTAATGCTTTATGTGATCTTGGTGCAAGTATTTCTGTTATGCCTAAGAAACTCTATAATATGCTTGACTTGCCACCATTGAAAAATTGTTATTTGGATGTTAATCTTGCTGATATTTCTATAAAGAAACCTTTGGGGAGGATTGATAATGTTCGCATTAGGGTTAACAATAACCTTGTCCCCGTTGATTTTGTTGTCTTGGATATTGAATGCAATGCATCTTGTCCCATTATTTTGGGAAGACCTTTTCTTCGAACTGTTGGTGCTATTATTGATATGAAGGAAGGGAATATTAAGTATCAATTTCCTCTCAAGAAAAGTATGGAACATTTCCCTAGAAAAAGAATGAAGTTACCTTTTGATTCTATTATTAGAACAAATTATGATGTTGATGCTTTATCTCTTAATAATACTTGATTCACACTTAAAGCGCTTATGGGAGACAACCCATTATTTTACTACAGAAATTTTTGTTTTATATTTGAGTCTTGGAAGTTGCTACTACTGTAGCAACCTCTCCTTATCTTTATTTTATTGCATTGTTGTGCCAAGTAAAGTCTTTAATAGTAAGGTTGATACTAGATTTGGATTACTGTGCAGAAACAGATTTCTTGCTGTCACGAATTTGAGTAGGTCTCTCCGTAGGTAACTCAGAAAAATCTGCCAATATTCATGCGTGATCCTCAGATATGTACGCAACTTTCATTCAATTTGAGCTTTTTCATCTGAGCAAGTTAAGTGCCTCTAAAAAATTCGTCTTTACGGACTGTTCTGTTTTGACAGATTCTGCCTTTTATTTCACATTGCCTCTTTTGCTATGTTGAATGGATTTCTTTGTTCCATTAACTTTCAGTAGCTTTGGGCAATGTCCATAAGTGTTAAGAATGATTGTGTCACCTCCGAATATGTGAATTTTTGATTATGCACTAACCCTCTAATGAGTTTGTTTTGAGTTTGGTGTGGAGGAAGTTTTCAAGGGTCAAGAGAGGAGGATGATACAATATGATCAAGAAGAGTGAAAAGTCTAAGCTTGGGGATGCCCCCGTGGTTCATCCCTGCATATTTCAAGAAGACTCAAGCATATAAGCTTGGGGATGCCCAAGGCATCCCCTTCTTCATTGACAACTTATCAGGTCACCTCTAGTGAAACTATATTTTTATTCCGTCACATCTTATGTGCTTTACTTGGAGCGTCTGTATGTTTTTATTTTTGTTTGTGTTTGAATAAAATCGGATCCTAGAATTCTTTGTGTGGGAGAGAGACACGCTCCGCTCGTTCATATGAACACTGGTGTTCTTAGCTTTACTTCTAATGTTCATGGCGAAGGTTGAAACTGCTCCGTTCATTGTTATTTGGTTGGAAACAGAAAATGCTTCATGTAGTAATTGGTATATGGTCTTGAATAATTTGATACTTGGCAATTGTTTTGCTCAGAAAGATCATGTTTAAGCTCTTGCATCATGTACTTTGCACCTATTAATGAAGAACTACCATAGAGCTTGTTAAAATTTGGTTTGCATGATTGGTCTCTCTAAAGTCTAGATATTTTCTGCTGAAGTGTTTGAACAACAAGGAAGACAGTGTAGAGTCTTATAATGCTTGCAATATATTCTTATGTAAGTTTTGTTGTACCGGTTCATACTTGTGTTTACTTCAAACAACCTTGCTAGCCAAAGCCTTGTACTGAGAGGAAATGCTTCTCGTGCATCCAAATCCTTGAGCCAAAACCTATGCCATTTGTGTCCACCATACCTACCTACTATGTGGTATTTTTCTGCCATTCCAAAGTAAATTGCTTGAGTGCTACCTTTAAAATTTCATTCCTTGTCTTTGCAATATATAGCTCATGGGAAAATAGCCTTAAAAACTATTGTGGTAAAGAATATGTAGCTTATGTATCTTATTTCTTATAAGTTGCTTGTTGAGCGGTAACCATGTTTCTGGGGACGCCATCAACTATTACACCTTTGTTGAATATCATGTGAGTTGATATGCATGTTCGTCTTGTCTGAAGTAAGGGTGATTTACCATGATCAAATGGCTTGAGTATGCATATTGTTAGAGAAGAACATTGGGCCGCTAACTAAAGCCATGTATCATGGTGGAAGTTTTAGTTTGGACATTAATGTAATAACCCAGAACATAGGAACAACGAAGGGTAGATTTAGAAATGGGATGTGCATTTCATCGCAAAACGGGGGAAATTTTCGCGCCTTATTGCAACTAAACCTAAGAGGGATCGAGGTTCTCTCTCATTTTGCACTTAGGGTTAGGCAATGTGAGTTAGGGAAATTTCGACATGATCTCTTTTGTATCTTGTTACTTTGGGGGAATGATTGCATTTGATAAGTGTTAAACAATTAAAGATAAACATCACACAATATAACAATGAATTTAAAATTCAAACACAAGATATAAATTCAAATCACTTTGAAATTCAAAGTGAATATCAAATACAATGTTTAATCAAGAATACAAACATTACATGATACAAACCTCATAAACCAAAACTTGAGCTTTATTGATATACAACACATATACAAAGTCTTTACAATATTCTTGATACAAGAATTGAGACATAATGATCAGTAATAAAAGAAAAGGAAAATTACAAGTTTAATTCTAAACTAAACCTAAACTAAGTGGCTTGAGGATGATCTTCTTGCCATAGCATAATTCAAACCTGCAACACAAAACAAAGAGCAAATACTAGGCCAGAATACAAGTGTTAGCAAGGTTCAGTTTGGACAGTTAGCAAAATAACACAAGATTCAGTTTGGACAGTGCAAACTGTCACAACACACTTGTGCTTGTCCAAAATCCTGGACAGCACAAGATAAACATAGGCAGACCAGCACTGAGCAAGCCACAGGGGTTCAAGTTTCACCATATGAAGGCTGTTGCTAGGCAAGCAACAGCAAGGCAATGCAAGGGGTGAGTCATAAAGCAAATGAGCTTGTGTGTCATGGCCAGGGAAGAAGTAGAGACCATATAAATAGCACACAAACCCTAGAACCTTGACAGTCGACCAGAAATGCAAATCACCAGGTAAGGGTAAAGCAAGAACAAGCACCAGTTCATCCAGTTCATACTCAAGAACAGAAACCAACACAACCAACTTAGCCACCAGTAATCATGGTGACCTGAGAAGATCAACCAGAAACCTGGAGGTGAAGGGCTGTGCACAGAAACCCCAAGTCTGCATCAACCAAATATTTCACACTAGGAGCTGGAACAAGGTATACCAAATACCTGGACAGATCCAATGGATCTGATCCATCACATATGCATGAAATAAGCATGGGAATGAGCAGATGCTCATATGGGTAGATCATCACTTGGTTTTCACCAAGGATTACTGCCAGTCAAAAGCTACTAAAAATAGAAAGCATCTAGGTACAGATCTTGTACACAGAAACTAGCACACATGCACAGATGCACACCATAGCCAGATCACATGCATAGATAGCACCAGTAGATAAATTTCAAGGATTAGCAGCTAAGACTACACAGTAAATCCTAAGCTATGAACCATCAGTAACCCTAGATTTTCATCAGGCAAGCATATTGGCATTCATATCAAGTATGATTCCCAAATATGAAAGCAAAGGTTGAGTAGCCACAAGATCCAACTAACTAAGTGAGCAACCAATCAGTAGCAAGGCTACTGAGGTCACATCACACTTAGCATCAATTAAAAGGAAGCCAAACATAGCACATCATTATCCAGGAATGGATTCAGATTCAATTGCTTGCTAAACACTCATGAATAGCCAAATCATTTGCAAGCAAGTCATTTAAATCATTACTGCATAAGCAGTTCATCATAATTTAATCAATACAAGCATGAATTTATCACAGATCCATGCTTAGCACTGACAGTAGCATACTATTAAGCAACACAGTTTAATCACTGTACCATAGCCACTGGAGCAAGTCCAGTAGCTTAAGTAAGCAACAGCATAGTGATGCTTGAGCATCAGCATCACAAGGAAATTAAATCACTTAGCCACAGTATTAATCAGTAAGCCATCACTGACAATTAATTGATCAAATGGATCAATTATAGCAAGCCAAGCTACACAGGGAAGTTAGCCAACAAGCAAGGAATGATCCAATGGATCATTGGCTTGCATAGGAAGCACTGAAGCATATCACAGGCACCACTGGCACACACACAAGTGTCACTGATGCATCACAAGCACACCTAGACAAGCAAGCATGATATACCAGTAAGCTCAAGCAAGCCATAATCAAGCATAGCATGGCATATCAAGCTTTTGAGCAAAGCACAGTAGAGCATGGCAAGTACAGAGCATGCTAGGAGCAACAGAGAAGCAAGCACAGCATGAATAGCAAGCAAAGCAACATGGGTCAGTACCAGTAACTGGTAATTTGGCCATGAGCTTGCAGTAGACAGAAGCATAGGAAGATTGCGTAGCAATAGCATGGCTCTGCGTGATCACATGACCACCAGAGAGCAACAGAGCATGAGGAGGAAGAAGAACAGTAACAAGGGGAGGCGCACAGATATGGAGAAGAGGAAGAGGAAGTGCAGCAACTTACTTGCGCCTGGCAGCAGAAGCTACGGCATGGCGAGGCAGTGCTCGCGCGGCCCTAACAGCTGCAAGTCCAGGGTAGGCGCCGACGTTACGCCGGCGAACCCAAACACGAACCAACACCACCGTAGCGAGCACCTGAGGCGACGGCACGAGTACTGCGAGCAGCACCCGCGCCAGGTCAACCCCAGGAGCGTACCCATCGTCGGCGAGGAGGAGAGCTCGCCGGAGTTCGTCGAGGCGAATCTCCGCGAGATCCAGAACGGAGGCGATTCGCCAGAAGAGGAAGAAAAGGGGAAAACTACGCGGACAGATCGATAGATCTGAACGCGGTGGTTCTAGTTCGGTAGGTGGCTACGGCGGGGAAGCACGGGGCTGGCCGGAGCAAGGCGGTGGCCATGGCGGCGACGCCATCGCCAGAGCGTCGCGAGAGATTAGGGTTAGAGGTGAACGAGAGAGAGAGAGGGCCGAGTGAGTGAGAGAGAGGTGGGCCGTTCGGCGCCACCGAACCCAAAAGGGATTAGCCTTATTGGGCCGTCCCTGGGTTTAGGTAAATGGGCTGGGCCCAATATGGGTCCAGAGGGGTATTTTGGTCTTTTAACATTTAATAAAAGGCCAGCACTTTACCAATTTTTAGTAAATCAAATACAACTCTAAAAATCCATTAAAAATTGGATTAATGAATGAAAAATAAATCTTAACAAGAATAAAATATGAAATGGAATTTATGAAACAAATTCAAAATTATGAATTTTAAGCATTTAAATAATAACTGGGAATTTTAAACTATTATTTCCTTGTATTTAAAATTCAAGGAAAAATCTCAAATAAGTTCAAATACTTATTTTCAAACATTTCAAAATGAAATTCTATTATTCCAAGTCATTTCCATTGAAAAGAGTATTTTTCCAAGAAAAAAATACTATATTCCTTTTTATTCCAAAAACTATAGAGGTAACTCTATGATTCAAATTATTTTTGGAATGATTAAGAGAATCACCAAGTAAAATAGTTTTACTTTGAATTGTTGTACTTTGTGTGAATTAAAATGGTTATACTTTTAAATCAATTGTAAATTACTGTCAAAGACATAAATCTTAAACGCAACCCTAAATTGATATAACTTAGCGGGGTAAAGGGATTCAACAAAATAATACATCCATGATTGCATTATTTGGATTTTATAACATTGTCCTTACCGGACAATGATGCTTCTTACAGAACCCGAGGTCCAGGTTCCATCAACTGCATTGAACTGCACTATCTCGCAGTCCACAGGCAAGTTCACCCTTGCTCATGTCAACTTGAGTATTTTCTACTACTTTAATGCAAAGCTATATACTTATCATTCCTGCATCGCAAATGAAATGTTACTTTCCAACTATGAATATGACTATGTGGTTGGCAATGGAACCATGGTATGTGTTGATATGGTGGAGGTTCCATTGCAATGGGTTATATCACCCTAGGATTAATTACCAATGCCGTCCAGTGATTCTAGCGCCGTACAAATCGCGTTGACCATGAGATCTATAATGGCTCTGGGGAAGCCAGCCGTATCTTTTCCCTTCTGCACGCCAACGGATTGGTAGAGCCGGCGGGGTGTTGGAGGCACTGCCGTAGGTTGGGATAGCCTTTTAAATCCCCATCCATTAGTGATGATGGCTCTACGATCTATGAAGGATTGTCCGGAGTACACCGTGAGTAAAGCCGTATTATCGGGAAGTCTACCGGGGTGTACGGTTGGACAAAAGGGTGGGTTTGCAGTCGCGGAGAAGGCGGTGTGGGCTTGGATCTTTATACCTGGCCTCACACCAAAGGAAGTGTGAACGGGGGCAAGTCCCTGCGGATGGCAAAAAGGGTGAGATCTCTTGTGGGAAAAGTAACGCACCTCTGCAGAGTGTATCAAATTGTGGCTGTCACTCCTTGTTCCGGGAAGGGAACTGCGAACGCGGCAGGAAAGGAACTCCACGAAGTTCTAGTCAACCTGTGAAGACTGACGGGCATAGTTTTCATAATAAAAGCAACCTTTTGAAGAAATGATTTCAAAACATGCATTGACCGGCGATTTCCTGATCAATGGTCGTAGCTAGTGCATCAAACACCTTTTTATTCTTTTAGAACTTGCTGAGTACCCCTGTACTCACTTTCTTTCGACACCCTTGCTAGACTGTGATCCGGAAGTGGAGGCTATCAACGATGGAGCACCAGAAGGAAGTTACGAGCTGGTCTACGAAGAACCCGATCTTACCGGCGGAGTGGAAGGCGTAGACTATGGGATAGTCTACGGACTAGATGACACGGAAGTGGAGGAGTAGTGACATACCTTAGCATCATAGAGCCGAGCAACGTAGAACTTACCTAAATAAGTTGTTGAGCTCTCTTTATAATTAGTTATAAGTTGTAATCGTACTTAAGTAGTATCTTAGGGTGTTCTCATAGGACCTGTGAGAATACCAACTTGTTAAGACAATGTTTGTAATAAAGTATGGAGTGTTATGACCTGCAATGTTTCTGTTGTACCACTCTGAGGGATATGGCAAATTGTGAAGAAGTCCCTTCGCAAAGATCATATCAACGACTTGTATACTACAACATGCAGTGGTATCTTTGGGTCACCGCAGCTGGTATCAGAGCAAATGTTGCGACCTTAGGTTGGAAAAACCTAGTATAGGGAAGAAACCTGTAGGAGTCTAGTAGAAATAGTAAAGGATTCTCTAGAAATATGGTGATTATTCACATGAGAATAGCAAAACCATATATTTTAGTGCGATAATTCTTTATTATAGCTATTATGATGCATTATCACTACTAATATTCTGCTTTTGTATACAGCCATAATGGCGAACACTTTTCCTAAGAGGACTTTGAGGAAGGTTGAGGGATGGCTCGGTGATTATGATGGACCAATAACAGCTCTCCTGTGTGGGATGCTGAAGGAACTTCATTGTGATCCACTGATACCTGTTATCAAGTATACCTACTATGATGGGGAAATCCTAGCCAAATGCAGAGTATCGGTCCAATTACCGACAAAACTGCTGATGAGTCATGTAATGCCATACGGAGAAGCCAAAACTATCACCACAACCTACCACATGGGCCTATTCAAGGCAATCCTTGAGATAAGGCAACACAAGTCAGTAGAACTGCTATGTTCAGAGTTTTCTCATATACCTCATGCCGAGGAAGATGAGGATCCCACTCTGAATCATTTGGTGTTAGCACGCAGAAGTCCTGAAGGCTGCGACAAAGCACATGGATAGCTGTAAGTCTTTATTGACCACGATGTACCTTTTACACATGAAGATGAGAGGTGAGATTGACCACATGCTAGCTGAGTTCACGGACCCTGATAAAGTCCAAACTCGGATGAGTGATTTGAGGGCACAACCACAACATACTACACCTTTCTTTAGCCTAGACAGCTATGTAGATTTGAGTGACCAGTTGTCCCATAAAGATCCACTTACACCCAACTTTGTCCCACATTATCCACATGTGTCAGCATCATATGAGTCTGGATATGGGGGAGATGATTCCAGGAACCTAAACTGCTCGGAGTCACCAATCGAGAACTCGACTGGTTGGCGTTTCGGGGAACCATTTGGAGATGAAGGAGAACCCATCACTTGTGAGTCAGAGGATGAAGGAGGCGCGGTTAACCAGAATGTTAACCAAAGCTTTGGGCAGGAAGAGAAAGATACCAACTCCATTTCTTTAGATTTGGAGATGGGATTACCCAAAACATCTCAGTACGTCGTAGGTGAGAGTTCTGGAACCAAGAAAAAGAAGAAGAAGAAGATGAGGGGTCAAGTGAATAGGAATCCTACATGGATGACAGAAGAAGATGAGCTGTATCCCACTGGGGATATATATGAGTCTTTATCTAGCTACTTTGGCATGACAGATCTCTGTCTCGGCACTTCGTCCGATTCAGACTACATACCTACGGGAAGGACCTTCATTCCGGACGGTGTTCGGAGGACAAACCGCTGTACCGGATGGACCCCAGGGATGTACGCGGAGGCGAGTTATGATGACGAGGAGTAGAGCTCCAAGGAAGAATAAAGTAATCTAGGTGGTATTGTAATAGAGCGTATTTTAAATTTCCGTTGGCTTGGGCTTTGAGCCAAATAAGTGGTTTATATATACCACATGTAATATAAGTTTGTGAGTGTGTTATGTATTATACAAAGTATATGCATAATAAATGTTTGTTTTGTATTTGCTTCTTGATTTCATTGTGTGACTAGTTCTGGGCATTGAGTTGAGCTCAGAAAGCATTTGCATGGTGTAATTATGAGTAATCGCTCTTTGTTACAGGACTAGGGGGAAATGGCGTTAGTAGAAACCGAAGAGGCTCGCAGAGAGCGGGAAGCAAGAGAAAAAGAGGAGGCAGATGCAGTAGCTAGAGCAGAGAACGCACCACCACCACCACACCCAATGATGCACCCAGACTTCCAACAGTATATGAGGTCAATGGAGGAAGATAGGAGGCGTTACCAGGAAAGCCAGAGCAAGAACATGCAAGATTTCTTCACCCACGTCATTAATGATAGGGGTAATGAAGGCAAGGGAGTAACACTATCGGACTTCCAAAATGCAAGACCACTACCATTTACATCAGCTCCAGAACCAATGGACGCTGAAGATTGGCTTATGGATACGGAAAGGAAGCTGAAAACCGTTGGTTGCAACGATGAGGAGAAGATCAGATATACCACTTATCTGTTATCAGGACCAGCAGCGTCATGGTGGGAGAACCTTGTAGCAGTACACCCTCCAGATAAGGTATTCACCTGGGAGGAGTTTAAGAAGAAGTTCCGGGATGCTCATGTTCCGGACAGCGTGGTGGAGTTGAAGAAGAGGGAGTTTGAAGAACTAAGACAGAATACTGCACCCATCATGCAGTATGTTCGGGATTTCAACAGGTTATCCAGGTATGCACCTGAGGATGTAGATACAGAGGAGAAGCGGAAGAAGCGGTTCATGAAAGGCATGAATCCATACATGAAGATGCAACTGAGGTTGGCACGGACTGCCGAATTCCAGGAACTGATTGACTCGGCAATCACTTTCGAGGATGATTACCGGCAAGTCCAAGAGGATAGGAGGAAGAGGGCTCGTATAGAGCCAAGGAAGTACCCAATCAGTAAACCAACACCTGATCGGAGTTTCAAACCCCGATACCGACCTACTACTGGTAGCCAATACAACCGGGGAGGTCAGAATCAGAATCCAATCAGCCAAATCATCTGCAACAATTGTTGCCTAAAGGGTCATTTGCAGAAGGATTGTCAGAAACCCAGGATCATTTGTTATGGTTGTGGGAAGGAAGGACACATCAAGCCGGAGTGTCCAAACAAGGTCTCTTGGAGCGGATAGAGCTCTGGAGGACGAGGTGGAAACAACAACAACAACAACAACAACAACAACAACAACAACAACAACCGCAACTACAACTACAACAACAAGAGGGGAAAGCCTTATGGAAAGCTGAATTGCACATCTTTGGAACAAGCGGAAGAGTCGGATCAAACAGTCTTAGGTACGCTAAGCATTCTTACTCATCCTGGCAAAGTATTATTTGATACTGGAGCAACCACATCATTTCTTGCATTGGAGTTTGTGGAAAAATTCGGGCTTAGATGTTCTAAGTTAGAAACTCCTATAACTGTTCTATCCGCGGGGGGAACGATCTTAGTAACCCACGTGAAAGAAGCACAAGTCCTAACCATATGTGACTGTGCGTATTTCGCGGACCTATTCATCATACCCATGAAGGACATATCAGTCATCCTAGGGATGGATTGGTTGACAGAAAATGGAGCGGTGATTAACTGTGGAGACAAAACAGTATCACTTCGCAACTCCATCGGAGGACGAATAGTGTTCCAAGGAGATAAGTACAGTGAGTTGGAGATTGGATTAGAACTCAATAGTATGAAAGAGGTGAGAATTGAAGATATTCCTGTAGTGAATGAGTTTAAGGATGTATTTCCTAAGGAACTACCGGGAATGCCACCCGATAGAGAGATAGAATTCACAATCGATCTGATTCCAGTGCACAAAGACTAATAGCACAACCACCATATAAGATGGGGCCGAAGGAATTAGTGGAACTGAAAGCTCAGATTGATGAGTTAGAACAGAAGGGATTCATTCAAGAAAGTGTGTCACCATGGGGTACACCAGTTATTTTTGTGGATAAAAGAGATGGAGGAAAGAGAATGTGTGGAGATTACAGAAATTTGAACAATGTAACTATCAAGAACAAATATCCTTTACCTAGAATCCAAGACCTTTTTGATCAAGTTCAAGGAGCTGGAGTCTTCTCGAAGATAGATTTAAGGTCAGGGTACCATCAAATCAAGATCAAGAAGGAGGATGTACCAAAAACAGCGTTCGTATCAAGGTATGGACACCATGAATATTTGGTTGTACCATTTGGACTAACAAATGCACCAGCAATTTTCATGAATTTGATGAACAAGATATTCATGAAGTACTTGGACAAGTTTGTGATAGTGTCATAGATGATATTCTAATATATTCCAAAGATAAAGAAGAACATGCCAAGCATTTGAAGATAGTTCTGCAAACTTTGAGGGAACATCAGCTATATGCGAAGTTTAGCAAGTGCAAATTTTGGTTAGATAGTGTTGAATTTCTTGGACATGTCATAACCAAAGAAGGCATAGCGGTGAATCCAAGCAAGGTTCAGTCCGTATTGGAATGGAAATCACCTAAAAATGCTAAGGAGATACGAGGATTTCTTGGTATGGCAGGCTATTATCGGAGATTCATAGAGGGATTTTCGAAGATTGCAGGACCAATGACCAAGTTACTCAAGAAAAATACTCCATTTGTGTGGACAGATGAGTGTGAAGCCAGCTTCCAAACACTCAAAGATAAGTTAACCACAGCACCGGTGTTAGCAGTTCCTGAACCTGGAAAGGATTACACGGTGTATTGTGATGCTTCCAAGAATGGACTTGGATGTGTTCTTATGCAAGATCGGAAGGTAATAGCTTATGGATCAAGGCAGTTGAAACCACATGAACACAACTACCCAGTACATGATATAGAGTTAGCGGCAGTTGTGTATGCTCTGAAGAGTTGGAGACAATTTCTATATGGATCCAAGTGTGAGTTATACACCGATCACAAAAGTTTGAAATATTTCTTCACCCAGAAGGAATTAAACATGAGACAGAAGAGATGGTTAGAGTTGATTAAGGATTACGACCTTAAGATCAACTATACACCAGGCAAAGCTAATGTAGTAGCAGATGCCCTAAGTAGGAAGAGTACGGAGAATCAACCTGCGGAATGGGAGATTCCAAAGGAACTTCGGAAAGAACTGGAGGAGGCTCAGATTTTGTTTATTCAAGGTGATGATAAGGGAAGTATAGCAACCATGAGGATTATGGATGAGATGTACTCAGACTTGAAATATGAGATTATCCGAAAGCAAGCAGATGATTTGTTCATCCAAGAGGAAATCAAGAGGATTGGAGAAGGAAAACCATCAGAATTCCATCTAGGGGATTTTGATTCATTATACTTCCAGAAAAGGATCTGTGTACCGGATGATCCAGAAGTGAAGTCAATCATATTAAAGGAAGCACATGAAACCCCTTATTCAATACATCCGGGAAGTACTAAGATGTATATGGATTTGAAGGAGATGTTCTGGTGGAACAACATGAAAAGAGAAATAGCACAATATGTCTCGGAGTGTCATACATGTCAACGAGTGAAGGCAGAACATCAGAGTCCTGCGGGATTACTCAAACCACTAGAGATACCAGAATGGAAATGGGATGAAATCGGAATGGATTTTGTTACTGGTCTACCAATGACTAATAAGAAGAAGGATATGATATGGGTAATAGTGGACAGACTTACCAAGAGTGCTCATTTCATAGCCGTAAACACAAAAGATACTGCAGAAAAGCTTGTGGATATATATGTGAAGGAGATTGTGAGTAAGCATGGAGTACCAAAGAAGATAGTCTCAGATAGAGGTTCAATTTTTACATCAGCATTTTGGAAACAACTACAAGAAGCTTTGGGATCCAAGTTGGATTTCAGTACAGCATATCATCCACAAACCGGAGGACAAACCGAAAGAACCAATCAGATACTTGAGGACATGCTTAGAGCTTGTGCTCTGAACTTTGGAGGCTCATGGGAGGACCATTTACCTTTAGCGGAATTCTCATATAACAATAGTTATCAGAGTAGCATCCAGATGGCACCGTACGAAGCATTGTACGGAAGAAAGTGTCGATCACCAATTTGTTGGTTTGAAACCGGAGAAAACAAGGAGTTTACACCGGACTACATCAAGGAGAGACAAGAAGTCATCGAGGTGATCCGGGATAGACTCAAAATAGCTCAGAGTCGTCAGAAGAGTTACGCTGACTTAAAGAGAAGAGATTGGGAACCGAAAGTGGGAGACATGGTTTATTTAAAGGTTAGCCCAATGAAAGGACTTAAGAGGTTCGGAGTAAAAGGAAAATTAAGTCCTCGATATATTGGACCATTTAAGATACTCAGTCAGAATCGAGGAACAGCTTTTGAGTTGGAGTTACCAGCACAACTAAGTCAAGTTCATAATGTGTTTCATGTTTCACAACTCAGGAAGTGTTTGAAGGCACCGGATGATCCCATTACATATGAAGAAATAGAATTGCAATCTGACTTAACTTATGTGGAAAGACCGGAAAAGATCTTAGAAGTACAGTGGAAGAAGTTAAGAAACAGAGCAATCAAATACTGCAAAGTTCAATGGCAACATCATCCTGAGCGAGAAGCAACTTGGGAGACGGAAGAAGAATTAAGGAAGTCTTACCCCGAGATGTTCAGGTACCAATCTTAACTTCGGGACGAAGTTTTTGTTAAGGGGGAGAGGCTGTAATAACCCAGAACATAGGAATAACGAAGGGTAGATTTAGAAATGGGATGTGCATTTCATCGCAAAATGGGGGAAATTTTCGCGCCTTATTGCAACTAAACCTAAGAGGGATCGAGGTTCTCCCTCATTTTGCACTCAGGGTTAGGCAATGTGAGTTAGGGAAATTTCGACATGATCTCTTTTGTATCTTGTTACTTTGGGGGAATGATTGCATTTGATAAGTGTTAAACAATTAAAGATAAACATCACACAATATAACAATGAATTTAAAATTCAAACACAAGATATAAATTCAAATCACTTTGAAATTCAAAGTGAATATCAAATACAATGTTTAATCAAGAATACAAACATTACATGATACAAACCTCATAAACCAAAACTTGAGCTTTATTGATATACAACACATATACAGAGTCTTTACAATATTCTTGATACAAGAATTGAGACATAATGATCAGTAATAAAAGAAAAGGAAAATTACAAGTTTAATTCTAAACTAAACCTAAACTAAGTGGCTTGAGGATGATCTTCTTGCCATAGCATAATTCAAACCTGCAACACAAAACAAAGAGCAAATACTAGGCCAGAATACAAGTGTTAGCAAGGTTCAGTTTGGACAGTTAGCAAAATAACACAAGATTCAGTTTGGACAGTGCAAACTGTCACAGCACACTTGTGCTTGTCCAAAATCCTGGACAGCACAGGATAAACATAGGCAGACCAGCACTGAGCAAGCCACAGGGGCTCAAGTTTCACCATATGAAGGCTGTTGCTAGGCAAGCAACAGCAAGGCAATGCAAGGGGTGAGTCATAAAGCAAATGAGCTTTTGTGTCATGGCCAGGGAAGAAGTAGAGACCATATAAATAGCACACAAACCCTAGAACCTTGACAGTCGACCAGAAATGCAAATCACCAGGTAAGGGTGAAGCAAGAACAAGCACCAGTTCATCCAGTTCATACTCAAGAACAGAAACCAACACAACCAACTTAGCCACCAGTAATCATGGTGACCTGAGAAGATCAACCAGAAACCTGGAGGTGAAGGGCTGTGCACAGAAACCCCAAGTCTGCATCAACCAAATATTTCACACTAGGAGCTGGAACAAGGTATACCAAATACCTAGACAGATCCAATGGATCTGATCCATCACATATGCATGAAATAAGCATGGGAATGAGCAGATGCTCATATGGGTAGATCATCACTTGGTTTTCACCAAGGATTACTGCCAGTCAAAAGCTACTAAAAATAGAAAGCATCTAGGTACAGATCTTGTACACAGAAACTAGCACACATGCACAGATGCACACCATAGCCAGATCACATGCACAGATAGCACCAGTAGATAAATTGCAAGGATTAGCAGCTAAGAGTACACAGTAAATCCTAAGCTATGAACCATCAGTAACCCTAGATTTTCATCAGGCAAGCATATTGGCATTCATATCAAGTATGATTCCCAAATATGCAAGCAAAGGTTGAGTAGCCACAAGATCCAACTAACTAAGTGAGCAACCAATCAGTAGCAAGGCTACTGAGGTCACATCACACTTAGCATCAATTAAAAGGAAGCCAAACATAGCACATCATTATCCAGGAATGGATTCAGATTCAATTGCTTGCTAAACACTCATGAATAGCCAAATCATTTGCAAGCAAGTCATTTAAATCATTACTGCATAAGCAGTTCATCATAATTTAATTAATACAAGCATGAATTTATCACAGATCCATGCTTAGCACTGACAGTAGCATACTATTAAGCAACACAGTTTAATCACTGTACCATAGCCACTGGAGCAAGTCCAGTAGCTTAAGTAAGCAACAGCATAGTGATGCTTGAGCATCAGCATCAGCTTTAGGCTATCCAATCCCTCAATATACTAATGCAAGAATCAGAGGGAAGAACCCTAGCAACCTACGAGGAAGAACCCTAACAGAAGGGGAGAGGGAAGGGGGAGGGAAGGGGAGGGAAGGGGAGGGAAGGGGAGAGGGAAGCTCACCGTGGCTGGCGACTTCTTCTCCAACGGTGGCGCCTCCTGCTCCTTGATGTGCGGCGGCCTCCTCCTCCTCGATGTGCGGCGGCGCCCTCCTGCTCCCCCGAGTGGCAGCGGTGAGTTGCTTCGGCTTTGGCGATGGGCCACAGTATTAATCAGTAAGCCATCACTGACAATTAATTGATCAAATGGATCAATTATAGCAAGCCAAGCTACACAGGGAAGTTAGCCAACAAGCAAGGAATGATCCAATGGATCATTGGCTTGCATAGGAAGCACTGAAGCATATCACAGGCACCACTGGCACACACACAAGTGTCACTGATGCATCACAAGCACACCTAGACAAGCAAGCATGATATACCAGTAAGCTCAAGCAAGCCATAATCAAGCATAGCATGGCATAGCAAGCTTTTGAGCAAAGCACAATAGAGCTTGGAAAGTACAGAGCATGCTAGGAGCAACAGAGAAGCAAGCACAGCATGAATAGCAAGCAAAGCAACATGGGTCAGTACCTGTAACTGGTAATTTGGCCATGAGCTTGCAGTAGACAGAAGCATAGGAAGATTGCGTAGCAATAGCATGGCTCTGCGTGATCACAGGACCACCAGAGAGCAACAGAGCATGAGGAGGAAGAAGAACAGTAACAAGGGGAGGCGCACAGATATGGAGAAGAGGAAGAGGAAGTGCAGCAACTTACTTGCGCCTGGAAGCAGAAGCTAGGGCATGGCGAGGCAGTGCTCGCGCGGCCCTAACAGCTGCAAGTCCAGGGTAGGCGCCGACGTTACGCCGGCGAACCCAAACACGAACCAACACCACCGTAGCGAGCACCTGAGGCGACGGCACGAGTACTATGAGCAGCACCCACGCCAGGTCAACCCCAGGAGCGTACCCATCGTCGGCGAGGACGAGAGCTCGCCGGAGTTCGTCGAGGCGAATCTCCGCGAGATCCAGAACGGAGGCGATTCGCCAGAAGAGGAAGAAAAGGGGAAAACTACGCGGACAGATCGATAGATCTGAACGCGGCGGTTCTAGTTCGGTAGGTGGCTACGGCGGGGAAGCACGGGGCTGGCCGGAGCAAGGCGGCGGCCATGGCGGCGACGCCATCGCCAGAGCGTCGCGAGAGATTAGGGTTAGAGGTGAACGAGAGAGAGAGGGCCGAGTGAGTGAGAGAGAGGTGGGCCGTTCGGCGCCACCGAACCCAAAAGGGATTAGCCTTATTGGGCCGTCCCTGGGTTTAGGTAAATGGGCTGGGCCCAATATGGGTCCAGAGGGGTATTTTGGTCTTTTAACATTTAATAAAAGGCCAGCACTTTACCAATTTTTAGTAAATCAAATACAACTCTAAAAATCCATTAAAAATTGGATTAATGAATGAAAAATAAATCTTAACAAGAATAAAATATGAAATGGAATTTATGAAACAAATTCAAAATTATGAATTTTAAGCATTTAAATAATAACTGGGAATTTTAAACTATTATTTCCTTGTATTTAAAATTCAAGGAAAAATCTCAAATAAGTTCAAATACTTATTTTCAAACATTTCAAAATGAAATTCTATTATTCCAAGTCATTTCCATTGAAAAGGGTATTTTTCCAAGAAAAAAATACTATATTCCTTTTTATTCCAAAAACTATAGAGGTAACTCTATGATTCAAATTATTTTTGGAATGATTAAGAGAATCACCAAGTAAAATAGTTTTACTTTGAATTGTTGTACTTTGTGTGAATTAAAATGGTTATACTTTTAAATCAATTGTAAATTACTGTCAAAGTCATAAATCTTAAACGCAACCCTAAATTGATATAACTTAGCGGGGTAAAGGGATTCAAAAAAATAATACATCCATGATTGCATTATTTGGATTTTATAACATTGTCCTTACCGGACAATGATGCTTCTTACAGAACCCGAGGTCCAGGTTCCATCAACTGCATTGAACTGCACTATCTCGCAGTCCACAGGCAAGTTCACCCTTGCTCATGTCAACTTGAGTATTTTCTACTACTTTAATGCAAAGCTATATACTTATCATTCCTGTATCGCAAATGAAATGTTACTTTCCAACTATGAATATGACTATGTGGTTGGCAATGGAACCATGGTATGTGTTGATATGGTGGAGGTTCCATTGCAATGGGTTATATCACCTTAGGATTAATTACCAATGCCGTCCAGTGATTCTAGCGCCGTACAAATCGCGTTGACCATGAGATCTATAATGGCTCTGGGGAAGCCAGCCGTATCTTTTCCCTTCTGCACGCCAACGGATTGGTAGAGCCGGCGGGGTGTTGGAGGCACTGCCGTAGGTTGGGATAGCCTTTTAAATCCCCATCCATTAGTGATGATGGCTCTACGATCTATGAAGGATTGTCCGGAGTACACCGTGAGTAAAGCCGTATTATCGGGGGAAGTCTACTGGGGGTGTACGGTTGGACAAAAGGGTGGGTTTGCAGTCGCGAAGAAGGCGGTGTGGGCTTGGATCTTTATACCTGGCCTCACACCAAAGGAAGTGTGAACGGGGGCAAGTCCCTGCGGATGGCAAAAAGGGTGAGATCTCTTGTGGGAAAAGTAACGCACCTCTGCAGAGTGTATCAAATTGTGGCTGTCACTCCTTGTTCCGGGAAGGGAACTGCGAACGCGGCAGGAAAGGAACTCCACGAAGTTCTAGTCAACCTGTGAAGACTGACGGGCATAGTTTTCATAATAAAAGCAACCTTTTGAAGAAATGATTTCAAAACATGCATTGACCGGCGATTTCCTGATCAATGGTCGTAGCTAGTGCATCAAACACCTTTTTATTCTTTTAGAACTTGCTGAGTACCCCTGTACTCACTTTCTTTCGACACCCTTGCTAGACTGTGATCCGGAAGTGGAGGCTATCAACGATGGAGCACCAGAAGGAAGTTACGAGCTGGTCTACGAAGAACCCGATCTTACCGACGGAGTGTAAGGCGTAGACTATGGGATAGTCTACGGACCAGATGACACGGAAGTGGAGGAGTAGTGACATACCTTAGCATCATAGAGCCAAGCAACGTAGAACTTACCTAAATAAGTTGTTGAGCTCTCTTTATAATTAGTTATAAGTTGTAATCGTACTTAAGTAGTATCTTAGGGTGTTCTCATAGGACCTGTGAGAATACCAACTTGTTAAGACAATGTTTGTAATAAAGTATGGAGTGTTATGACCTGCAATGTTTCTGTTGTACCACTCTGAGGGATATGGCAAATTGTGAAGAAGTCCCTTCGCAAAGATCATATCAACGACTTGTATACTACAACATGCAGTGGTATGCTGGGTCACCGCAATTAATCCTCAATCTCTTATGAGAATATTATCTGTTGTTGACTGCTTATGCATTAAAGAGGAGTCCATTATCTGTTTTCTATGTTGTCCCGGTATGGATGTTCTTAGTTGAGATCTATCAAAAACGAGAAATCAAATGCGATCTATCTCCTTGGACCTTTGTACAGGCGGCATAGAGGTACCCCTTTGTGACACTTGGTTGAAACATATGTAATGCAATGATAATCCATGTAAATCCAAGCTAATTAGGACAAGGTGCGAGCACTATTAGTATTCTATGCATGAGGCTCGCAACTTATAGGATGTCTTATGCATAACACATATGAATTATTACTACCGTTGACAAAATTGTTTCTATGTTTTCAAAATAAAAGCTCTAGCACAAAAATAGTAATCCATGCTTCCCTCTGCGAAGGGCCTTTCTTTTACTTTATGTTGAGTCAGCTCACCTACTTCTTTCTATCTTAGAAGCAAACACTCATGTAAACCGTGTGCATTGATTCCTACATACTTACTTATTTGCATTCATCATATTACTTTGTGTTGACAATTATCCATGAGATATACGTGTTGAAGTTGAAAGCAACTGCTGAAACTTATATCTTCCTTTGTGTTGCTTCAAAACTTTCTACTAAGAATTTATTGTTTTATGAGTTAACTCCTATGCAAGTCTTATTGATGCTTGTCTTGAAAGTACTATTCATGAAAAAGTCTTTGCTATATTATTCAGTTGTTTAGTCATTATCTTTAGTATTGCTTCGAATCACTTCATTCATCTCATATGCTTTACAATAGTATTGATCAAGATTATGATAGCATGTCACTTCAGAAATTATCCTTGTTATCGTTTACCTACTCGAGGGCGAGTAGGAACTAAGCTTGGGGATGCTTGATACGTCTCAAATGTATCTATAATTTCTTATGTTCCATGCTAGTTTTATGACAATACTCACATGTTTTATATACACTTTATGTCATTATTATGCATTTTCCGGCACTAACCTATTAACGAGATGCCGAAGCGCCAGTTCCTGTTTTCTGCTATTTTTGTTTTCAGAAATCCTACACAGGAAATATTCTCGGAATTGGATGAAACGAAAGCCCAGGTCTTATTTTTCCACGGAGCTTCCAGAAGACCGAAAGCGATACGAAGTGGGGCCACTTTATGATTGATTTGAGGTTTATTTCTTCTTATGTCATGTAAAATTTATTTGGTGGCAAGACTTGATCAACCTTGTTAACAAGTACATTTTAAATGCATGGAAGAGATGAACAACATTTCTTTCTTTCTCCACACTTGTTTTACTCTCTGTAATACTACTTGTTTTGCAAGATACTTTAGTTGTTTAAAATTTTGAAAATCTTTTTCTGCCCTGAAACAGTTATTTTAACACCCAGAAATGTGCATTTTTTGAAGTTTTCAAAAATTTACAAAAATTATACCACTGGTCCTATTCTTTAATTTGCAACCTTGGAGTGCCTGGGGCTGACCAGTGGGGCACCCCATGTGCCGGCGCGGCCAGCATGGGGGGCACGCCACCCTGTGGGGACGACCCCACCTGGCCCTCCACTCACTCATCCACCTACCACTCCACTCTCTTTCACGGGAAAACACACCACCATTGTTCAAACCCGAGTTTCTTGCTGTTCTTGCTCGAGATTTTCGATCTCCTTGCTCAGCCCATCTTTGCTGCTGAGATTTGGGGCATTTGTTCTCCGGTATGTGACTCCTCCGATTATCCAAATAGAATTTTGTTTGGTTGAGTATATCTTGAGTATTTTGCTGCTGTAGGTGACATGTTAAGTGAGTTTGCATGCTTGTTCTAAGTTGTAGAAATTAGTTTTGATGCATGTTGAGTACTCTATCAAGTTCCTATAGTAGTTTCCCTCATTTATATGTCTCAAAATCAACTTTTATAATGATTGTTGAAAAATTTCAGAAAATGGAGTGGAATAGACACCAACTTAACCAACATGAATTGGAGGTGCATGACGTTATGAGAGTCCACCGTGAAAAGGGGGTATTTCCCTCCTACTACCCATGCACCGATTTCATGAAGAGTGCAGGAATTTTTCAGGATGTTCAAAATCTAATTTCTAATGCAGGGTTAGAGGATTTTGTTGTTGGTGAACCTTACCAATATGCAAAACTAACCATGTCAGTGGTGCAGGATTTTGAATTCCATTGGTCCCAACCTAACCCCATGGTTCAATATAAAATCTACAATAAAACCATCAACTTGCCCTTTGATGATTTTTGTGCAGCTATTAAAGTGCCACAGTGGGGATCACATGAGAAGATTAGGGGGCTGCCACGGCAACTCTTGAATCTATACGAGATGATCTGTCAAGGGAGAAGCTTCTCGGATGAGAGTGGTAAAATTCATAGTATTCAACTCCCATCTATTCACTATTTTGCTTACTTTATCACCAAGTGCGTTCTTGCTAGAAAGAATGCAAATAAGTGATACGTCTCAAACGTATCTATAATTTCTTATGTTCCATGCTAGTTTTATGACAATACTCACATGTTTTATATACACTTTATGTCATTATTATGCATTTTCCGGCACTAACCTATTAACAAGATGCCGAAGCGCCAGTTCCTGTTTTCTGCTATTTTTGGTTTCAGAAATCCTACAGAGGAAATATTCTCGGAATTGGACGAAACGAAAGCCCAGGGTCTTATTTTTCCACGGAGCTTCCAAAAGACCGAAGGGGATACGAAGTGGGGCCACGGGGCGCCGACACCACAAGGCAGCGCGGCCAAGGAGGGGCCCGCGCCGCCCTATGGTGTGGGCCCCCGTGCCTCCCCCGACTCTGCCCTTCCGCCTACTTATACTCTCCGTCGCGAAAACCCTATTACCGAGAGCCACGATATGAGAAAAGTTCCAGAGACGCCGCCGCCGCCAATCCCATCTCAGGGGATTTAGGAGATCGCCTCCGGCACCCTGCCGGAGAGGGGAATCATCACCCGGAGGACTCTACATCACCATGATCGCCTCCGGACTGATGTGTGAGTAGTTCATCCTTGGACTATGGGTCCATAGCAGTAGCTAGATGGTTGTCTTCTCCTCAATGTGCTATCATGTTTAGATCTTGTGAGCTGCCTATCATGATCAAGATCATCTATTTGTAATGCTACATGTTGTGTTTGTTGGGATCCGATGAATATGGAATACTATGTCAAGTTGATTATCAATCTATCATATATGTGTTGTTTATGATCTTGCATGCTCTCCGTTGCTAGTAGAGGCTCTGGCCAAGTTGATACTTGTAACTCCAAGAGGGAGTATTTATGCTCGATAGTGGGTTCATGCCTCCATTGAATCTGGGACAGTGACATAAAGTTCTAAGGTTGTGGATGTGCTATTGCCACAGGGATAAAACATCAATGCTTTATCTAAGGATATTTGTGTTG
Source organism: Lolium perenne (assembly GCF_019359855.2). Taxonomy (NCBI): domain Eukaryota; kingdom Viridiplantae; phylum Streptophyta; class Magnoliopsida; order Poales; family Poaceae; genus Lolium; species Lolium perenne. Next base: position 183,508,146 of record NC_067244.2, read on the forward strand.
ATTACATTACGCACCATACTTAATGCAATTGTCTGTTGTTTGCAACTTAATACTGGAAGGGGTGCGGATGCTGACCCGAAGGTGGACTTTTTAGGCATAGATGCATGTTGGATAACGGTCTATGTAATTTGTCGTAATGCCCTAAGTAAATCTCATATTAGTCATCATGATATGTATGTGCATTGTTATGCCCTCTCTATTTGTCAATTGCCCAACTGTAATTTGTTCACCCAACATGCTATTTCTTATTGGAGAGACACCACTAGTGAACTGTGGACCCCGGTCCATTCTTTTACATCTGAATACAATCTACTGCAATCATTGTTCTCTGCTACTCATTGCAAACAAACATCATTTTCCACACCATACGTTTAATCCTTTGTTTACAGCAAGCCGGTGAGATTGACAACCTCACTGTTAAGTTGGGGCAAAGTATTTTGATTGTGTTGTGCAGGTTCCACGTTGGCGCCGGAATCCCTGGTGTTGCGTCGCACTACACTCCTCCACCAACAACCTTCACGTGGCCTTCATCTCCTACTGGTTCGATAACCTTGGTTTCTTACTGAGGGAAAACTTGATGCTGTACGCATCACACCTTCCTCTTGGGGTTCCCAACGGACGTGTGCTTCACGCGTTATCAATAAGTTATCCATCCATGACTTGGTTTTCTTAGCTGCTGCATTGCAACGTGATAGAACTTATAATTTGGGTGCTTCGATAGCTTTTAGGCTTTCTACTAACCATGATAAAGGAGGAATTTGTGGATGTCTCATTGCCTCTCGTTTGCTAGCTATGCATGGTGTAGAACCTCACTCTCTTGATGTTCAGCTCTCTATAGAGAAACTTGATATTGTTTCCATGATAAAACATGACTTTGTTTCTAATTGGTCTAATTTGAATAAGCTGTCCTTTGAGATAATCTTTTTCAAGAAAAAGTGGAGAGTAATTAAATCTGAAAGGCTAGTTGGATTGCCTGCACCTGCTTTGTTTAACCTTGATTCCAGGAAAAGTTGGTCGGTCACAGAAGATGAACTTGATGCGTACATAGAGAGGTGCGGCCATCACACAGGGGACGGCATGGAGGAGGCCGAGGAACCCCTCGACTTGTCATCCGATGCAGCAAGTTCTTCACATCAGCATTTTGGGCATGTGGAGCCTTCATCCTCTTCTTCTGCACAAGGATCTTATTACGACCACGCCATGTATGATCCACCGGCGTGGAACCCTGACCCTCACTGGGGTTGATATCCACTTAGGCCAAAAGCCTAAGCTTGGGGGGAGGTATGCCGGCATCACTCATTCATTGCATATTACAATTGCCGGTCATTTGTATATACTTGTTTCGCTTCTTTTGGTTGTTTCTCTTTCGGTTATTTTTATTTCAGTAGGTTCTTATTTTAGTTTTTGAAGGTTGTTACTACTGTAGTAACCTTTACTTTTATTTTTTATTTCATTTGTGTGCCGATGGTTGCCCCTAATATGAGGAAGATGATATTTGGGGAAGTGCTGTCTAAAAAACAGATTCTGGACTGATACTAAAAAACATTCCTAAAAATAGCCAGAACGTTATTTTGAGCAGCCAATTTTTGTGCATGTTCCCCAGGTTATTATCTAACTTTCATTAGTTGAGCACTTTTCGATTTGAACAGCAGAAGATTCTCGAAAAAAAATAATTACTGTACTGCTGTCAAAGTTTGGCAGATTTCTGCCGCTTTGCTTTTATGTGACTCTTTTAGTTTTCATTCTCTTTTTTTTCCTTTGTTTCTTTTCTAAAACACAAAAAGACCAAGAATATTTCTGTTGTTTCTCTTTATCATTTGTTTATTTAGTTTCTTGTTCCTATTTTGCTTTATTTACTATCGTTGGTTTGCTATGAGAAAATCCAAAAAGATTTTACTTTCGTTCTTGTTTCCAACTCGAAAACACCAAAAATATTTGTTGTTCTTCTTCGATTTTGTAAAGTTTATTATGGAGTTCAGTGGTCTCCGGAGGTTGGAGCTTGGTTTTCATTTCATATTATTCAAGCCACACAAGTGAAAGGCAATAATGACGATCTACGACAACTCAACTGTGGTGAGAGGCTGGTATAAACTCTATTTGTTTTCATTTTTGTACATATACTCATCCATGTGAGCATTCTTAGTTGGTTCATGTGAGGTATATGTCATTTAATGAAAGTCTAGTAGTTCATGATCTCTCATGTTTAGCTCCAATTATTAATAATGAGTAGCATGTCATAAATATTTGCTTGCATTGTTTTATTCATAAATAGGTATGACATTGTGGTATCCTCCTCTGAATAATTCATTTAAATTGACTTGGCACATGTTCACGCATGCATATGACTGAAAAACAAAAGTCAATTAAGCCTCGATGATTTACTTTGCTTCAGAGTTCTTGTATCACTTTTATGCCTCCGTTAATTTTATTTTGTCGCAAGCATGATTATGACGGTTATTTCTCTCTTGATTGTCGCTCCCCAGTCTATTGCTAGCCTTCACTTGTACTGAGCGGGAATGCTGCTCGTGCTTCCAAACCCCTGAAAACCATGTTATTCCAAAGTGTCCACCATAAGTACCTATGCATGGCATTTCAAACCATTCCAAGTAAATTTTCATGTGCTACCTTTAAAACCTTCAAAGTACTTCTCAATTTGTGTCAATGTTTTATAGCTCATGAGGAAGTATGTGGTGTTTTATCTTTCAACCTTGTCATTTACTCCTGACAGACTTTCACCAATGGACTAGTGGCATATACATCCGCTTATCCAATAATTTTGCAAAAAGAGCTGGCAACGGGGTGCCCAGCCCCAATTAATTAACTTTCATTAATAATTCTCTTCACATGTTTTACCCTGATTTATCAGTAAGCAACTTAATTTGCAAATAGACACTCCTCCATGGTATGTGAATGTTGGAAGGCACCCGAGGATTCGGTTAGCCATGGCTTGTGTAAGCAAAGGTTGGGAGGAGTGTCATCCATAATGAAACTAAAATACATGTGTAAACAAAGAGAAGAGGGATGATCTACCTTGCTGGTAGAGATAACGTCCTTCATGGGAGCCGCTCTTCAAATTCTGGTTGACAAGGTAGTTAGAATGCCACTACCATTCGTTGACAACAACAAACACCTCTCAAAACAATTTTACTTCTATTTTTAAAAATGAAAAGCTCTAGCACATGTTAATCCCTGCTTCCCTCTGCGAAGGGTCAATCTTGTACTTTTATGTTGAGTCACCATCCTTTCTTTGAGCACCTTCTTGAGAGCATAATTGTCATTCTTAGTGTAATATGTTTGTCCCAGAATATGGTTAACTGTGGTATAAGTTTGATGCTTTTATCTTTGATAATCTTTACTTCTAGCCTTTCCATGAAATTCAGAGGTGCCTGGGCATTTATGTTTTGATGTACAAATACGGGCAAGCGAGATACCACTTTATCATATCTTTTTAAGAACATTGCAATCCTGATGATAGATATGTTTCATGATGCTTATTATTAGTTTGTTGGTATCTTTTTCATGATTGACATAACTATCAGATGACTTTATTTGCATTTATCTTATTATGAATTGCCTAAGTACTCGTCCATATAATGAGAATATTTACATCATATGAGCAAATGTGTTCGTGAAAGTTCTTTTATCGTACTCAGTTGTTAACTGAATTGCTTGAGGACAAGCAATAAGCTAAGCTTGGGGGGAGTTGATACGTCCAAAATGTATCTACTTTCCCGAACACTTTTGCTATTGTTTTGCCTCTAATTTGTGTATTTTGGATACAACTAACACGGACTAACGCTGTTTTCAGCAGAATTGCCCTGGTGTCTTATTTTTGTGCAGAAAATCAACTTTCAAGAAAATCCCCGGAAATAATTGCAATGGGCCTATTTTCACAGAAGACCTACGGAGCCAGAAGACGAGACGGAGGGGGCCACGAGGTGCGCACACCACATGGCGGCGCGGTGGGCCCCTGGGCCGCACCGCCATATGGGGACGCCGCCTCGGCCAGCCCCTGGCGCTCCCCTCTGGACTACTTAAAGCCCTTGAACTAAAAACGCACGGGGGTTCGACCAATTTGCCAGAAGACATCCAGAACTCCGCCGCCATCGAAAACTCTACTTTCGGGATCAGAAACTCCGTTCTGGCACCCTGCCGGGACAGGGAATTGGAGGAGATCATCGCTATCATCGCCACCGACGCCTCTCCATCAACCATCCATGCTTCCTCCATCCATGTGTGAGTAAATCACCGCTGTAGGCTGAATGGGATGGTATGGATTGGATGAGATTGTTCATGTAATAGCCATAAGATTGTTAGGGCATGGTGCCTAGTATCCGTTGTTGGTACTTTTATGATATTGTTGCAACTTGTTATGCTTAATGCTTGTCACTAGGGCCCGAGTGCCATGATTTCAGATCTGAACATGTTATTGATTCATGATGATATTCATTGTTTTATGATCTTACCTGCAAGTTGTATACACATATTGCTGTCCGGAACCCGAGGCCCCAAAGTGAAAGAAATTGGGACAACCGGAGGGGAAGGCTGTGATATGAGGATCACATGTGTTCACGGAGTGTTAATGCTTTGCTCCGGTACTCTATTAAAAGGAGTATCTTAATTACCAGTAGTTTCCCTAGAGGCCCGGCTGCCACCGGCTGGTAGGACAAAAGATGTCGTGCAAGTTTCTCATTGCGAGCACGTACGACTATATACGGAACACATGCCTATGGTTATTTAGTACTTGGATACTGTTTTATTATTATCTGCAAATGCCTTGTCTTGATTATTGATGAGTTATCTTATCCATGCAGCGCCCGTTCATCCATCCCTATGCCTACAATATTTTAATCCTGCTGTTTACTATAATCACTACTGCTGTCTTTATTACACTGCTGCTTATATTTCACTACTGCTACTGCTATAAAACTGTTGCTACTGATAAACTATTGCGAGCAAGTCTGTCCAGGTGCAGCTGAATTGACAACTCCGCTGTTAAGGCTTACAAATATTCTTTGGCTCCCCTTGTGTCGAATCAATAAATTGGGTTTTACTTGCCTCGAAGACTGTTGCGATCCCCTATACTTGTGGGTCGTCAGCTCTCCATGGAATCACGAGCGAGCTGGAGCACCCATGTCGGCAGCATCACCGCACCATCGATGCACACGCCCTCAGAAAAGCGAACCACACCCGTGCGGTCGTATTGCTTGTAGGTGAGCATAGGATGACACCGTCGCCAGAATCCACGTGGAGGCACGGAGCGCCACCACCATTCGCGATGCGTGGGAGGAGGTGGGGCGACGCGCTAGGGAGGAGGTTATGGCGGCGCTAGGTGTCGGTAGCGTTGAGGCGGCACGGGAGATTTGCTAGAGTCAGCGGGTGTCATGGCACGACAATAGGATGTGAGAATCATGGCGGTCTGAAATCTTTTTGTGGGAGATGGGTGAGTGAAAAGGCAATGCCAAAGTGAAAATACGTGGAGGAGAACGACCTAAACAGACAAGGCTTATGGTGGGCCCTCACACCACCGTTGTCACCTACGCATTCGGCACGCCAACTAGGCGGAAGATGCAACAATGCGATCCCCTAGGGGATTAACAAAAGTTTCCATCACCGATTACTACCTTGTTCGGATTAACATCTCATAAAGCTTTAAATTTAAAAAAATTCAAACTTCATAATCATAGAAATCTGAAATTTCGAAAATCAGATTTCTAAAAGTTCCAAAGTTATCAAAAATTTGAAAGTTTAAAACTCGGAATAATTGTTTGAATTTTATGAAGTGACCAAAAAAGAAAAGTTTGTCCTCTCGTTGACTTTCTAGAAGAGGAAAACCCACCTTGTGAGAAAGTGACCGGTAGTTCCTTTACCTGTGGGTAAACGTCAAATAATGTTCCTAATAAACTACTCATATTTGTTGGTGAATTAAGTGTCTTAGCACATTATTAAATGAAGTTGATGCAATAATATGTTTTCCTATTAATACTTGTTATTCCGCACACAGCAACTTCACACAACATGGCAACCAATTGACATGAGCTCTGTTGAGGGGAAAATTAAAGATAGCTTGGAACCTTGCATAGTTTTATCGGCACACCGAGACGGTGCGGTGCTCCTTCTGTGCTGCTGTCCTGCAGAATGCTAGAGGATGGGTCTTGTTGATCTTCCTTGGAGCATCCTTTCGTTTGTTTTTACGGTTTTGCTATGTCTCAGTCAACTGAGATTTTCTTAAATCTAAGTCACTTACAAAAATGTGCTTTGAGTTGCATTTTTCTTTTTAAAAGGTGCAATTGCACTTTTCTGACAGAAATATGCAACTGAACCGAGTTGCACTTTTCTTTGAACTGTATTTTGTACTTTTCTGAATTGACTGAGACTTAAGAAAATTTCAGTCAACTGAGACATAGGCACACTCTTGTTTTTATAATAAAACCAAACGGACAAACCGATATAAAGTGATGAGGAAACTTTTACAAAGAAGATCGAAGATAAAACAACAAAAACAATGAAACCGGGTCTTGCTGATCTTGAGCAGGCGCCGATCACGGATTACTACCTTGTTCCGATTAAGATTTCCAGCCCTTGCGCAGGGCCAATCGATGTAAACACGCACACTCGTTAAATAGAAATCCTCGTTTAACGGTGCAGTTCTATACTGAAGGAAATCGACAAGGGGCAATCTCGGAACAGGGTAAACACATTCAGACGGAACAAATAGCTAGCAGATCTTTACATTTCACGCGCACAGGCTCGCTCCTTAACAGTCCTACCTGTAAATTATGCTAATTATTCACCAAGATCGATCGATCCACGTTGTAGTGCTAGCTAGCTAGACAATCTCGGCACAGACACATCCATTCAGACATAACAAATAGCTAGCCAGATCTTACATTTCACTCGGGGAGGCACGCTCCTTGATAATCCTACCTGGAAATTATACTACTATTCACCAAGATGGATCGATCCAAGTAGTAGTGCTAGCTAGGCAGAGGAAGATAGATGCAGGCAGTGCTAAGTTGGGTAACTAAGGCAGAGGGCATCAGTGGCAGTCAGTGTAGAGTACTGCAGTGCGTTCGTAGCTTCTTGGCTTGAATCAGAAGAATGTGATTGTGAGGCTGACGCCGAGCAGCGCGGCGTAGGACACAGCGACGAGGACGTAGTCGAAGACGAGGTTGACGGCGCAGTTCCCCATGATGACGACCGCAGCCCGGTTGACGACGTAGCAGAGGAAGCCGACGTTGATGGCCCCGATGACGTGCGCTAGGGCGGCGCGAGGCACCGGCCCAGCCTGACGAGCGATCCCGCTACGGCCACGTCGGCCGCAGCGGCAAGCACCGCCTGCACCACCCCCATGAGCACCAGATTCAGAGCCGCCCCGCGCAGGCCCAGCGCCTCCGCCTCTGTTGCCGCCTCGCATCCCTGCGCCTCGGGCGCCGGCGCCGGCGCCGCTTGCTCCATGCTCTGCGTTCATGGGTACCGACCGGTTAAATTAGTACCGTCGATTGGCCGGTAAAAACCGGCGGAGGGAGGTGGAGGATTTTGAGTTCGTAACGGTACGTACGTGGCGTACATGTGCGTGGAAGTCGCCGGGGTTGAACATGGTGGCGGCGACGAGGGCAATGGCGGCCATCGCCAAGCCGAGGATGATGTTGGCCCTCGCCACCGCGCGCACGGCCCTCACAGCACCACCCGCAGCCGCGCCCGCCGGATGCATCCTCCTCGATCTGCTCCTCCTTCCCTTCTCGACTGGAGCTCGCAATGGATGAGGTGACAAACTGACAACACAACTAGCTAGCTATATCTCAAGAGTAAGGCAGGGAGAAGGATGATTTGATTTGGCTGGGCAAGTAGGTATATACGCACTGCAGATAGGAACATGATGGATGTATGGCTATGGCGACGATCGGAAACCACTGCGAAGTTGCAGCTGGAGACTGATCGAGAAGCGCGTATACCACCTTTGGCAATGGATCGATGCACAGAAATGTGAGTGCAGCTCAACACCTGCAAACACAAGCACATGCATTGGTAGAGACTAGGGTTCTACCGGGTTTTGGGCGGAGGTTGTAAGGGTGGAAGTGAGGGCGGAGAGGTTGGAGAGCTCGGCGCCGGCGGTTGGGCGCCGTCGCGGAGGAAGAAGGAGGCGGCTAGGGTTGGTGCGGCGGGGGCTAGGGTTCTCCCGTCTCCCTTCAGGAGACGAGACAGTAATGATACTGAATTATTGTCTGATTAATCTTGAAGGGATACAAGTGTTTATATAGGAGGACGGCCTCCTCGAAACCCTAATTTTCTTGGGCTAAGCCCCTAATTTACTTGGGCTAAGCCCATAACTAGCCACTAGTGGGCTTCCTACGTGTATAGGTCAGACCGACCATAACATCTCTCCCCGCCTTCTCAAACAGCTCGTCCTCGAGCTGAACTTCTGGAAACTGCTGGCGGAGATCTTCAAGCTTCTCCCAAGTCGCCTCGTCCTCGGGCAGGCCGGTCCAATGCACCAAGACGTGCCAAACACCACGGCGCTGCTGGGCCTTCAACACGCGAGCCACACTCGCCGGGGCAGGCTCTAGACGCCCATCCGAAGTAGGTGGAAGAGCTGGTGGTGCAGAAGGAGGGTCGCCCCGGTAGGCCTTCAGGAGGCCGACGTTGAAGACGTCGTGGAGGCGCGAGCCTGCAGGCAACTCAAGGCGGTAGGCGAGCGTGCCGATGCGCTCCAGCACACGGAAAGGACCAGCGTAACGAGGTCCCAACTTGCGCCTGGAGCGTGGGTCCAAGGACTGGGTCGTCCGGTGAAGAAGGCGTAGCTGACCCAATCGCCCACCGCGAACTCCGCCTCGCGATGGTGTGCATCATAGTATTTCCTGGCCAGCTGCTGAGCCTGAAGAAGTCGCTGGCGCGCCTCAGCCAGTATCTCGTCGCGGGTACGCAGCAGGTCATCCGCCGTCTCAGTACGGGCCGTGCCAGCCGTATAGGGAAGCATTGCCGGTGGTGGCCTCCCGTAGACCACCTCAAAGGGAGTAGCGTGCAGCGCGGAGTGGTAGGACGTGTTGTAACAGTACTCGGCCCACGCCAGCCAGTCCACCCAAGCTCGTGGACGATCCCCGGTGATGCAGCGCAGGTACATGGCGATGATCTTGTTGACGACCTCGGACTGGCCGTCCGTCTGAGGATGAAACGCCGTACTCATGCGGAGCTTCACGCCCGCCAACCCAAAAAGGTCCCTCCAGACGTGACCCGTGAACACAGGATCACGATCACTGACGATGGAGGATGGAAACCCGTGGAGGCGAACGATGCCGTCGAAGAAAGCGCGTGCCACGGACGCCGCCGTATAGGGATGGCCGAGGGCGATGAAGTGCGCGTACTTGGAGAAGCGGTCAACCACCGTGAGGATGACGGACTTGCCGCCAACCTTCGGCAGCCCCTCAATGAAGTCCATCGAGATGTCCGCCCACACCTGGGACGGCACGTCCAGTGGCTGTAGCAAGCCTGCCGGACGGAGCGTCTCCGTCTTGTTCCGCTGGCATGTGACACACGCCCGCACCCAGTGTCGCACCAGGGCGCCATCCCCTGGAATGTAAAAATCAGCGCGGAGACGGTGCAGGGTCTTCTGGGCGCCCTCGTGACCTGCAGAATGCGCCAAGGACAAGGCCTGGTGGCGCAGGTCTCCATGATCCGGCACGAAGATGCGGCGGCCATGGAGGAGTAGTCCCTCGTCCAGGCGCCAGGGCGCGGCCAGCTCGCCGTCGGCCAGGCGCTGGCGCAGCTGCTGCGCATCCGCAGCCGTGGCAGTAGCGCGGCGAACCTCGTCGATGAAGGCGAAAGATGGCCCGGAGTGGATGCAGAGGGCTGCACCGACTGTGGGTGCGTCCGCAGCATCGTCAACGTCTCGGCGGGACAGGGCGTCGGCGACTGTGTTGAGGCGGCCGGGGCGGTACTCGACGGTGAAGTCGAAGCCGAAGAGCTTGCTGATCCACTGGTGTTGCGGCACGGTGGAAAGGCGCTGATCCAGCAAGAACTTCAGGCTGTAGTGGTCCGTGCGCACACGGAATGTCCGGCCCCAAAGATACGCCCGCCAGTGGCGCACTGCCTGGACCAGCCCGATCAGCTCGCGCTCATATGCGGCGAGCTTGTGGTGGCGCGCGGCGAAGGGGCGACTGAAGAAGGCGAGTGGACCCTCGCCCTGGTGAAGGACGGCGCCGAAGCCGATGCCGGAGGCGTCGCAGTCCACCACGAACGGCTCGTCGAAGTCCGGCATCTGAAGAACGGGACCCGTCGTGAGTGCCCGCTGCAGGGCGGCGAAGGCCGTGGCCGCCTCCTCGTCCCAGGAGAAAGCGTCGCGGCGAAGCAGGCGCGTGAGGGGTGCGGCGATGAGACCGAAGTCCTGGATGTAGCGCCGGTAGTATCCGGCGAGGCCCAAAAATCCGCGAAGAGCTCGTGGCGACTGGGGCGTTGGCCAGGCGGCGACGGCAGCGACCTTGTCCGCGTCCATCGCGACACCGTCGGCGGAGATGACGTGGCCCAAGTATGCGACGGAGGTCGTGCCAAACGAGCACTTCGAGCGCTTGAGGTGAAGACGATGCGCTCGAAGCTCGTTGAAGATGATGGCCACGTGCTGCAGGTGCTCCGCCCAGGATGCGCTGTAGATCAAAATATCATCAAAGAAAACAAGCACAAAGCGGCGTAAGTAGGGGCTGAGCACGTCGTTCATCAGAGCCTGGAAGGTCGCCGGCGCATTGGAGAGGCCGAACGGCATCACCAAAAACTCGTAGTGGCCATGGTGAGTGCGGAACGCCGTCTTGGCGATGTCGTCCGGGTGCATGCGCACCTGATGATAGCCCGAGCGCAAGTCGAGCTTGGTGAAAAAGCGCGCGCCATGCAGCTCATCCAGGAGCTCATCCACGACGGGGATGGGGAACTTGTCCTTGGACGTGACGGTGTTGAGGGCGCGGAAGTCGATGCAGAAACGCCACGTGCCGTCGGTCTTGCGCACCAGGAGCACGGGGGCGCAGAATGGTGACGTCGAGATCCGTATGATGCCCTGTGCTAGCATGACCGCCACCTGGCGCTCGAGCTCGTCCTTCTGCAGCTGGGGGTACCGGTACGGCCGCACAGCTACGGGTGCCGTGTTCGGCAGCAGGTGGATGCGGTGGTCACAGGGTCGCGAGGGAGGGAGGCCCTGCGGCTCGTCGAAGAGGTCGCCGTGCTGCTGCAGTAGGGCGGCCAGGAGCGGATGCGCCTCGTCTAGCGCGGCGGCCATCAGGTGTAGCTGCGGGGATGTGCCAGTGCTGCCCACGCCCGTCCAGTGAACACGGCGGCCGCCCTCGCGCCAGAAGATGAGGGACAGCACGTCGAGGTCCCACAGGATGGGGCCTAAGGTGCTCAGGAAGTCGAGGCCGAGGATGAAGTCGTAGCAGCCCAAGTCGATGCCGACGCAGTCGATGGAGAACGGCTCGTCGCCTACGAGCACGGGAACCTGTCGCGCCACGCCCTGGCACGTAAGACGATCCCCGTTGGCGACGGTGACGCTGTACTTCTCCGATCCCGCCGGCAGGAGAGCGAGGCGGCGCATGGCGGTGTTGGACAGGAAGTTGTGCGTGGAGCCCGTGTCCACCAGCGCAGTGAGACGCTCCCCCTTGATCGTCACCGGAAGCAGCATCGTCTTTGCCGTTTTGATGCCCGCCATAGCATGGAGAGACACGACGAAGGCGGACGCGTCGACTGGCGCGTAGGTCGTGACACCGGCCTCAGTGACGGTGGCGGCCGCGAGCTCGGCGGTGAGGGCCTCAACGTCGGCGTCGTCGACGGTCTCCAAGTAGAAGAGGCGGGCGCACGTGTGGCCCGGCGCGTACTTCTCGTCGCAGTTGAACCACAGCCCCCGGCGGCACCGCCGTGCTCCGCAGCCGTCAGCCGTTTGAAGGGGCGAGTCGGCGCAGGAGGGCCTGCGGGCGCAGCGGCCGGTGCGGGGCGTGGCGGGGCGGTGGGCGTCGGAGCGGGGCGGGGCGCGGACGAGCGCTGCCACGCTGCGCGTAGACCTGCTGCATGGCGAGGGCGCGCTGCTCGTAGGCTCGTGCGTAGTACATGGCCGTCTGCAGGTCCGCTGGCTCGCGCATCTCGACGTCGACGCGGATGTAGTCGGGGAGGCCGCCGACGAAGAGATCGGCGCGCTGGCGTGCCGAGACGCCCGGGGCATGGCACGCGAGCGCCTGAAAGCGGTCGGCGAAGTCCTGGACCGTGGTGGTGAAGGCGAGGCGTCCCAGCTCGGCGAGGCGGCTGCCACGGAGGGTCGGCCCAAACCGCTGGAGGCACAGGTCACGGAAACGCTCCCAAGGCGGCATCCCGCCCTCGTCCCGCTCGAGGGCGTAGTACCAAGTCCTGCGCGGCGCCCGTAGGTGATAGGAGGCGATCCATGTGCGGTCGGTGCTGAGCGTCCGCTGCCCCCGAAAAAACTGCTCACACTGGTTCAGCCAGTTCAGGGGGTCGGTGGCGCCGTCGTAGGTGGCGAACTCCAGCTTCGTGAAGCGGGGCGGCTGCGGTGCCACGGGCGGGACCTCGGGGGTGTCCGCCTGGCGGCTTGGGTTGACGGACGTGCTTGCGGCGAAGGGCCCCGCAAACCCGCCAGGACCGCCAGGGCGATGGGCGGGCGGCTGGACCGTCGTCCGCGGCGCAGTATGGGTGTAGACGGGCGCCGCGTCGGTCCATGTGGGAATCGGCGAGGGCGACGGCGGCCACCACGCGGGCCGGCCCTGGCTGGCAGCGGAGGCGGGCTGTGGGGGCGGCGGCGTAGCGGTGGTCGGTGGGGGCGGCGTAGCGGCGGCGGCGGTGGCGGCGGCGGCGGACCCGCGGTCGGTGGGGGCGGCGGCGGAACGGCGGACGGTGGGGCGGCGGGTGCTGGCCGGCCCTGATCTCCGCGAGCTCGAAGCGGATGGCGCGGAGGCTGTCGGCGAGGTCCGCCAAAGTAGCGGGCAGGAGGTCGAGGCCCGTGGGGACGGCGGCGGCCTGGTCTCCGTTGGCGGCGGCGGCGGCCCCCTGCAGCGCGTGGGCGCCGGTCATGGCGGCGGGAGTGATGTTGGTGGCGGCGGTGGACGTGGCGGCGATGGTGTCGACGGGAGGGCTGTTGGAACCCATGAGACCTAGGCAATCTGATACCAAAGTGGTAGAGACTAGGGTTCTACCGGGTTTAGGGCGGAGGTTGTAAGGGTGGAAGTGAGGGCGGAGAGGTTGGGGAGCTCGGCGCCGGCGCGGAGGAAGAAGGAGGCGGCTAGGGTTGGTGCGGCGGGGGCTAGGGTTCTCCCGTCTCCCTTCAGGAGACGAGACAGTAATGATACTGAATTATTGTCTGATTAATCTTGAAGGGATACAAGTGTTTATATAGGAGGACGGCCTCCTCGAAACCCTAATTTACTTGGGCTAAGCCCCTAATTTACTTGGGCTAAGCCCATAACTAGCCACTAGTGAGCTTCCTACGTGTATAGGTCAGACCGACCATAACATGCATATGCATGCCCTTCTTCAGCGCGCAGGTGCCAACTGCTCATGTATGTATTCTCAAGTCCAAATTAATTTGCAGTCTAAAAAGAGCTCTCTTGCAACACCCCGCACGAAAGTGCAGGTTGCACACATTTGGAAACCCGGCTCATCTTTGTGCTTGTCGTCTCACATCTCCATCTCTCTCTCGTACGGTGCGACCGTGTGAGTACAATCTTAATTTCTTTCCGTGTTACATGCACTGCATGGTAAAACTATGATCAAAACTAAAACTTGAAGATTTAACCATTCCCCTAAAACTCGAAAGATCTCTCCAATTCCATACCCCTTTTATAACTTTAATTAACTGCGAAGGCGTACGAAACGACCTGAGCCCTTGATACGTTTGAGCCTGGGGGAGTAGGTGTGAGAAGCAGAAGCCAAATACAAACTTTGACCACTAATTTCTACTATAATATATTATAAAGCACACAAATAATATTAAATTCTGAAAATACTTTCAAAGAAAATCTACACATGATTTACAAGTTCTCATTCTAAATATTTGAAACAATACTCATGCTAAGATTTCAAAACTTCGATTAAAGATGTCTCCAAAAGGACACCTATTTGTGATATTTTCAAGTGATTGTACCAGCAGGAATTTCTTTCAGATATGGATTCAATAGCATATCAGAAATTTATATTTCTATCATCTTCCATAAAATCATCAATGCCTTTTTTGTGTGTTCCTTTAGTTTCTCCGATTATACAAAGAAAATGGAACAAGATCCAATTATGTAAAAACGGAAAAGTAACAATATTTTTTGCACCCACCATAAAGGAAAAAAAGCTTAGAAATGCTGCTAACATAAGGAATTTGTGAACTTCACAAAATTTGAATTTGTGAATTCCCTAAAGTTCCAAAATTCAAATTTTCAAACCTATGTATATAAAATTGAACCTCTTCAAGTAAAAGTCCTTAAAGTTATGGAAGTTTGATAATTTAAAATTCAGAATGATGGGTTGGATTTTCTAAAAGTTGGTGGTGCATTTCACTGAAATTTATCAAAAAGGAAAGTGTGAGCATTCATCCAGTTTCTAGAATAGGAAAAGACACCTTGTCATAAAGTCGCTGGCATTTCCTTTGGCGGGTGGCACTCCTAGTGGTTGCTGAATGCTGATACAAGTGTTTGATGTCAACTTTTTTTTTTCTTTCTTTGATAAAGGACAGCTCAACCCAAGCGCCCCGGCCAGCCCCTTCGTAGAAGAGTTATATGATGGGTTTGGAACTTTGGATACTGTCATGGACATCGACCCTCATCGTCCATGGTTACAAGTATCTTCATACCTTGGGTGGTGCTCCTGCTGCAGCAGAATGCTACAGGATGTGGGTCTTGCTCATCTTGAGAGACCAGCACCTCCATTCCTTGTTCGGATTGAGCAATCTCGGCCATTGCCAAGGACCAATCAATTTAAAGATACACACCACTAGCTACAAAAGCTCATTTAAACCGCCTCAGTTCTACCGAAGCAATCAACATGAAACTGAGAGAAGTTGGGTTACTAAATAAGGAAAGAGCCAAAAACGCATATGAACGGTGTAAACACATTTCAGAGAGAGCAAGTAGCTAGCCAGATCTTACATTACAGGCGCCGTAATATTCTTATCTACCCTAGTATACTAATCATTCACTAAGATCGATTGATGCACCGTCCCCGGAGTAGCTCTAGGCTCTAGCTAGGTAGAAGAAAATAGATGCATCAAGGATGCTACAGGGGATCAGTGGCTGCCAGTACAGTGCGTAGCTTCGGTCCTACGAGCAGCATGTGACGGCGAGGCTGACGCCGAGCAGCACGGCGTAGGACACGGCGATGAGGACGAAGCAGATGACGAGGTAGGCGAGGTGCTCGCCGGCGCAGTGGCCAACGGCGACGACCGCCGCACCCTTGACGACGTCCCACAGGAACCAGGCGTTGATGAAGCCGATGAAGTGCGCTATGACGGCGAGGCAGCCCCCCAGGTTGCGGCGCGATCCCGCTACGGCAACGTCGGCCGCCAAGGCGAACACCGCCTGCACCACCCCGATAAGCACCAGATCCAGCGCTAACCCACGCAGGCCCAGCACTTGTGCCTCCGTCGCCGCGCACTGCTGCGCTCCGGACGCCGGCGCCGGTGCCGGCGCCGCGTGCTTGATGATCTGCATGCATTAATTTGTGCCGACGACGGGGCCAATTAGTACCGTCGATCTGTCGGTGCCGGGCGGAGGGAGATTGAGGATGAGTGGAGTTTGTAGAAGTACCTGGGCGTGGAAGTCGCTTGGGTTGATGGTGGCGGCGACGAGAGCTATGGCGGCCATCGCCAAGCCGAGTATGATTCCGGCCCTCGCGACCGCGCGCACCTCCATCACCGCACCACCTGCTGCTCCAACAGCAACTGGACCTGGATGCATCGTCCTGTCTTCCCCTTCCTCTTCTCGCCGGATCGGGGGGCGGTGGAATTAGCAATGGTTGCTCTCGAGACTCGCAGCTCGCAGGGAGAGGGAGGATTTGGCCGGCCGGGCTGGACACGCAATGGCAATGTGAAGCTTAATTACTTTGCAGTTGGATGTGCAAAAATGGGTGCGAAGCTCAGCACACACACACATGGACATGCATCTACATGCCCTTCTTGAGCGCGCAGTGTAGGTAGATGGGGCCGTGTATATATGTATTATCGAGTCTAGGGCCAAAAGAGCTCGCTAAAGAACGCGCAGCACCCACCACGACACTACAGGTTGCACACATTTGGAAAACACATTGGTGTGTCATCGACGTGACGACGCACGATATTTCCGTACGTCGTCATTGCCTCTGTGTGAGTAAGTGGATATCTTTCTTCCCCTGTAACAATGCCCTGCATGGTCAAAACTAAAAGTTGAATCCAACCATGACATCTCATTTCCTGCATTTTTACTATTCCTACGTTTTTGAATTCCCGCGTTCTAAACGGGAGCTAAGTGCGACGTTTTTATGTCGTATAGTACGTACGGAGAGCAACATCGTTCGCACTAATAGCTCTCGCACGACACATTTCCGATGGCACAAATAGCTATAGTCTGACACAGGTCTTAAGCGCAAGAAACAACGTTAGCAATTTGAATTATGTGAGCCGAGCGGGACATATTGCTTATCCACCCCAGCGCCTAGGGATGAAAGTGGAGAGGAAAATTTTCATTTTTTCGCGCGAAAAAAGGGAAATGGAAACAAAATTTTGCAAAACAGAAACGGAACTCCTTTTGGCAGAAACATAATAAAAATGGAACAATGTTTTCTGGTGGAACGGACGCGGAAACGGATTTTTTTTGTTTCCGGCTAATATGGAAATTTCGTTTTAGGTTTGATGTGCATGGCCCAATCCCACTTGCTCATCACATGACCTTGTCAAGCCAAATTTTCAAAGCACCTCTTCCCAAAATTGGCGACATGTAATCCCTTCACGCATTTGAGGAGGGTTCCAAGGTTCGAGCTTCCCCTATTTCATACTAAATCAAGGACCACGATAAAATTAGGGAACAACTTTATTGGCTTCTTTGAATGCTTAAGATTTTTTTTTGGATGATTCAAGGGTTCTCTTGGTTTTGGCTGATATCTGCATCACTCCGTGTTCTCACTGTATTCGGTCCGTATCTGTTTCTGACAATATTTGTTTCTGTTTTTTTTTCCGGAGGTTTCTGTACTCGTTTTCGTGTCTTCATGTCTTTGTTTGAGTAGTGACTTGTTCATGGTAATTGTGAGATAATTTGTGATGGTTCCATATAAGTATTTGTTATATTTTATGATAATCTTTTGTACTGATATATGAGTGCACACATATGTTGGAGAATGCATGAGGTTGTCACTGTTGCATGACGATAGGAGGTGGGACAGCTGGAGCTTGACAAAAACCATGTCCCAATTCTTGAATTCATGATGTACTAATTCATGGTTTATCAACGGGGGTATAACTATGTGGACCTTTAAACTTATAGCGATGGTTGGATTTTATGTCTTACTAATTCCCTTGTTTGTTCTTAATTGACCTTGGGATCAACCCCTCCTCTCTAGAACAAACACAAAAAGGCTATCTTGGCGATTCACTAATTATGCCAACCACACAAATTAAATAGCAATTTTCTTGAACAATTACTTCCTTGAGTTACTTCCTTTTACTTCACTTCATATCACTTTGTGTTTGTTGCATTAGTTTTACTTCTTGTATTTTAGTTTTAGCACATATAGTTTTATAGTAGAAACCTCTTCACACACACACAAACACATTATAGATCCTAACTTCGCATAGAAGGCCATATAAGTGGGTCATAGGACTTTAGAGAATATATAGTTTACCTTCAGCTCCTCGTGGTTCAGTGCTCAAATACTTTTATCGAATTGTACTACGATGATCTCCCGCACTTGGGGGTTATCACCAGATGCCTTGACTGCCCATGGATAGCATCACTGAAGAGATTGGTCACTTTGAAGGAGGATAATGGCAACTATGAGTGCGAATATGCGAAATGCGACAACAAGCCAGAGTTGGGGAAGGTAAGATCTGATCTCCATCAGCAATTTCTCGTCTTTCTCTACCAATTTCTTGATTTGTCCTTATATTTTGGATTTAGGGTTCATCTTTTTTATTCCAGACAGAAGAAATGCTGGCATTTTAAGTGGATGGATGTGTATACTGAGATAACTTGAATGGAGGGCACAATTGATTTGAAGGGTGGCGTGTCTGGGAAGCCCAATTTTTAGCCGGGGGTGGAGAAATCAGGGTCTTAAATTGTTGCTACGGTTGGGGATGCGGAAGCGAAAGTAGAACTGAAGAAGTTGAAACTTAAGACAAATTATCAATCTGAATAAGTAGGCGAATGTGATGGCAGTTTTTTTATGTTTGTGTAATTGCTCCCTGGTTTGTGAGTTTGATGATCATTAGTCGTTAGGCATTGCAAGCATTGTTTGTGTAATTCACCAAGCTTTGTAACCCTAATGAGAAGTATGATCTCATGTCTAGATTAGCCTTCAATAAAAGGAAACACAAATTCGACCAAACTTTCCCTGTTTTGTTTCATATTTCAGTTCGTCCATTAAAACATGGAGCAAGGCAAGGTTCAGTGTGAAGTAAAAAAACAAAGGTTGGTTTTGGGCCTTGGCATGTCGACTAGTGTTACAATATGCCAGGTCCAAATCAAAATGACGCGTATTAGAAAGGCCCAATGATAAATCAGGTCCGCGTTAGTTGGTGCACTTGCATATCTACCTTTCAGCTTAAAAAGAAATATGCACACGAAACGTGTCAATGAAACAATTTGTGAGCTTGTTTATTTTCTTGTCCAATGTTTCCTTTCAGTCATAAAAAGCATACCTTATGTTATTTCACCATGTTTGAGCTTTTTATTTCCTTGTGTATTATCTATTTCCCTATATTGACACGGTTTGGTGACTTGGACAGTTTGAGTCTAGTTCATTTTTTTGTACTAATCCGGAAATGGTATTTGAAGATGCTAAATAAAATGAACTAGGCATCATTGCAAGACTTTGGAAAATGGCACTTGTGAAAATGAACTAGTCCGCGAGTGGGATTTGAATTAACGGGGTTGCATGGTTTTTGGATTTTTTTGCGAGACTTATGTAATTTTGGACTTGTGAAAATACACTTGTATAATTCAACGTTATCAGACTTTATTTCGAGCTTTCTGGGTGCACATTTTTTGTGTACTTTCTTTTAACTATGTGACATACAGTGCTAACATGACACACATAACTTTTTATGTGAACAACGACATAGATAAATTAGATAAGCACCATTACATGTATAGAACCTTGCTCATTCATACGCGCCTTCTTTTGTTTTCTGGATGTTGCCCACTGAATTAGATGAGTATCTGACATCTTGTTCTTTTTGTGTTCTTGATGTTACACTCTGAATCAGGTCGGTTATTGTTAGAAAATAAAGAAATTGATCAGCAAAAGCCATAGGTGCATGAATACAAATGTTACATATAAATGACTAACCCGGTCTCACTGAGTACGGATGTAAAGTGCACCAACGCTTAGCAGAATTACACTTTCTCTACTGCCAATTGCTCATAACTAATTGGAATACTCCCTCTTTCACCTGTACAACCAACACATCTATGTTCTCAAATACGCAGAGTACCCTTATTGTATGTTTCCCATGATATGAAAATGATGTGTCAAGGGCAAGGCAAATATCAATTTCAAAATTTATATGACGCGTCCATGACTTATGATCGGCTCTTGATGATCTTGTACTAGCCCAAATTTTTAAAGTGAAGTCGCTTATAACTGCAAGTGCAACATTTCCATTATGACCCTTGAAGATGGGAAGATTAAGCCCGGAAATATATCATGCGTCTCATGAGGGCACTCAATATATTTCAGAGACTTCTTTGCATTTTCAAGCGCAATAATATATATATGAACTTCGTTGACCTGTACAAAATATCTCCGATGAGAGTTGCCAGCCTATGATCAATCTCTGCCAGCATCAGAGTAGATTGAGCTAAATACTCTCATTCTCCTGATTCTGATGAGTACATATGAGTTTGTGTTTTTGTTACTTATAGTTTTTATCTAAACAACCCAGAATTTGCAACAATGTCTAAACGTCGAGAGTTATTTGTCGAATAGGGAATTGCCCCGTGATACGTCCAAAACGTATCTACTTTCCCGAACACTTTTGCTATTGTTTTGCCTCTAATTTGTGTATTTTGGATGCAACTAACACGGACTAACGCTGTTTTCAGCAGAACTGCTCTGGTGTCTCGTTTTTGTGCAGAAATCCAACTTTCGGGAAAATCCTCGGAATTTATGCAGAAGGCCCTATTTTCCCAGAATAATGACGGAGCCAGAAGGTCAAGTAAGGTGGAGGCCCGAGGGCCCCACACCATAGGGCGGCGCGGCCCAGGGGGGGCCCGCGCGGCCCTGTGGTGTGGCCCCCTCGGTCGGCCTCCGACGCCCTCTTTCGGACTACTTATCGGCCTCGACCTAAAAACGCACGGGGAGAAGTCGAAGTCGCCAGAAACCCTCCAGAACGCCGCCACATCGCGAAACTCCGTCGCGGGAGCCAGAAGTCTCCGTTCTGGCACTCCGCCGGGACGGGGAATTGGAGGAGATCATCGCCGCCATCACCGCCAACGCCTCTACATCAACCAGCCATGTTTCCCCCATCAATGTGTGAGTAATTCCCCCGCTGTAGGCCGAAGGGGATGGTAGGGATTGGATGAGATTGGTCATGTAATAGCATAAGATTGTTAGGGCATAGTGCCTAGTGTCCGTAATTGGTACTTTGATGATATTGTTGCAACTTGTTATGCTTAATGCTTGTCACTAGGGCCCGAGTGCCATGATCTCAGATCTGAACATGTTATTGTTTCATCAAGATATTCATTGTTTATGGTCTTACCTATAAGTTGTATACACATGTCGCTGTCCGGAACCGATGGCCCCGAAGTGACAGAAATCGGGACAACCGGAGGGAATGGTAGCGATGTGAGGATCACATGTGTTCACGGAGTGTTAATGCTTTGCTCCGGTACTCTATTAAAAGGAGTACCTTAATATCCAGTAGTTTCCCTTGAGGCCCGGCTGCCACCGGCTGGTAGGACAAAAGATGTTGTGCAAGTTTCTCATTGCGAGCACGCACGACTATATATGGAACACATGCCTATTGATTGCTTTGTACTTGGACACCGTTTTATTATTATCTGCAAATGCCCTGCTATGATTGTTACATGAGTTTCTCTCATCCATGCAACGCCCGTCATCCGTCCCCGTGCCTACAGTATTTTAATCCTGCTGTTTACTAAAATCACTACTGCTGTCTTTGTTACTCTGCTGCTGTTATTTCACTACTGCTATTGCTATAAAACAGTTACCACTGATAAACCCTTGCGAGCAAGTCTGTTTCCAGGTGCAGCTGAATTGACAACTCCGCTGTTAAGGCTTCCAAGTGTTCTTTGTCTCCCCTTGTGTCGAATCAATAAATTGGGTTTTACTTCCCTCGAAGATCATTGCGATCCCCTATACTTGTGGGTCATCAAGACTATTTTAAGGCGCCGTTGCCGGGGAGCATAGCTTTATTTGGAAGTTCACTTGGATTAATATTGTTCGCTGCAAATTCTCCATCATGGGTAAACCTCGCGATACTAAGATCGCCATATTACCATCCACTACAAGAAAAGGTACAATTCTGAATACCTCTGCTGCTCTTGATTCACCATCTGTGATTGATAAACTTGTTTCACCGCCGCATGCTTCACATGCGGGTACTTCATTGAATCTGAAAACTCTCATAATATTGATAATGTTTCTGCTGTGCTTGATGATAGTGGTTCTTTGGGATCTTTTCTAGATGCTACAATTGCTAGGTCTAGACAAATTGAAAATACTGAAACTCCTAATGCTACTACACCTGTTAATTCACCTGAACTTGATTATTTTAGTGATGATCCTGATGAAGATTATGTGGAGCTTAATGATGATTTTATTGAAAAATGCAATGCTACTACTGATGCAAGAAAAATTAAAAAGTTGCTTGCGTAACATGCCGTTAGATATAAACTGTCTCTCGATCCTAAATTTGCCACATCTCCTATAAACATTAGGGATAAAGATTATGATTTTTCTCTTGATCTATCTCATATAGCTATTGTTGAGAAAACACCCTTTTGTGGTACTGAAAAAGAAAGTGCTGTTGAACACATGACTGAGTTATCTACTCTAAGTAGCTTGTTTTCTGATGATGTCAAGATGCGTACTTACTTTGTTGCTAAAATCTTTCCATTCTCATTAAAGGATGACGCTAAAACTTGGTATAATAATTTGCCACCTAATTCTATTAAAAGTCCGAAAGAATTGCTTGATGTTTTCTTCCGCAAATACTTTCCTGCTAGTGCTCAACATATTGCTTTGCAGAGAATTTATAATTTTGACCAGGGAGATGAAGAGAAATTACCTGAGGCTTGGGCGAGATTTTGCTCTCTTATTAGAGCTCAGCCTGACCATGATTTGGAAAAGCATGATTTACTTGATATATTTTATAGTGGACTAACCATTGAGTCTAGGGCATACCTAGATAGTTGTGCTGGTTGTGTTTTCAGGAAAAGAACTCCAGACGACGCTGAAGAATTATTGGCTAAAATAAGCCGGAATCATGATGATTGGACTACGCCTGAACCAACTCCAACGCCAATATTGAAGAAGAGGGGTTTAATTAAATTGAATGATGAAGATATGAGGGAAGCCAAGAAGTCTCTCAAGGAGAAAGGTATTAAATCTGAAGATGTGAATAATCTACCTCCTATAGAAGATATATGTGAGATAATTCCCCCTTCATCCATGATTGAGGTAAACTCCCTTCAACACTTTACTAAGGAAGATATTCCGTATTCGAAACCTCCTGCACAATGCTTAGATGAGTTTGATAATTATATTGTTAAGCAAGAAAATTTTAATATGAGAGTAGAGAATCATTTAATGGAAAATTCTCGAGCTATTAGTGAATTGCATGATATTGTGGAGAGAACCTCCAATGATGTTAAGATGCTTGTTAAACATTTTCATATGATTCAAACTCAAATTGATCAACTCACTAAAGTGCAAAATGACTTGTTAGGGAATAATTCTAAAGAGAAACATGCTTATGAAGTAACAACTAGAGGTGGTGTCTCTACCCAGGATCCTCTATATCCTGAAGGGCATCCCAAAAGAATTGAACAAGATTCTCAACGCATTGAACCTAGTGCTCATTCTAGGAAGAAAAAGAAGAAGAAACATAAAAATGTTGTAGAATCCTCTGAACCTGCTAATGATCCTAATAGTATTTCTATTTCTGATGCTGAAACTGAAAGTGGTAATGAACATGATAATGATAATGATAAGAATGATACTCCTGATAAACAAGAGGTTGAAGAAGAACCTGAAAAGCATGCTAAAAATAAAAAGTACACTAAAGAAGACTTTATTGCTGAGAAACATGGTAATGAAAGAGAACCTTGGGTGCAAAAGCAAATGCCTTTTCCTGCTAAGAAACTAAAATCAAAGGAAGAAGAACACTATAATAAATTTTGCGATTGGATGAAACCTTTATTCTTGCAAATCCCTTTGACCGATGCTATTAAATTGCCTCCTTATTCAAAGTATATGAAAGATATTGTTACTAACAAAAGGAAAATCCCCAATGAGGAAATTTCCACTATGCTTGCTAATTACTCTTTCAATGGCAAAATTCCAAAGAAGTTGGGCGACCCAGGTATACCTACTATTCCTTGTTCTATTAAGAATAATTATGTTAAAACTGCTCTATGTGACTTGGGAGCCGGTGTTAGTGTTATGCCTTTTTCTCTTTATAAGAGACTTTACTTAGATAAGTTGATACCTACCGATATATCTTTGCAAATGGCTGATAAATCTACTGCTATTCCTGTTGGTATATATGAGAATGTTCCTGTTCAAGTTACTACTAACTGCTTGATATTAACTGATTTTGTTGTGTTGGAAATGCCTGAAGATGATAATATGTCTATTATTCTTGGGAGACCTTTTCTTAACAGCGCAGGGACTGTTATTGATTGCAATAAAGGAAAGGTTACTTTCAATGTTGATGATAGGGAGCATACCGTTTATTTTCCCAAGAGGATTGAGAAAGCGTGTGGAGTTAATACTATTTCTAATGTGAGAACTATCAAAGTGGGAACTATTGATTGTCCTATATATGAGCCTAAAGAAGAATATCAAACTCTTGTGATTGGATCCATATCAATACAATTCAAGGTAACATGATTGATCTGAGGTTTATTTCTTCTTATGCTATGAAAAAGTTATTTGGTGACAGGACTTGATCAACCTTGTTAACAAATACTTTTTATATGCATAGAGGAGGTAAACAACATATCTTTCTTCCTCCACTTGCTCTAGTTGCTGTAGCATTTTTAATTTGCAAAGTTCCTTAGTTATTTGAAGATTTCAAAAAATTTCCTGGCCAGTAATAATAAACTAAATACCCAGAAATGTGCATTTTTCAAAAGTTTTCAAAAATTCACAAAAATTATACCGTTGGTCCTATTTTTCGACGAGGCACCTGGGAGCACCAGAGGATGACCTGTGGGGCACCAGAGGGCGGCAAACCACAGGTCGGCGCGGCCAAGGAGGTGGCCGCGCCACCATGTGGTGTGGGCCCCCCTTTGCCCCACTTTGTCATCTCTTTCTCCCAGCACCTTCTCTCTCCCGAAAAAACTCGTACCAAGTTCCTCTCTCTCGCGTTTTTGCTCCAGAGCTCCAGATTTCGCGATCTCTTTGCTCAGCCCAGATTTCCTGCTGAAATTTGGCACATTTGCTCCTTGGTATGTGACTCCTCCACCCATCCAAGTAGAATTTTGTTTGGTTGAGTATATCTTGAATATTTTGCTGCTGTAGGTAACATGTTTAGTGAGCTTGCATGCTTGTTCTAAGTGGTAGAAACTAGTTTTGATGCATAATTAGTACTCTAGCAAGTTCCTATGGTAGTTTCCCTCAATTATATGTCACCAAATCAAATTTTTATATTGTTTGTTGAAATTTCAGAAAATGGAGTGGAATAGGTATCACTTGAACCAGCAAGAATTGGAAGTCCAACAAGTTATGAGAGTCAATCGTGAAGAGGGAGTATACCCCTCTTACTACCCGTCTTGTGATTTTATGAGAAACGCGGGAATACTTGAAGATGTTCAAAGTCTAATTTCTCGTGCAGGGCTGAGTGACTTTGTTGAAGGAGAGCCAAGACAATATGTAAAATTAACTATGTCTTTTGTGCAGGACTTCAAGTTCAATTGGTCGCGATCTAACCCCACGGTCCAAGATATAAAATTTACAATAAAGCTGTCAACTTGCCATTTAGTGCTTTTTGTGCAGCAATTAGAGTACCGCAATGGGGGTCATGCGAGAAGATAAGGGGATCGCCGCAAGAACTCTTGGACCTCTTCAAGATGATTAGCGATGGAAGGAGTTTCTTAGGGGATAATGGTAAAATCACTAGTATTCAGCTCCCGGCTATCCGCTACTTTGCCTATTTTATTACCAAATGCGTTCTTGCTAAAAAGATTGGTGGTAAACTTTCTATCCCGGATTTGGCTTTTCTAGCTGCGGCACTGCAAAATAGTAAGACTTATAATTTGGGGGCATTGATAGCCTATAGACTTGCTACTAACCGTGAGAAAGGTGGAATTTGTGGAGGTCTCATCGCCTCTCGTTTACTGGCTTTTCATAATGTAGAACCTCATCATTTTGATATTCCATTCCACATAGAAAAACTTGATATAGCCTCTATGATTAAACATGAATTTGTTTCAGATTCCTCCAACTTGGGTAACCTGTTTTACAAGATGACATTTTATAAGAAAGTCTGGAGAATAACTAAGAAAACTGAGAAACTAGTAAGATTGCCTGCGCCTGTTTTGTCTAACCTTGATTCCAGGGGAGATTGGTCGGTCACAGAAGGTGCACTGGATGCACACATAGAGAGAGGAGGTCAACATGCAAGAGATGACACGGAGGTCGAGGAGCACCTCGACTCATCATCCGATGCAGCAAGTTCCTCGCATCATCATGGTGGATATGCGGAGCCTCCACGCTTTTCTTCTGCACAGGAACTTTACTATGACTACTCCATGGACTACCCACCGGCGAGGAACAATGACCCTCGTTGGGGTTGAACTCCACTTAGGCCAAAAGCCTAAGCTTGGGGGGAGGTATACCGGCATCACTCATTCTTTGCATATTATGGTTGCTGGATACTTGCACATACTTGCTTTGTTCGTTTGAGTGGTTTTCTAATGAGAGGAAGATGATATCTGGGGAAGTGCTGCCTGAAAACAGATTCTGGAACGTTACCATAAAAATTCTCAAAAATAGCCAGAGCGTCATTTTGAGCTGCCAATTTTTGTGCAGGTTCCCCAGGTTGTTATCTAACTTTCATTAGTTGAACACTTTTCGATCTGAGCAACGTAAGATTTTTGTAAAAATCGATTTCTGTACTGCTGTCAGGTTTTGGCAGATTTCTGCCATCCTGCTGTTATGTGTTTCTTTTAGTTTGCTATTTCTTGTTTTTGATTTGTTTCCTTTCCAAAACACAAAAAGACCAAAAATATTTCTGTTGTTTCTCTTCACCATTTGTTTGCTTTGGTTTCTTGCATTTGTTTCACTTTATTTGCTATTGCTAGTTTGCTATAAGAAAACCCAAAAAGATTTTGCTTTGTTTGTTTGTTTCTTCTTGCTCTTGTTTCTAATTCGAAAACACCAAAAACATTTTCTGTTCTTCTTTGTTTTGTAAAGTTCTTTATGAGTTCAATGGTCTTTGGTGGCTGGAGCGTGGTCTTCATTTCATATTATCCAAGCTGCACAAGTGAAAAGGCAATAATGACGATCTACGACAATCTGATTGTGGTGAGAGGCTGGTATGAACTCTATTTGTTTTCATTTTTGTACATATACTCATCCATGTGAGCATGCTTAGTTGGTTCATGTGAGGTATATGTTATTTGAGAAAGTCTAGTAGTTTATGATCTCTCATGTTTAGCTCCAATTTATTAATATGAGTAGCATGTCATGGATGTTTGCTTGCATTGTTTTATTCATAAGTAAGTATGGCATTGTGGTATCCTCCTCTGAATAATTCATTCATATCGACTTGGCACATGCTCACGCATGCATATGACTGAACAAAAAGTCAATTAAGCCTCGATGATCTATATTGCTTCAGAGTTCTTGTATCACTTTTATGCCTCCGTTAATTTATTTTGCCGCAAGCATGATTATGACGATTCTTGCTCTCTTGATTTGTCGCTCCCTAGTCTATTGCTAGCCTTCACTTGTACTGAGCGGGAACGCTGCTCGTGCTTCCAAACACCTGAAAACCAAGTTGTTCCAAAAGTGTCCACCATAAATACCTATGCATGGCATTTCAAACCATTCCAAGTAAATTCTCGTGCGCTACCTTTAAAACCTTCAAAATGCTTCTCAATTTGTGTTTATGTTTCATAGCTCATGAGGAAGTATGTGGTGTTTAGCTTTCAACCTTGTCATTTACTTTTGACGGACTCTCATATGGACTAGTGGCACATCCGCTTATCCAATAATTTTGCAAAAAGAGCTGGCAATGGGATTCCCAGTCCCAAATTAATTAACTTAAATAGACACTCCTCCATGGTTTGTGATTGTTGGACGGCACCCGAAGGATTCGGTTAGCCATGGCTTGTGTAAGCAAAGGTTGGGGGGAGTGTCATCATCATAATAAAACTAAAATAAAAAGGCGCTCCTTCATGGTATGAGATTGTTGGCAGGCACCCGAGGATTCGGTTAGCCACGGTTTGTGAAAGAAAGGTTAGAAGGAGTGCCAAATAAATATGCAATAATTCATGGGAGCCGCTCTTGAAAGTCCGGTTGGCGAGGTAGTTAGTGTACCCATTACCATTCGTTGACAACAACAAACACCTCTCAAAATGATTTTACTCCTATCTTTATAAAAATGAAAAGCTCTAGCGCATGTTAATCCCTGCTTCCCTCTGCGAAGGGTCAATCTTTTACTTTTATGTTGTGTCTCCATTATTTCTTTGAGCACTATCTTGAGAGCACAACTGTCATTCTTAGTATAATATGCTTGTCTCAAAATATGATTGATTGTGGTATAACTTTGATGCATTTATCTTTTGACAATCACTACTTCTAGTCTTTCTATGAACTCCAGAGGTGCCCGGGCATTTATGTTTTGCCAATCAAATACAGGCAAGCGAGATACCACTTTATCATACTCTCTTATGAACATTGCAATCCTGCTTATATACATGATTCATGATGCTTATTATTAATTGTTGGTACCTCTCCATGATTGACATAGCTGTTAGATGATCTTATTTGCATGTATCTCATTATGAATTGCTTAAGTATTAGCCATAGCATGAGAATATATACATCATATGAGCAAATGTGTTCGTGAAAGTTCTTTTATCGCTCAGTTGTTAACTGAATTGCTTGAGGACAAGCAATAAGCTAAGCTTGGGGGGAGTTGATACGTCCAAAACGTATCTACTTTCCCGAACACTTTTGCTATTGTTTTGCCTCTAATTTGTGTATTTTGGATGCAACTAACACGGACTAACGCTGTTTTCAGCAGAACTGCTCTGGTGTCTCGTTTTTGTGCAGAAATCCAACTTTCGGGAAAATCCTCGGAATTTATGCAGAAGGCCCTATTTTCCCAGAATAATGACGGAGCCAGAAGGTCAAGTAAGGTGGAGGCCCGAGGGCCCCACACCATAGGGCGGCGCGGCCCAGGGGGGGCCCGCGCGGCCCTGTGGTGTGGCCCCCTCGGCCGGCCTCCGACGCCCTCCTTCGGACTACTTATCGGCCTCGACCTAAAAACGCACGGGGAGAAGTCGAAGTCGCCAGAAACCCTCCAGAACGCCGCCACATCGCGAAACTCCGTCGCGGGAGCCAGAAGTCTCCGTTCTGGCACTCCGCCGGGACGGGGAATTGGAGGAGATCATCGCCGCCATCACCGCCAACGCCTCTACATCAACCAGCCATGTTTCCCCCATCCATGTGTGAGTAATTCCCCCGCTGTAGGCCGAAGGGGATGGTAGGGATTGGATGAGATTGGTCATGTAATAGCATAAGATTGTTAGGGCATAGTGCCTAGTGTCCGTAATTGGTACTTTGATGATATTGTTGCAACTTGTTATGCTTAATGCTTGTCACTAGGGCCCGAGTGCCATGATCTCAGATCTGAACATGTTATTGTTTCATCAAGATATTCATTGTTTATGGTCTTACCTATAAGTTGTATACACATGTCGCTGTCCGGAACCGATGGCCCCGAAGTGACAGAAATCGGGACAACCGGAGGGAATGGTAGCGATGTGAGGATCACATGTGTTCACGGAGTGTTAATGCTTTGCTCCGGTACTCTATTAAAAGGAGTACCTTAATATCCAGTAGTTTCCCTTGAGGCCCGGCTGCCACCGGCTGGTAGGACAAAAGATGTTGTGCAAGTTTCTCATTGCGAGCACGCACGACTATATATGGAACACATGCCTATTGATTGCTTTGTACTTGGACACCGTTTTATTATTATCTGCAAATGCCCTGCTATGATTGTTACATGAGTTTCTCTCATCCATGCAACGCCCGTCATCCGTCCCCGTGCCTACAGTATTTTAATCCTGCTGTTTACTAAAATCACTACTGCTGTCTTTGTTACTCTGCTGCTGTTATTTCACTACTGCTATTGCTATAAAACAGTTACTACTGATAAACCCTTGCGAGCAAGTCTGTTTCCAGGTGCAGCTGAATTGACAACTCCGATGTTAAGGCTTCCAAGTGTTCTTTGTCTCCCCTTGTGTCGAATCAATAAATTGGGTTTTACTTCCCTCGAAGACTGTTGCGATCCCCTATACTTGTGGGTCATCACCCCGCTTTTAATTCTGTCAAACATCCAAATTGGTGGTTCTTGTATCGATGTGAGAACTTGCCTGATTGGATCACAAACTAATATATGTCCTTTGTATATTGCGAATAGAGTAGCTCCATACCATTGATGCATCCCAGGACATAGAATTTGGAACTTGTGCATTGAGGCGAGATTGCAAAGTTTTTATAGATGTTTGGTTAAAGATCATGCTCTGAGATGAATCGATATATTGTCCTCGGAGTTGTGTTAAAAATCCTAGCAACGTATTGCATCTTTTGTCCAACACGGTTAATTTCTAAAATAATTACTACCCATAATTGCCTTCATGTACCTAATGCAGTAACTAAGCAGGTTGGATGGGGTTGGATGGGGAGGAAGCTTGCGAAGAATCTGAGAGGCTTCATCTCCGGCCATCTTGTTGATTATTGTGGGTGTTTTTCGACTAAAGCTAGTAGGATTAGGCAAATAGCACAAGACATCATAAAAATTATGTAAACCTCACAATGCATCATCTAATTTGACTAAACAACAAAATGCATCATGTAAGTTAACATTAAAATTCATCATCGAAATTTCATAAACTGCACAATGTATTAAAAAAATAAAATAATCTAAATAACACAATGCATCATCTAATTTTTTACTAAACAACACAATGCATCATGTACTTTTCACAACGAGGCAAAAATGGAGGGGCGTGGGTGGGAGCTGGGGAGAGTGTGTGGTTGGCTTTTTGACTAGTTGGACAAACATTCGTGCACCACGGACTTTGTGGCATGTCTGCGCAACTGCAAACCCGACCTAAATTTGGACTGGAATTTCTCCAAAATGGGCAAGTCTGTGGGGGCGCGGTACATTTGAGGTAGTTTGTGAACCTCGTTGTTGGCGTCCGAGGACCGCGGTTAAATGTTCATATGCGGGTGGCGGTCTGAGATGGCCTTAGCCCAAAGCCCTGGCTTGGTACTACTCCACCTTTTTTGTGCCAAAAACTAAAGATTTCTTGGACCCTTGGATAGCTTCATTGTCACACATAACCGTGTGGTGCTCCTGGCTCCGCTGCAAAATTCTAGAGGATGTGGGTCTTGTTGATCTTGAGCAGGACCATATCACCGATGGGCCATGCTATGTGTCCACTGGGGGATTAAAGCCCCGACCCCCCTCCTCGGTCACCAGCCGTCCGATCAGGGGCGGACCCACGTTGGGCCCAGTGGGGGCCTAGGCCCCCAGTCAATTTTATGTTTTACAGTGTTGAAGTTTACTCTTTTACTAATTGCCCCCCCCCCCCCCCCCCTTAAGCCAAGAAACAAGGCCCCCACTCACTAAGGCCCCCACTAAAATTTTGGGCTGGATCCGCCACTGCGTCCGATCATGGGACCCGATGTGGGACCCGATTTGTTAATGTCTTCAGCAGCCACATGTAAAGCTCCACTTCCCCCACCTCACGTGGGTGGAACCCACTTCCCTGACCGTTAATAGAAAAACGAAGGGAAAAGTATGCTGCTTCTTATTCGTCTCCCACACGTTTCCCATGCACCTGGAAGCTCTATTGTCACCGGCAGAAGCAGCTTGCACCAAAGCCGTCAATGGCGCCGCCGACCTTTCCTTCGCATTGCCACCACAACCTCTTGTAACGTCACCGGGATACTTTTTCAGCACCGCCAACAATGGTGCCACCGGCCTTTCCTTTGGAGCACCGCTGCAACCTCTTAAAGCATTGCCGGTATACTTTTGTCGCATCGCTGGTCGTGCCTCGTAGCATTGTCCGTCACGTGGTGTAGCACATTTTGAAGCATCATGCGGTCAATTCTTGAAATAAAAGATTTAGAATACATGCCGCAAATAATATGTAGATTTGCATCAAAAAGAGGATAAATCTGCTACAAAAACTTCTTAGGATTTGCACCTCACGAAAGCAAATTTGCGTTCATAAGAGTAAGAATGAGAAAATTGCTATAAATATTTTTTGTGGATTTGCATCAAAAGAGGGAAAATCTGCTACAAAAATCTTCTAATTATTTGCACACAGGGAAAGAAAATTGCATCATTCTAATATGATTTGTGCTACAATAGCATTGTGGATTTGCATCAAAAAATAAAAATAATTGCTACAAAAGTTTCCATCATCGATTACTACCTTGTTTGGATTAACATCTCATAAAGCTTTAAATTTAAAATTTTGAAACTTCGTAATCTTAGAAATCTGAAATTTCGAAAAACAGATTTCTAAAAGTTTCAAAGTTATCAAAAATTTGAAAACTCGTAATAATTGTTTGAATTTTATGAAGTGACAAAAAAATAAAAGTTTGTCCTCTCGTTGAGTTTCTAGAAGAGGAAAACCCACCTTGTGAGAAAGTGACCGGTAGTTCCTTTACCTCTGGGTGAACGTCAAATAATGTTCCTA
Organism: Lolium perenne; assembly: GCF_019359855.2. NCBI lineage: Eukaryota > Viridiplantae > Streptophyta > Magnoliopsida > Poales > Poaceae > Lolium > Lolium perenne. Next base: position 183,540,491 of record NC_067244.2, read on the forward strand.
ATAAACTACTCATATTGGTTGGTGAATTAAGTGTCTTAGCACATGATTAAATGAAGTTGATGCAATAATATGTTTTCCTATTAATACTTGTTATTCCGAACACGTACAGCAACTTTTAAATAAAACCAAACGGACAAACCGATATAAAGTGACGAGGAAACTTTTACAAAGAAGATCAAAGATAAAACAACAAAAAACATTGAAACCGGGTCTTGCTGAGGGCATCTCCAGCGGCGCGACGCATTTCGGACGTCCAAATTGTCCGCGGGCGTCCGTTTGCGTCGCCTGCCGGACGGGGAAATGGTCGTGTGTCCGTTTGCGTCTGGGGTTGGCTCCAGCGGCGCGACGCATTTTGGGCGCAGGCCAGAATTTAAAAAACATGAAATTGCGTCGACTTTGCACGAAATTACAGCCGCAAATTGAGGGCTGAAACAAGTTCATCACACTTTGCAGCTCGTACGGCGCAAAGTGGAGCAAAAGGGACACAACAAGGCCTGAACAGCAATAAAAAAGTCCAAAAGGAGGCCAAGGTGCTGGGCGCATGGCGCCGGCGATCAGGCGTCTCGCACGCGGATTTCGGCGCGCCTCTTCATGAACCATGCCCTGGTGTCGTCGTCGACGCCGCTCAAGTCGGCAAGCATGATCCTTGTGTCTTCTGCACGCAATTTGGCCTCGGCGTCTGCCTTTTTGGCCTCGATGTCCAGCCTTTGGACATCGAGGACCTCCTTGGCGAGGTTCTGGTAGATGGCAGCTGCGGCCTCTTTTTCCAGACGCCTCTTCTCGTCCCTAGCAGCCATGGCGGCACGGTTGTCGGTCATTATCTTCTCCATGCTCTGCGTGAAAGCAATGGCCTGCGCCTCCCGGATGAGATCGGCCTTGGTAGCCTTGTGGCCTCGTGGACGAGGTGGAAGGACTGGACGACCTTGATCGTCGTCTTCGCCGTCGAGGTTGATCGCTGTCCCATTCCTCACAGCTTCGTTGTAGGCCGCAAAGCTTATCATCCACTTGCTGTTGTCTTTGAGCAGCTCCCAACAATGGACCATATGGAAGCCCTTCTTGTGCGTCGCCCTGAACTTCTGCAAGGCGCGGGATGCCTGCAATCATAGCCGCCAATGATGTACAATGACGCAAATTGACGCAATGACGCAAATTGTGTAGAATGATGATGGTTGTATCGTGTTTACCACTGTCATGACGCCAGTGCCGCTTACGGGGTTGTTAATAGCATGTTCGACCGTCGAGCAGAACTTGGCAGTCTCTTGTTTGATGTAGTTCCATCTTTTCCGGAGGGACTCCTCCATCCGAGGGCCTGTGATATGGTAGGGCGGGTGCATCCTGGTCTCGTTGTACTGCTGCAAGACCTTGGCCCAATAGACCTTGCCCTTTTGCTGGGCGCCATTGATACAATCTTGGGTCGTTGCCAGCCACGCTTCACACAAACACTTGTCCTCCTCGTCGACGAAGCCTTGTGTCCTGCGGCTCTCCCCCTTCTTCTTGGTGGCGGGCTGTGTTGGCGGGTCGTCGAAGTTGTCCACGCACACGGGTGTTGGCTGCGTCTGCTGGGTGCCGAACAGCCGTGCGGTCTCGATGTCCTCCGCATCTTGCGTCTGCTGGGTGCCAAACAGCCGTGCGGTCTCGATGTCCTCCGCATCATGCGCGCCTGTCTAGGCCCGATCATCGCGAACGAAGCCGTCGCCGTAGATAATTTCCTGGATGTCTGAATCATGGCGGTCCTTCCAATAGTCCTACGAACGACCGGACATCAGACGCATGATACAGGGCACTCACACACATTGACAGAGCTCACGTACCGGGTCATCCATCGTCGGGGCAGGCGGCGCCATTTCGTCGAACAGGATGCGGGGCCGCGGCATGCTCTCCTCCGGCACCTGGCGCGTCTTCTGTGTCGCGCCCGGGCAGGAGTCACCGCTTCTAGGCGTCCGGCTGAGGTCGGGAACCGCCGCCCCGGTCAACTTCACCAGCGGCAGGCCGGAGGCGAACCGCGACGCCGCGTGGCCCTGCAAGGGAGCGGGAGTTCCAGGGCGCAGCTGGGAACTTACCGAGCTGACCGAAGAGGCCGGAGGAGCGACGCCGGCGATCCCCTCTCTCTTGACGATCATGTAGCCCTCCGCTAAGGTCGGATGGAGGGCTACTTGCGCGACGCCGGCTTTGATCTGCATCTGCCAGGCCTGCTGGTTGGCGGCCGCGGCAGTCTTGATCTTCTGGTTCTTGCGCCGCCCGCGACGCTTGGCGGCCTCCAGGACTTTCTCCTCCGCGGAGAGCACCTTCTTTGCCGCCTTCGGCTTTGCCTCCCGGCCGCCGCCGTCGGCGGCCCGCTTTGCTTCCGCCGGAGCTGTAGTGTCCATTGTGGCTATGGCCGTGGCTACGGGGGAGTGTGGGGCGGCGGCGGGTGCGAGGGTTTGCTCCGCATCCATGGCGGTAGCTGCGGCGGCGAGGACGTCCATCGCTTCTGGCCTGCTCGCGCCGGTCTAGTTTCCAATTTGGCGCGGGGGAATGGTCAGTGGCGGGAATAATATCGCCCTCCAGCCACTGACGCGCGGGTCCTACATCTTTTTCGGCGGACACTCGGAGCGACCGCCGAGCGTCCGCGGAGACGCAAACCTGGCGCATATTTAGGCCAGGTTTGCGTCTCCGCGGACGGCCCGGTCACTTTGCGTCGCCCCGCTGGAACATGCTCCAGACGTATTTCCGGTCACGGCGAACGACGACCGTTTGCGTCGCGCCGCTGGAGATGCCCTGATCTTGAGCAGGCGCAGATCACGGATTACTACCTTGTTCGGATTAAGATTTCCAGCCCTTGCGCAGGGCCAATCGATGTAAATAACACGCACACTAGTTAAATAGAAATCCTCGTTTAACGGTGCAGTTCTATACTGAAGGAAATCGACAAGGGACAATCTCGGAACAGGGTAAACACATTCAGACGGAACAAATAACTAGGCAGATCTTTACATTTCACGCGCACAGGCTCGCTCCTTAACAGTCCTACCTGTAAATTATGCTAATTATTCACCAAGATCGATCGATCCACGTTGTAGTGCTAGCTAGGTAGTGGAAGATAGATAGATGCGGCGAGCTAAGCTAGCTAACTAATGTAGAGGGGATCAGTGGCAGCCAGTGAAGTACTGCAGTCCGTACGTAGCTTCTTCTCGCTTGAATCAGCAGAATGTGACGGCGAGGCTAACGCCGAACAGCGCGGCGTAGGACACAGCGACGAGGACGTAGTCGAGGACGAGGTTGACGGCGCAGTTTGTTATGGGCTGCTACTATTCCTTGTATTATCTCACAGGATACAGAGTACAGGATACAACCTCAGTTCAGGAAAGGAAGGGAAGGGAATTGAGAGGAAGTTTGGGAGAGATAGAGAAGGGGATTAATATATGTTAGAGACCGACCTTGGACCGTCCCCTCCTCCCGCACAGTAGAGTGAGGCGATTTTTCGAGCCCTTCCCAGATCCACCTCGCTTCCGTCGAATCGACGGGTCCCCCTTCCTCCGCCGGCCGCTCCGGCGGCGGGAGGTTGGGGGAGCCTCGAATCCCGGTTGTATATAGTGTAGGAGCTGTGGAGTCTTCCGTCGGCGGCGCTTTGAGGTGGGCGGCGCGGCCGGTGGTATGTATGCAGGTGGTGCTGGCCCTCTTCGGCGGTGGAGCTCGGTGGAGTTCTGCGGCGTGGCGCCTCCTTCCCCGCGCTCACGGTTCCCTGTGGCCGTCGGATGCGCCTACTCCCCTTCCGGATCTTGGTGCGGCGGATCCGGTCGACGACCTTGAAGCCGCTGGTGGTGAAGCACGCGGGTGGAGCCGACGGAGGAGGGTGGAGGCTCCCAGGAGTTCGAGGCCCGAAGACTTCCCGTCTGCAGGGGGACATCTCTTGTTCCAAGGCTTGTGGAGAGATGCAGCAGCGGCGCGCCGTCGGCACGTCTTCTTCCGCTCCGGCGTCATCGAGTTGCTTAGGGACCGGGTTGTATTTTTGTTCTTTGTTGGGGTCCTTTTTGTAACTGTCGTGCTTTAATATCATCAGCAGTTTCCTCGCAAAAAAAAAAAAAAAAAAAAAAGATAGAGAAGGGGATTCGGGATCCAGATTACAGTTTGGTCAAACGACATTTTGCCCCTCTGCATTGCAGCTACTTAACTGTCCTGCCTTGCGTGCCTTGCTGGCAACCTGATTGCGTCGACCGCCTTCCATGCCTTTCTCTGATTGGTCCTCAGCGTGTCCACTCAGGCCCACCAATCCTTGCTGGCCTCCTCCCTGCCCTTCGTAATTTCCGACGCTGCTTGCCTGAAGCTGCAAATGCAACGTCATTAGATAGGTCCGTGACAATACCCTCTCCTTGTGAACCAGCTTGTCCCCAAGCTGGAAATTCAGGGAACCGTGTCTGGAGTTCGTCTCGATCCTCCCAAGTTGCTAGAGAATCAGAAAGGCCGTGCCACCTGATCAGCACTTGACATTTTTTTCCTTCGCCTGATGTCCTCCAACGAGTGCCAAGGATCATGCTGGGTTTGATCACAGCCGACTCAACTGGAGGTAATTCAGGACTCACTTCAGTTGTCACCCCCACCGCCTTTTTAAGTTGAGAAACGTGTATGACTGGGTGGATTTGACTCGCCAACGGCAACTCCAGTTTGTAAGCCACTTTTCCAACTTTTTGCAGCACCTTGAATGGTCCATAATAACGGAAGGCAAGTTTCCTTTTACCTTGGTCAGCAACCGACTTTTGCACATAAGGTTGTAACTTGAGATATACCCAGTCTTGCTCCTCAAAATGTCTCTCAGTTCTTCTCTTATCCGCCTGATTCTTCATCCGCTGCTGCTGGCGTGTGAGGTGCTGCTGGAGTAGTTGAGTAACCGCATCTCTGTCACGAAGCCACTGTTGCAGGTCCGGCACCACACATGATTCCACGATATCAACTCCAAAGTGACGAGGTGGATGACCATATAGGGCTTCAAACGGAGATTTACCAAGAGCAGAATGTAGGGTCGCATTATACCAGAATTCGGCTAAGGGCATCCACTGTAACCACTGCTTTTGACAAGAACTCACAAAGCATCGCAAAAATCCTTCAAGGCATTGATTAACTCGTTCCGTTTGGCCGTCAGTCTCCGGGTGCCTTGCAGAACTCATCCGCAACTCAGTTTGAGTCAATCTGAACAGCTCTTGCCATAAGGTACTCGTGAAGATTGGGTCCCTGTCAGAGACTATAGCTTCAGGTAAACCATGCAAGCGGTAGATTTCCTTCACATACGCCATGGCGACAGAGAACGCCGTGAATGGATGCTTTAGTGGAATAAAATGTGCATATCGTGAGAACTTGTCCACAACGACCATGATGCAGTCGTATCCCGAAGACTTGGGTAGCCCATTAATGAAATCCATGGTCACAACTTTCCATAGCCCATTAGGAATCTTTAAAGGTTCCAACAGCCCAGGATATGCCACTCTTTCATTCTTGGCCTGTTGGCAGACACTGCAGCTTGCCACAAATTCTTTGATGCAGTTCTTCATGCCTGGCCACGCAAACAAGTGCTTAATACGATGGTATGTAGCATGAAAACCTGAATGTCCACCAATCGGTCCTGAATGAAGTGTCTGTAAGATATCCTGCTGCAAGTGCTTATTTCTGCCAATCCATATACGCTTCTTGTAATGAATAATGCCCTTCATCAATGAGTAATTTCCCTGTGGCGACACCACTGACAACTGTGCCAAACGAGTTGTGGCTGCAGGGTCTTGCAAGTACCCTTGCACAATTCGCTCCATCCATATAGGGGTACACTGTGATACAGCCAGCAGTTCCTCTGTCCCTTCGTGTATCTGTCTAGACAAGGCATCAGCTACTCGATTCTCGACCCCTTTTTTGTACACAATTTTGTATGTAAGCCCCAACAACTTTGTAAGTGCCTTGTGCTGCCAGGGAGTTGTGAGCCGTTTATCATCTAAATGTGCAAGACTACGTTGATCCGTGCGGATGATGAATTCACTGTGTTGCAAGTAAGACCTCCACTTGTCTATCGCCAACAGAATCGCGAGACACTATTTCTCGTAAGTTGAAAGCCCCAAGTGTCTCGGACCCAAGGCCTTGCTGATGAATGCCAAAGGGTGATTATTCTGTAACAATACTGCCCCAACGCCACGGCTGCAAGCATCAGTTTCCACAACAAAGGTCTGGGAGAAATCAGGAAGGGCCAAAACAGGTGTTGTTACCAAAGCTTGCTTCAAAGCTTGAAAGGCAGACTCTCTGTCAGAGTTCCAAACATAAGGTGCTCCTTTCTTCAACAATTCTGTGAGTGTGCGGCTAATCACTCCATAGCCTCTAATGAACTTGCGATAATAACCTGTCATGCCCAAAAAGCGTCTCAGCTCCTTCACATTCTGAGGTTGTTGCCACTTAACAATTGGTTCAATTTTCTTTGGATCAGTGGATACCCCCGAAGAACTAATGAGGTGACCCAAATAGACTATTTCTTGCCTGGCAAAAGTACATTTTGATTTCTTCACTTTCAGATCATGCTTCAATAAGACAGAAAACACTTGCTCCAAGTGTTCTACATGTTCTTCAAGAGTGCGGCTGTAAATGAGTATGTCGTCCACAAAGACCAAAACATACCGCCTTAACATTGGTGCTAGAATGTCATTCATAACCCCTTGAAAGGTTGCAGGGCCTCCAGTGACACCATACGGCATGACTTTGTATTCAAAATGCCCGTGATGGGTCTGGAATGCTGTTTTGTACTCCTCCCCAGGCGCCATACGAATCTGATGATAACCTGACCGAAAGTCCAAGCTTGTAAACCACTGAGCACCAGCCAACTCATCCAGCAATTCGTCGATGACCGGCAATGGATATTTATTTTTGACTGTCATAGCGTTGAGATGCCGAAAATCAACACAGAGCCTCCATGTCAAGTCCTTTTTACCCACCAATAGAACAGGAGATGCAAATGGACTGGAACTTGCTTGGATCACACCTTGCGCCAACATTTCTTTTACTTGTCTCTCAATTTCGTTCTTTTGCATTGGACTGTATCTATAAGGTCTCAAGTTAACCGGGCTAGCTCCTGGCAAAAGGGGAATGGTGTGATCATAGGTTCTGTGGGGTGGCAAACCTTGAGGCTCATCGAAAACTGATTGGTAAGTGTCCAACACCATTGCTACAATGTGAGGAACAGTGGTTTGAGTAGCATGATCCGTTGTAAAGTATAACTGAATCAAATAGTGGATAGAGTTTTGCTCCTGCAAAGACAGAAGCTCGGCTTCCGAGATGATGTCACACTGTTCCGTGTTTGCTGTGATTCCTTGCAGATGGCACATTTTTCCTTCGTGTTCGAACTGGAACCATTTTTGCGCCCAGTGGGTAGTCATTAAGCCCATCTATTCCAGCCACTCCATTCCCAAGATGACATCGTAGCATTGAAGAGGCAAGACTTTCAGAGAAGTGGTGAAAGAATTCCCTTGACAACTCCATTTACAGTCAGGCAGCGCTGAATCTCCACTGAGAATACCCCCACCAGCTACTTTTACTTTGATTGGTTGATGTAACTTTTGAACACCCACCAGTTGTCCTGCCAGATTGGCGCTGATGAAATTGCTGGAAGAACCAGAGTCAATCAGAATAAGGACATCTCTTCCTTGTATCTGTCCCATCAACCTCATAGATTGCGCGGTCTCTGACCCATTAAGAGCTTGCTTGCTAATGGACATGAGCACTTCATGGGTATCTGCTAGTGCATCTTCGAAAACTTCAGCATCAACAGCAGGTGAGTCCCCTTCAGAGTCAGATGTTTGCAACATTGCCATAAGTTCCTCCACAACATGCAATTGCACAGTATTACTGCATTTGTGTGTTGGCCCCCACTTCTCACCACAAGTGAAACACTCCCCTCGAGCCTTGCGGTAAGCTTTGAGTGCTGAGACCTTACTGTTAGTGCTAGCTGAACGATCATTCTGTCCCGCTGACACTGGTCTGGTGTAATTCTGAGCTGGAAACTGATGTCTTGGAGGAAAGCGATTCACCGCAGGCCGGTTTACTTGTTTTGGCATCTCCTCTTCAATTTCCTCCTACAAGAGTGCAAGAGAAACAGCAGTATCGAGCTCTTCCGGTCTCTGAATCATGACAACTGATTTAATACTGGTGGCTAACCCTTCTATGAATCTAGTGGTGAAAAAGGTAGGATCTAGATCTTGTTTATAAGCCAGCATATGGTGCATAAGAGTGTTAAATTGCCCTACATAGTCACTAACAGATTTAGTTTGCCTAAGTTTAAACAGTTGGCGATACAATAACTGGTACTGCCCTTTGTCGAAATGTTTGCTAAGCAACTCGCACAAACTATCCCAAGTGAAAGCAGGCAAACGATCCTCTACACTCTGTAACCACAACGCTGCATTTCCCTGGAAATGCATCGTAGCATACTCAACACGATCACCAGGCTCAACATCAAACAAACGAAAGTATTTTTCTGCCGATTTTTGCCAGAGTCTCGGGTTTTCACCATCAAAACGAGGGAAATCAGTGGGTGGTGGTTGAGGTGTTGTGCGACGCAAAGCAGTAGTATCCGTGCTGGTTTGTGATGTAAATGGAACCATATCCAGAGAGGAAGATGCACTGCCGGTACCTGTGACCGGGGTAGACAGAGGGAAGGCGACTGCCCCCGCTGTCTGACCCCGGGTGTCGGGAAGTACGCCGTGGCCGAGTTGCCCGGAGTCTATGACCTGCAGAGTTGTCCCCGCACTCGTTGTCGCTGGGGCTGCAGGCGGTGTCGCGGCTCCTGGGGCGGTGGTCGGAGGCGTCCCCAGGGCGCTGAGGCCTACTCCCACCACCATACGGTCCACTTGCTTCCGCAAGGCCTGAACCGATGAACTCAGATCTGAGACCTGCGTGTCGATGCCGCTCTTCCACTCATTCAGCGTGTGGATTGAGTTTGCCGTGGCATCCACTGATGCCTGTGTGCTCTCCAACCTCGTCTCCACCGAGGTGAGACTGCTCGCGAGCCTGTTCTCCACCGAGGAGAGGCCCGTCTTGAGATCCGACGACATAGCCTCAATCATTTTCTGTAGCGCCTCCATGTTGACCTCCAATTTGTCGATCCTATCCGATGTATTCCACCGCGTTTGATGCGGTCGCTCCAGGGCGAGATCCTGTCGACTCCACCCAAATCGAGCAACCAAATCGGAGGTGTTCCTTGCGGAAACTTTGCGCCGACCACCGAAGCGATCAGCACCTGCCAATCTGGAATTACTATCTCAGATCGAGGAATTTTTACGAGCGGAACAAGATCGTTGGCTAATCTGATACCAAGTGTTATGGGCTGCTACTATTCCTTGTATTATCTCACAGGATACAGAGTACAGGATACAACCTCAGTTCAGGAAAGGAAGGGAAGGGAATTGAGAGGAAGTTTGGGAGAGATAGAGAAGGGGATTCGGGATCCAGATTACAGTTTGGTCAAACGACATTTTGCCCCTCTGCATTGCAGCTACTTAACTGTCCTGCCTTGCGTGCCTTGCTGGCAACCTGATTGCGTCGACCGCCTTCCATGCCTTTCTCTGATTGGTCCTCAGCGTGTCCACTCAGGCCCACCAATCCTTGCTGGCCTCCTCCCTGCCCTTCGTAATTTCCGACGCTGCTTGCCTGAAGCTGCAAATGCAACGTCATTAGATAGGTCCGTGACACAGTTCCCCATGGTGACGACCGCAGCCCGGTTGACGACGTAGCAGAGGAGGCCGGTGTTGAGTGCCCCGGTGAGGTGCGCTAGGGCGGCGACGCACCGGCCCAGCCTGCGGAGGGATCCCGCTACGGCCACGTCGGCCGCCGCGGCGAGCACCGCCTGCACCACCCCCATGAGCACCAGGTCCAGAGCTGCCCCGCGCAGGCCCAGCGCCTCCGCCTCAGTCGCCGCCGCGCATCCCTGCGCCCCGGGCGCCGTCGCCGGCGCCGCTTGCTCGATGATCTGCGTTGATGGGTACCGAGTATGGACCGAGCAAATTAGTTCCGTCATCGGTCGGTTGGTACCGGTGGAGGGAGATGGAGGAGCGTTCGTAATGGTACGCAACGTACCTGTGCGTGGAAGTCGCCGGGGTTGATGGTGGCGGTGACGAGAGCCATGGCGGCCATGGCCAAGCCGAGGATGATGTTGGCCCTCGCCACCGCGCGCACGCCCCTCACCGCACCACCTGCAGCCGCCGCACCGGCCGGATGCATCCTCCTCTGCTCTTCTTCCCCTTCTCGCCTGGAGCTCGCACTTAATGGATGGCGTGATAGCACGGCGAGCTAGCTCTCTCTGAAGAGTCGAGGCAGGAAGAAGTAGGATTTGGCTAGGCAAGTACGCATATATGCAGTGCAGATATATAGGAACATGATGGATGCATGTATGGCTACGGCGACGATCGGAAACCACGGCGAAGCTGCACTGATCGAGAAGCGCGTATACCACCTTTGGCAATGCGATGGGGTGCCTAATTCATTTGCAGTCGGAGTACAGAAATGTGAGTGCAGCTCAAGACGTACAAACACAAGCACATGCCCTTCTCTTCAGCGCATGGTAAAAGTTTGCAGTCTAAAATGAGCTCGCTTCAAAGTTGCAACACCCGCCACGAAAAGCAGCATTTGGAAACCCGGCCCATCAGCTTGCGCGTCCTGCCATCGACGTACACGCGAGATTTCCATCTCTGTGCTACGCTACAGTTGGAGCGTGTGACTATACATATCTAGGCTCCAGAGTGCTCCCTTAGGAAAAAGTCTATTTCAAACCCTGAACTTATAGGGGTTCGACGGAATAAACCCTCAATTCCAAATCTCTGTCGTTTGTACCCTGAATTATTGAATCTCGGTCTAAATCAAACCTTGGAGCTGTTTGGTGGACCGGGAAACTACAAATCCCGGCCGGAAATACAGGAGCCCACCAGTCAGTACACATAATATTAAAAAAAAAATTGTTGAATGCTGAGGTAGCAGTGGGACCCACTTGTCAGAACTATCTCTCTCCTCATATCTAGTGGTCAACGTGCAAGCAACAAATTTGGAGCCATGGCAGACGAGCTGGGAGGAGCGAGGTGGAATGGGGGAGGACCGTGAGATCAGGCGAGGGAGTGGATTAAAACGTGTGTCGCGTGCTAGGAGGTCGCCGGCTACCTCGTGGGTTGGGGCATGTATAGGAGGCCGAGTTCGGGTGGTGGGGGACACGTACAGGAGGCCGAGCGGGGGGAGGGCATGAGGAGGAAGACGGCTAGGTGGCACGGGAGCATCTGGGGCCTATGTCTCGGCCAAATTTAGGGGAGGGCTAGCGTCTTTGCCAAATTTAGGGGAGGTCTGCCGTCTTTGGTGGATTCAGAGGTGGGACGGCGATCTCGCATGAGGAGGGTGGGCGCTCTACAACTCCTCGTGGCTCTAAGGCACGCGACCTTGGCCCGCAACCCTGGCCTCGGTGGACGGCCCCGACCCCGATAGTGTCCTCTGTGGCGGCGGGGCAGAGATCTCTAAGCATGTCTGCGGTGGTGTGGAGCTAGTCCCCGCGGCGGCGGCGCTCCGCCCCTTGGTGGCGATGGCCGTGAGGTTCCGGCGGCACTGCAGGTTGAGGGATCTCTGCATCTGTGAATGGTTGCCGTGTGGATGAGCAGAAAAGAAACATGACGGAGGTGAAGATGATATGACATGTGGGCCAATATAGTCAGTGAGAGTAGCAATTCAGATTTTTATTTTTCTGCTTTAAAAAATACTCCAGGGTTTGATTTAGACCGGGATTTAATAGTTCAGGGTACAAACGACAGGGATTTGAAATTGAGGGTTCATTTCGCCGAGCATCTACCAGTTCAGGGTTGAAAATAGACTTTTTCCGCTCCCTTATCCCATCTGATTATTTCCTTTCTGTCATGAGCGTGTACTGCACCACACCACCCACCAAAAGATCGATGCATTAAAATCTGTTTCTACAATTTAAAGCTCCATAGTCCATAGCTTTTGAACCCCAAGTCCATCTTTTGAACTGCGTGAACGTATGGGTTCCTAATGATGAAATCTTCAAAATAATACTAATATTGCATATGTTTTGATTATTTTTTTAATTGGAACTCAGTGTAAGTTGATAGAATTTGATAAAACCATGATAGACTTGTTTGACGTGTGTATTTGTAGAGCTTGTGTAAGTTGATACAGGCCCTTGGCAGAAATTTATGAGGCAGAAATATATGAGACATGGTGGAGTTTTCTATACAAAAAAGAAACCTGGTGATTCTCCCCTGTGGACAGATATGTTACATGTCAATGATATTTATTTGTATGGCAGAAGGATGAAGGTGGGGAATGGCAGAGACACAAGCTTCTGGTGTGACTCTTGGTGTGATCAATTGCCTTTAAAAGATAGATTCCCTGAGATATTTGATATCTGTATTGAGAAAAATGTGACTGTGGCTGAGGCTGCAGGGATGCACTGGAATTTTTCCTTCAGGAGATGGATGACTCCTGGCCTTGCTTGTCAAATCCATGGTTTGCACCAGATTATGGCTCAAACTGTCTTCACAGATGAAAAGGACAAACCTGTCTGGAAATGGTCAAATAAAGGAAAATTCACAGTAAAATCTGTTTATAATCATCTCTGTGGTGTAGGGGTTGACAAAACTTTTAAACATCTCTGCAAGAGTAAAATTCCTTTGAAAATTAAAATTTGGCTGTGGATGATTTTGCACAATGCCATTGCTACCAAGGATAATTTACTAAAAAGGAATTGGCAAGGGAGTGCCATCTGCCCAATTTTGTGATGGTATTGAAACCATCTCACATCTGTTCTTCTCCTGCCCAGCTGCCAAATTTGTTTGGAGCGCTGTAGGTCGGTTGATTGGTGCCCAATCCAGACCTGGATCTTTCACCCAGTTTTTCTTGTGGTTTCCTCAGTTCTTATCTCTCAGCAGAAACACGCAGATTGCGGGGTTAGCTGCGATTTGTTGGGCCATTTGGAAGCTTTGAAACCGTGCATGCTTTGAACATAAGTTGATCAATAGTCTTGTGGAACTAATCAGCTATTCTACCATTTTTATGAAATACTGGGCAGGTTTACATGGTAAAAAAGATGCTGAGGACTTGCATGCGGGAGCTGATGGTTTGTTGCGGCTTGCCAGTGCATCAAATGTGGGTGCTGCGCCTGGAGGCTTTGGACATACACAACGTCCCCTTCAGATCAGAGAAGCAAGTGTGGAGGATACTGTTGATGATATGGATCTGGAAGAACAAGATTGATCTCCCCCCTGGTGGCTGCGTTTTGTTATCAACCTCCTTCATGCGCGAGTTCCTGTCAAAAAGTTCTGTTAAGCAATCTTTTGTTAGCTTTTGTTTATCTCGGTTGGTTATGTTGTTGGGTGTTGTTCGGCTCTTGTGACATTTGAAACCTCTCCTAGTCGTCGTTCGCTAGCATTAGGCGGCGTTTTTCTTGTGTTTTTAGTTCCCGCTGCAAGTGCTATGGTTGTGATGTAAGTAAAGACATGCTGTTGCATGCCAAAACCCTTGTTTCGATATCTTTTGGAGAAAAAAAATATTTTCTCAAATTCCCAACATGCTTTTCTGGTGAAATATGTTTTGAAACGATCTGGCCTCATAGATAGTATACGATGCCAATATTTAGTTGTAGTGTATCTCTAATATTACACGGTGTGCCAATAAGCTTCAACAATTTTTTATCTAGTTTCGTGGTTATTCACCAAGGTCTTGTGTTAATATATAGGTTTGACATAACAATAGATTTTATCTACTTTTATCGTTATTCACCAAGGTATGGTGTTAATAATTTGTTTCATTGCGCTTCGAACTTGCTTCATCGGAGTTGCAAAATATTTGAAAAACAAATCTTAGAGTTCAAACAGTAAAAAATATTTGTGAAAGCCAAGATAAGCAACATAAAATTTTGAGATTCAAAATCTAACCAAGACATGTAATGGTTGCATCAAAACCAGAATGACCAGAAGTGGGAGACACAACATGCCCCATATGATTTTTATAATTGTGATAAATAATAATAGTTAGTGTCTTGTTTTATGTTATTTGTTGTGCTGCAACGTGCATCCTCATGTTTCAATGTGTTTCACCACACTTCATAGTAGTATTAGACGAGTGCAATAAATTTTCTAGATAGCAGTATGTTTTAGTTTTTTTATCTACTTCATTGTTGTTTCGTGTTGGGCTTCACTACCATAATAATATCTCACTATGTTTCAGAATTCTGATCTTGAGAGTGGATTTAAAATTTATCAAGATAAAACATATTTTCGGCATGTTTAAAAGATGTCATCTGAAGAAATACACATATTCAAATAGATTGTTAGCCCGATAATTATTCTGACACACATATGGCTCTTTCAAATTTAACATCGAAATTGAATCCGTGTACTAATGGCTGGGATGCAAGACTAATGGTCTTGTAGGAATAGTAGTGACATGATAACAAATGAGGAGACATGCTTTTCATGTGTCAAACCGATGACATGAAACGTTGTGAAATCGTGTCAGGCTGGCATAATAATTGGGAAATATTGTTTAACAAATGGAGCGTAAAATAATATACCTCACGAAACCAGCTTGTGGGGTCCTAGTTTCAAACACGGTTGGTAAGTGTCGCATGCAAAGTATGCACGGTAGATATGCATTTCTCACCCTCTCAACCCATCTATCTTAGATCTTGTTCAGGGGAAAGACCAAATTAAACTTCACCCTTTGATGACCCTAACGAGCTCAAGCTAATACTATGTATAGAATTGATGCATTAGCCAACTTAACTAAAAGTTCGAACCGATGGAAATGGGCTACACACTATAATTATATTCATCACTTCCACCCACGTCTAAGTTATTTTAGTCCTTAGCATTGGTTCGATGTAGGTCACAAAATATTTTATTTTTGTTTTTCAATACCGAGTGGGCAGGTTCTTAAACTTAAGCTTTTTTTAATCTAATACCATATAGAATTAATGCATTCGCCAACTCAACCAAAAGAACGAACTAATGTAAGTGGGCTATGCAATATAATTATATTCAACAGTGTGCAATGCATGGGTGTCTACTCCAGTACTTCTCAAGAAATTTTTCTATTGAAAGTTTCAGAAATTTTGCAATTGAATTATGGTGTTTACTTTAGTCGTCCATTCCTTTAGTCGTATACTCCAGTACTTCTCGAGAAATTTTCCTTTAGTTGTCCATTCCAAAAAGATATTGCTATTGAAAGTTTCAGAAATTTTGAAAGTTAGAAAATTTAAAATTTATGAGAATTTAAATTCAGAATGCTAGGTTACATTGTCTGAAAGTTGATGTGGCAATTTGTTGGAAGTTATCAAAAAATGGGAACACATGAAAGTTTCAGATAAAGGAGATCTTATTGAAGCATCAAGATGATACACTCAACCACTACTACAACACGACATCCCTAAGACCGACTGGATGCACACATCTAAAACAAAAGAAGAAAATGAAGACAGTGCAAAAACATGACTAGCTATTGTCTTGCGGCAAATCATAAAAACGCAATGGAAATCTTCAATAACAGAAACAGCCCCATGTTTCCAGAAGAAATCCCGACATGGAGGAAGGTTAAATTGAGGTGGTGAATAATTGTTGTTTGGAACGAAGCAACTTGACACAAGGCAACAAATTGACCTCAGCGTTGCTGTGGGTTCACAATCAGCAAAGCTTCTTTTGACCTAAAAAAGAACATTTGTGAACCTGTGGGGCTTTATTAATTTAAAGTCGGGCACCTAGTGCCTTTTATCTAAAAAACCTAAAAAGGAACAGTTGGCACGCGTTGTTGAAAAGATATGATGGGTTTGGAACTTTGGATACTAGCGTTGACAGCGACCCTCACCGTCCATGGTTGAAAGTATATTCATGCCTTGCTTGGTGCGAGAGCGGCGATTGTCCCGTGCACCGGTTTCTTATGATATCAGTGTATTTCATATTTTCATTCTGTTTGACCAAACCGAAACACAACGAAAATTGATGAAACTTAGCGCAAACCAGTGTGGCATGAATCTTAAAGCAGCACATCGATGACATAGATATGCACGGGAGCCTCTCGTGCATGGAACAAAAGCATTTCTCTTGCGTGGTGCAGAATGCTACAGGATGGGTCTTGCTCATCTTAAGCGACCAGTCGACCACTAGCTTCATTCCTTGTTAGAAGTAAGTAATCTTGGCCCTTGCGCAGGACTAACCAATGTAAACAGGCACACTACAGGAGTACAAAACCTCGTTTAAACCGCCACGGTTCTATAGTGAGGCAATTCGACATGAGTGATGAGAGAACTTGGGTTTACTAAGTAAGGAAAGAGCGACAAGCCCACAAACACAAGAACAGAGTACATACATCTCAGATAGAAGAGAGATCTTAACGTTACAGGCGCACATGATCGACCGATTCACGTAGCAGTTCTTCTAGCTAGGTAGAAGAAGATAGATGCTGGAAGCTAGATAGTCTAATTAAGCTAAAGGGGATCAGTGCCGGCTAGTAATGCAGTGCGTAGCTTCTGGGTCCTAGTTCTACCAGCAGAGTGTGACGGCGAGGCTGACGCCGAGCAGCACGGCGTAGGACATGGCGAGGAGGACGTAGCCGATGAGGAGGTAGGCGAGGTGCCCGCGGGCGCAGTGGCCAACGGCGACGACCGCCGCTCCGTTGAGGACGTACCAGAGGGACCAGGCATTGGCGGTGCCGTAGACGTGCGCTAAGACCGCGAGCCACCGGCCCAGCACGGGGCGCGAACCAGCTAAGGCCACGTCGGCCGCCGCGGCGAACACCGCCTCCAGCAACCCCATGAGCACCAGCTGCAGCGCTACCCCACGCATGCCGAGCGCCTCCGCCTCCGTCGCCGCGCATTGCCGCGCCCCGGGCGCCGGAGCCGGCGATGGCGCCGCGTGCTCATCGATGATCTGCATGCGTGAGGTGCGTGCCGGCGGGGAAAATTAATTAGTACCGTCGATTGTAGATCGGTCGGTGCCGGCGGAGGGAGATTGACGAGTGGAGTTCGTAGACGACCGAACCTGGGCGTGGAAGTTGCTGGGCTTGATCATGGTAGCGGCGACGAGGGCTATGGCAGCCATCGCCAAGCCGAGTATGATGCTAGCCCTCGCCGCCGCGCGCACGTCCATCACCGCACGACCTGCTGCTCCAACACCAACAGCAACTGCACCCGGATGCATTGTCCTCTCCTCGATCGTCCTGCGCTCTTCCTCTGCCTCTTCTCGAGGGGCGGTGGAGTTCTGGAGATGGAATAAAAACGAAGTAGAAACGAAGAGGATGGGGGACATATAGATGGCAATGAAGAACCGTGCCGGTGAAGATCGATCGGAAACCACGACGAAGTTTCATTTGGGGACTGGGTGGTGGCGCTTAGAGCCGTATACCATGTTTAGCAATGCAACTGGATGGTTAATTGCGCGCGCTGCAGTTGGATGTACAGAAATCTGAGTGACGCCTCCCTCAACGCGCATACATGCTCACGATGCCCTTCTTCTTCTTCGGTGGATGATGTTGGATGGAGCCCGTGAATGTATTATAGAGTCCATATTTGCAGTGTAAAATGTTATCGTGGGGCAGTGTGTGTGTCTGGGCCAAAAGAGGTCGCTTGAGAATGCGCAGCACCCACCACGAAACTACAGGCTGCACGCATTTGGATAACCCATCTGTGTCATCGACGTGCCAGGATATTTCCATCGTCGATCGGTGCCTCTAGCTGTGTGGGTACATATCTCTCTTCCCTGTACTAACATGCACTGCGTGGTGACATGGTCAAGACCAAAAGTTGAATCCGCTATAAGCATATTCAGTGCAGGCGGCAGGGTCCCAGCCACGGAAGACGGACAAAGCGGTGGAGGCGAACCAATAAGTTTTTTTTGTTTTTTGAGGGAAGCCCGTGCTCTTTATTATGCCTGAAATTAAAACTCGAAACTCGCGAGCTAAACGAGTAACTCGCGACTCGACTCGCCTCGACTCGAACTCGGTGTATAACGAGCCAAGCCGAGTTTCATATTTTGTTGCTAAACGAGTTCAAGCTAAACGAGCCGAGTTCATCGAACTCGCGAGTAGCTCATTTAGCTCGGTAAAAGTGAAGTCGGCGCAAGCCCACCAAAATAGGCAAGTATATTTGTGATTTTTCAAGTTGGCAATTTTATTCTCCTGGTATATTGATTTTTGTGGTTTATATTGTTCATGTACCATAATCTTAATGCTTGTTGGGCATCATTCATGCCCAAATATTCAGGAAAAATACATTATACATTTTACATGTTCTACTTGTCAGTTTTAAACGAGCTACTCGGGAGTTACTCGCGAGCTTTGTGAGTCGAGCCGAGTTTCAAATCTAGATTCGGTTGTTAAACGAGTCGAGTCAAACTAATTCGATTGTTGATCGAGCTTTGGCGAGTCGAGCCGAGCTGGCTCGGCTTGGCTCGAATTCCAGCCCTACTCTTTATTCATCAATAAACATAATATCATTACACATAGCCTCTCGGATACAATCCGAAGAAACACCACGCCACACAACGCTAACTAAAAAAAAAACACTCTCTAGCTAACCGATGAGGAGCAACGTTGAGCACGCGAAGCACATGATGAAAACCACAAGAAGTAAACCGTCTTGAGATAACTTTAATATCTTCGATGACTATGCCGTACGGAGAACGATCAGTCACAGAAGAATTTATTCTTTGTATCACCGAAAGATAATCGGAAGCAATGATGATCTTCGAAAAACCCTCATCAAGAGCAAACAAGGCAGCCTTGCGGACGACAAGAGCCTCCGCCAGTTCTGGTGTCACAACATTATCCGATCGCTCGCCACAAGCAGCGATACAATTACCAGTGTGGTCTCTTGCAACAATACCACCCCCCATTTGCTTTGATGCCGAAAAGATAGCTGCATCAACATTCACCAGAACTGTACCTTCCAGCGGCGGAACCCATTTAGCACCTGAAGAGAGCTCACGCCTATGGTTAGTAGCATGTTTGTAAAGATGAACCAGGATCATATCAATATATGTATTCACTTTGGCAGCCAAGGACGTAGGATACAAAACACCTTCTCCCTCTCGAGCTTTGTTCCTTGCATCCCATATGTGTCACATAGCAGTAATAGCAGTAGTAATTTGAACATCAGAACCACGATCCAGAAGCTCCATAACCCAGGTTCTTGGAGATATAAATGACTTCCTTCGAAGATGAATATCATGTTCATATTGGATTCCTTGCCAAACTTCCCTGGCATATGGACGAACCAATAAGTTATGTGACCTAACCACGCGTTCTGTAGCCTGCAGAATGTCGGGGCAGGCTGTGTTCCCTCACGTTGTGGCTAGCGCGAATATGACAATGTTGTAATTGGCTGTTTCCATCGAGCTTGTCTCGGGTGAGCGTAAATTCGGCAGAACGCTTGGGAAAGTGTGGGAGACTGGCAAAAAAAATCCCTACTCTCTCAACCGTCGGAGAGACTCAGGCTGGTCATAGTGGTACTACTACATGATACTATTTCTATAGTGGGTAGTATCATGTAGTAGTATCATAGTCATGCTATATTTATTATTTTTTAGAATCTCAATGCAAATTTGTGTACAAGATTTGTTTAGCATTAACTTTTCTCGTTGTTTGCGCTATGATACAATATCTACCTATGTTACTCTAATCTCCTCTCTCCTACTTCATTAGCTGCCACATCAGCATTTTTGTGGGACTAATATGCATGATACTAGCTATGATACTAGCACTATGGCTAGCCTCATCCTCCGCCGCCATATCGGCCCAAAAGTTGGTGCCACGTCATGCCCCATCTACCGCACGTGAGGAACACCACCGTGGTATTGACCCGGCCATTGTGCCCCCGATAAGGCGGGCGTCGCCGATTCCACACCTCCAGCGCGCATCGACAAGTGCCATGACAATGGCTGCAATGGAATCCAATGGGATCCTCGCCAGATTCGTCCCCGCGCTGACTAGATTCGGCCACATGCCGATCCTTTCTGCACTGAGGAGGTGGGATCGAGCAGGGAGATGGCTCACCCGCCAGGGTTCAACTCCATTCCATAGGGGCTCCCTCCAGTGTGTGTTGCTTCCGCGGACGGATTCAGCACGTCGACGGTGGTTCCGCCGGAATTGAGCACGCCCATGCATGTTGGTGGCACCCGGATTTGCTACTCCTGGTGTGGCCACCGCCACACCCAGTTCGTCCGCCACTGCGCCTCTTATCCGCTATCGCCGGCCGAAACAACTTCGACAGCTCCAACGCCATCTACAACTCCTTTCCTTGTAATGGTTTTTTTTCATTTACGTGTGTGTTCACGCAATTAGGCCTAAATACTATAGATTTGTAGAGATTTAAGGCTTGGAGTTGACATGCACTAGTGCTAGAGCATCCTCTGACTATTGTTGGACATTGGTTTGCTTGTATAATATGTTGCTTGTCATTAGGCACTAGTACTTGGACACCCTCGGATGATTGTTCTAGATTGGTTTGCTTGTATAATCTGTTGTTCCAGCAGAATGCACTAGTACAAGGACTTCCTCTGATCGTTGTTCTACATTGATTTTCTTCTATAATCTGTTGCTTGCAATTGACATGCACTAGTACTAGGACGGCCTCTCGTTGTTCGACGCAGAGATTCTCCAACGGTGTGGGCGTCCCGGGCTTATCTTCACTGTCCACCGTATGTTTGAGATTTGTGGTGTCCATTTTACATCCACCACCCTGTAGGAACTATGTTGTACCGTGCACATCTCCTCTCCCTATAGGCATCCAAAGTGTACCTGTACATCTCTTCTCGTCTCCCACATCTGAGTCCTGGCCCACGAGCTCGCGCCGCCATTCCTTCACCTCGCCGGCCGATGAGCCGTACCCGGAGCCGCCCACCTTGACGAGCCATCTACAGATCCTCGACTACCCGTACCTGGCGCTGCTCCACCTCGCCAAGCGCGGCCGCTTCCCGGCTGCTTTTCCCGGCCGACGAGCTCGCGCCGCCATTCCGGCCGCGACATTAACGCTGCCATGCAGTCCAGGGACGAGCTGGCCTCCCGCATCGCCCGCGCGGAGCACCACAATGCCACAACGCCCTCCAATTTTGTTTGTTTGTGATGCGTTCATGCTTCCAATTGATCCCGTGTTGGCTTTTTTCTCTTCTCACTATTCCAATTCTGTATTTTCCTACTCTTCTATCTTCCCTGGTTTTGTTCCACTTTTATTCCATTTTTTCTTACATAATTTTTTTCTTAGTAAGTGAAGTCACCCGAAATTTCTTGCAAACCAATTATTAACACTGAAAGGAATGGTGGTTTTGTTCCAGTTTTATTCCATTTTTTCTTACATAATTTTTTTCTTAGTAAGTGAACTCACGCAAAATTTCTTGCAAACCAATTATTAACACTGGAAGGAATGATGGTTTTGTTCCAGTTTTATTCCATTTTTTCTTACATAGTTTTTTTCTTAGTAGGTGAACTCACCCGAAATTTCTTGCAACCCAATTATTAACACTGAAAAGGAATGGTGGTTTTGTTCCAGTTTTATTCCATTTTTTCTTACATAATTTTTTCTTAGTAAGTGAACTCACGGCAAAATTTCTTGCAATATAAACGGAATGAGGGTCAGTTATGTAAGAAGTTAGGGACTCACTGGCACCAAACAGAAATAATTTAGGGTGTTCTCTGCAACGCGCAAGCAGACTTTGCACGAATCTTAAAGCAGAGTGGGCGTCCAGGATAAGCCCGAGACGCCCACGTATATGTAGAGTTAGATTTTCGTCTCGTTGTTGTGTTGCACAACCTGAATTCTCCCTGCTAGTTCTTCAGGCAACAAAAAAGGTCACTGAATCAGTGACTAAAGGGTTGTTTGGATTGCAGCTAGAGCCAGGTACCGTCTGACCATTTCTCTTTTGGCATTGACTGAGGGTGAGGGCGTCGGTTTGAATTGAAGCCAAAATATCCGATCCACGCCAAGTTTTGGCTAGCCGTTCAGTTTTGGGTGTGTGTTTGGTTTACATCCCATGTAGCCTTGCCAAAAAATACCCACCAAGTTTTGGTCATTGTTTGGTTTGTAGCTAAAATTTTGGTTGCGAATGCACATCTTTCCCTCCACTTATCCCTCCTACTTACAAATTCTTACCAAATAGTTGGCTAAACGAGGGTAAAGAACTTCTTGACCAAAATATTGGCAGCCAGCCAAATATCTGGTAGGGCTAGCGTGGGCATCAACCAAACACACCCTTTGCGCCAACGACTGGGCAAACCCACAGCAGCAAAATCTGCTTATCAAATGTGAGATATGTAGACATATAGTTCGACTAAGACAACACTTGCAATAGACACCAATATGAGTACGAAGAATAATAAATTAATCATTTTGACGTTACAATTTATGGTAAATTCAATGCTTTGAGTATGTGTGTTGAAAGAATGAAATGTGTAAAATTCAATTATGCAATTGGATCATTTATGAGAGACTAATTCTTGTTATAAACATCTATGGCAGATGCTACTACATCATGACATGAACAACGACAACATAATGTGATTTTCAGTATATATAGAAACGGCACAAAGTATTGCACCTGTTAGGACTGAACTTCAAACTTGGAAAGCATAGAAAGATCTTTTTTTCTAATTATCTCCTTAGAAAGTTACATTACTATCCTTATAACGATGCTGTGATCAGGAATCTTGATAACACTTAAGTATGACCCAAAATACAAAAAGAAAGATAAATAAATTACCCTAGCTGGCGCTCGATCGCTAGGAGATTAGCGAGCGATCGGTTTCAGACATGATTAGGAGCAAACGTGTTTTACCTTGCCGTATATTTGCATGCATGCAAAAAGGAACAAATTTAAAAGTTTAAAACGTTTTAACTTTCAAACGACAACTCCAAATTAAGATCCGCTTTCACCAATAAATCCGTCTCGACGAGATCTTCAAAACTAGCACCCATGTTAATATGTTTCGACGACTTTTTTTTCGGGCTAAAAGTTATCAACCCTCTCTATTTGAATAATCAACCCCTCCGTATTTGAGTGATCAACGGCAAAGGTATAAAATTATCAACCTGGTGCAGGGTATTGAGGGAAAGTTCTGCATGCATGCATAAATAGACGAATCTGCTGATGTCAACGGAATCTTTTCCAAATTTCAAAATTCAAAATGTTTTAACTTTCAAACGACAACTCCAAATTAAGATCCGCTTTCACCAATAAATCCGTCTCGACGAGATCTTCAAAACTAGCACCCATGTTAATATGTTTCGACAAACTTTTTTTCTGACTAAAAGTTATCAAGCCTCTCTATTTGAATAACCAACCCCTCCGTACTTGAGTGATCAACGGTAAATGTATAAAATTATCAACCTGGTGCAGGGTATTGAGGGAAAGTTCTGCATGCATGCACAAATAGACGAATCTGCTGATGTCAGCGGAATCTTTTCCAAATTTGAAAATTCAAAACGTTTTAACTTTCAAACGACAACTCCAAATTAAGATTCGCTTTCACCAATAAATCTGTCTCGACGAGATCTTCAAAACTAGCACCCATGTTGATATGTTTCGAGCAACTTTTTTTCGGACTAAAAGTTATCAACCCTCTCTATTTGAATAAACAACCCCTCCGTACTTGAGTGATCAACGGTAAATGTATAAAATTATCAACCTGGTGCAGGGTATTGAGAAAAAGTTCTGCATGCATGCACAAATAGACGAATCTGCTGATGTCAGCGGAATCTTTTCCAAATTTGAAAATTCAAAACGTTTTAACTTTCAAACGACAACTCCAAATTAAGATTCGCTTTCACCAATAAATCCGTCTCGACGAGATCTTCAAAATTAGCACCCATGTTGATATGTTTCGAGCAACTTTTTTTCGGACTAAAAGTTATCAACCCTCTCTGTTTGGAATAATCAACCCCTCCGTACTTGAGTGATCAACGGTAAATGTATAAAATTATCAACCCCAAAGTTAATTTTATTTTAAACATTTTAGCGAATCTTTTTTAGTTTAGAAGCTATCAACCCGGTGTCCTGATATTTATCAATAGTAAATATGAATAACTACCAACCCTAAAAATCTAAATTTATTTCAAATATTTTGGCGACTCTTTTTAGTTTACAAGTTATCAACCCGGAGCCTAGTTATTTATCAATGGTAATTATAAATAACTACCAACCCTAAAAAGTATTTCATTTAGAAATATTTTAGCAAACATTTTTTTATTTTACAAGCTATCAACCTTGTGCCTCGTTATTTATCAACTATAAATATAAATAAATAATAACGCTAAAAAGTATTTCATTTAGAATATTTTAGCGACTCTCTTTTAGTTTACAAGCTATCAACCCAAAATGCTCAAGGTCTATAATTAAAATGCTCAATTACAAGCTATCAACCCGGTGATCCGCTATTTATCAATGGTAAATATAAATAAATATCAACCCTAATTTTTTTATTTAATTTAAAATATGTAGCGACTCTTTTTTTGTTTACAAGTTATCAACCCGGTGCCCCGTTATTTATCAACGGTAAATATAAATACCCAGCAACCCTAAAAAAGTAAATTTCATTTAGAATATTTTAGCAACTTTTGTTAGCTTACAGCTTAAAAATAATACTTAATTTGAGTAGCAAGTGGTAGTTCATTTGAGTTGCAAGTGGATCTTCCCACCCGTTATTTTCCCCCCCCTTAAAAACCACTGGCCCGAAAAAGGGAATTGCAAAAGGATCCCCTTAAACATGAATTACCGTACGAAAAAAAACCAAAAGGGAATTGCAAAAAGAGAATTGAGAATCTGCCTCGTGCTGAAGAAAAAAAGTGAGATGCTATGTGTATGCATGCAACAACTTACGAAAGCATGCTGAAAAGTTAGCTCATTAAATGCAAATCAATGAGATGATCTGTGCATGTGCATGCATGCAGTGTGAACGCTCTTTACTGCATGCAACTTGCAAAGTAGTAATACAAGCTGTTAGTGTGAACACATGTGAACGCAATTAAACACTAGGTGATAAAAAGGGAATTGACTCGCTGCGCGAGCGCTTCCGCGCCACAGAAAGTGATTGCTCGAGCGCTCGATTGCCAGGGAGGGGATTCGACTTGAAAGGTTGCCTGTGTGGATACACATGTTGATGACTAGATTGTTTACGGTACCCTCAATTTCAAACGACTTGGCAAACAATTAACGCGCAGTTGAGGGTTCACAATCCCAAAGCTTTTACAATCAGCAAAGCTAGATTCTCAGCCCCAGCGTCATGCATGGGTCCCTGTGGGATGATATTCTACACTCTACTCTACCTTTTCTGTGTAGAAACAAAAATATGATGAGGTTGGAACTTCTTTTGGAATGTGAGCAGCAGAGCTGCTCGATCCACTGATTAGAAAGAGGACGGTCAAGAGACCTTGACTTGCTAGGTTAATTTGAGGGAAATGAGTTTGGAACTTTGGATAGCATCGTTGTCTCTTGACCCCGGCCCTCCTGCTGGTTACAGGTACCGCGTGGTGCTGCAGGTCTCTGATCACACTACCTTGCTCGGATTAAGCATTCTTGGCCCTTGCGCAGGACAAATCAGTGTAAAGCGTAAAACACGCACACTCTTAGTACAAATTAATTAAAATGCCATCCATACGGAAATAAATTGGGTTTACTAATTGTGCAGAGAGAGCCACAAGCACACAAGAACAGTGCAAACACATTTCAGACAAAACAAATAGATAGCCAGATCGATCTTTCCTAAGATCCATTGATCCACACGTAACAGCTAGTGCTAGTGCTAGTAGCTAGGTAGAAGAAGATAGATGCAGCGAGCTAAGCTAGAGGGGATCAGTCGGCAGAATGTGACGGCGAGGACGCAGCAAGCTAACAAAGCTAATAAGGTAGAGAGGGTGAGTGTAGTGCGATCAGCAGAGTGTGACGGCGATGCTGACTCCGAGCAGCGTTGCATAGGTCCCGGCGACGAAAGCGTAGCCAACGGCGAGGAGGACGGCGCAGTGTCCGATGGCGACGACCACCACCTGGCTGACGACGTTGCAGAGGAAGAAGGCGTTCACGGCGCCGATGAGGTACGCCGTGAAGGTGACGAACCCGCCCAGATCGCGGAGCGACCCCGCCAGGGCGACGTCGGCAGCAAAAGCAAGAAACGCCTGCCCCACCCCCGTGAGCACCAGCAGCAGCGCCGTCGCGCGCAGGTTCAGCACCTCCGCCTCCGTCACCGCGCATTGCAGCGCCCCGGGCGCCGGCGCCTGCGCCGGCGACGCGTGCTCGATGATCTGAGTGACGGGGCAAATTAGTACCGTCGATCTGTCGCCTGTGGGTTACGGCGGAGGGAGATGGAGAAGTGGAGTACCTGTGCCTGGGCGTGGAAGTCGCTGGGGTTGGTGGTGGCGGCGACGAGGGCCATGGCGGCCATCGCCAAGCCGAGCACGATGTTGGCCCGCGCCGCCGCGCGCAGGTCCTTCACCACCCCACCTGCTGCACCGGGAAGCATCGTCGTCCTCTCTTCGTCTTCTCGACGGATCGACTGACGGAGGCGGCCGGTGGAGTTTGCAGTGGATACCGGAAAGTGGGCGGAGTGAAAACTTACACACACAGTCACGGGGCTCTTCGAGATTTTAGGGCGCGCAGCGTAGGTGCACGGGGCCATGGAGTCTTAATTTGTAGCCAAAAGAGGTAGTCCGAGAGCAGTGGATGTCTGGGTGAAAAGGGCTCGCTCGGGAATGCGCAACACCCACCACGAAACTGCAGAGGTTGCACGCATTTGGAAAACCTCAAGGGCAGGGGCGTGTCGACGTGTCGTCTTATCAGCCTTAGCATGGTGTATTCCATCGTCTCTACAAAATTATGTGCGAGTATATACATCTTTCCTCACATGGACTGCATGCATGTCAAAAAAATGCATTGCATGGTCAAAGCTAAAAGTTGAACACATCGTGATCCCAATACAATGCAGTCAGCTGCAGCCCCACAATGCATGGTCTAGGTGTTTCGTTGGGTAGTCTAGGTGTTTCCTTTTTAGATTCTCGTATTTCTTCAAATTTGAGTAGTCTAGGTGTTTCGTTGGGTAGTCGGTCTGATGAGATTTCGGTTTCGGCTAATGTGCTGAGACAGACGGAGCTTGACCGTTTAACGGTTGTTCCGAATGACTTCACTGGGCTTAAAACTACCTTTGTAGAAGATGATGAAGAGGATGACATCCTGGGTGGTTAGCTTCTCTCGGCTATAATTGGTAATATTACAGAAGTCGATTTGGAACACTCGGAGCTTAGTTCAGTTTATGATCTAAAAGCTTCTGCACGTGGTTCTCGATCGTCGGCTGGAAAGAAATCTGGTAGATATGACAAGAGTACTAAATCTAAAATAGTTTCTCGATGAATAGCATGTTTCGGAATAGCAGAGGTCTTGGTGACTTGGCTAAGCATTCTCACATTGCCGATGATTGTAGAGATTATGATTTAGACTTTATTGCTATATCGGAGACGGGTAGGCGGAATTTCTCACAAAGTTTTCTCGACCGTTTGTCAGGCGAGATTAACTTTCAGTGGTTTTCTCGCCCGCCTCGTGGTAGGTCTGGGGGCATTTTGCTTGGCGTCCGCATAGACACCATGACTGTTTTAGCTAGTTCTAATGGAGAGTATCACATTAAGCTCGACATTCAGAATAAAGCTGACGGTTTCATTTGGAGTGTGGTTGCTGTGTATGGTACCGCCCAAGACGCTTTTAAGGCTGACTTCTTACGTGAGTTGGTAAATCTTACAAAAGAGAATCCCTATCCTATTTTGATCGGAGGGGATTTCAATTTGCTAAGATTCCCTCACGAGAAAAGTGAAGGTCTTTTTGATGGACATTGGCCTTTCTTGTTTAATGATGTCATTGATAGCCTTGATTTAAGAGAAGTGTTTATGTCCGGTCGACAGTTTAATTGGGCCAACAGCTTGCCTGAACCCACATACGAAAAACTAGATCGCGTGTTGATGGATACCGAATGGAAAGATAAATACCCTATGATGTCAGTCTGTGCACTAGAACGTATTGAAAAATTGTCTGACCATGCTCCTATTGTCCTAACTACTGGGAATCCCCGACCTGTTTGTAAATGGCCGTTTAAGTTTGAACTTGGCTGGCTACATCGAGAGGGGTTCCATGAGATGGTTAAGACGGTTTGGAAAAGATCGGTCGATGCTAGCCCAAATTTTGAGATGGAATAATAAGATGCAGACAATACACAAGCATCTCTCTGGTTGGGCTGCCCATATGGCTGGTATCCTTAAAAAAGAGAAGGCTCCCTAATCAAATGTGATTGATGAGCTAGAGGTTGTAGCGGAGGTACGGCCGCTGTCCCCGCATGAGATTGAACTTAAGAATCAGTCCAATGCGGAGATGACGAGTCTTCTTCGCGAAGAGGAACTCAAATGGTTTCAATGTTCCAAAGCCCAATTCGTATTGGAAGTAGACTCACATACGCGATATTTCCATGGCTTGGCCAATGGGAGACATCGGAAAAAATGTATTCACTCTCTTATTCAAGATGAAGGGTTGATTGAAGGCCATGAGCAACTCAAATCTTACATTACTAATTATTATAAAGGTTTGTTTAGTCCTCCGGAGGAAAGTTCCTTTTCTCTTAATGAGGACTTAACGGCTGACATACCCCAAGCTTTTATGGAAGAAAATGGCCTACTACCGCACCTTATTCTGACGAAGAGGTTCACAAAGCAATTTTCCAAATGGAATGCAACAAGCACCGGGTCCAGATCGTTTTCCAGCGGAGTTTTATCAAACTTTCTGGGATACTATTAAACCAGACCTTCTAGATTTGTTCAGTGCTCTGCACATAGGACAACTAGAATTATTTCGTCTAAATTTTGGTGAAATAATCTTGTTAACGAAAGTTAATGAGGCAGAAAGGATTCAACAATATAGACCTATTTGCCTCTTAAACGAAAGTTTCAATATTTTCACGAAAGTGGCCACCATTAGACTTAATACGGTTGCGGATCATGTCGTTCAGCCATCACAGACCGCTTTCATGCAAGGAAGGAATATCGTCGATGGAGTGGCTGTTTTGCATGAGACGGTACATGAGATGCATACTAAGAAATTAAATGGGGTTATTTAAAATTAGATTTTGAGAAGGCGTATATGATAAGGTCAAGTGGTCTTTCCTACAGCAGACGCTCAGGATGAAAGGTTTTTCTCCTGAATGGCGTGCTCTAATAAATAATTTTGTGTATGGAGGTAGTGTGGCAATCAGGTTTAATGACGACACCGGACACTATTTCCAAACACGAAAAGGGTTACACCAAGGGGATCTGTTATCACCAATGTTATTTAACATTGTAGCGGATATGTTGGCTATACTCATAGAGCGGGCCAAGTCTAATGTTCAGATTGAATGTGTGATCCCACATCTGGTTGATGGGGGGTTATCTATCCTTCAATATGCCGATGATACAATTCTATTTATGGATCACGATCTCGAAAAAGCTCGCAATTTGAAATTAATTTTGGCAGCTTTTGAGCAGTTATCGGGATTAAAAATCAATTTCCATAAAAGTGATTTTTTCTCTTTCGGTGATGCCCAAAATGACATGACTCTATATACAGAGTTGTTTGGTTGTGGACAAGGCCAATTTCCTATTCGCTATTTGGGTATTCTAATTCATTATCGGAGACTTACAATTGCTGAATGTAAAATAGTAGAAGAAAGATTACAAAAACGCCTTAGTAGTTGGAAGGGTAAATTGTTGTCCCTAGGGGAAGATTGGTGCTCATTAATTCGATACTGACAAATATGGTATTGTATATGTTATCATTCTTCCTACTACCGAAAGGAATTCTGCACAAACTCGATTATTATCGATCCAGATTCTTTTGGCAAGGGGACAGCGAGAAAAAGAAATATCGACTGGTTAAATGGAGTATAGTTTGTAGTCCCAAAGATCAAGGCGGGCTTGGAGTTCATGACCTGGAGGTCAAGAATTCAGCTCTACTAGGTAAATGGATGTTTAAGCTTCTTACCAAGAATGAGATTTGGCAAACTATTCTTCGGAGAAAATATATCGGCTCGAAGATGCTATCTCAAGTGGTTTGGAAACCTGGGGATTCACACTTCTGGGCTGGTCGCATGGCGATAAAAAATGTCTTTTTTCGCCATGGTACTTTCTCGATCAAGAATGGAGCACATATACGGTTCTGGGAAGATGGTTAGACAATGCACCCTTAAGTGAACAGTATCCTGCTTTGTATAGTATTGTTCGTCGCAAAGGTGATACCATTGCCACAGTAATGGCTGCCCCACCTCCGAATGTGACGTTCAGACGGGTTTTACTAGGACAATGGCTATTGGCATGGAATGCCCTAGTTCTCCGGCTGGGAGATATTCACCTATCGCTTGAACCGGACGAATTTAGATGGAATCTTCATGTAGATGGCTCTTTCTCGGTCAAATCTTTATACAATGCAATCCTTCATTCTGATATACCAGTAGATAATAATAGGAAATTTTGGAAGATGAAGATACCATTAAAATAAAAATCTTTGGATGGTATCTTCATCGAGGAGTTATTCTCACCAAAGACAATCTTGTTAAGCGGAATTGGCACGGAAGTACATGGTGTGTTTTATGTCATCATGATGAAACCATTAAACACCTATTTTTCCAGTGCCAATTTGCGAGATCTATTTGGTCAGTCATCCAACTAGCGTCTACCTTGTATCCTCCGACTAGTGTGGCCAATGTCTTTGGCAATTGGCTTCATGGTATCGATTCAAGATTAAAGTTGTTTCTTAGGGTGGGGGCGCTACCAGTTATCTGGGCGCTTTGGCTAAGTAGAAATGACAAGATTTTAACGATAAAAATTGCTCTTTGTTGCAGATCATCTACAGATGTACATGTATTATCCGTTTGTGGTTACATCTTCAGCGATTGGAGAATCGGGACCTATACGGAGGTCTGTACACGGTTGGAGGCTACGGCGAGGGATACTTTTTCCCTACATGGGTGACAGCATAGTCTACGGATTGAAGGCCCACCCACACCTTAGGCTTTATATGATTCATCGCTTCGATATGTATTTCGCCTAGTTTTTTCCATCTTTTTGACTTGAGACACTTAAACGGCTGTGTGCATCCTGGTTATGCAGAGAGACTGGATGTAATTTCTTTTCAAAGTAATAAAGCATCCTTTATCGAAAAATATACCACGCTCCTCAAAATTCATGGTTAAGTTGGTTTCCACAAGTTACTTTTTAGAGGCAGCTATGCTAGGGCACCGCGCATCCGTTGGTTATGGTCTGAGTGGGTGGCACCGGATAAGACATGGGTTGGCTCGAAAACCCCGAACGACGAATCCGATAGGAAGCTCTTCAACGCAGCGACCACGGTCAACACGGGTGACGGTATGAGGATGAACTTCTGATTTTCCAATGTGCTTAACGGTTGCACGCCACACTCAATTGCCCCTATGATCTTTCAAGCCTCGAAACGCAAGCTGCGATCAGTTCATGACGCCCTCCATGGACTTAAATGGGTTTTCGACATAGACATCACCAACTTCATCACTTATCAGTTTGAGCAATTTGTTCATCTTTGAGGACTTGTAACGAATATTCATCTATCGCTAGGAGTGGACAACTCCATCATCTGGACTCTCAGGAAGTGGTCCCTATTCTACTGGTTCAGCCTACAATGCTTAGTTTCCAAGCTCCACAACATGTTCTTTCGGGAAGATTGCCTGGAAGATGTGGGCGCCTCCCAAGTCTTTTCTTCGGTTGGCTTGTGGTTCAGAATAGGTTTTGGACTTCTCACCATGCCACCTTTGAACGTACGCCCTCGAGATGGCCAAACACATTCCTATTCGAATGTCCCTAATCTAGAAGAATTTGGTCTGTTGTCACGTCATGGATCCGTTGCCCTAACCTTTATGAAGAGCCTTCGTTCCTGCCGCCCAACAATTCTTCAATATTGGCATAGTCTCGCTCGAACATCGACCTCCTCCCCCAAGGGGCTTAAGACTATTATCATTCTTATCATTTGGGAGATTTGGAAGGAGAGTAATGCGAGGGTTTTTAACAACAAATCTTCAATGCGAATTGTGCTCATTGAAAGAATGAAAGACAAAGTGAAGCTGGATTTTCAGCTTGTGCCAAGCACCTTGCGATTGCGGAGATTGTTGCTTGATGTCACTTATTCCTTTGGTTGGTCGGGAGTAGGCCTTCTTTCCTTCATATTTTTTTTTTCTGCGAGTATTCCTTCATATATATTAACACAAAAAAGCAAAGCTTTTGTCTTGTTTAAAACAAAAAAAAATTCGGATACAGCTATACTTGGCATGTTAGAGAGGGTGGGTTTTTAATTATTAGGTAGGGATAAAATATGCATGAAAATCATCATTACATGATTTTCCTGCTTGCTAGAGGGCTCAGGGAATAAAAGTTTTATTTGTTTGATGTGATCTATCCACATTAAAGCTCTAATTCTTCCAGGGGGAGAAATTGCAGAAGGCAGTCATGATATTGCTAATGGTACGAGTTCATAAATGCAAAATGCAGTTTCATGGTGACTGAAGTTGTATCAAGTTACATGTATGATATTTCTATGTAGCCCTCCCCTAATCCCATTGTATCACGTTGCTCCTACTTAAGACGTGCGGCCTGCGGCCCGCTATACGTAGCCTTTTCACACGGCATGATAAACTTCGTGACATGATCCTATTTTGCTCCGTTGCAACGCACTAGCAAATTTCCTAGTTAACATAAAAAAAGCAAAGCTTTTGTTTTGTTTAAAACAAAAAGTTTTCGGAGGCAGCTATACATCGATGCAAAATGTACACGATACTCATGCAGTCATGCTGCTTCTCAACCAGGCTCCTGGAGCTCAAGAGCAGATGTTTCCATGCGAATCGAATATCGGGAAAGAAGAAGAAAAAAGTTTGTTGCGTTATCCAACAGCTTGGAGCAACGGGGAATATACAATCGAATATTCTTCGATGAAAATGTAGGCAGACTCGTCCTCGCGTTACGTGAAAAGTACCATCATGATTCGTGAGATAATGAAGTTTAGCTCGCCGAAATTGGAATGGTTGATGAAATGTGCATTCTGTGTTTCATCGGAATCAATCAATCATCTGTTCTTTGATTGTCCCTTCGCTAAACTTATTTGGAGAGTTATTCAGTTCACTTTCAATATTGTTCCTCCAACAAATGTTACAAATATGTTTCGAAATTGGTTAAACGGAGTTGACAAAGTGTCCAAGTTCAAAACTAGAATTAGGTTTTGCGCGCTCATGTGGGCTATATGGAACTGCCGCAATGATATTGTCTTTAACAAGAGTACGAACTCAAAAAAATTACAGGTTACCCGTATGGTCTCACACTGGATCCACGAATGGTCTCTTTTACTGCCGGAGACGCGACGCGAGCCTATGCATGCTGGATGCCGCCGGCTGGATGCGGTGGCACGAGCTATATACAAAACCAGGATGGCTGGCGTCCTGTTAAACGACTTTCAGATGTATAAGCGACTCTCTCTTATTTTTCATTGGCTAGTTTTTGTGTACACGCTTTGTGATCCGTGAATTGTAAAACTAAGGATTATGTTATCTGGGTAATAAAAGAGGGCTGCGTGCATCGATTGATGCAGAGGCCGGGGTCAGCCCCCATTTCAAAAAAAAAAGATAATAATGAAGTGAAGGGCAGACAAACTGCCTGTACAAAAAGCAAATCATGGGTTTATGTAGGCGAGTACAGACCCATTAATCCATTATAGCTCGGCCCAACCCAGCATAATCGTGCCATCGGGCCAGCACCGAGATGGCCGGGAAAACCTATTCATCGCTTCAGTGCGAGAGTTAATACGCTCTGCACGCAGCGAGACCTTGCTGGGCCGCGGCCCATTTACGTGTGTTCTGGTCTTTTTCTGTTTTAGGAAGCTTCTAGAAATTTCCAGTTATGGTTTTTCTTTTTTTCTTATTCTTTGCTGGTTTCTTCGGTCTCCTGCCGGTTTTCTTTTTTCTGTATTTTGCTTCATTTATGTTTTTTTTAATCTGAATTTTTTTAACAAATTTTTCAATTTTCAATTTCTTTAAATTCGAGCAAATTTTAAAGTTAAGAAAATTCAAATTCGAGCAAGTTTCAAAGTAGGCAAATTTTAAATCTGGGCAAATTTTTAATCTAAGAAAATTACGAATTTAGGAAATTTTAAATCTGAGCAAATTTCAAAACTATGTAAATTTCAAAACTGAGCAAATTTCAAATGAAAAGAACCACGATCCGTCCAGACGGTAGCAAACGCTAACCAGAAGAACTAAATGGGCCAAGCCCAACTACAAACACATGCGTTTTATAGGGCCGCCCGAGAGGGCCTACCGAGCCACAGGGTTCGCCTCCTTCCAGAGTCTGCTCGCCTAGTGACATCGTCTCCGAAAATAGTATTCCTCGCTGGCTCCAACCAAGAGAGAGGCAGAATGACCTTATTGATGTACACGTAGGTAGGCCTCTATGTCTGTACGTCTCAGACCACACGAACAGCGCCGCACGGGAAGTTGTCCCTAGTTATGGTCTCTTGGAAGCTCCAAGTCCGGGGCTTTCGGAGTTCGGACCCAGTCGTGCCCTGCGGCGCTCCAAAGCTTCCGCTTTTTTTGTTAATCCTCGCTCGTGTGGATCAGCTCAGAATACCCATGTGGAGTCTTCAGCCCCGTGCTGCCTCTTCTTGCCCCCACCTCTGATTCCCCCTCCCGGCCTCTCTCCCCCTCGCCGCCGGCGGCCATGGTGGCCGGCGATGGGTGGGAGGGGGGTCTGCCACCTAGTAGTTATAGTTTGTTGCTGTCTTTTCTCTTCCATGACAAATAATCAGGAGGCGGCCGGATCCAGATTTGGCTCAATCTCACCCTGCTCTCTCTCCCGTGGCCATGGCTATTGGGTGGAAGTGGGGTGTTCGATTGGGGTCAGATCCCATGCCGGCACCCCTTGGCCAAGTCCATGGCGAGGTTTTATTTTGGCTGCCATCGCTCCCAGTCCCTTGATCCCCTTTCTTTTCTGCAATAAATTGCTAATGGATGCCAGCGCAATTAGGGTCTCATGTGAGCTAAAGGATAAGGCGCTGCACATCCTGAAGCACTAATTCGTCGTCAGTCGCCCGCTGCATATCGTGTTGCAGCATTCAATCGCTCATTGCAAGCTTGGGCTGGCTCTCGACAGGAAGCTGGCCGCTGTGGTGCCGCGCCAGGGTCAGATCTCTGCGGCCAAAATCCCCAGTTCTTCGGATACATTGCTGGATTTGATTCCCCAGATTTATGTGAGCAGCAGTTTTGAGTTTGGTGCCAGTCCGTACAGTTTCTTCCCACTGGCCAAGGATTGGACTTTATCTTGCACTACTACATGGTTTGTTGTTTCTTCTCATCTCACAAGCAATCAGTTCGGTATTGGACTTGCAACAATTTGTAGGACCCCCTTTTTGTTGTTTCAAGGCTGGTACATCTTTGTTAAGTTTGAGAAGTACATCACCATCGTGGACATGTCTTTGTTGAAAATCTGGTTGGAGAAGATGAATTGCAAGATTACTACACAGCTTTCTCCTTGTCCAATCCGATGTGGTGTTCTGCTGAAAGCTTAAATTAAAAGCAATGCTAGGGAGAATGACACGTTCAATCTTGCTGATCATAGAGTTGTACTGCTTCACATTGATTTATCTGCAAAGACAACCATCAATCTGGGAATGATCTATGGTACCAATGAGCAAGATTATCCTTCAAGTTATTGCGGCACAATGTTATCTTTGACGGATGGTGCTCATGTTGAAGAAGCCATCCTCTTGCTGTTCGGGTTCTTTCACCAGATGTGGATGACAACATGTATGCTGTTGATCCCCAGATTCAACAGCGGGGACATGTCGTGGTTGAGCTCGGTGATGGTTCACACATATCTACAGCTCAACTCTTCCCAACCTCAAGTGCATATGCCAGATAGACCGTCAGGAGAGCCACCTGCGGGGCATCAACTGGTATGGAGTACAGAGGCCCTTGAAAATTGCGGATGCGGCATATTCAAATCCGAGTTGTCGACGGATGATCGATGGCTGATTGGCTCCATTGGCAATCTTTGGTTTCTTCATGTTCTACCAGTGTAGACCATCCTTCTCTTATTTTTTGCAGCTACCCACATCCGTTTCTTGCTCTGTTCTTGAGAGCCATGTAATGATGTAATATGATCTTTAATGCTAATATATTCTGTGTGTAAGAAAAAAAGCTTCCGCTTTCAGATCTCATCTCAGCCACGGGACGGGTAAGCCTATGACAACATCGTCGAGTTGGCCGTATTGTAGACGCCGAACGGTTGTGTATGTGGGGTGACTTAGAGCATCTCCAGTTGTATCCCCCAAACCTCCCCCTAAAGCGATTTGGGGCGCGCCGGACAAAAAAACGTTCCCAGTCGCGTCCCCCAAAGCTGTTTTT
Organism: Lolium perenne; assembly: GCF_019359855.2. Lineage (NCBI taxonomy): Eukaryota > Viridiplantae > Streptophyta > Magnoliopsida > Poales > Poaceae > Lolium > Lolium perenne. Next base: position 183,576,935 of record NC_067244.2, read on the forward strand.
TGTCCGGCGGGGCCCGATACGGTGTCCGGCGTCCGAGCCCATCACCGTCCCACAGGGGACGCACCGGGGACGCCGGACACACCGAAAAGTGACGCGGGGAGTGGCAGGGCCGACCCGTCAGCAGCACAATAAATTTTAACCTAAACGTCGCCTACCTCGCGGAAGTTATTCGACGGTGCAGTTCCGGCAGAGGCGCAACGACGGTGCAGTTCCCGCAGAGGTGCAGCGAAGCGTCTCGTCGCGCCTAGCTCTGCGTGCCGGCGTTAATGAGCGCCACCGCTCCCCCGCCTCCCTCCGGCCTATAAAAAGGTTCGCCTCTCATCGTCCCTCTCACACACAAACCCTAACGCCTCTCTCCCCAACCCTAGTTGCCACCATCTCAACAAGAGTCGATGCCATGGCTGGGAGAGGTGATACGTCCAATTTGTATCACTATTTTATATCATAACTTGCTATTATTCATTGATATATTTCATATTTGAACATAATACTTATGTTATTTCATCTATTTTGCATGTTTCATGATTATTGGAGGATCGAGCACCGGAGCCAGGATTCTGCTGGAAAAAGCCCCGTCAGAATGCAATATTTCGGAAGATCAACAGTTGATGGAAATTATACCAAAAATCATATTTTTCCAGATGACGAAGTGAGCCAGAAGGGGGAGCTGAGGGGACCCGAGGTGGGCCCACCCCATAGGCCGGCGCGGCCCAAGGCCTGGCCGCGCCGCCCTGTGAGGAGGGGGCCCACAGCCCCCTCTCGCCTCCTTTTCTTCCCGAACGCCTTCGTCCCGAAAACCTAAGCTCCAGAGGGTACCTCGCGAAGAGTTACAGCCGCCTCTGCGAGGCGGAGAACACCAGAGAGAAAAGAGCTCTCCGGCGGCCTGAGATCCGCCGGGGAAATTCCCTCCCGGAGGGGGAAATCGACGCCATCGTCACCGCCATCGAGTTGGACATCATCTCCATCACCATCATCATCATCTCCATCATCATCACCGCCGTCTCCACCGCTGCACATCGTCACCGCTGTAACAATTTGGGTTTGATCTTGATTGTTTGATAGGGGAAACTCTCCCGGTGTTGATTTCTACTAGTTATTGATGCTATTGAGTGAAACCGTTGAACCAAGGTTTATGTTCAGATTGTTATTCATCATCATATCACCTCTGATCATGTTCCATATGATGTCTCGTGAGTAGTTCGTTTAGTTCTTGAGGACATGGGTGAAGTCTAAATGTTAGTAGTGAAGTATGGTTGAGTAATATTCAATGTTATGATATTTAAGTTGTGGTGTAATTCTTCTAGTGGTGTCGTGTGAACGTCGACTACACGACACTGCACCTTTATGGGCCTAGGGTAATGCATCTTGTACTCGTTTGCCAATTGCGGGGTTGCCGGAGTGACAGAAACCTGAGCCCTCGTTGGTATATCGATGCAGGAGGGATAGCAGGATCTCAGAGTTTAAGGTTGTGGTTAGATTTATCTTAATTACTTTCTTGTAGTTGCGGATGCTTGCAAGGGGTATAATCACAAGTATGTATTAGTCCTAGGAAGGGCGGTACATTAGCACAGGTTCACCCACACAACACTTATCAAAACAATGAAGATTAATTAGCCGTATGTAGCGAAAGCACTAGACTAAAATCCCGTGTGTCCTCGAGAACATTTGGTCATTATAAGTAAACAAACCGGCTTGTCCTTTGTGCTAAAAAGGATTGGGCCACTCGCTGCAATTGATACTCTCGCACTTTACTTACTCGTACTTTATTCATCTGTTACATCAAAACCCCCTGAATACTTGTCTGTGAGCATTTACAGTGAATCCTTCATCGAAACTGCTTGTCAACACCTTCTGCTCCTCGTTGGGATCGACATTCTTACTTATCGAAGATACTACGATACACCCCCTATACTTGTGGGCCATCAAGACTATTTTCTGGCGCCGTTGCCGGGGAGTGAAGCGCTATTGGTAAGTGGAATTGGTAAGGGAAATCTCTACTGTTTGTGCTGATTTTGTTTCTGCCCGCTGCCATAATTCATTATGGAGAGATCTTCTCTTGAGTTTTTATTTGGAAAATCTGCTACTACTGCAAAGGTAGTGGATGAGGCGCCAGGTGAGGAAGAGATACCATACAAAATACCTATGAAAATTATTGAACGTGTAGTGGATAACCGTTATACAGGGGATGGAACTGTCCACCCTGGAGATCATTTACTGTTTTTACATGAATTATGCGGTTTATTCAAGTGTGCAGGTATTGCTATGGATGAAGTGAGGAAGAAACTATTCTCTATATCGCTGTCTGGTAAAGCGGCGCATTGGTATAAATTACTGGATAATGTGGATTCTCTTGAATGGAATGATATTGTGCCCCGGTTTTATTCTAAGTTCTATCCTCCAAGTGAAATTCACAAGGATCGGAACCGCATATATAATTTTTGGCCTCATGATGGAGAGAGTATTGCCCAAGCTTGGGGGAGATTGAAGTCTTTAATGCTCAAATGCCCCATTCATGAGCTTCCTGGTAATGTAATTATTGATAATTTCTATGCAAGACTTTCTTTTGAAGACAAGACCTTGCTGGATACCTCTTGTTCTGGATCATTCACACGCAACAAGGAAGAGTTTAAAAGGGACCTTCTTAATCGGATCCGTGGAAAACATCAAGGATGGGAGCACGACACAGATACAGAATCAGGTATAAATTATGATTATAAATGCATTGAAGCTTTTATGGATACTGATAAATTTCGTAATATGAGTGCTACTTATGGTCTTGATTCTCAAGTTGCTGCAAATCTTTATAAAGCTTTTGCCTCTCATTATGAATTGCCTAAGAAGAATTTTGATAAGTATCATGAACCGTATAAAGATAAAATTGATTCATCTATTAATAAATGTGTTGTAGTTGAAACTGTTGATCATGTTATTCCTGAAGCTTATATTGAAAAAACTCCTTTCCCTGCTAAAATGAAAAAGTACTCTGTTATAAATAGTGCGGTTCATAAAAGTGAAAAGAAACCTATGGAACCTGAAGAACAAATAAAAGTTGAACCTGCTGTTGCAATAGTTAAAGATCTTGTGACTGAAAATGTGGAGGATGGTCATATTATTTTCTGTGAAGATGCTTCTAATATTGTTTCACATCCTAATAAGTCCAAGCAAGCTAGTGTTCCTATGCTATCTGTTAGAATTGGTTATCATTGTTATTATGGTTTATGTGATATTGGTGCAAGTATTAGTGCTATTCCTTATGAGCTTTACACGGAGATTATGCATGAAATTGATTCTTGCGAACTTGAAGATATTGATGTGGTTATTCGGCTGGCTAATAGAGAAACTATTTCTCCAATTGGTATTGTTCGAGATGTGGAAGTTCTATGCGGTAAGATTAAATATCCTGCTGACTTTTTGGTACTTGGTTCTGCTGCTAGTAAATATTGTCCTATCATTTTTGGTAGACCTTTTCTAAATACTTGTGGAGCTATTATAGATTGCAAGAAAGAGAAAATTTTGACTAAATTTGCTGGTGAATCTTATGAGTTTAACTTCTCTAAATTTACCAAAACTCCTTATAAAGCTGATTTGCCTAATAATGATTTTAAAGTTGAACAGTGTGCATCTATTGTTCTTGCTCCTAATAATCCCTTGCAGCAACATTTGGAGAATAGTGAGAGTGAAGTTTTTAGGGAAGAAAGAGATGAGCTTGATGAAATTTTCCTTCGTCAACCTATTCTTAAGCATGATTTACCGGTGGAAGATCTGGGTACAACACCACCACCAAAGGAAGATCCTGTCTTCGATTTAAAACCATTGCCTGATAATCTTAAATATGCTCATATTGATGATAAGAAAATATATCCCATTATTATTAGTTCTAAGCTTTCAGAGTTTGAAGAAGAAAGGTTATTGGAAATACTGAAGAAGCACCAAGGTGCTATTGGCTACACTCTTGATGACTTGAAGGGGATGATGTCTACGGGAGCTTCTATTCTTGTAGACAGTGTTGGGCCTCCAAGAGCAGAGGTTTGTAGAACAGCAGCAAGTTTCCCTTAAGTGGATCACCCAAGGTTTATCGATCTCAGGGAGGAAGAGGTCAAAGATATCCCTCTCATGCAACCCTGCAACCACAAAGCAAGAAGTCTCTTGTGTCCCCAACACACCTAATAGGTGCACTAGTTCGGTGAAGAGATAGTGAAATACAGGTGGTATGAATAAGTATGAGCAGTAGCAACAGCGCCAGAAAAGTGCTTGCTGGCGTGTGGTTGATGGTGGTAATATTGCGGATAGTACAAATGCAGTAGAACAGTAAACGAGCAGCGATAGCCGTATTGGAAACAAGGCCTAGGGATCATACTTTCACTAGTGGACACTCTCAACAGTGATCACATAACAGAATAAATAAATAGATGCTAGACTCTACACCCTCTTGTTGGATGATGAACACCACTAACTGTGTAGGATTACACGAACCCTCAATGCCGGAGTTAACAAGCTCCACAATATTCGATGTTCATATTTAAATAACCTTAGAGTGCATGACAGATCAACATAACCAAACCAAGTACTAACATAGCATGCACACTGTCACCTTCACGCTACGAAAGGAGGCATAGATCATATCAATACTATCATAGCAATAGTTAACTTCATAATCTACAAGAGATCACAATCATAGCCTACGCTAAGTACTAACACGATGCACACACTGTCACCATTACACCGTGCAGGAGGAATAAACTACTTTAATAACATCACTAGAGTAGCACATAGATGAATTGTGATACAAAACACATTGCAATCATAAAGAGATATAAATAAGCACTTCACTATGCCATTCATAACAGTGAATAAGTATTCTGTGAAATATAGCCTAAGAGACCCACACGGTGCACACACTGTCACCTTTACACACGTGGGACAAGGAGTCTCCGGAGATCACATAAGTAAAATCCGCTTGACTAGCATAATGACATCTAGATTACAATCATCATCATATGAATCTCAATCATGTAAGGCAGCTCATGAGATTATTGTATTGAAGTACATAGGAAGAGATATTAACCACATAGCTACCGGTACAACCCCGAGCCTCGATGGAGAACTACTCCCTCCTCATGGGAGACAGCGGCGTTGATGAAGATGGCGGTGGTGTCGATGGAGAAGCCTTCCGGGGGCACTTCCCCGTCCAGGCGGCGTGCCGGAACAGAGAGTCCTGTCCCCCAGATCTTGGCTTCGTGATGGCGGCGGCTCTGGATGGTTTCTCGTACCGTGGCTTTTCCGTATCGAGGTTTTAGGTCGAGGGGCTTCTTATAGGCGAAGAGGCGGCGTCAGAAGGTCAACGAGGCGACGACACCATAAGGCGGCGCGGCCGGGGCCTGGGCCGCACCGGCCTACCTCCTGGCCCCCTGTGGGTCCACTCTGGCGACTCTCGGGTGTTCTGGATGCTTCTGGGGATTCTAAGATGCTGGGCGTTGATTTCGTCCGATTCCGAGAATATTTCCTTACTAGGATTTCTGAAACCAAAAACAGCAGAAAACAAAGAATCGGCCCTTCGGCATCTCGTCAATAGGTTAGTTCCGGAAAACGCATAAATATGACATAAAGTGTGCATAAAACATGTAGATATCATCAATAATGTGGCATGGAACATAAGAAATTATCGATACGTCGGAGACGTATCAGCATCCCCAAGCTTAGTTTTTGCTCGTCCCGAGCAGGTAAACGATAACAAAGATAATTTCTGGAGTGAGATGCCATCATAACCTTGATCATACTATTGTAAGCATATGTAATGAATGCAGCGATCAAAACAATGTAAATGACATGAGTAAACAAATGAATCATATAGCAAAGACTTTTCATGAATAGTACTTCAAGACAAGCATCAATAAGTCTTGCATAAGAGTTAACTCATAAAGCAATAATTCAAAGTAAAGGTATTGAAGCAACTCAAAGGAACATTAAGTTTCAGCGGTTGCTTTCAACTTGTAACATGTATATCTCATGGATATTGTCAACATAGAGTAATATAACAAATGCAATATGCAAGTATGTAGGAATCAATGCACAGTTCATACAAGTGTTTGCTTCTTGAGGTGGAGAGAAATAGGTGAACTGACTCAACATAAAAGTAAAAGAAAGGCCCTTCGCAGAGGGAAGCATCGATTGCTATATTTGTGCTAGAGCTTTGGTTTTGAAAACAATAAAGAGAGCATAAAAGTAAAGTTTTGAGAGGTGTTTGTTGTTGTCAACGAATGGTAGTGAGCACTCTAACCCCCTTGCCAGACAAACCTTCAAAGAGCGGCTCCCATTTTATTTTATTTTTGGGTGGCACTCCTTCCAACCTTTCTTTCACAAACCATGGCTAACCGAATCCTCGGGTGCCTGCTGATGCGTGTAGTTGACACGTCCGTTGGGAACCCCAAGAGGAAGGTGTGATGCGCACAGCGGCAAGTTTCCCTCAGTAAGAAACCAAGGTTTAATCGAACCAGTAGGAGTCAAGAAGCACGTTGAAGGTTGATGGCGGCGGGATGTAGTGCGGCGCAACACCAGAGATTCCGGCGCCAACGTGGAACCTGCACAACACAACCAAAGTACTTTGCCCCAACGAAACAGTGAGGTTGTCAATCTCACCGGCTTGCTGTAACAAAGGATTAACCGTATTGTGTGGAAGATGATTGTTTGCAGAAAACAGTAAAACAAGTATTGCAGTAGATTGTATTTCAGTATAGAGAATTGGACCGGGGTCCACAGTTCACTAGAGGTGTCTCTCCCATAAGATAAACAGCATGTTGGGTGAACAAATTACAGTTGGGCAATTGACAAATAAAGAGGGCATGACCATGCACATACATATTATGATGAGTATAGTGAGATTTAATTGGGCATTACGACAAAGTACATAGACCGCTATCCAGCATGCATCTATGCCTAAAAAGTCCACCTTCAGGTTATCATCCGAACCCCCTCCAGTATTAAGTTGCTAACAACAGACAATTGCATTAAGTATTGCGCGTAATGTAATCAGTAACTACATCCTCGAACATAGCACCAATGTTTTATCCCTAGTGGCAACAGCACATCCATAATCTTAGAGATTTCTGTCACTTCCTGATACGTCTCCGACGTATCGATAATTTCTTATGTTCCATGCCACATTATTGATGTTATCTACATGTTTTATGCACACTTTATGTCATATTCGTGCATTTTCTGGAACTAAACTATTAACAAGATGCCGAAGTGCCAATTGCTGTTTTCTGCTGTTTTTGGTTTCAGAAATCCTAGTAACAAAATATTCTCGGAATTGGACAAAATCAACGCCCAGGGTCCTATTTTGCCACGAAGCTTCCAGAAGTCCGAAGAGGAGACGAAGAGGGGCCACGAGGGGGCCACACCCTAGGGCGGCGTGGCCCCCCCTTGGCCGCGCGGCCCTGTGGTGTGGGGCCCTCGTGCCGCCTCCTGACCTGCCCTTCCGCCTACTTAAAGCCTCCGTCGCGAAACCCCCAGTACCGAGAGCCACGATACGGAAAACCTTCCAGAGACGCCGCCGCCGATCCCATCTCAGGGGATCCAGGAGATCACCTCCGGCACCCTGCCGGAGAGGGGAATCATCTCCCGGAGGACTCTACGCCGCCATGGTCGCCTCCGGAGTGATGTGTGAGTAGTCTACCCCTGGACTATGGGTCCATAGCAGTAGCTAGATGGTTGTCTTCTCCCCATTGTGCTATCATTGTTGGATCTTGTGAGCTGCCTAACATGATCAAGATCATCTATCTGTAATTCTATAGAGAGGGGATTTGGTGACTAGGTGTATACGTGAGCACCCTCTAGATGCCACACGATTTGCGTTGAGATCCGGTTCTCGTCAATTGGATATGTTGCCTTGACGTTGTCTTATCCATCGCTAAGCGTACTTGGCGTGGGTCCTACATGATTTGAAAGTGCATCTGGCCCACTATTTAAATTCAAAAAGGTGGGTCCTACGTGATTTGGAAGTGTTGTTAGTGTTGATGTGGTTTGCTAACCCAACAACGATGGTAACAGTGGATTGCTAGATGTGACACGTGTCAACCAATGGATACGTGCTCACGTATACACCCGATCACCAGGCTTCTTTCGTAATTCTATATGTTGCGTTTGTTGGGATCTGATGAATAGAGAATACTTGTTATGTTGATTATCAAAGTTATATCTATGTGTTGTTTATGATCTTGCATGCTCTCCGTTACTAGTAGATGCTCTGGCCAAGTAGATGCTTGTAACTCCAAGAGGGAGTATTTATGCTCGATAGTGGGTTCATGCCTGCATTGACACAGGACGATGTGAGAAAGTTCTAAGGTTGTGTTGTGCTGTTGCCACTAGGGATAAAACATTGATGCTATGTCTAAGGATGTAGTTGTTGATTACATTACGCACCATACTTAATGCAATTGTCTATTGCTTTGCAACTTAATACTGGAGGGGGTTCGGATGATAACCTGAAGGTGGACTTTTTAGGCATAGATGCAGTTGGATGGCGGTCTATGTACTTTGTCGTAATGCCCAATTAAATCTCACTATACTCATCATGATATGTATGTGCATGGTCATGCCCTCTTTATTTGTCAATTGCCCAACTGTAATTTGTTCACCCAACATGCTGTTTATCTTATGGGAGAGACACCTCTAGTGAACTGTGGACCCCGGTCCAATTCTCTATACTGAAATACAATCTACTGCAATACTTGTTCTACTGTTTTCTGCAAACAATCATCTTCCACACAATACGGTTAATCCTTTGTTACAGCAAGCCGGTGAGATTGACAACCTCACTGTTTCGTTGGGGCAAAGTACTTTGGTTGTGTTGTGCAGGTTCCACGTTGGCGCCGGAATCCCTGGTGTTGCGCCGCACTACATCCCGCCGCCATCAACCTTCAACGTGCTTCTTGGCTCCTCCTGGTTCGATAAACCTTGGTTTCTTTCTGAGGGAAAACTTGCTGCTGTGCGCATCATACCTTCCTCTTGGGGTTCCCAACGAACGTGTGAGTTACACGCCATCAAGCTCTTTTTCTGGCGCCGTTGCCGGGGAACGAAGAAAAGTTACACCACAAAGATTTTCAACTCCCACGTCAACAGCTCTTTTTCTGGCGCCGTTGCCGGGGAGATCAAGACACGCTGCAAGGGGAGTCTCCACTTCTCAATCTCTTTACTTTGTTTTCGTCTTGCTTAGTTTTATTTACTACTTTGTTTGCTGCACTAAATCAAAATACAAAAAATTAGTTGCTAGTTTTACTTTATTTGCTATCTTGTTTGCTATATCAAAAACACAAAAAAATTAGTTACTTGCATTTACTTTATCTAGTTTGCTTTATTTACTGTTGCTAAAATGGCCAACCCTGAAAATACTAAGTTGTGTGACTTCACAACCACAAATAATAATGATTTCTTATGCACACCTATTGCTCCACCTGCTACTACAGCAGAATTCTTTGAAATTAAACCTGCTTTACTGAATCTTGTTATGCGAGAGCAATTTTCTGGTGTTAGTTCTGATGATGCTGCTGCCCATCTTAATAATTTTGTTGAACTATGTGAAATGCAAAAGTATAAAGATGTAGATGGTGACATTATAAAATTAAAATTGTTCCCTTTCTCATTAAGAGGAAGAGCTAAAGATTGGTTGCTATCTCTGCCTAAGAATAGTATTGATTCATGGACTAAATGCAAGGATGCCTTTATTGGTAGATATTATCCCCCTGCTAAAATTATATCTTTGAGGAGTAGCATAATGAATTTTAAACAATTAGATACTGAACATGTTGCTCAAGCTTGGGAAAGAATGAAATCTCTGGTTAAAAATTGCCCAACACATGGACTGACTACTTGGATGATCATCCAAACCTTCTATGCAGGACTAAATTTTTCTTCGTGGAATTTATTGGATTCAGCTGCTGGAGGTACCTTTATGTCCATCACTCTTGGTGAAGCAACAAAGCTTCTTGATAATATGATGATCAACTACTCTGAATGGCACACGGAAAGAGCTCCACAAGGTAAGAAGGTAAATTCATCGAAGAAACCTCTTCCTTGAGTGATAAGATTGATGCTATTATGTCTATGCTTGTGAATGATAGGACTAATATTGATCCTAATAATGTTCCGTTAGCTTCATTGGTTGCACAAGAAGAACATGTTGATGTGAACTTCATTAAAAATAATAATTTCAACAACAATGCTTACCGGAACAATTCTAGTAACAACTATAGGCCATATCCTTATAATAATGGCAACGGCTATGGTAATTCTTATGGGAATTCTTACAACAATAATAGGAATTCACCCCCTGGACTTGAAGCCATGCTTAAAGAATTTATTAGTACACAAACTGCTTTTAACAAATCTGTTGAAGAAAAGCTTGGGAAAATTGATATACTTGCTTCTAAAGTCGATAGTCTTGCCGCTGATGTTGATCTTTTGAAATCGAAAGTTTTGCCTAATGGAAATCATCATGACAAAATTACTACTACAGCAAATGCCATCCAAGTTAGAATTAATGAGAATATAAGATTAATGGCTGAACTGCGTGCTAGGTGGGATAGAGAAGAAAATGAAAAACTAGCTAAAGAGAAGAATGTAGCTAAAGTTTGGACTATTACAACCACTAGTAATGCTAATGCTACACATGTTGCTGCACCTCCTACTAATAATAATAAAAGAATTGGTGTTAGCCATGTTTCCACTTCTAATGCAAAGCGCGAGAAACTGCCTGAAATTGCTAAAACTGCTGAAACTGCCTGTGATAAAACTGCTGAAATTTTTTCCAACATTGGGGATGATGATCCCATTGCTTTAGATTATAATGGTTTGAATTTTGATGATTGCCACATCTCTGAAGTTATAAAGTTCTTGCAAAAACTTGCTAAAAGTCCTAATGCTAGTGCTATAAATTTGGCTTTCACGCAACATATTACAAATGCTCTCATAAAAGCTAGAGAAGAGAAACTAGAGCGCGAAGCCTCTATTCCTAAAAAGCTAGAGGATGGTTGGGAGCCCATCATTAAGATTAAGGTTAAAGATTTTGATTGTAATGCTTTATGTGATCTTGGTGCAAGTATTTCTGTTATGCCTAAGAAAATTTATAATATGCTTGACTTGCCACCGCTGAAAAATTGTTATTTGGATGTTAATCTTGCTGATCATTCTACAAAGAAACCTTTGGGGAAAGTTGATAATGTTCACATTACCGTTAACAATAACCTTGTCCCCGTTGATTTTGTTGTCTTGGATATTGAATGCAATGCATCTTGTCCCATTATATTGGGAAGACCTTTTCTTCGAACTGTTGGTGCTATCATTGATATGAAGGAAGGTAATATAAAATATCAATTTCCTCTCAAGAAAGGTATGGAACACTTCCCTAGAAAGAGAATGAAGTTACCTTTTGATTCTATTATTAGAACAAATTATGATGTTGACACTTCGTCTCTCGATAATACTTGATACACACTTTCTGCGCCTAGCTGAAAGGCGTTAAAGAAAAGCGCTTATGGGAGACAACCCATGTTTTTACCTACAGTACTTTGTTTTTATTTTGTGTCTTGGAAGTTTTTTACTACTGTAGCAACCTCTCCTTATCTTAGTTTAGTGTTTTGTTGTGCCAAGTAAAGCCGTTGATAGAAAAGTAAGTACTAGATTTGGATTACTGCGCAGTTCCAGATTTCTTTGCTGTCACGAATCTGGGTCTACCTCCCTGTAGGTAGCTCAGAAAATTAAGCCAATTTACGTGCATGATCCTCAGATATGTACGCAACTTTCATTCAATTTGAGCATTTTCATTTGAGCAAGTCTGGTGGCCTAATAAAATTCGTCAATATGAACTGTTCTGTTTTGACAGATTCTGCCTTTTATTTCGCATTGCCTCTTTTGCTATGTTGGATGAATTTCTTTGATCCATTAATGTCCAGTAGCTTTATGCAATGTCCAGAAGTGTTAAGAATGATTGTGTCACCTCTGAATATGTTAATTTTTATTGTCACTAACCCTCTAATGAGTTATTCTAAGTTTGGTGTGGAGGAAGTTTTCAAGGATCAAGAGAGGAGTATGATGCAACATGATCAAGGAGAATAAAAGCTCTAAGCTTGGGGATGCCCCGGTGGTTCACCCCTGCATATATCAAGAAGACTCAAGCGTCTAAGCTTGGGGATGCCCAAGGCATCCCCTTCTTCATCGACAACATTATCAGGTTCCTCCCCTGAAACTATATTTTTATTCCATCACATCTTATGTGCTTTGCTTGGAGCGTCGGTTTGTTTTTGTTTTTGTTTTGTTTGAAAAAAATGGATCCTAGCATTCACTTTATGGGAGAGAGACACGCTCCGCTGTAGCATATGGACAAGTATGTCCTTAGTTTCTACTCATAGTATTCATGGCGAAGTTTCTTCTTCGTTAAATTGTTATATGGTTGGAATTGGAAAATGATACATGTAGTAATTGCTATAAATGTCTTGGGTAATGTGATACTTGGCAATTCTTGTGCTCATGTTTAAGCTCTTGCATCATATGCTTTGCACCCATTAATGAAGAAATACATAGAGCATGCTAAAATTTGGTTTGCATATTTGGTTTCTCTAAGGTCTAGATAATTTCTAGTATTGAGTTTGAACAACAAGGAAGACGGTGTAGAGTCTTATAATGTTTTCAATATGTCTTTTATGTGAGTTTTGCTGCACCGGTTCATCCTTGTGTTTGTTTCAAATAAGCCTTGCTAGCCTAAACCTTGTATCGAGAGGGAATACTTCTCATGCATCCAAAATACTTGAGCCAACCACTATGCCATTTGTGTCCACCATACCTACCTACTACATGGTATTTTCCGCCATTCCAAAGTAAATTGCTTGAGTGCTACCTTTAAAATTCCATCATTCACCTTTGCAATATATAGCTCATGGGACAAATAGCTTAAAAACTATTGTGGTATTGAATATGTAATTATGCACTTTATCTCTTATTAAGTTGCTTGTTGTGCGATAACCATGTTCACTGGGGACGCCATCAACTACTCTTTGTTGAATTTCATGTGAGTTGCTATGCATGTTCGTCTTGTCTGAAGTAAGAGAGATCTACCACCTTATGGTTAAGCATGCATATTGTTAGAGAAGAACATTGGGCCGCTAACTAAAGCCATGATCCATGGTGGAAGTTTCAGTTTTGGACAAATATCCTCAATCTCATATGAGAAAATTATTAATTGTTGTTACATGCTTATGCATAAAAGAGGAGTCCATTATCTGTTGTCTATGTTGTCCCGGTATGGATGTCTAAGTTGAGAATAATCAATAGCGAGAAATCCAATGCGAGCTTTCTCCTTAGACCTTTGTACAGTCGGCATAGAGGTACCCCTTTGTGACACTTGGTTAAAACATGTGCATTGTGATGATCCGGTAGTCCAAGCTAATTAGGACAAGGTGCGGGCACTATTAGTACACTATGCATGAGGCTTGCAACTTGTAAGATATAATTTACATGATACATATGCTTTATTACTACCGTTGACAAAATTGTTTCATGTTTTCAAAATCAAAGCTCTAGCACAAATATAGCAATCGATGCTTTTCCTCTATGGAGGACCATTCTTTTACTTTCAATGTTGAGTCAGTTCACCTATTTCTCTCCACCTCAAGAAGCAAACACTTGTGTGAACTGTGCATTGATTCCTACATACTTGCTTATTGCACTTATTATATTACTCTATGTTGACAATATCCATGAGATATACATGTTACAAGTTGAAAGCAACCGCTGAAACTTAATCTTCCTTTGTGTTGCTTCAATGCTTTTACTTTGAATTATTGCTTTATGAGTTAACTCTTATGCAAGACTTATTGATGCTTGTCTTGAAGTTCTATTCATGAAAAGTCTTTGCTATATGATTCACTTGTTTACTCATGTCATATACATTGTTTTGATCGCTGCATTCACTACATATGCTTTACAAATAGTATGATCAAGGTTATGATGGCATGTCACTCTGCAAATTATCTGTGTTATCGTTTTACCTGCCGGGACGAGCAGAACTAAGCTTGGGGATGCTGATACGTCTCCGACGTATCGATAATTTCTTATGTTCCATGCCACATTATTGATGTTATCTACATGTTTTATGCACACTTTATGTCATATTCGTGCATTTTCTAGAACTAACCTATTAACAAGATGCCGAAGTGCCAGTTGCTGTTTTCTGCTGTTTTTGGTTTCAGAAATCCTAGTAACAAAATATTCTCAGAATTGGACGAAATCAACGCCCAGGGTCCTATTTTGCCACGAAGCTTCCAGAAGTCCGAAGAGGAGACGAAGAGGGGCCACGAGGGGGCCACACCCTAGGGCGGCGCAGCCCCCCCTTGGCCGCGCGGCCCTGTGGTGTGGGGCCCTCGTGCCGCCTCCTGACCTGCCCTTCCGCCTACTTAAAGCCTCCGTCGCGAAACCCCCAGTACCGAGAGCCACGATACGGAAAACCTTCCAGAGACGCCGCCGCCGCCGATCCCATCTCGGGGGATCCAGGAGATCGCCTCCGGCACCCTGCCGGAGAGGGGAATCATCTCCCGGAGGACTCTACGCCGCCATGGTCGCCTCTGGAGTGATGTGTGAGTAGTCTACCCCTGGACTATGGGTCCATAGCAGTAGCTAGATGGTTGTCTTCTCCCCATTGTGCTATCATTATCGGATCTTGTGAGCTGCCTTACATGATAATGATCATCTTTCGGTATGTCTTTATGTTGCGTTTGTTGGGATCCGATGAATAGAGAATACTTGTTATGTTGATTATCAAAGTTATATCTATGTGTTGTTTATGATCTTGCATGCTCTCCGTTACTAGTAGATGCTCTGGCCAAGTAGATGCTTGTAACTCCAAGAGGGAGTATTTATGCTCGATAGTGGGTTCATGCCTGCATTGACACAGGACAAGTGACAGAGAAAGTTCTAAGGTTGTGTTGTGCTGTTGCCACTAGGGATAAAACATTGATGCTATGTCTAAGGATGTAGTTGTTGATTACATTACGCACCATACTTAATGCAATTGTCTGTTGCTTTGCAACTTAATACTGGAGGGGGTTCGGATGATAACCTGAAGGTGGACTTTTTAGGCATAGATGCAGTTGGATGGCGGTCTATGTACTTTGTCGTAATGCCCAATTAAATCTCACTATACTCATCATGATATGTATGTGCATGGTCATGCCCTCTTTATTTGTCAATTGCCCAACTGTAATTTGTTCACCCAACATGCTGTTTATCTTATGGGAGAGACACCTCTAGTGAACTGTGGACCCCGGTCCAATTCTCTATACTGAAATACAATCTACTGCAATACTTGTTCTACTGTTTTCTGCAAACAATCATCTTCCACACAATACGGTTAATCCTTTGTTACAGCAAGCCGGTGAGATTGACAACCTCACTGTTTCGTTGGGGCAAAGTACTTTGGTTGTGTTGTGCAGGTTCCACGTTGGCGCCGGAATCCCTGGTGTTGCGCCGCACTACATCCCGCCGCCATCAACCTTCAACGTGCTTCTTGGCTCCTCCTGGTTCGATAAAACTTGGTTTCTTTCTGAGGGAAAACTTGCTGCTGTGCGCATCATACCTTCCTCTTGGGGTTCCCAACGAACGTGTGAGTTACACGCCATCACTTCCCCAGATTCACGGAGACATGAACCCACTATCGAGCATAAATACTCCCTCTTGGAGTTACAAGCATCTACTTGGCCAGAGCATCTACTAGTAACGGAGAGCATGCAAGATCGTAAACAACACATAGTATAAATTGATAATCAACATAACAAGTATTCTCTATTCATCGGATCCCAACAAACGCAACATATAGAATTACAGATAGATGATCTTGATCATGTTTGGCAGCTCACAAGACCCGACAATTAAGCACAATGGGGAGAAGACAACCATCTAGCTACTGCTATGGACCCATAGTCCAGGGGTAGACTACTCACACATCACTCCGGAGGCGACCATGGCGGCGTAGAGTCCTCCGGGAGATGATTCCCCTCTCCGGCAGGGTGCCGGAGGCGATCTCCTGAATCCCCCGAGATAGGATTGGCGGCGGCGGCGTCTCTGGAAGGTTTTCCGTATCGTGGCTCTCGGTACTGGGGGTTTCGCGACGGAGGCTTTAAGTAGGCGGAAGGGCAGGTTAGGGGGCCACACGAGGGCCCCACACTACAGGTCGGCGCGGCCAAGGGCCAGGCCGCGCCGCCCTAGGGTGTGGCCACCTCGTGGCCCCACTTCATCTCCTCTTCGGTCTTCTGGAAGCTTCGTGGCAAAATAGGACCCTGGGCGTTGATTTCGTCCAATTCCGAGAATTTTTCGTTACTAGGATTTCTGAAACCAAAAACAGCAGAAAACAGCAACTGGCACTTCGGCATCTTGTTAATAGGTTAGTTCCAGAAAATGCACGAATATGACATAAAGTGTGCATAAAACATGTAGATATCATCAATAATGTGGCATGGAACACAAGAAATTATCGATACGTCGGAGACGTATCAGCATCCCCAAGCTTAGTTCTGCTCGTCCCGAGCAGGTAAAACGATAACAAAGATAATTTCTGGAGTGACATGCCATCATAACCTTGATCATACTATTGTAAAGCATATGTAGTGAATGCAGCGATCAAAACAATGTATATGACATGAGTAAACAAGTGAATCATATAGCAAAGACTTTTCATGAATAGTACTTCAAAGACAAGCATCAATAAGTCTTGCATAGGAATTAACTCATAAAGCAATAATTCATAGTAAAAGCATTGAAGCAACACAAAGGAAGATTAAGTTTCAGCGGTTGCTTTCAACTTGTAACATGTATATCTCATGGATATTGTCAACATAGAGTAATATAATAAGTGCAATATGCAAGTATGTAGGAATCAATGCACAGTTCACACAAGTGTTTGCTTCTTGAGATGGAGAGAAATAGGTGAACTGACTCAACATAAAAGTAAAAAGAATGGTCCTTCAAAGAGGAAAGCATCGATTGCTATATTTGTGCTAGAGCTTTTATTTTGAAAACATGAAACAATTTTGTCAACGGTAGTAATAAAGCATATGTATCATGTAAATTATATCTTACAAGTTGCAAGCCTCATGCATAGTATACTAATAGTGCCCGCACCTTGTCCTAATTAGCTTGGACTACCGGGATCATCGCAATGCACATGTTTTAACCAAGTGTCACAAAGGGGTACCTCTATGCCGCCTGTACAAAGGTCTAAGGAGAAAGCTCGCATTGGATTTCTCGCTATTGATTATTCTCAACTTAGACATCCATACCGGGACAACATAGACAACAGATAATGGACTCCTCTTTAATGCATAAGCATGTGGCAACAATTATTATTCTCATATGAGATTGAGGATATATGTCCAAAACTGAAACTTTCACCATGGATCATGGCTTTAGTTAGCGGCCCAATGTTCTTCTCTAACAATATGTATGCTCCAACCATTAAGGTGGTAGATCTCTCTTACTTCAGACAAGACAGACATGCATAGCAACTCACATGATATTCAACAAAGAATAGTTGATGGCGTCCCCAGAAACATGGTTATCGCACAACAAGCAACTTAATAAGAGATAAAGTGCATAAGTACATATTCAATACCACAATAGTTTTTAAGCTATTTGTCCCATGAGCTATATATTGCAAAGGCGAATGATGGAATTTTAAAGGTAGCACTCAAGCAATTTACTTTGGAATGGCGGAGAAATACCATGTAGTAGGTAGGTATGGTGGACACAAAAGGCATAGTGGTTGGCTCAAGGATTTTGGATGCATGAGAAGTATTCCCTCTCGATACAAGGTTTAGGCTAGCAAGGTTATTTGAAACAAACACAAGGATGAACGGCGCAGCAAAACTCACATAAAAGACATATTGTAAACATTATAAGACTCTACACCGTCTTCCTTGTTGTCCAAACTTAATACTAGAAATTATCTAGACTTTAGAGAGACCAAATATGCAAACCAAATTTTAGCATGCTCTATGTATTTCTTCATTAATGGGTGCAAAGTATATGATGCAAGAGCTTAAACATGAGCACAACAATTGCCAAGTATCACATTATCCAAGACATTATAGCAATTTACTACATGTATCATTTTCCAATTCCAACCATATAACAATTTAACGAAGAAGAAACTTCGCCATGAATACTATGAGTAAAGCCTAAGGACATACTTGTCCATATGCTACAGCGGAGCGTGTCTCTCTCCCATACAGTGAATGCTAGGATCCATTTATTCAAACAAAAACAAAAACAAACCGACGCTCCAAGAAAAGCACATAAGATGTGATGGAATAAAAATATAGTTTCAGGGGAGGAACCTGATAATGTTGTCGATGAAGAAGGGGATGCCTTGGGCATCCCCAAGTTTAGACGCTTGAGTCTTCTTAGAATATGCAGGGGTGAACCACCGGGGCATCCCCAAGCTTAGAGCTTTCACTCTCCTTGATCATATTGCATCATACTCCTCTCTTGATCCTTGAAAACTTCCTCCACACCAAACTTAGAACAACTCATTAGAGGGTTAGTGGACAATAAAAATTAACATGTTCAGAGGTGACACAATCATTCTTAACACTTCTGGACATTGCATAAAGCTACTGGACATTAATGGATCAAAGAAATTCATCCAACATAGCAAAAGAGGCAATGCGAAATAAAAGGCAGAATCTGTCAAAACAGAACAGTTCGTATTGACGAATTTTATCAAGGCAACAGACTTGCTCAAATGAAAATGCTTAAATTGAATGAAAGTTGCGTACATATCTGAGGATCACTCACGTAAATTGGCATAATTTTCTGAGTTACCTACAGAGAAAACAGCCCAGATTCGTGACAGCAAAGAAATCTGTTTCTGTGCAGTAATCCAAATCTAGTATGAACTTTACTATCAACGACTTTACTTGGCACAACAAAACACTAAACTAAGATAAGGAGAGGTTGATACAGTAGTAAACAACTTCCAAGACACAAAATAAAAACAAAGTACTGTAGTAAAAACACATGGGTTGTCTCCCATAAGCGCTTTTCTTTAACGCCTTTCAGCTAGGCGCAGAAAGTGTGTATCAAGTATTATCAAGAGACGAAGTGTCAACATCATAATTTGTTCTAATAATAGAATCAAAAGGTAACTTCATTCTCTTTCTAGGGAAGTGTTCCATACCTTTCTTGAGAGGAAATTGATATTTAATATTACCTTCCTTCATATCAATGATAGCACCAACGGTTCGAAGAAAAGGTCTTCCCAATATAATGGGACAAGATGCATTGCATTCAATATCCAAGACAACAAAACCAACGGGGACAAGGTTATTGTTAACGGTAATGCGAACATTATCAACTTTCCCCAAAGGTTTCTTTGTAGAATGATCAGCAAGATTAACATCCAAATAACAATTTTTCAGCGGTGGCAAGTCAAGCATATTATAGATTTTCTTAGGCATAACAGAAATACTTGCACCAAGATCACATAAAGCGTTACAATCAAAATCTTTAACCTTCATCTTAATGATGGGCTCCCAACCATCCTCTAGCTTTCTAGGAATAGAGGTTTCAAGTTTTAGTTTCTCTTCTCTAGCTTTTATGTGAGCATTTGTAATATGTTTCGTGAAAGCCAAGTTTACAGCACTAGCATTGGGACTCTTAGCAAGTTTTTGTAAGAACTTTATAACTTCAGAGATGTGGCAATCATCAAAATCTAAATCATTATGAGCTACGGCAATGGGATCATCATCCCCAAGGTTGGAAAAAATTTCAGCAGTTTTATCACAAAGTTTCAAAGTAGTTTTAGCAATTTCAGGCAGTTTTGTACGCTTTGCACTAGGAGTAGAAACATTGCCAACACCAATTATTTTACCATTAATAGTAGGAGGTGCAGCAACATGTGAAGAATCAACATTGCTTGTGGTGGTAATAGTCCAAACTTTAGCTACATTTTTCTCTTTAGCTAGTTTTTCATTTTCTTCTCTATCCCACCTAGCACGCAATTCAGCCATTAATCTTATATTCTCATTAATTCTAACTTGGATGGCATTTGCTGTAGTAACAATTTTATTTTCAATATCCCTATTAGGCATAACTTTCGATTTCAAAAGATCAACATCAGAGGCAAGACTATCAACCTTAGAAACGAGAATATCAATTTTATTGAGTTTTTCCTCAACAGATTTGTT
Organism: Lolium perenne; assembly: GCF_019359855.2. Classification (NCBI taxonomy): domain Eukaryota; kingdom Viridiplantae; phylum Streptophyta; class Magnoliopsida; order Poales; family Poaceae; genus Lolium; species Lolium perenne. Next base: position 183,597,163 of record NC_067244.2, read on the forward strand.
AAAGGCAGTTTGTGTACTAATAAATTCTTTAAGCATAGCTTCAAGTCCAGGGGGTGTGTTCCTATTATTATTGTAAGAATTCCCATAAGAATTAGCATAACCGTTACCATTATTATAAGGATATGGCCTATAGTTATTACTAGAATTGTTCCGATAAGCATTGTTGTTAAAATTATTATTTTTAATGAAGTTTACATCAACATGTTCTTCTTGGGCAACCAATGAAGCTAACGGAACATTATTAGGATCAATATTAGTCCTATCATTCACAAGCATAGACATAATAGCATCAATCTTATCACTCAAGGAAGAGGTTTCTTCGACAGAATTTACCTTCTTACCTTGTGGAGCTCTTTCCGTGTGCCATTCAGAGTAATTGATCATCATATTATCAAGAAGCTTTGTTGCTTCACCAAGAGTGATGGACATAAAGGTACCTCCAGCAGCTGAATCCAATAGGTTCCGCGAAGAAAAATTCAGTCCTGCATAAAAGGTTTGGATGATCATCCAAGTAGTCAATCCATGGGTTGGGCAATTTTTAACCAAAGATTTCATTCTTTCCCATGCTTGTGCAACATGCTCAGTATATAATTGTTTAAAATTCATTATGCTACTTCTCAAAGATATAATTTTAGCAGGGGGGTAATATCTACCAATAAAAGCATCCTTGCATTTAGTCCAGGAATCAATACTATTCTTAGGCAGAGATAGCAACCAATCTTTAGCTCTTCCTCTTAATGAGAAAGGGAACAATTTTAATTTTATAATGTCACCATCTACATCTTTATATTTTTGCATTTCACATAGTTCAACAAAATTATTAAGATGGGCAGCAGCATCATCAGAACTAACACCAGAAAATTGCTCTCGCATAACAAGATTTAGTAAAGCAGGTTTAATTTCGAAGAATTCTGCTGTAGTAGCAGGTGGAGCAATAGGTGTGCATAAGAAATCATTATTATTTGTGGTTGTGAAGTCACACAACTTAGTATTTTCAGGGGTGGCCATTTTAGCAGTAGTAAATAAAGCAAACTAGATAAAGTAAATGCGAGTAACTAATTTTTTTGTATTTTTGATATAGTAAACAAGGTAGCAAATAAAGTAAAACTAGCAACTAATTTTTTTGTGTTTCAATATAATGCAGCAAACAAAGTAGTAAATAAAATAAAGCAAGACAAAAACAAAGTAAAGAGATTGGGAAGTGGAGACTCCCCTTGCAGCGTGTCTTGATCTCCCCGGCAACGGCGCCAGAAATTTGCTTGATGCGTGTAGTTGACACGTCCGTTGGGAACCCCAAGAGGAAGGTGTGATGCGCACAGCGGCAAGTTTCCCTCAGTAAGAAACCAAGGTTTAATCGAACCAGTAGGAGTCAAGAAGCACGTTGAAGGTTGATGGCGGCGGGATGTAGTGCGGCGCAACACCAGAGATTCCGGCGCCAACGTGGAACCTGCACAACACAACCAAAGTACTTTGGCCCAACGAAACAGTGAGGTTGTCAATCTCACCGGCTTGCTGTAACAAAGGATTAACCGTATTGTGTGGAAGATGGTTGTTTGCAGAAAACAGTAAAACAAGTATTGCAGTAGATTGTATTTCAGTATAGAGAATTGGACCGGGGTCCACAGTTCACTAGAGGTGTCTCTCCCATAAGATAAACAGCATGTTGGGTGAACAAATTACAGTTGGGCAATTGACAAATAAAGAGGGCATGACCATGCACATACATATTATGATGAGTATAGTGAGATTTAATTGGGCATTACGACAAAGTACATAGACCGCTATCCAGCATGCATCTATGCCTAAAAAGTCCACCTTCAGGTTATCATCCGAACCCCCTCCAGTATTAAGTTGCTAACAACAGACAATTGCATTAAGTATTGCGCGTAATGTAATCAGTAACTACATCCTCGAACATAGCACCAATGTTTTATCCCTAGTGGCAATAGCACATCCATAATCTTAGAGATTTCTGTCACTTCCCCAGATTCACGGAGACATGAACCCACTATCGAGCATAAATACTCCCTCTTGGAGTTACAAGCATCTACTTGGCCAGAGCATCTACTAGTAACGGAGAGCATGCAAGATCATAAACAACACATAGATATAAATTGATAATCAACATAACAAGTATTCTCTATTCATCGGATCCCAACAAACGCAACATATAGAATTACAGATAGATGATCTTGATCATGTTCGGCAGCTCACAAGACCCGACAATTAAGCACAATGGGGAGAAGACAACCATCTAGCTACTGCTATGGACCCATAGTCCAGGGGTAGACTACTCACACATCACTCCGGAGGCGACCATGGCGGCGTAGAGTCCTCCGGGAGATGATTCCCCTCTCCGGCAGGGTGCCGGAGGTGATCTCCTGAATCCCCCGAGATGGGATTGGCGGCGGCGGCGTCTCTGGAAGGTTTTCCGTATCGTGGCTCTCGGTACTGGGGGTTTCGCGATGGAGGCTTTAAGTAGGCGGAAGGGCAGGTCAGGGGGCCACACGAGGGCCCCACACTACAGGTCGGCGCGGCCAAGGGCCAGGCCGCGCCGCCCTAGGGTGTGGCCACCTCGTGGCCCCACTTCGTCTCCTCTTCGGTCTTCTGGAAGCTTCGTGGCAAAATAGGACCCTGGGCGTTGATTTCGTCCAATTCCGAGAATATTTCGTTACTAGGATTTCTGAAACCAAAAACAGCAGAAAACAAAGAATCGGCACTTCGGCATCTTGTTAATAGGTTAGTTCCAGAAAATGCACGAATATGACATAAAGTGTGCATAAAACATGTAGATATCATCAATAATGTGGCATGGAACACAAGAAATTATCGATACGTCGGAGACGTATCACCTGCCAACAATCTCATACCATGAAGGAGTGCCTTTTTATTTTAGTTTTATTATGATGACACTCCTCCCCACCTTTGCTTTCTCAAGCCATGGCTAACCGAATCCTTCGGGTGCCGTCCAACAATCACATACCATGGAGGAGTGTCTATTTTTTTTGTTAATTAATTTGGGACTGGGAATCCCATTGCCAGCTCTTTTTGCAAAATTATTGGATAAGCGGATGAAGCCACTAGTCCATTGGTCAAAGTTGCCCAACAAGATTGAAATATAAACACCACATACTTCCTCATGAGCTATAAAACATTGACACAAATCAGAGGTAATAAATTTTGAATTGTTTAAAGGTAGCACTCAAGCAATTTACTTTGGAATGGCGGAGAAATACCATGTAGTAGGTAGGTATGGTGGACACAAATGGCATAGTGGTTGGCTCAAGGATTTTGGATGCATGAGAAGTATTCCCTCTCGATACAAGGTTTAGGCTAGCAAGGTTTATTTGAAACAAACACAAGGATGAACCGGTGCAGCAAAACTCACATAAAAGACATATTTGTAAACATTATAAGACTCTACACCGTCTTCCTTGTTGTTCAAACTCTTTACTAGAAATTATCTAGACCTTAGAGAGACCAATTATGCAAACCAAATTTTAGCAAGCTCTATGCATTTCTTCATTAATAGGTGCAAAGTATATGATGCAAGAGCTTAATCATGAGCACAACAATTGCCAAGTATCACATTATTCAAGTTATTATACCAATTACCACATGTAGCATTTCCCGTTTCCAACCATATAACAATTAACGAAGCAGTTTCAACCTTCGCCATGAAAATTAAAAGCTAAGAACACATGTGTTCATATGAACCAGCGGAGCGTGTCTCTCTCCCACACAAACATTTATTCAAACAAAAACAAAAACAAAAACATACAGACGCTCCAAGTAAAGTACATAAGATGTGACCGAATAAAAATATAGTTTCAAGAGAAGGAACCTGATAATTTGTCGATGAAGAAGGGGATGCCTTGAGCATCCCGAAGCTTAGACGCTTGAGTCTTCTTGAAATATGCAGGGGTGAACCACCGGGGCATCCCCAAGCTTAGAGCTTTCACTCTCCTTGATCATATTGTATCATCCTCCTCTCTTGACACTTGAAAACTTCCTCCACACCAAACTCAAAACAACTCATTAGAGGGTTAGTGCATAATCAAAAACTCACATGTTCAGAGGTGACACAATCATTTTTAACACTTCTGGACATTGCCTAAAGCTACTGAAAGTCAATGGAACAAAGAAATCCATCCAACATAGCAAAAGAAGCAATGCGAAATAAAAGGCAGAATCTGTCAAAACAGAACAGTCCGTAAAGACGAATTTTATTGAGACACCAGACTTGCTCAAATGAAAATGCTCAAATTGAATGAAAGTTGTGTACATATCTGAGGATCACTCACGTAAATTGGCATAATTTTCTGAGTTACCTACAGAGAATTTTGCCCAGATTCGTGACAGCAAAGAAATCTGTTTCTGCGCAGTAATCCAAATCTAGTATGAACCTTACTATCAAAGACTTTACTTGGCACAACAATGCAACAAAACTAAGATAAGGAGAGGTTGCTACAGTAGTAACAACTTCCAAGACACAAATATAAAACAAAAGTACTGTAGCAAAATAAACACATGGGTTATCTCCCAAGAAGTTCTTTCTTTATAGCCATTAAAATGGGCTCACCAGTTTTAATGATGCACTCGCAAGAAATAGTATTTGAAGCAAAAGAGAGCATCAAGAAGCAAATTAAAAACACATTTAAGCCTAACATGCTTCCTATGAAAGGAATCTTGTAAATAAACAAGTTCATGAAGAGCAAAGTAACAAGCATAGGAAGATAGAACAAGTGTAGCTTCAAAAATTTCAGCACATAGAGAGGCATTTTAGTAACATGAAAATTTCTACAACCATATTTTCCTCTCTCATAATAATATCCAGTAGTATCATGAGAAAATTCAACAATATAACTATCACATAAAGCATTCTTATCATGAGTCTCATGCATAAAATTATTACTCCCCACATAAGCATAGTCATTCTTATTAATTGTAGTGGGAGCAAATTCAACAAAGTAGCTATCATTATTATTCTCATCATCAAATATAGGAGGCATATTGTATTCATAATCAAATTTATCCTCCATAACAGGTGGTACTAAAAGACTACTATCATTATAATCATCATAAATAGGAATTAAAGTATCATCAAAGTAAATTTTCTCCTCCATGCTCGGGGGACTAAAAAGATCATGCTCATCAAAACCAGCTTCCCCAAGCTTAGAATTTTCCATATCATTACCAACAATGGTGTTCAATGTGTTCATGCTAATATGTTCCATGGGTTTTTTAATTTTCGGATCAAACCATCCATGTCTTAAATCAGGAAATAGAATAAGAAGCTCATTGTTGTCCATTACGCCTTACTAGTGTAAACAAGAAACAAAAAGATGCAATTGCAGGATCTAAAGGAAATAGCTTCGAGCACAAACACAATGGCGCCAGAAAAGTACTGTTACCTGGAACCGGAGTATGAGTGCCTTTTACCTTTCCTCCCCGGCAACGGCGCCAGAAAAGTGCTTGATGTCTACGGGAGCTTCTATTCTTGTAGACAGTGTTGGGCCTCCAAGAGCAGAGGTTTGTAGAACAGCAGCAAGTTTCCCTTAAGTGGATCACCCAAGGTTTATCGATCTCAGGGAGGAAGAGGTCAAAGATATCCCTCTCATGCAACCCTGCAACCACAAAGCAAGAAGTCTCTTGTGTCCCCAACACACCTAATAGGTGCACTAGTTCGGCGAAGAGATAGTGAAATACAGGTGGTATGAATAAGTATGAGCAGTAGCAACAGCGCCAGAAAAGTGCTTGCTGGCGTGTGGTTGATGGTGGTAATATTGCGGACAGTATAAATGCAGTAGAATAGTAAACGAGCAGCGATAGCAGTATTGGAAACAAGGCCTAGGGATCATACTTTCACTAGTGGACACTCTCAACATTGATCACATAACAGAATAAATAAATAGATGCTAGACTCTACACCCTCTTGTTGGATGATGAACACCACTAACTGTGTAGGATTACACGAACCCTCAATGCCGGAGTTAACAAGCTCCACAATATTCGATGTTCATATTTAAATAACCTTAGAGTGCATGACAGATCAACATAACCAAACCAAGTACTAACATAGCATGCACACTGTCACCTTCACGCTACGAAAGGAGGCATAGATCACATCAATACTATCATAGCAATAGTTAACTTCATAATCTACAAGAGATCACAATCATAGCCTACGCCAAGTACTAACACGATGCACACACTGTCACCATTACACCGTGCAGGAGGAATAAACTACTTTAATAACATCACTAGAGTAGCACATAGATGAATTGTGATACAAAACACATTGCAATCATAAAGAGATATAAATAAGCACTTCACTATGCCATTCATAACAGTGAATAAGTATTCTGTGAAATATAGCCTAAGAGACCCACACGGTGCACACACTGTCACCTTTACACACGTGGGACAAGGAGTCTCCGGAGATCACATAAGTAAAATCCACTTGACTAGCATAATGACATCTAGATTACAAGCATCATCATATGAATCTCAATCATGTAAGGCAGCTCATGAGATTATTGTATTGAAGTACATAGGAAGAGAGATTAACCACATAGCTACCGGTACAGCCCCGAGCCTCGATGGAGAACTACTCCCTCCTCATGGGAGACAACAGCGTTGATGAAGATGGCGGTGGTGTCGATGGAGAAGCCTTCCGGGGGCACTTCCCCGTCCCGGCGGCGTGCAGAATGTAGAGTCCTGTCCCCCAGATCTTGGCTTCGTGATGGCGGCGGCTCTGGATGGTTTCTCGTACCGTGGCTTTTCCGTATCGAGGTTTTAGGTCGAGGGGCTTCTTATAGGCGAAGAGGCGGCGTCAGAAGGTCAACGAGGCGACGACACCATAAGGCGGCGCGGCCAGGGCCTGGGCCGCGCCGGCCTACCTCCTGGGCCCCCTGTGGGTCCACTCTGGCGACTCTCGGGTGTTCTGGATGCTTCCGGGGATTCTAAGATGCTGGGCGTTGATTTCGTCCGATTCCGAGAATATTTCCATACTAGGATTTCTGAAACCAAAAACAGCAGAAAACAGCAACTGGCCCTTCAGCATCTCGTCAATAGGTTAGTTCCGGAAAACACATAAATCTGACATAAAGTGTGCATAAAACATGTAGATATCATCAATAATGTGGCATGGAACATAAGAAATTATCGATACGTCGGAGACGTATCAGGGGATTTCTTCCTCTATTTGCCAACAAGCCATTAATATGGAAGATGATGCGAAGCCTGTTGTTGAACCTCAGCGTCGTCTAATTCCTAAGATGAAGGATGTGGTAAGAAATGAGGTATTAAGACTTCTTGAAGCTGGTATTATATATCCTATTGCTGATAGTAGATGGGTTAGTCCTTTGCATTGTGTTCCTAAGAAAGGAGGAATGACTGTTGTGCCTAATGATAATGATGAGCTCATACCTCAAAGAGTAGTTGTAGGGTATAGAATGTGCATTGATTATCGAAAAGTTAATAAAGTTACTAAAAAGATCATTACCCTTTGCCTTTTATTGATCAAATGTTAGAAAGGTTATCTAAAAATACTCATTTTTGCTTTCTTGATGGTTATTATGGGTTTTCACAAATTGCTGTTAAAACTAAGGATCAAGAGAAAACCACTTTCACTTGTCCCTATGGAACTTATGCTTATAGACGTATGCCTTTTGGTTTATGTAATGCTCCTGCTACTTTTCAAAGATGCATGTCTGCTATTTTTCATGGCTTTTGCGAGAGTATTGTAGAGGTATTCATGGATGATTTTTCTGTCTATGGGAATTCTTTTGATAATTGCTTGCGGAACCTTGATAAAGTTTTGCAGAGATGTGAAGAAACTAACCTTGTTCTTAATTGGGAGAAATGCCACTTTATGGTTAATGATGGAATTGTATTGGGACATAAAATTTCCGAGAGAGGTATTGAAAGTTGATAGAGCTAAAGTTGAAGCAATTGAGAAGATGCCCTATCCTAGGGATGTTAAAGGTATTCGTAGTGTTCTTGGTCATGCTGGGTTTTATAGGAGGTTTATTAAAGACTTCTCCAAGATTTCAAAGCCTCTTACTAATATTCTTCCAAAAGATGTACCTTTTGTTTTTGATGATGATTGTAAGGAAGCTTTTGAAACTCTAAAGAAAGCCTTAACAACTGCTCCTATAGTTGAACCTCCTGATTGGAACTTACCATTTGAAATAATGTGTGATGCTAGTGATTTTGCTGTAGGCGCTGTTCTTGGACAGCGAGTAAACAAAAAATTGAATGTTATTCATTATGCTAGTAAAACTCTTGATGCTGCTCAAAGAAATTATGCTACTACTGAAAAAGAATTGTTAGCTGTAGTCTTTGCTTGTGATAAGTTTAGATCTTATATTGTTGATTCAAAAGTTACTATACATACTGATCATGCTGCAATCAGATACCTTATGCAAAAGAAAGATGCTAAGCCAAGGCTTATTAGATGGGTACTTCTGTTGCAAGAATTTGATTTACATATTGTAGATAGGAAAGGTGCTGATAATCCTGTTGCTGATAATTTGTCTAGATTGGAAAATATTGCTTATGATCCTGTTCCTGTTAATGATAGTTTTCCAAATGAACAATTGGCTGTAATAAAGGTGAGCTCGCGAGACAGTCCTTGGTATGCTGATTATGCTAACTTTATTGTTTCCAAGTACTTGCCTCCAACCTTTTCAGCTCAGCAAAGGAGGAAATTCTTTTATGACTTGAGGCATTATTTCTGGGATGACCCACATTTATATAAAGAAGGAGTGGATGGTATTCTGCGAAGATGTGTTCCCGAATATGAACAACAAGAGATATTGAGTAAATGTCATGGTAGTGCTTATGGAGGACATCACGCCGGAGATAGAACCGCGCAAAAAGTTCTACAATCAGGTTTTTATTGGCCGACTCTCTTCAAAGATGCAAGGAAGTTTATTTTATCCTGTGATGAATGTCAAATGGTTGGTAATATCTCCAGACGCAATGAAATGCCTATGAATTATACTCTTGTTATTGAACCGTTCGATTGTTGGGGATTTGACTTCATGGGACCTTTTCCCTCTTCAGAAGGTAACACTCATATACTTGTTGCTGTTGATTATGTTACTAAATGGGTGGAGGCCATACCTACAAAAAGTGCTGATGGTGAGACCTCTTTAAGAATGCTTTTAGATATTATTTTTCCTAGATTTGGAGTTCCAAGATATATTATGATTGATGGAGGTTCTCATTTTATTCATGGTGGTTTTAGAAAAACTCTTGCTAAATATGGTATTAATCATAGAATTGCTTCCGCTTATCATCCTCAAACTAGCGGGCAAGTAGAATTATCAAATAGAGAAATTAGATCTATCTTGGAAAAGACTGTTAATAAAACTAGAAAGAATTGGGCTAGTAAATTGAAGGATGCACTATGGGCTTATAGAACTGCTTATAAAAATCCCATGGGAATGTCACCTTATAAAATGGTTTATGGGAAAGCTTGTCATTTACCTTTAGAACTAGAGCACAAAGCTTATTGGGCAGTTAGAGAATTAAATAAAGATCCTAAACTTGCCGGTAATAAGAGGTTGCTGCAATTGAGTTCTCTAGATGAATGGAGAAGTGAAGCTTATGAAAATGCTAAACTCTTTAAAGAGAAAATTAAAAAATGGCATGATAGAAGGATTATCAAAAGAGAATTTAATATTGGGGATAAAGTCCTATTGTATCGGTCTCGTCTCAGATTCTTTGCAGGGAAATTACTCTCGAAATGGGAAGGACCATATGTTGTTGAGGAGGTGTATCGTTCAGGAGCAATTAAAATTAGCTCTCTCCAAGGCAATGCCACACAAGTGGTGAATGGACAAAGACTCAAGCATTATATCTCAGGTGATTCTTATAATGTAGATGTTGATATCATTCGAGTGGAAACACCGGAGGCTTTCATCAAAGGTCAAACTGACAGTCCGCCAGAACTCGACTTTGAATAGGTAACAGTACTGGTAATAAAAAGTTCGCAATTTACTTGTCGAACAATGTTTTTGCTATTTTTGGAAAATATGAAAAATTACGAGATCGAAACGGAGTGGAGGAGACGCACGAGGGCGTGCCCCCATAGGCCGGCGCGGCCTGACCTTGGCCCGCGCCGCCCTATGAGCTGGCCGCCTCGACGCCCCTTTCCGACTCTGGTTCGACCTGGTACTTTCCTTTTGTCGTGAATTTTTTTGCTATATAATCCCCCGGACCCCTGGAGGTCCGTATATCGTTTTCTCGACGTGTTTTGTTTCGAGCTGTTTCTGCCAGGATCTGTTTTCAGTTTAGAAGCACCATGGTCTCCAAGAACAAGGGCAAGGAGCTTTCGGATGAAGATATTCAAGATCCCGAGTGGAAGGAGGAGGACAAGAACGTCAAGGAAGAGGATGAAGAAGAGGTGGAGGAAGACTCACGCGCACACCCGCATGCTACCATCGCAAGCATCAAGGTGGTGGATAACCCTTTTAGTGCAAACAAGAGCGCAAGAATTCGCACCGGAGGAAGGGTTCCACGTCATTACCTAGCTTCGAAGACATCTTCTTCAGGCACTCACCATCCCTTCCGCAATCTAATTTTCAATAGTCAAATTGAAAGGACTCCCAGGGCAGCACTGCCTAGCAATTGGGATATAGATCGTTCTAACACTGCAGGAAGGATGAAGCCTGAGGGTGAAGAGTGGGGAAATAACTCCAAGAGTTGGGACTCGCCGTCAGACATACTTCTTAACCGCGTCGAGCACAATTCGGAGATGATTCGCAACCTCACGTACAAGATTGATGAGCTTCAGGAGCTTGTTGAGAAGCTTGTCAGGAATTCATCACCACCATCGCCGAAGGAGTAATTCATCATCGGTATTGGCATCCCCTTGGTTTGTTCCAAGCTTGGGGGAGTGCCGCGGTATCACATCATCACTATCTTTTTACTTTTACTGTCAAGTAGTGTCATATCATGAGTAGGGAAGTTATCATATAAGATGGGTTGCAGTTTGGAAGTATCTCTCCTTTAGCTAGTTGTCTATGTATCCCTTGGTGTGAGTTATCGTTATGGAATATTAATGAGAAGTTTCATCATTTACATATTGCACATCTTATTTTAGTTTGCAATCTCTACTATATGATTGATCTTGTTATTAGTATTGGTATCACTTTGGGAGCATTGAATAAATCTATTTGGTTTTGGCAAACTTAGCATTGGTCAATAGCAACAACACTTTGAGGTTAAGTAGAAAAGAGGAATACATGTAGTTGTTTCATTGTCTTTCTTTCTTGTTAGCTCATAGCTTATTATTCTGAAGTTAAAACTATTTGTGCTTACAAGGAAGATGCATGATTATTTCTATCACAGGTATATTTGTTTGTTTCCTTCAACTCTTATGCTTGCTAATTAACCTTGCTAGCCAAAGACCTGTACTGAGAGGGAATACTTCTCGTGCATCCAAACCTTAACCCAAACCTATGTCATTTGTGTCCACCATATCTACCTACTACATGGTATTTCCTGCCATTCCAAGTAAATACTTCGTGTGCTACCTTTAGATAATTCAAAATTTACTATCTATTATTTGTGTCAATGTTTTATAGCTCATGAGGAAGTATGTGGTGTTTTATCTTTCAATCTTGTTGGGCAACTTTCACCAATGGACTAGTGGCTTCATCCGCTTATCCAATAATTTTGCAAAAAGAGCTGGCAATGGGATTTCCAGTCCCAAATTAATTAATCTAAATAGACACTCCTCCATGTTATGTGATTGATGGACGGCACCCGAGGATTCGGTTAGCCATGGCTTGTGTAAGCAAAGGTTGGGGGAGTGTCATCATAATAAAACTAAAATAAAAAGGCACTCCTTCATGGTATGAGATTGTTGGCAGGCACCCGAGGATTCGGTTAGCCATGGTTTGTGAAAGAAAGGTTGGAAGGAGTGCCACACAAAATAAAAATAAAATGGGAGCCGCTCTTTGAAGGTTTGTCTGGCAAGGGGGTTAGAGTACCCGCTACCAGTCGTTGACAACAACAAACACCTCTCAAAATGTTACTTTTATTCTCTTTATATGATTTCAAAATTGAAAAAGCTCTAGCACATGATTTAATCCCTGCTTCCCTCTGCGAAGGGCCTGTCTTTTACTTTATGTTGAGTCAGTAAACCTATTTCCCTCCATCTTAAGCAAGCATTTGAGTAGTTGTGATCATACCATTATATTGTGATTTGTTTCATCATGTCTTTTACTCTTCCTTGTTTAGTACAAGTTTTATCTAAATGAATATAGCTTTGCAAGTTATCAATGATCATGAGGAGACTATTATGATTGAGCATGCAAGTTGTGCCATATAAACTTTAACATGAGAGCGCTGCTCAATAAGATAAGTATAATTTGTTAATTGTTCTCTGACCAAGAACGAAATTTTCCATCACCAACTATGATTTCTTATGCACCTTTATTTGTGATTACCTTATACTTGTTTCAAGTTGAATTATATGAAGGAGTTGTTTACTAGAATGTCTTGTGTGAATGAATATGATGCTTCTTGTCCGTATTTTATTTATCGACTCTTCACTCCATAAACATGTGGTCCTGTTTACCGAGTTCAGTTTCGCTTGGGGATAAGCGAAGTCTAAGCTTGGGGGGAGTTGATACGTCCAATTTGCATCACTATTTTATATCATAACTTGCTGTTATTCATTGATATATTTCATATTTGAACATAATACTTATGTTATTTCATCTATTTTGCATGTTTCATGATTATTGGAGGATCGAGCACTGGAGCCAGGATTCTGCTGGAAAAAGCGCCGTCAGAATGCAATATTTCGGAAGATCAACAGTTGATGGAAATTATACCAAAAATCCTATTTTTCCAGATGACGAAGTGAGCCAGAAGGGGGAGCTGAGGGGACCCGAGGTGGGCCCACCCCATAGGCCGGCGCGGCCCAAGGCCTGGCCGCGCCGCCCTGTGAGGAGGGGGCCCACAGCCCCCTCTCGCCTCCTTTTCTTCGCGAACGCCTTCGTCCCGAAAATCTAAGCTCCAGAGGGTACCTCGCGAAGAGTTACAGCCGCCTCTGTGAGGCGGAGAACACCAGAGAGAAAAGAGCTCTCCGGCGGGCTGAGATCCGCCGGGGAAATTCCCTCCCGGAGGGGGAAATCGACGCCATCGTCACCACCATCGAGTTGGACATCATCTCCATCACCATCATCATCATCTCCATCATCATCACCGCCGTCTCCACCGCTGCACATCGTCACCGCTGTAACAATTTGGGTTTGATCTTGATTGTTTGATAGGGGAAACTCTCCCGGTGTTGATTTCTACTAGTTATTGATGCTATTGAGTGAAACCGTTGAACCAAGGTTTATGTTCAGATTGTTATTCATCATCATATCACCTCTGATCATGTTCCATATGATGTCTCGTGAGTAGTTCGTTTAGTTCTTGAGGACATGGGTGAAGTCTAAATGTTAGTAGTGAAGTATGGTTGAGTAATATTCAATGTTATGATATTTAAGTTGTGGTGTTATTCTTCTAGTGGTGTCGTGTGAACGTCGACTACACGACACTTCACCTTTATGGGCCTAGGGGAATGCATCTTGTGCTCGTTTGCCAATTGCGGGGTTGCCGGAGTGACAGAAACCTGAGCCCCCATTGGTATATCGATGCAGGAGGGATAGCAGGATCTCAGAGTTTAAGGCTGTGGTTAGATTTATCTTAATTACTTTCTTGTAGTTGCGGATGCTTGCAAGGGGTATAATCACAAGTATGTATTAGTCCTAGGAAGGGCGGTACATTAGCACAGGTTCACCCACACAACACTTATCAAAACAATGAAGATTAATTAGCCATATGTAGCGAAAGCACTAGACTAAAATCCTGTGTGTCCTCGAGAACGTTTGGTCATTATAAGTAAACAAACCGGCTTGTCCTTTGTGCTAAAAAGGATTGGGCCACTCGCTGCAATTGATACTCTCGCACTTTACTTACTCGTACTTTATTCATCTGTTACATCAAAACCCCCTGAATACTTGTCTGTGAGCATTTACAGTGAATCCTTCATCGAAACTGCTTGTCAACACCTTCTGCTCCTCGTTGGGATCGACATTCTTACTTATCGAAGATACTACGATACACCCCCTATACATGTGGGTCATCAGGAGGCTTCGTGCGGCTACTAACGGTGGATCGTCGACGTGATCTATGACGCGCGCGGCAAGATGTACCTCCACATCGGCTAGGAGAAGTTCGCGCGCCACCACAGCCTCAAAGCCGGCTTCATCCTCCTGTTCTCCTACTTTGGCGACAGGGACATGAGCGTCAAGGTCTTCGACGAGACGCGCTGCCACCGGGACTACCACAACGACAGCACCGACGAGGAGGACGACTGATGAAGAGTGTTGTTTCTTCACAACGAATACGTGCACAGAGGTTTCTGGCTGTTCTTCCTCGCAAGAACCAACAGGGGCACCGTCACCAGCTGGATTTTCCAGTTTGGCTGACTGGGTGTGCCCTCGAGTGTTCTTTCTTGGCAGGAAACACACGAAACCTTCGATCCACGGCCTAGTTAGGTTTAGTTTTTTTGAAATATTTTATATTTGTGTCAACCATGGTTCAAACTATGTATTAGTTTGTGGAAAACCATGTTCCAAATTATATTTTCGTGTAAACCACGTTCCCAGCGAGAGTGAGCATGAAGATATTAGTGCCGGTGACCACTGCAGCACATTGATGTCATTGTGAAATCCCATCATGCCAAAAAAGCGTGCCAAATCTAGAGATCATGATCAGCCACAACTTCAAGCTCCACACAACAGTATAGATGATGCCCTTTGTACACACATTGCCAAACAAATGGATAGTTCTTCCATGACCAATGCATGCAATCGATACTTCGAAGCATCACAGAAAATTCCATTAGTATGTTTGTCCCATACTATGAGTTTTTTTTTGCTTCATTGGGACATATTAGATAGTTTGGTCGAAACACTGCCACCATTGCCTTGCAAATCGATACATGGCTTTAACAGTTGTAGAATCGACCATGCAAAGGTAGTCGTCATGTGTATCAACATGAGCTCCATATGCAAGCATCCTCATCATAGCAGAACTGATGAGGAACCGAGCACTCTGAAAACTTATTTCTTCATCACAAAGTAGGTGCCGTATTCCCTCACATTGTGCACCAAGTTCATGAACAACTCCTAATCCGGAGCTGAAACTCCTTTCAGGTACAAACCCGCGTCACCGTCAAAATAGTTGGCATGTAGCATGGTGTGATCCTCCATCCTCTTACTTTCCTTGATCTTCCTTCTCCCAAACTTCGAACCTCCAAGACTACGAGCGGCATTGTTCAGCTTGGCTGCTTGCACTTGTAGAAAATAGGCAACGATTGCCAAATGCTCTTCTTTATCGACGGCGACATTGGTGCCCTCTTCAGGAAAGCATGTATCATCATCTCATCGTTGCTATCCATAGCCTATTGATGAAACAACAAATCAATCAATCGATCGAACACGAGCGATGTCAACATGATCTAGCAATGAACGAAGCCTGCCAAGGCAAAGGTTTGAGCACCTTGCATGCAAGCAGGGGCAAAAGGTCACCGCAAGTTGAGATGGTTGGCGAGAGGAGTGGAGGAAAGGACAGACGAGGCCACGGCTGGGTGCCAATGTAGGCGATGTTGAACTAGCAGCGTCAAGAGGGGTGATGGTGGCGGCAACGGCGGTGGAGATTTGGTGGGGGTGGAAGAGATCTCGCATAGGCCAGAGGTGAGTTCACGGGGAAAATGGGGCGGGGTCACTGGCTGGTGGCGCCCTCATATCGGTAGCCTATGTGTGCTACCAGGCCACCCCCGTGATTCGAGGTTGGCCTAGGGGCGTCGGACAATTTTTTGGGCCGCGCCATACCTAAATCACCTTTGGGGCCGCGACTGGGAGCTCTATTTTGCCCGGCACCCTATAGCCCTCTGGGGAGGTCTTAGTGATGAGGACATCCCTACCTCACTACTACCTCCGTCATTGCAAGTTGAAGATGAACCTGCTGTGAAGCTCAAGTCCAATGAAGTTCGGATTGGACCAATTACAAGGGCTCGTGAGAAGCTACTTAAACAACAGGTGAATTTGTTTCTAAATGATACTTTGATTGATGAGAACTTTATATTGCCTAAGTCCTATTACTTATGTATCATCAGGTATCAAGAGGAGACGAGCATCGCACGAGGAGTAGAAGAGTAGCTGGACGTGAAGACGGACGTCAAGATGGACGTGAAGCTGGACATGGAGCTGGACATGAAGATATCTCATGGACGCGCGAGGGAGGAGCGGGAGGCATGCGCGAGAGGAGAAGAAGACGTCCAGGCCGGTCCAGCACCCGGTCAGACCGGTCGGCACGCCGGCGCGCCCGGTTCCTGGCCCGGTCCAACCGGGCGGCAGACCGGATTCACCCCGGCGCCAACCGGGTGTCGTACCGGGGCCAACCGGACGGAGTTTTGCGACCTTTCCGGTTGCCGCCCGGTCCAGACCGGCCAGCCCGGTCCCTGACCCGGTCAACCGGATTCCAGACCGGACTAGTCCGAGTCTGTCTCGACCAGATCTATTCTGGGTCGGTTTTACTTGTATCTTTTCGACCAGAACTTGTCCCGGACGCCTATATAAGTGCCTTGGATGACCCCCTAGCTGCTTTAGACCACGTTTAAGATAAACCCTAGTTCTTAGTTGTTTGCTTTAGCAAAACTATTGAATCCCTACACCATTTTGCTTGATATTGTGTAGATCCTGAAAAAGTCTTGTGTGATCTGCTGTTCCATTGGGAATTAGACGGTTGCAACTTACCGCTTCGTGGTCGGCGGCTACGTGCGCAAGTGTGTGGAGTTGCGAATATCTTGCAGGGTTGAGAGCTGTTGCATTGGCGATAGTGTTGTGGGTATACTTCATGGGTGTACCATCGACAGTGCCTAGATCCGGCAAGCCCGGGTGGCCCACAGATGGTGATGTGGCATGTGGCCCATCGGGCGGCCCAGTTGCTGTTGATCCTGACGGATGAAGTCCGGCCCAGGAGAAGGGAGCCGGATCCGACCGACATTAAGGAGGAACCCGGAACCATGAAGGCCCATTAAGGAACCCGGATCCGGTACGACGTAGATATAAAGGCGGATCCTTAACGTGCACGGCAAGACTTTGTACCGTAGCTAGGCAACCTGTATCCGGCTAGGACTCTCCATGTAAACCCTAGATCCGTGCGCCTTTATAAGCCGGATCCTGGGAGCCCTAGAGGCACAACCACAACTCATTGTAACAACGCGAAAGCGCCCAGATAATTCCAGACAAGCAGCAGTAGGCCTTGTCATCGTGCAGGTGTTCCGAAGCTGGGTAAATCGCGTACCACCGTCCCGTGTGCTCTCCGCCCTATGGCCCCTACTTCTTCTCCCCCTCTTGAGGATCCCTCCTCCGAGGTACCGTCGATTAGGCAACGACAGTTGGCGCCCACCGTGGGGCCTGCGGCGTCTGGAGGCCGGAACCGGGAGGGTTCCGCCATGGGAAGCTACGACGACACCATCGCTGTGGGGCGCGTCCTTTACGCCGGAAATCTGCCGTTCGTCCCTCCGGATGAGTGCTGGATTCCGGCTAAGACAAACCCCGTCAAGCTCTCCATCGTCCCAGTTGGCGGCATACACATCTTCATCGGGGAAACTGTCGATTCCGACGGAAACCCACTGGTAAGTAACGCAGACGCGACCGCCGCTGAGCTGGACGCAGTTGCGAAGATCCGATCTGAGATGCAGGAGCTTCCCAGGGAAGATTCCGCCTTGGATCTGGAAATTTCAAAACCCACCCAATCCACCCCTGAGCAGGAAATAACGGTGGAAGACCATTGCAGATCCGCCTGGGTCTCCCAGGTGTTAGAAAAGCAGAGGTGCCACTTCGTACACTTCTTGGCCCATACCGTCGGAACCGCCCCTCAAGAAGTCGGAGCTGGTCCCGAGCAGGTCGAGGCACCGGAAAACAACGCTGCTCCGGATCAGGTCGAGCCTGTCGGAGAAAGCGGAACTCCGGCCGAAGAGTCAATTTTGGGGAACCTAAGCCCAATTTCCGGAGATACCCCCTCCATGGATACTGAAGATTTCAACCGCAAGCTAGGGGAATACGGATACGGTGATCAGCCTGAAGTTGAATCCGCCCAGCCTAAGCACGTACTTGCGACCTTGGCGGTGCTGGGACAACCTGAATCAGAAAATGCAAACACCCAATCCGACCCCCAGCCATCCCGTCAAGGATCTCCAATGTCGCGGGAACGACCGCATAAGGATCCCTCCTCCGAGGACCTCCTGTCACCTGAGGAGATGGTTGCACAAGCAGGCATGGATGCAATTTATCACTCGGATATTCTTAACAAACCCATCACTCCCGAAGACGTAGAAGCGCTAGAAGCTAAGTGACTGGAGATGCTGGCCACAGCCAAGAAGTTCGCCGACACCGCAACTGCAATGCTTGATGAAAGGAAGCACGCCGCAGTTTTTGTGGAAGACTTCATCTAGCGCGAGCAGGAGGTAGACGAAGGATCGGCAAAGGTCAAGGAACTCCGGAAGCATTGGGAGGACAAGATCGTTGAAGCTCATCAGGAGGTCGAAAGAGTCCGGCGAGAGTTGATAGCTCCCCGTAAGATCACCTTTGCAACTCCGACTGAGCAGCAGCCATACGCCACTCCGAAGGACAATATGAAGAAGGCTGCGGAGATCTTGAAGAAAAAGGACGAGGAGATCGACATCGACTACGTCCGTACGCTCGTCGCTTCAGCAATGAGGCAGCAGAGCAAGGCAGACACTTCGCGCAAATTGGAATCTAACCCAGAGCATTGCGTCTCCACTGCGCAGAAGGACACTTACGACAATCTCCATCGAGATGACGAATCGTGAACCGGATCCTCGGAACGCAGAAGGAAAGCCAGAGAACACCCAAATCCAATCTCGGTACAATCAAAGACGCCTCCGTCAGATCCAAGAAAGGGAAAGGATGCAATGTACTCTGGAAGGGACAAGTACCGCAACCCCTCTCCTCCGCCTAACGGATACCCGCGTCCCCCTCGCCGCCGTAGTCCAGCCGGAAACACCAGGCCCCATGGGCCTGGCGGAATCAACATCTGCGACAACGTGCTGCCCTCAAGAAACAGGAACAGGGAACTGATAACCCACAAGTATAGGGGATCGCGGCAGTCTTCGAGGGAAGTAAAACCCAAATTTATTGATTCGACACAAGGGGAGGTAAAGAATACTTATAAGCCTTAACAACTGAGTTGTCAATTCAGCTGCACCTGGAAAATCACTAGTAACAGGGGTGATGTGAAAGCAGCAGTAATATGAGAGCAATAGTAACAGTAACACAGCAGTAATGGCACAGGAGCAATGGCACCAGAAAATAGTTGATACTACTCCCAATGACATATAGAACGAGTATATAATGATGAGAGATGGACCGGGGTTCCCAGCGATCTACACTAGTGGTAACTCTCCAATAAGTGACAAGTGTTGGGTGAACAAATTACAGTTGGGCAATTGATAGGATTCAAAACATTAAGACAGAACATCAAGATTATTAATTATGTAGGCATGTTTTCCATATATAGTCATACGTGCTCGCAATGAGAAACTTGTACAACATCTTTTGTCCTACCAGCCGGTGGCAGCCGGGCCTCAAGGGAATCTACTGGATATTAAGGTACTCCTTTTAATAGAGCACCGGAGCAAAGCATTAACACTTGGTGAAAACATGTGATCCTCATACCTACGCCTTCCCCTCTAGTTGTCCCAATTTCTGTCACTTTGGGGCCTTTGGTTCCGGACATAGACATGTGCATACAACTTGTAGATACAATCTAAGCAATAAGTATAGAGCTTAAATCTAAGATCATGCCACTCGGGCCCTAGTGACAAGCATTAAGCATAACAAGATTGCAGCAACAATAACTTCACAAACTTTATAGATAGACTAATCATAATGTATCATCCATCGGATCCCAACAAACACAACACCGATTACATCAGATGGATCTCAATCATGTAAGGCAGCTCATGAGATCATTGTATTGAAGTACATGGAGGAGAGAATACCAACTAGCTACTGCTAGAACCCGTAGTCCATGGGGGAACTACTCACGGAGCATGATGGAGGCGATGGCGTTGATGGAGATGGCTTCCGGGGGCACTTCCCCGTCCCGGCAGGGTGCCGGAACAGAGACTTCTGTCCCCCGAATTGGAGTTTCGCGATGGTGATACGTCCAAAACGTATCTACTTTCCCGAACACTTTTGCTATTGTTTTGCCTCTAATTTGTGTATTTTGGATGCAACTAACACGGACTAACGCTGTTTTCAGCAGAACTGTTCTGGTGTCTCGTTTTTGTGCAGAAATCCAACTTTCAGGAAAATCCTCGGAATTTATGCGAAAGGTACTATTTTTCCAGAAGGGCAAGCCAGGTGGAGGCCCGAGGGGCCCACACCCTAGGGCGGCGTGGCCCAGGAGGGGGGCGCGCGGCCCTAGCCTGTGGCCCCCTCGGCCGGCCTCCGACGCCCTCCTCTGGACTATTTAAGGGGTTCGATCTAAAAATCGCCACCAAGGAGTCGAAGTCACCAGAAACCCTCCAGTACGCCGCCACATCGCGAAACTCCGTCTCGGGAGCCAGAAGTCTCCATTCTGGCACTCCGCCGGGATGGGGAATTGGAGGAGATCATCGCCATCATCACCACCGACGCCTCTCCATCGACCATCCATGTTTCCCCCACCCATGTGTGAGTAATTCCCCCGCTGTAGGCCGAAGGGGATGGTAGGGATTGGATGAGATTGGTCATCTAATAGCATAAGATTGTTAGGGCATAGTGCCTCGTGTCCGTAATTGGTACTTTGATGATATTGTTGCAACTTTTTATGCTTAATGCTTGTCACTAGGGCCCGAGTGCCATGATCTCAGATATGAACATGTTATTGTTTCATCATGATATTCATTGTTTTATGATCTTACCTGCAAGTTGTATACACATGTCGCTGTCCGGAACCAATGGCCCCGAAGTGACAGAAATCGGGACAACCGGAGGGGATGGCGGTGATGTGAGGATCACATGTGTTCACGGAGTGTTAATGCTTTGCTCCGGTACTCTATTAAAAGGAGTACCTTAATATCCAGTAGATTCCCTTCAGGCCCGGCTGCCACCGGCTGGTAGGACAAAAGATGTTGTGCAAGTTTCTCATTGCGAGCACGTACGACTATATATGGAACACATGCCTATTGATTGCTTTGTACTTGGACACCGTTTTATTATTATCTGCAAATGCCCTGCTTTGATTGTTACATGAGTTTCTCTCATCCATGCAATGCCCGTTATCCGTCCCCGTGCCTACAGTATTTTAATCTTGCTGTTTACTATAATTACTACTGTTGTCTCTGTTACTCTGCTGCTGTTATTTTACTACTGCTACTGCTATAAAACTGTTACTACTGATAAACTCTTGCGAGCAAGTCTGTTTCCAGGTGCAGCTGAATTGACAACTCCGCTGTTAAGGCTTTCAAGTATTCTTTGTCTCCCCTTTTGTCGAATCAATAAATTGGGTTTTACTACCCGCGAAGACTGCTGCGATCCCCTTTACTTGTGGGTTATCAAGACTGTTTTCTGGCGCCGTTGCTGGGGAGCATAGCTTTATTTGGAAGTTCACTTGGATTGATATTGTTCGCTGCAAATTCTCCATCATGGGTAAACCTCGCGATTCTAAAGTCGCCATATTACCATCCACTACAAGAAAAGGTACAACTCTGAGTACCTCTGCTACTCTTGATTCACCATCTGTGATAAGTCAACTTGTTTCACCGCCGCAAGCTTCACTTGCGGGTACTTCTGCTGAATCTGAAAATTCTCATAATATTGATAATGTTTCTGCTGTGCTTGATGATAGTGGTTCATTGGGATCCTTTCTAGATGCTACAATTGCTAGGTCTAGACAAATTGAAAATACTGAAACTCCTAATGCTGCTACACCTGTTAATTCACCTGAACTTGATTATTCTAGTGATGATCCTGATGAGGATTATGTGGAGCTTAATGATGATTTTATTAATAGATGCAATGCTACTGCTGATGCAAGAAAAATTAAAAAGTTTCTCACACAATATACTGTTAGACGTAAGTTATCTCCTGATCCTAAATTTGCCACATCTCCTATATGCATTAAGGATAAAGATTATGATTTTTCTCTTGATCTATCTCATATAGCTATTATAGAGAAAGCACCCTTTTGTGGTACTGAAAAAGAAAGTGCTGTAGAACACATGATTGAACTTTCTTCTATGAGTAGCTTGTTTTCTGATGATGTCAAGATGCGTACTTACTTTGTCGCTAAATTTTTTCCTTTCTCATTAAAGGATGATGCTAAAACTTGGTATAATAATTTGCCTCCTGGTTCTATTAAAAGTCCAACTGATTTGCGTGATGTTTTCTTTCGAAAATACTTTCCTGCTAGTGCTCAACATGCTGCTTTACAGAAAATTTATAGCTTTGACCAGGAAGATGGAGAGAAATTGCCAGAAGCTTGGGCAAGATTTTGCTCTCTTATCAGAGCTCGACCTAGACATGATTTGGAAAAGCATGATTTACTTGATATATTTTATAGTGGACTAACCATTGAGTCTAGGGCATATTTGGATAGTTGTGCTAGTTGTGTTTTCAGGAAAAGAACTCCAGACGAAGCTGAAGAATTATTGGCTAAAATAGGCCGGAATCATGATGATTGGACCACACCTGAACCAACTCCAACGCCAATACTGAAGAAGAGGGGTTTAATTAAATTGAATGATGAAGATATGAGGGAAGCCAAGAAGTCTCTTAAGGAGAAAGGTATTAAATCCGAAGATGTGAAGAATTTACCTCCCATAGAAGATATATGTGAGATAATTCCCCCTTCATCCATGATAGAGCTAAACTCCCTTCAACGCTTTACTAGGGAAGATATTCTGTATTCAAAACCTCCTGCTCAATGCTTAGATGAGTTTGATAATTATATTGTTAAGCAAGAAAATTTTAATATGAGAGTAGAGAACCATCTAATGGAAAATTCTCAAGCTATTAACAATTTGCATGATATTGTGGAGAGAACCTCCAATGATGTTAAGATTCTTGTTAAACATTTTCAAATGGTTCAAACTCAAATTGATCAACTCACTAAAGTGCAAAATGACTTGTTAAAAAATAATTCTAAAGAGAAACATGCTTATGAAGTAACAACTAGAGGTGGTGTCTCTACCCAGGATCCTCTATATCCTGAAGGGCATCCCAAAAGAATTGAACAAGATTCTCAACGAATTGAAACTAGTGCTCCTTCTAAGAAAAAGAAGAAGAAACATAAAAAAGGTTGTAGAATCCTCTGAACCTGTTAATGATCCTAATAGTATTTCTATTTCTGATGCTGAAACTGAAAGTGTTAATGAACATGATAATGATAATAATAATGATAATGATAAGAAAGATGCTTTTGATAAAGAAGAGGTTGAAGATGAACCTGACAAAGATGATAAAAATAAAAAGTATACTAAAGAAGATTTTATTGCTAAGAAACATGGTAATGAAAGAGAACCTTGGGTGCAAAAGCAAATGCCTTTTCCTGCTAAGAAACTAAAATCAAAGGAAGAAGAACACTATAATAAATTTTGTGATTAGATGAAACCTTTATTCTTGCAAATCCCTTTGACTGATGTTATTAAATTGCCTCCTTATTCAAAGTATATGAAAGATATTGTTACAAACAAAAGGAAAATCCCCAATGAGGAGATTTCCACTATGCTTGCTAATTACTCTTTCAATGGCAAAGTTCCAAAGAAGTTGGGCGACCCAGGTATACCTACTATTCCTTGTTCTATTAAGAATAATTATGTTAAAACTGCTCTATGTGACTTGGGAGCCGGTGTTAGAGTTATGCCTTTTTCTCTTTATAAGAGACTTTATTTAGATAAGTTGATACCTACTGATATATCTTTGCAAATGGCTGATAAATCTACTGCAATTCCTGTTGGTATATGTGAGGATGTTCCTGTTCAAGTTACTAATAACTGCTTGATATTAACTGATTTTGTTGTGTTGGAAATGCCTGAAGATGATAATATGTCTATTATTCTTGGGAGACCTTTTCTTAACACCGCAGGGGCTGTTATTGATTGCAATAAAGGAAAGGTTACTTTCAATGTTGATGATAAGGAGCATACCGTCTATTTCCCCAAGAGGATTGATAAAGTATGTGGAGTTAATACTATTTCTAATGTGAGAACTATCAAAGTTGGAACTATCGATTGTCCTATATATGAGCCTAAAGAAGGATATGAAAATCTTATGATTGGATCCATATCAATACAATTCAAGGTAACATGATTGATTTGAGGTTTATTTCTTCTTATGCTATGTAAAATTTATTTGGTGGCAAGACTTGATCAACCTTGTTAACAAATACTTTTTATATGCATAGAGGAGGTAAACAACATCTCTTTCTTCCTCCACTTGTTCTACTTGTTGTAGCACTTTTGATTTGCAAAGTTCCTTAGCTAATTAGAGATTTCAAAAAATTTCCTGGCCAGTAATAATAAACTTAATACCCAGAAATGTGCATTTTTCAAAGTTTTCAAAAATTCGCAAAAATTATACCGTTGGTCCTATTTTTCAAAAATGCACCTGGGAGCACCTGGGGATGACCAGTGGGGCACCCCAGGGTGGCACCCCACAGGCCGGCGCGGCTAGCAAGGGGGGCGCGCCACCCTGGTGTGTGGGTCCCCCTTTGCCCCACTTCAGCATCTCTTCCTCCCACACTCTTCTCTCTCCCGAAAAAATCAACACCAGCTTTCTCTCACTCGCGTTTTTGCTCAAGAGCTCAGGATTTCTCGATCTCTTTGTTCAGCCCAGATTTCTGTCTGAAATTTGGCACATTTGCTCTCCGGTATGTGACTCCTCCGATTATCCAAGTAGAATTTTGTTTGGTTGAGTATATCTTGAATATTTTGCTGCTGTAGGTAACATGTTTAGTGAGCTTGCATGCTTGTTCTAAGTTGTATAAACTAGTTTTGATGCATGATTAGTACTCTAGCAAGTTCCTATGGTAGTTCCCCTCAATTATATGTCACCAAATCAAATTTTATAATGATTGTTGAAAATTTCAGAAAATGGAGTGGAATAGATATCAACTAAACCAACAAGAATTGGAGGTGCAACAAGTCATGAGAGTGAACCGCGAAGAAGGAGTATACCCCTCTTACTACCCGTGCACAGATTTCATGAGAAGTGCAGGAATCTTGGGAAATGTTCAGAATCTAATTTCTCGTGCAGGGTTGAATGATTTTGTTGATGGAGAACCATGCAAATATGCAAAGTTGACTATGTCTGTTGTGCAGGATTTTAAGTTCAATTGGTCGCAATCTAACCTCATGGTTCAGTACAAGATTTATAATAAAACTGTCAACTTGCCATTCAATGATTTTTGTACAGCAATTAGAGTACCGCAATGGGGATCATGCGAGAAGATAAGGGGATCGCCGTGAGAACTCTGAAGCCTCTTCGAGATGATTTGTCATGGAAGGAGTTTCTCAGAGGATGGTGGTAAAATCACTAGCATTCAACTCCCAGCTATCCGCTACTTTGCTTATTTCATTACTAAATGCGTTCTTGCTAGAAAGAATGGTAGTAAAATATCTATCCAGGATTTAGCTTTTCTAGCTGCTGCACTGCAAGGTAGTAAGGCCTATAATTTGGGTGCGTTGATAGCTTATAGACTTGCTACTAACCGTGAGAAGGGCGGAATCTGTGGAGGTCTCATCGCCTCTCGTTTACTAGCTTTGCATGGATTAGAACCTCACCATCTTGATATTCAACTTCCCATAGAAAAACTTGACATAGTCTCCATGATTAAACATGAATTTGTTTCCGATTCATCTAACTTGAGTAACCTGTCTTAAAAGATAACATTTTACAAGAAGACTTGGAGAACAACTAAGAAAACTGAAAAACTAGTAAGATTGCCTGCGCCTGTTCTATTTAACCTTGATTCCAGGGAGGATTGGTCAGTCACAGAAGGTACACTGAATGCACACATAGAGGGAGGAGGCCATCATGCAAGAGACAACACGGAGGAGGCCGAGGAACACCTCGACTCATCATCCGATGAAGCAAGTTCTTCGCATCAACATTTTGGACATGTGGAGCCTCCGCGCTTTTCTTCTGCACAGGGATCTTACTATGACTACGCCATGCATGATCCACCGGCGAGGAACAGCGACCCTCGCTGGGGTTGAACTCCACTTAGGCCAAAAGCCTAAGCTTGGGGGGGAGGTATACCGGCATCACTCATTCTTTGCATATTATGGTTGCTGGATACTTGTATATACTTGTTTAGTTTCTCTGAGTGGTTTTCTAATGAGAGGGAGATGATATTTGGGGAAGTGCTGCCTGAAAACAGATTCTGGACTGTTACCGAAAAAATTCTCAAAAATAGACAGAACGGTATTTTGCGAAGCCAATTTTTGTGCACCTTCCCCAGGTTGTTATATAACTTTCATTAGTTGAACACTTTTCGATTTGAGCAGTGGAAGAATTTCTTAAAAATCGAGTATTGTACTGCTGTCAAGTTTGACGAATTTCTGCTGCTTTGTGTTTATGTGACTCTTCTAGTTTCCATTTTCTTGTTTTTGCCTTGTTTCTTTCCTAAATCACAAAAAGACCAAAAATATTTCTGTTGTTTCTCTTCACCACTTGTTTATTTTGGTTTCTTGCATTTATTTTGCTTTATTCGCTATCGTTGGTTTGCTATAAGAAAATCAAAAAAGATTTTGCTTTGTTTGCTTGTTTCCTTTTGTTCTTGTTTCCAATTCGAAAACACCAAACATATTTGCTGTTCTTCTTTGGTTTGTAAAGTTCATCTTGAGTTCAATGGTATTCGGTGGCTGGAGCGTGGTTTTCATTTCATATTATCCAAGCTACACAAGTGAAAGGCAATAATGACGATCTACGACAATTGGATTGTGGTGAGAGGCTGGTATGAACTCTATTTGTTTTCATTTTTGTACATATACTCATCCATGTGAGCATGCTTAGTTGGTTCATGTGAGGTATATGTCATTTAAGAAAGTTTAGTAGTTCATGATCTCTCATGTTTAGCTCCAATTTATTAATATGAGTAGCATGTCATGGATGTTTACTTGCATTGTTTTATTCATGAATAGGTATGACATTGTGGTATCCTCCTCTGAATAATTCATTTATATTGACTTGGCACATGCTCACGCATGCATATGACTGAACAAAAGTCAATTAAGCCTCTATGATTTACATTGCTTTAGAGTTCTTGTATCACTTTTATGACTCCGTTAATTTATTTTGCCGCAAGCATGATTATGACAGTGACTGCTCTCTTGATTTGTCGCTCCCCAGTCTATTGCTAGCCTTCACTTGTACTGAGCGGGAATATATTGACTTGGCACATGCTCACGCATGCATATGACTGAACAAAAGTCAATTAAGCCTCTATGATTTACATTGCTTTAGAGTTCTTGTATCACTTTTATGCCTCCGTTAATTTATTTTGCCGCAAGCATGATTATGACAGTGACTGCTCTCTTGATTTGTCGCTCCCCAGTCTATTGCTTGCCTTCACTTGTACTGAGCGGGAACGCTGCTCGTGCTTCCAAACACCTGAAAACCAAGTTGTTCCAAAGTGTCCACCATAAATACCTATGCATGGCATTTCAAACCATTCCAAGTAAATTCTCATGCGCTACCTTTAAAACCTTCAAAATGCTTCTCAATTTGTGTTGATGTTTCATAGCTCCTGAGGAAGTATGTGGTGTTTAACTTTCAACCTTGTCATTTACTCTTGACGGACTTTCATTATGGACTAGTGGCACATCCGCTTATCCAATAATTTTGCAAAAAGATCTGGCAATGGGGATCCCAGCCCCGATTAATCAAACTTCATTAATAATTCTCTTCACATGTTTTGCTCTGATTCATCAGTAAGCAACTTAATTTTGCAAATAGACACTCCTCCATGGTATGTGATTGATGGAAGGCACCCGAGGATTCGTATAGCCATGGCTTGTGTAAGCAAAGGTTGGGGGGAGTGTCACTCATAATAAAACTAAAATACGTGTGTAAACAAAAGAGAAGAGGGATGATCTACCTTGCTGGTAGAGATAACGTCCTTCATGGGAGCCGCTCTTGAAAGTCCGGTTGGCGAGGTAGTTGGTGTACCCATTACCATTCGTTGACAACAACAAACACCTCTCAAAATAATTTTACTCCTGTTTAAAAAAATGAAAAGCTCTAGCGCATGTTAATCCCTGCTTCCCTCTGCGAAGGGTCAATATTTTACTTTTATGTTGTGTCTCCATCCTTTCTTTGAGCACTATCTTGAGAGCACAACTGTCATTCTTAGTATAATATGCTTGTCCCAAAATATGATTGATTGCGGTATAACTTTGATGCTTTATCTTTGACAATCACTATTTCTAGTCTTTCTATGAACTTCAGAGGTGCCTGGGCATTTATGTTTTGCTGATCAAATATGGGCAAGCGAGATACCACTTTATCATACTCTTTTATGAACAATGCAATCCTGCTTATAGACATGATTCATGATGCTTATTATTAATTGTTGGTACCTTTTCCATGATTGACATAGCTATTAGATGATCTTATTTGCATGCATCTTATTATGAACTGCCTAAGTGTTATCCATATCATGAGAATATATACATCATATGAACAAATGTGTTCGTGAAAGTTCTTTTATCGCGTCAGTTGTTAACTGAATTGCTTGAGGACAAGCAATAAGCTAAGCTTGGGGGGAGTTGATACGTCCAAAACGTATCTACTTTCCCGAACACTTTTGCTATTGTTTTGCCTCTAATTTGTGTATTTTGGATGCAACTAACACGGACTAACGCTGTTTTCAGCAGAACTGTTCTGGTGTCTCGTTTTTGTGCAGAAATCCAACTTTCAGGAAAATCCTCGGAATTTATGCGAAAGGTCCTATTTTTCCAGAAGACTCACGGAGCCAGAAGGGCAAGCCAGGTGGAGGCCCGAGGGCCCCACACCCTAGGGCGGCGCGGCCCAGGAGGGGGGCGCGCGGCCCTAGCGTGTGGCCCCCTCGGCCGGCCTCCGACGCCCTCCTCTGGACTATTTAAGGGGTTTGATCTAAAAATCGCGACCAGGAAGTCGAAGTCACCAGAAACCCTCCAGTACGTCGCCACATCGCGAAACTCCGTCTCGGGAGCCAGAAGTCTCCGTTCTGGCACTCCGCCGGGACGGGGAATTGGAGGAGATCATCGCTATCATCACCACCGACGCCTCTCCATCGACCATCCATGTTTCCCCCATCCATGTGTGAGTAATTCCCCCGCTGTAGGCCGAAGGGGATGGTAGGGATTGGATGAGATTGGTCATGTAATAGCATAAGATTGTTAGGGCATAGTGCCTAGTGTCCGTAATTGGTACTTTGATGATATTGTTGCAACTTGTTATGCTTAATGCTTGTCACTAGGGCCCGAGTGCCATGATCTCAGATCTGGACATGTTATTGTTTCATCATGATATTCATTGTTTTATGATCTTACCTGCAAGTTGTATACACATGTCGCTGTCCGGAACCAATGGCCCCGAAGTGACAGAAATCGGGACAACCGGAGGGGATGGCGGTGATGTGAGGATCACATGTGTTCACGGAGTGTTAATGCTTTGCTCCGGTACTCTATTAAAAGGATAATTGTCAACATAAAGTAATATAATAAGTGCAAATAAGCAAGTATGTAAGAATCAATGCACAGTTGACACAAGTGTTTGCTTCTAAGATGGAAGGAAGTAGGTAAACTGACTCAACATAAAGTAAAAGAATGGCCCTTCGCAGAGGGAAGCAGGGATTAAATCATGTGCTAGAGCTTTTCAAGTTTTGAAATCATATAGAGAGCATAAAAGTAAAGTTTTGAGAGGTGTTTGTTGTTGTCAACGAATGGTAGTGGGCACTCTAACCCCCTTGCCAGACAGACCTTCAAAGAGCGGCTCCCATGATGTTTTCATTTTTGGGTGACACTCCTTCCAACCTTTGCTTTCACAAACCATGCCTAACCGAATCCTCGGGTGCCTTCCAACAATCACATACCATGAAGGAGTGTCTATTTTATTTTAGTTTTATTTAGTGATGACACTCCTCCCCACCTTTGCTTTCTCAAGCCATGGCTAACCGAATCCTCGGGTGCCTACCAATCATTCACATACCATGGAGGAGTGTCTATTTGTGATTAATTGGGGCTGGGAACCCCGTTGCCAGCTCTTTTTGCAAAATTATTGGATAAGCGGATGAAGCCACTAGTCAATTGGTGAAAGTTGCCCAACAAGATTGAAAGATAAAACACCACATACTTCCTCATGAGCTATAAAACATTGACACAAATTGAGAAGCATTTTGAATTGTTTAAAGGTAGCACATGAAGTATTTACTTGGAATGGCAGGAAATACCACATAGTAGGTAGGTATGGTGGACACACATGGCATAGGTTTTGGCTCAAGGTTTTGGATGCACGAGAAGCATTCCCTCTCACTACAAGGCTTAGGCTAGCAAGGTTGTTTGAAGCAAACACAAGTATGAACCGGTACAGCAAAACTTACATAAGAACATATTGCAAGCATTACAATACTCTACACTGTCTTCCTTGTTGCTCAAACACTTTTACCAGAAAATATCTAGACCTTAAGAGAGACCAATCATGCAAACCAATTTTAACAAGCTCTACGGTAGTTCTCCACTAATAGGCTCAAACTACATGGTGCAAGAACTTAATCATGATCTACTTGAGAGCTCAAAACAATTGCCAAGTGTCAAATTATCCAAGTCAATATGAGGCATTTTCTGTTTCCAACCAAATAACAATAAGTATTGTAGCTTCCAACTTTTATCATTGAACATTAAAAGTAAAACGAAGAACAAGTGTTCATATGAAAAAGCGGAGCGTGTCTCTCTCCCAAACAAGGATTGCTAGGATCCGAATTTATTCAAACACAAACAAAACAAAAATAAACACACAGACGCTCCAAGTAAAGCACATAAGATGTGACCGAATAAAAATATAGTTTCAATAGAAGAAACCTGATAAGTTGATGAAGAAGGGGATGCCTTGGGCATCCCCAAGCTTAGACGCTTGAGTATTCTTGAAATATGCAGGGATGACCCACGGGGGCATCCCCAAGCTTAGACTTTTCACTCTTCTTGATCATATATCATCCTCCTCTCTTGACCCTTGAAAACTTCATTCACACCAAACTTCTTATAAACTTCATTAGAGGGGTTAGTACTCAAAAAACTTGAATCCACTTTTAATCTTGTAGTGACACATTGCAAGAACTCAATAAAACATTAGCTACAGCTCTCCACGTCTAGAAAGCCTTGCTTAAAATCCGCAAGAGACAATGCAAAAAACAGAGACAGAATCTGCCAAAACAGAACAGCCAGTAAAGACGAATTTTAAAGAGGTACTTCCGTTGCTCAAATCAGAAAACTCAAAACTAATGAAAGTTGCGTACATATCTGAGGATCACTCACGTAAATTGGCATATTTTTCTGAGTTACCTACAGAGAACACTGCCCAGATTCGTGACAGCAAGAAATCTGTTTCTGCGCAGAAATCCAAATCTACTATCAACATTCGATTAGAGGCTTCACTTGGCACAACATTGCAATAAAATAAAGATAAGGAGAGGTTGCTACAGTAGTAACAACTTCCAAAACACAACAAAACAGTAGCAAAATAAAGACATGGGTTATCTCCCAAGAAGTGCTTTCTTTATAGCCATTAAGATGGGCTCAGTAAATTTAACGATGCACTCGCAAGAAATAAGAGTTGAAGCAAAAGAGAGCATCAAAAAGCAAGTTCAAAACACATTTAAGTCTAACCCACTTCCTATGCATAGGAATCTTGTACACAAATAAATTCATGAAGAACAAAGTGACAAGCATAGGAAGATAAAACAAGAGTAACTTCAAGATCTTCAGCATATTGAGAGGTGTTTTAGTACCATGAAAATTTCTACAACCATATTTTCCTCTCTCATAATAATTTTCAGTAGCTTCATGAACAAACTCAACAATATAACTATCACATAAAGCATGCTTTTCATGATCCATAAACACATAATTTTTATCAAGCTCAAAGATAATGGGATCAAAACTTTCAAACCCACTTTTATCAATAATATAACAAGGAGATTGATCATTCTCAAGAGATATGGGACTCATAGATAATGTCAAGACTTCTCCAATCCCATTTTCATTAGTAGTACAATTAATATTATCAAGTAACATAGGACCATCATCTAAAGATTTATCATAAACATTTGCTACGCAAAACTCTTTAGTACCATGCATTTCGACATCAGGCACAAACAAAGCATTATCATAAGATTTATCAAAGTAGCATGGATTATCATAGATAACAGTAGCATAATTATTCTCACAAGTTTTACTTATAGGTAATATTTCAAGAGAATCCACAGAAACATAACATTCAACCTCTTTCGGTAAGCATGGAGGACAATCAAATAGTGTAAGAGATAAAGAGTTACTCTCATTAGAAGGTTGGCATGGGTAGCTAATCCATTCTTCCTCCTTTTGTTCATCACTCTCCTCTTCTTTTTCATCCAATGAGCTTTCAGGTTCATCAATTTCCTCCTCTTTTTCATCCAATGAGCTTTCAGGTTCATCAATTTCTTCTTCCACGGGTTCCTGCAAATTGTGAGTGCATTCTTGTGCATTAATGAGTCTCTCTTTATAATCAATGATATAAGGATTATCACTGTAGCTTTCTATGCAAAAATTAAGGATAGAAGAGACATAATCTTTAAGGTCCTTACAAACAACACAAGTTTCATAATTTTTAGCCATGAAGGATTCTATCTCAGAGGCTCCCATAAATATGACAAATTGTTCTACTTCTTCGAACCCAAGATAAATATAGTTATTCCAATTATAGTTCTTAATTAAAACTTCTTCACTAAAGCCACATTGAAATTTAAGATGTTTAGTATCCTCTTTAGAGCAACAATTTATATCATGGCGTTTAAGCAAAATTTTAGCAATTGTATTCAATTTTTCTATCATAGCACTCATTACTTTACCAGTTCTTGATTCTCTATAATTATTATAATATTCTATAAGCTCCAAGTAGGTTGTGGGTTCTCCCATAACAGCAGTTTTTAATTTTTAGGTTTTTCAAATTTTTATGGATTTGTGGGTATCTGAGAAAAATAAAACAAGACAAAAAGAAACTAAGCAAAGTAATACTAGAAAGAAATAAACTAAGCACAAATAAACTAAACAAAAGTAAACTAAGCAAAACAAAATAAAACAAAATAAAAACAGAGAGAGGTAGAGTGTACTCCCCAGGTGAACTTATGAGTAGAGCTATGCCTCCCCGGCAACGGCGCCAGAAAACAGTCTTGATAACCCACAAGTATAGCGGATCGCGGCAGTCTTTGAGGGAAGTAAAACCCAAATTTATTGATTCGACACAAGGGGAGGTAAAGAATACTTATAAGCCTTAACAACTGAGTTGTCAATTCAGCTGCACCTGGAAAAGCACTAGTAACAGGGGTGATGTGAAAGCAGCAGTAATATGAGAGCAATAGTAACAGTAACACAGCAGTAATGGCACAGGAGCAATGGCACCAGAAAATAGTTGATACTACTCCCAATGACATATAGAACGAGTATATAATGATGAGAGATGGACCGGGGTTCCCAACGATCTACACTAGTGGTAACTCTCCAATAAGTGACAAGTGTTGGGTGAACAAATTACAGTTGGGCAATTGATAGGATTCAAAGCATTAAGACAGAACATCAAGATTATTAATTATGTAGGCATGTTTTCCATATATAGTCATACGTGCTCGCAATGAGAAACTTGTACAACATCTTTTGTCCAACCAGCCGGTGGCAGCCGGGCCTCAAGGGAATCTACTGGATATTAAGGTACTCCTTTTAATAGAGCACCGGAGCAAAGCATTAACACTTGGTGAAAACATGTGATCCTCATACCTACGCCTTCCCCTCTGATACGTCCAAAACGTATCTACTTTCCCGAACACTTTTGCTATTGTTTTGCCTCTAATTTGTGTATTTTGGATGCAACTAACACGGACTAACGCTGTTTTCAGCAGAACTGTTCTGGTGTCTCATTTTTGTGCAGAAATCCAACTTTCAGGAAAATCCTCGGAATTTATGTAGAAGGTCCTATTTTCCCAGAATATTGGCGGAGCCAGAAGGGCAAGCCAGGTGGAGGCCCGAGGGCCCCACACCATAGGCCGGCGCCGCCCAGGAGGGGCCCGCGCGGCCCTACCGTGTGGCGACCCCGGTCAGCCCCCGACGCTCTCCTTCGGACTATTTATTGCCTTCGACCTAAAAACGCACGGGGGAGAAGTCGAAGTCGCCAGAAAGCCTCCAGAACGCCGCCACATCGCGAAACTCCGTCTCGGGAGCCAGAAGTCTCCGTTCTGGCACTCCGCCGGGACGGGGAATTGGAGGAGATCATCGCCATCATCACCGTCGACGCCTCTCCATCAATCAGCCATGTTTCCCCCATCCATGTGTGAGTAATTCCCCCGCTGTAGGCCGAAGGGGATGGTAGGGATTGGATGAGATTGGTCATGTAATAGCATAAGATTGTTAGGGCATAGTGCCTAGTGTCCGTAATTGGTACTTTGATGATATTGTTGCAACTTGTTATGCTTAATGCTTGTCACTAGGGCCCGAGTACCATGATCTCAGATCTGAACATGTTATTATTTCATCATGATATTCATTGTTTATGGTCTTACCTGCAAGTTGTATACACATGTCGCTGTCCGGAACCGATGGCCCCGAAGTGACAGAAATCGGGACAACCGGAGGGGATGGTAGTGATTGATGCGTGTGGTTGACACGTCCGTTGGGAACCCCAAGAGGAAGGTGTGATGCGCACAGCGGCAAGTTTCCCTCAGTAAGAAACCAAGGTTTAATCGAACCAGTAGGAGTCAAGAAGCACGTTGAAGGTTGATGGCGGCGGGATGTAGTGCGGCGCAACACCAGAGATTCCGGCGCCAACGTGGAACCTGCACAACACAACCAAAGTACTTTGCCCCAACGAAACAGTGAGGTTGTCAATCTCACCGGCTTGCTGTAACAAAGGATTAGATGTATAGTGTGGATGATGATTGTTTGCAGAAAACAAGAGAACAAGATTGCGGTAGATTGTATTTAGATATAGAGATTTGGACCGGGGTCCACAGTTCACTAGAGGTGTCTCTCCCATAAGATAAACAGCATGTTGGGTGAACAAATTACAGTTGGGCAATTGACAAATAAAGAGGGCATGACCATGCACATACATATTATGATGAGTATAGTGAGATTTAATTGGGCATTACGACAAAGTACATAGACCGCTATCCAGCATGCATCTATGCCTAAAAAGTCCACCTTCAGGTTATCATCCGAACCCCCTCCAGTATTAAGTTGCTAACAACAGACAATTGCATTAAGTATTGTGCGTAATGTAATCAGTGACTACATCCTCGAACATAGCACCAATGTTTTATCCCTAGTGGCAACAGCACATCCATAACCTTAGAGGTTCTTGTCACTCCTCCAGATTCACGGAGACATGAACCCACTATCGAGCATAAATACTCCCTCTTGGAGTTACTAGCATCAACTTGGCCAGAGCATCTACTAATAACGGAGAGCATGCAAGATCATAAACAACACATAGACATAACTTTGATAATCAACATAACAAGTATTCTCTATTCATCGGATCCCAACAAACGCAACATATAGAATTACAGATAGATGATCTTGATCATGTTAGGCAGCTCACAAGACCCGACAATTAAGCATAATGGGGAGAAGACAACCATCTAGCTACTGCTATGGACCCATAGTCCAGGGGTAGACTACTCACACATCACTCCGGAGGCGACCATGGCGGCGTAGAGTCCTCCGGGAGATGAATCCCCTCTCCGACAGGGTGCCAGAGGTGATCTCCTGAATCCCCCGAGATGGGATTGGCGGCGGCGGCGTCTCTGGAAGGTTTTCCGTATCGTGGCTCTCGGTACTGGGGGTTTCGCGACGGAGGCTTTAAGTAGGCGGAAGGGCAGGTCGGGGGCCACACGAGGGGCCCACACTATAGGTCGGCGCGGCCAAGGGCCAGGCCGCGCCGCCCTAGGGTTTGGCCGCCTCGTGGCCCCACTTCGTCTCCTCTTCGGTCTTCTGGAAGCTTCGTGGCAAAATAGGACCCTGGGCGTTGATTTCGTCCAATTCCGAGAATATTTTGTTACTAGGATTTCTGAAACCAAAAATAGCAGAAAACAGCAACTGGCACTTCGGCATCTTGTTAATAGGTTAGTTCCAGAAAATGCACGAATATGACATAAAGTGTGCATAAAACATGTAGATATCATCAATAATGTGGCATGGAACATAAGAAATTATCGATACGTCGGAGACGTATCAGCATCCCCAAGCTTAGTTCTGCTCGTCCCGAGCAGGTAAAACGATAACAAAGATAATTTCTGGAGTGACATGCCATCATAACCTTGATCATACTATTTGTAGAGCATATGTAGTGAATGCAGCGATCAAAACAATGTATATGACATGAGTAAACAAGTGAATCATATAGCAAAGACTTTTCATGAATAGTAC
This sequence comes from Lolium perenne, assembly GCF_019359855.2. Classification (NCBI taxonomy): domain Eukaryota; kingdom Viridiplantae; phylum Streptophyta; class Magnoliopsida; order Poales; family Poaceae; genus Lolium; species Lolium perenne. The sequence goes on from NC_067244.2 coordinate 183,633,908, forward strand.
TTCAAGACAAGCATCAATAAGTCTTGCATAAGAGTTAACTCATAAAGCAATAATTCATAGTAAAAGCATTGAAGCAACACAAAGGAAGATTAAGTTTCAGCGGTTGCTTTCAACTTGTAACATGTATATCTCATGGATATTGTCAACATAGAGTAATATAATAAGTGCAATATGCAAGTATGTAGGAATCAATGCACAGTTCACACAAGTGTTTGCTTCTTGAGGTGGAGAGAAATAGGTGAACTGACTCAACAATGAAAGTAAAAGAATGGTCCTCCATAGAGGAAAAGCATCGATTGCTATATTTGTGCTAGAGCTTTGATTTTGAAAACATGAAACAATTTTGTCAACGATAGTAATAAAGCATATGTATCATGTAAATTATATCTTACAAGTTGCAAGCCTCATGCATAGTATACTAATAGTGCCCGCACCTTGTCCTAATTATCTTGGACTACCGGATCATCGCAATGCACATGTTTTAACCAAGTGTCACAAAGGGGTACTTCTATGCCGCCTGTACAAAGGTCTAAGGAGAAAGCTCGCATCGGATTTCTCGCTATTGATTATTCTCAACTTAGACATCCATACCGGGACAACATAGACAACAGATAATGGACTCCTCTTTTATGCATAAGCATGTAGCAACAATTAATTTTCTCATATGAGATTGAGGATATATATCCAAAACTGAAACTTCCACCATGGATCATGGCTTTAGTTAGCGGCCCAATGTTCTTCTCTAACAATATGCATGCTTAACCATAAGGTGGTAGATCTCCCTTACTTCAGACAAGACGAACATGCATAGCAACTCACATGATATTCAACAAAGAATAGTTGATGGCGTCCCCAGTGAACATGGTTATCGCACAACAAGCAACTTAATAAGAGATAAAGTGCATAAGTACATATTCAATACCACAATAGTTTTTAAGCTATTTGTCCCATGAGCTATATATTGCAAAGGTGAATGATGGAATTTTAAATGTAGCACTCAAGCAATTTACTTTGGAATGGCGGAGAAATACCATGTAGTAGGTAGGTGTGGTGGACACAAATGGCATAGTGGTTGGCTCAAGTACTTTGGATGCATGAGAAGTAATCCCTCTCGATACAAGGTTTAAGCTAGCAAGGTTATTTGAAACAAACACAAGGATGAACGGTGCAGAAAAACTCACATAAAAGACACATTGTAAACATTATAAGACTCTACACCGTCTTCCTTGTTGTTCAAACTCAATACTAGAAATTATCTAGACTTTAGAGAGACCAAATATGCAAACCAAATTTTAGCAAGCTCAATGTATTTCTTTATTAATGGGTGCAAAGTATATGATGCAAGAGCTTAAACATGAGCACAACAATTGCCAAGTATCACATTATCCAAGACATTATAGCAATTACTACATGTATGATTTTCCAATTCCAACCATATAACAATTTAACGAAGAAGAAACTTCGCCATGAATACTATGAGTAGAGCCTAAGGACATACTTGTCCATATGCTACAGCGGAGCGTGTCTCTCTCCCATAAAGTGAATGCTAGGATCCATTTTATTCAAACAAAACAAAAAACAAAAACAAACCGACGCTCCAAGAAAAGCACATAAGATGTGATGGAATAAAAATACAGTTTCAGGGGAGGAACCTGATAATATTGTCGATGAAGAAGGGGATGCCTTGGGCATCCCCAAGCTTAGACGCTTGAGTCTTCTTAGAATATGCAGGGGTGAACCACCGGGGCATCCCCAAGCTTAGAGCTTTCACTCTCCTTGATCATATTGCATCATACTCCTCTCTTGATCCTTGAAAACTTCCTCCACACCAAACTTAGAACAACTCATCAGGGGGTTAGTGCACAATCAAAATATACATGTTCAGAGGTGACATAATCATTCTTAACACTTCTGGACATTGCATAAAGCTACTGGACATTAAAGGATCAAAGAAATTCATCCAACATAGCAAAAGAGGCAATGCGAAATAAAAGGCAGAATCTGTCAAAACAGAACAGTTCGTATTGACGAATTTTATCGAGGCACCAGACTTGCTCAAATGAAAATGCTCAAATTGAATGAAAGTTGCGTACATATCTGAGGATCACTCACGTAAATTGGCATAATTTTCTGAGTTACCTACAGAGAAAACAGCCCAGATTCGTGACATCAAAGAAATCTGTTTCTGCGCAGTAATCCAAATCTAGTATGAACTTTACTATCAACGACTTTACTTGGCACAAAAAAACACTAAACTAAGATAAGGAGAGGTTGCTACAGTAGTAAACAACTTCCAAGACACAAAATAAAAACAAAGTACTGTAGTAAAAACATGGGTTGTCTCCCATAAGCGCTTTTCTTTAACGCCTTTCAGCTAGGCGCAGAAAGTGTGTATCAAGTATTATCAAGAGACGAAGTGTCAACATCATAATTTGTTCTAATAATAATATCAAAAGGTAACTTCATTCTATTTCTAGGGAAGTGTTCCATACCTTTCTTGAGAGGAAATTGATATTTTATATTACCTTCCTTCATATCAATGATAGCACCAACGGTTCGAAGAAAAGGTCTTCCCAATATGATGGGACAAGATGCATTGCATTCTATATCCAAGACAACAAAATCAACGGGGACAAGGTTATTGTTAACGGTAATGCGAACATTATCAACTTTCCCCAAAGGTTTCTTTGTAGAATGATCAGCAAGATTAACATCCAAATAACAATTTTTCAGCGGTGGCAAGTCAAGCATATTATAGATTTTCTTAGGCATAACAGAAATACTTGCACCAAGATCACATAAAGCATTACAATCAAAATCTTTAACCTTCATCTTAATGATGGGCTCCCAACCATCCTCTAGCTTTCTAGGAATAGAGGCTTCGCGCTCTAGTTTCTCTTCTCTAGCTTTTATGAGAGCATTTGTAATATGTTGCGTGAAAACCAAATTTATAGCACTAGCTTTGGGAGTTTTAGCAAGTTTTTGTAAGAATTTTATAACTTCAGAGATGTGGCAATCATCAAAATCTAAATCATTATGAGCTACAGCAATGGGATCATCATCCCCAATGTTGGAAAAAATTTCAGCAGTTTTATCACAAGCAATTTCAGCAGTTTTAACAATTTCAGGCAGTTTCTCGCGCTTTGCATTAGAAGTGGAAACATTGCTAACACCAATTATTTTATTATTATTAGTAGGAGGTGCAGCAACATGTGTAGCATTAGCATTACTAGTGGTGGTAATAGTCCAAACTTTAGCTACATTTTTCTCTTTAGCTAGTTTTTCATTTTCTTCTCTATCCCACCTAGCACGCAATTCAGCCATCAATCTTATATTCTCATTAATTCTAACTTGGATGGCATTTGCTGTAGTAACAATTTTATTTTCTATATCCTCAGGTTTAGCAGCCATTTTATTAATTAAAGAAGATTGTGACGCAGACATATATGAGATTCGGTTTTCAGCATTCGCAAGTTTAGTTTGCAACCCAGAGATTTCCATATTCAGATTTTCAAGTTGATTTCCTATATTCTTCAACAAGGTAGATTTCTCATTCATAGTTTTAGTAAACAATTTATTTTGCTCATATTGTGATTGCATAAACTTCTTGGTGGATCTTTCAATTTCTAACATCTTTTCCTCATTAGGTGAAGCGTATCTACCATAAGAGTTACCATTAGCAGGATATGGCATAGAGTTATTGTAATTGTTATTCTTAATGAAATTCACATCAACATAATCTTTTTGAGCAGCCAACGAAGCTAACGGAACATTATTAGGATCGACATTAGTCCTACCATTCACAAGCATAGACATAATAGCATCAATCTTATCACTCAAGGAAGAGGTTTCTTCGACATAATTTACCTTCTTACCTTGTGGAGCTCTTTCCGTGTGCCATTCAGAGTAGTTGATCGTCATATTATCAAGAAGCTTTGTTGCTTCACCAAGAGTGATGGACATAAAGGTACCTCCAGCAGCTGAATCCAATAGGTTCCGCGAAGAAAAATTTAGTCCTGCATAGAAGGTTTGGATGATCATCCAAGTAGTCAGTCCATGGGTTGGGCAATTTTTAACCAGAGATTTCATTCTTTCCCATGCTTGTGCAACATGCTCAGTATCTAATTGTTTAAAATTCATTATGCTACTCCTCAAAGATATAATTTTAGTAGGGGGATAATATCTACCAATAAAAGCATCCTTGCATTTAGTCCATGAATCAATACTATTCTTAGGCAGAGATAGCAACCAATCTTTAGCTCTTCCTCTTAATGAAAAAGGGAACAATTTTAATTTTATAATGTCACCATCTACATCTTTATATTTTTGCATTTCACATAGTTCAACAAAATTATTAAGATGGGCAGCAGCATCACCAGAACTAACACCAGAAAATTGCTCTCGCATAACAAGATTCAGTAAAGCAGGTTTAATTTCAAAGAATTCTGCTGTAGTAGCAGGTGGAGCAATAGGTGTACATAAGAAATCATTATTATTTGTGGTTGTGAAGTCACACAACTTAGTATTTTCAGGAGTACCCATTTTAGCAGTAGTAAATAAAGCAAACTAGATAAAGTAAATGCAAGTAACTAATTTTTTTTTGTGTTTTTGATATAGCAAACGAGATAGCAAATAAAGTAAAACTAGCAACTAATTTTTTTGTATTTTGATTTAGTGCAACAAACAAGGTAGTAAATAAAATAAAGCAAGACAAAAACAAAGTAAAGAGATTGGGAAGTGGAGACTCCCCTTGCAGCGTGTCTTGATCTCCCCGGCAACGGCGCCAGAAATTTGCTTGATGCGTGTGGTTGACACGTCCGTTGGGAACCCCAAGAGGAAGGTGTGATGCACACAGCGGCAAGTTTCCCTCAGTAAGAAACCAAGGTTTAATCGAACCAGTAGGAGTCAAGAAGCACGTTGAAGGTTGATGGCGGCGGGATGTAGTGCGGCGCAACACCAGATTCGGCGCCAACGTGGAACCTGCACAACACAACCAAAGTACTTTGCCCCAACGAAACAGTGAGGTTGTCAATCTCACCGGCTTGCTGTAACAAAGGATTAGATGTATAGTGTGGATGATGATTGTTTGCAGAAAACAGTAGAACAGTATTGCAGTAGATTGTATTTCAGTATAGAGATTTGGACCGGGGTCCACAGTTCACTAGAGGTGTCTCTCCCATAAGATAAACAGCATGTTGGGTGAACAAATTACAGTTGGGCAATTGACAAATAAAGAGGGCATGACCATGCACATACATATTATGATGAGTATAGTGAGATTTAATTGGGCATTACGACAAAGTACATAGACCGCTATCCAGCATGCATCTATGCCTAAAAAGTCCACCTTCAGGTTATCATCCGAACCCCCTCCAGTATTAAGTTGCTAACAACAGACAATTGCATTAAGTATTGCGCGTAATGTAATCAGTGACTACATCCTCGAACATAGCACCAATGTTTTATCCCTAGTGGCAACAGCACATCCATAACCTTAGAGGTTCTTGTCACTCCTCCAGATTCACGGAGACATGAACCCACTATCGAGCATAAATACTCCCTCTTGGAGTTACTAGCATCAACTTGGCCAGAGCATCTACTAATAACGGAGAGCATGCAAGATCATAAACAACACATAGACATAACTTTGATAATCAACATAACAAGTATTCTCTATTCATCGGATCCCAACAAACGCAACATATAGAATTACAGATAGATGATCTTGATCATGTTAGGCAGCTCACAAGACCCGACAATTAAGCATAATGGGGAGAAGACAACCATCTAGCTACTGCTATGGACCCATAGTCCAGGGGTAGACTACTCACACATCACTCCGGAGGCGACCATGGCGGCGTAGAGTCCTCCGGGAGATGAATCCCCTCTCCGGCAGGGTGCCGGAGGCGATCTCCTAAATCCCCCAAGATGGGATTGGCGGCGGCGGCGTCTCTGGAAGGTTTTCCGTATCGTGGCTCTCGGTACTGGGGGTTTCGCGACGGAGGCTTTAAGTAGGCGGAAGGGCAGGTCAGGGGGCCACACGAGGGGCCCACACTATAGGTCGGCGCGGCCAAGGGCTAGGCCGCGCCGCCCTAGGGTTTGGCCGCCTCGTGGCCCCACTTCGTCTCCTCTTCGGTCTTCTGGAAGCTTCGTGGCAAAATAGGACCCTGGGCGTTGATTTCGTCCAATTCCGAGAATATTTCATTACTAGGATTTCTGAAACCAAAAACAGCAGAAAACAGCAACTGGCACTTCGGCATCTTGTTAATAGGTTAGTTCCAGAAAATGCACGAATATGACATAAAGTGTGCATAAAACATGTAGATATCATCAATAATGTGGCATGGAACATAAGAAATTATCGATACGTCGGAGACGTATCAGTGATGTGAGGATCACATGTGTTCACGGAGTGTTAATGCTTTCCTCCGGTACTCTATTAAAAGGAGTACCTAAATATCCAGTAGATTCCCTTGAGGCCCGGCTGCCACCGGCTGGTAGGACAAAAGATGTTGTGCAAGTTTCTCATTGCGAGCACGTACGACTATAATTGGAACACATGCCTATTGATTGCTTTGTACTTGGACTCCGTTTTATTATTATCTGCAAATGCCCTGCTATGATTGTTACATGAGTTTCTCTCATCCATGCAACGCCCGTTATCCGTCCCCGTGCCTACAGTATTTTAATCCTGCTGTTTACTATAATCACTACTGCTGTCTCTGTTACTCTGCTGCTGTTATTTCACTACTGCTACTGCGAGCAAGTCTGTTTCCAGGTGCAGCTGAATTGACAACTCCGTTGTTAAGGCTTTCAAGTATTCTTTGTCTCCCCTTGTGTCGAATCAATAAATTGGGTTATACTACCCGCGAAGACTGCTGCGATCCCCTATACTTGTGGGTCATCAAGACTGTTTTCTGGCGCCGTTGCCGGGGAGCATAGCTTTATTTGGAAGTTCACTTGGATTGATATTGTTCGCTGCAAATTCTCCATCATGGGTAAACCTCGCGATTCTAAAGTCGCCATATTACCATCCACTACAAGAAAAGGTACAACTCTGAGTACCTCTGCTACACTTGATTCACCATCTGTGATAAGTCAACTTGTTTCACCGCCGCAAGCTTCACTTGCTGGTACTTCTGTTGAATCTGAAAATTCTCATAATATTGATAATGTTTCTGCTGTGCTTGATGATAGTGGTTCATTGGGATCCTTTCTAGATGCTACAATTGCTAGGTCTAGACAAATTGAAAATGCTGAAACTCCTAATGAAAATGCCACTACACCTGTTAATTCACCTGAACTTGATTATTCTAGTGATGATCCTGATGAAGATTATGTGGAGCTTAATGATGATTTTATTAATAGATGCAATGCTACTGCTGATGCAAGAAAAATTTAAAAGTTTCTCACACAATATACTGTTAGACATAAGCTATCTCCTGATCCTAAATTTGCCACATCTCCTATATGTATTAAGGATAAAGATTATGATTTTTCTCTTGATCTATCTCATATAGCTATTGTAGAGAAAGCACCCTTTTGTGGTACTGAAAAAGAAAGTGCTGTAGAGCACATGATTGAACTTTCTTCTATGAGTAGCTTGTTTTCTGATGATGTCAAGATGCGTACTTACTTTGTCGCTAAAAATTTTCCTTTCTCATTAAAGGATGATGCTAAAACTTGGTATAATAATTTGCCTCCTGGTTCTATTAAAAGTCCAACTGAGCTGCGTGATGTTTTCTTTCGAAAATACTTTCCTGCTAGTGCTCAACATGTTGCTTTACAGAAAATTTATAGGTTTGACCAGGGAGATGAAGAGAAATTGCCTGAGGCATGGGCAAGATTTTGTTCTCTTATCAGAGCTCGACCTGGACATGATTTAGAGAAGAATGATCTACTTGATATATTTTATAGTGGACTAACCATTGAATCTAGAGCATATTTGGATAGTTGTGTTGGTTGTGTTTTCAGGAAAAGAACTCAGCATTTAAGCTGAAGAATTATTGGCTAAAATAAGCCGGAATCATGATGATTGGAATACACCTGAACCAACTCCAACGCCAATATTGAAGAAGAGGGGTTTAATTGAATTGAATGATGAAGATATGAGGGAAGCCAAGAAGTCTCTCAAGGAGAAAGGTATTAAATCCGAAGATGTGAAGAATCTACCTCCCATAGAGGATATATGTGAGATAATTCCCCCTTCACCCATGATGTCGAGGGTACTCCTCGTCAATGCCCTCCGATAGGGGCTTAGGGTTGACGGAATCCTGTAGGCTGACACGAGACATCGGTTCACAGACAAGCGGGGAGAGCAATTTACCCAGGTTCGGGGCCCTCGATGAGGTAAAACCCTTACGTCCTGCCTGTCTGTTCTTTGATTATGAAAATAATGGGTTACAATGGGGTGCCGAATAGTTCGGCTGAGATCTAGGCGAGATTGCTGTTGCTAGGGTTACCTAGCTCTAAGCTTTTCCTGGCTAAGATTGCTAAGATTGTTCGTGTCCTTCGGCAGCCCCTCTCCTGCCCTTTATATAGGAGGCCAGGTCTCAAGAGGTCTAACCGAATACGACTAGATTTACAGTAGTTTAGATCCAATCTTTCCTTGTTTGTTCGCTTCCTTGTCTTGCTCGTCAAGGGATCTTCTGGTGCGCCGACCTAGTGGCCCATCTAGCCTTCGGGTGTCTTCATGGGCCTCCAGTTGGTCAATACAGGATAGGGTAACGTCGGTTACTCGAAGGGTAATGCCCACGTCAGTAGCCCCCGAGTGTCTAGCCGAAGATAATTCGGGTAGAGACTAATGCATGCCCTCTCATGATATTCTTCTCCTTCATTATCCTTATTCATCTTGATTATGCTTCATCTTCCTTTTATTGGGTGCGCGTCAGCGCTCCCGATGGGAGTAGCCCCCGAGTCTAGGTACGGATGTTTGCAATCCGTGCGTAGACACAAGTTGTACTACTCGAATACTTTCCTCTGCCGAGTTTTTCATAAGGCTTCATAGGTCATTGATGTCTACGCACCCTCCTTTTCCTGTAGACAGTGTTGGGCCTCCAAGAGCAGAGGTTTGTAGAACAGCAGCAAGTTTTCCCTTAAGTGGATCACCCAAGGTTTATCGAACTCAGGGAGGAAGAGGTCAAAGATATCCCTCTCATGCAACCCTGCAACCACAAAGCAAGAAGTCTCTTGTGTCCCCAACACACCTAATAGGTGCACTAGTTCGGCGAAGAGATAGTGAAATACAGGTGGTATAAATAAGTAGTAGCAACGGCACCAGAAAAGTGCTTTGCCCAGGACAGTAAACAAGCAGTAGTAACGCAGCAGTAGTAACGCAGTGAAACAGTAAACAAGCAGCGATAGCAGTATTTAGGAACAAGGCCTAGGGATCATACTTTCACTAGTGGACACTCTCAACATTGATCACATAACAGAATAGATAAATGCATGATACGTCTCCGACGTATCGATAATTTCTTGTGTTCCATGCCACATTATTGATGATATCTACATGTTTTATGCACACTTTATGTCATATTCGTGCATTTTCTGGAACTAACCTATTAACAAGATGCCGAAGTGCCGATTCTTTGTTTCTGCTGTTTTTGGTTTCAGAAATCCTAGTAACGAAATATTCTCGGAATTGGACGAAATCAACGCCCAGGGTCCTATTTTGCCACGAAGCTTCCAGAAGACCGAAGAGGAGACGAAGTGGGGCCACGAGGCGGCCACACCCTAGGGCGGCGCGGCCCAGGCCCTAGCCGCGCCGACCTGTAGTGTGGGGCCCTCGTGTGGCCCCCTGACCTGCCCTTCCGCCTACTTAAAGCCTCCGTCACGAAACCCCCAGTACCGAGAGCCACGATACGGAAAACCTTCCAGAGACACCGCCGCCGCCAATCCCATCTCGGGGGATTTAGGAGATCACCTCCGGCACCCTGCCGGAGAGGGGAATCATCTCCCGGAGGACTCTACGCCGCCATGGTCGCCTCCGGAGTGATGTGTGAGTATTCTACCCCTGGACTATGGGTCCATAGCAGTAGCTAGATGGTTGTCTTCTCCCCATTGTGCTTAATTGTCGGGTCTTGTGAGCTGCCTAACATGATCAAGATCATCTATCTGTAATTCTATATGTTGCGTTTGTTGGGATCCGATGAATAGAGAATACTTGTTATGTTGATTATCAATTTATATCTATGTGTTGTTTATGATCTTGCATGCTCTCCGTTACTAGTAGATGCTCTGGCCAAGTAGATGCTTGTAACTCCAAGAGGGAGTATTTATGCTCGATAGTGGGTTCATGTCTCCGTGAATCTGGGGAAGTGACAGAAATCTCTAAGATTATGGATGTGCTGTTGCCACTAGGGATAAAACATTGGTGCTATGTTCGAGGATGTAGTTACTGATTACATTACGCGCAATACTTAATGCAATTGTCTGTTGTTAGCAACTTAATACTGGAGGGGGTTCGGATGATAACCTGAAGGTGGACTTTTTAGGCATAGATGCATGCTGGATAGCGGTCTATGTACTTTGTCGTAATGCCCAATTAAATCTCACTATACTCATCATAATATGTATGTGCATGGTCATGCCCTCTTTATTTGTCAATTGCTCAACTGTAATTTGTTCACCCAACATGCTGTTTATCTTATGGGAGAGACACCTCTAGTGAACTGTGGACCCCGGTCCAATTCTCTATACTGAAATACAATCTACTGCAATACTGTTCTACTATTTTCTGCAAACAATCATCATCCACACTATACATCTAATCCTTTGTTACAGCAAGCCGGTGAGATTGACAACCTCGCTGTTTCATTGGGGCAAAGTACTTGGTTTGTGTTGTGCAGGTTCCACGTTGGCGCCGGAATCTCTGGTGTTGCGCCGCACTACATCCCGCCGCCATCAACCTTCAACGTGCTTCTTGACTCCTACTGGTTCGATTAAACCTTGGTTTCTTACTGAGGGAAACTTGCCGCTGTGCGCATCACACCTTCCTCTTGGGGTTCCCAACGGACGTGTCAACTACACGCATCAAGCAAATTTCTGGCGCCGTTGCCGGGGAGATCAAGACACGCTGCAAGGGGAGTCTCCACTTCCCAATCTCTTTACTTTGTTTTTGTCTTGCTTAGTTTTATTTACTACTTTGTTTGCTGCATTATATCAAAACACAAAAAAATTAGTTGCTAGTTTTACTTTATTTGCTATCTTGTTTGCTATATCAAAAACACAAAAAAATTAGTAACTTGCATTTACTAGTTTGCTTTATTTACTGTCTTGCACTTTATATTAAAAATACAAAAAAATTAGTTACTTTTGTTACCATGTCTAGCTCTGAACCTGTTACTTCTTCGCCTGAAGAATTAGTCTTCACTTTTAAACAAGGGGATGAGGAGAGTTTTAAGGATGCTTGGTCTAGAATTTTTACTTCTTATCGTAAAACTGAACCTCAAATGACTCTAAGTTTGCTCCTTAGTAATTTTTATTTTGGTCTTATGATTCGTTATAGATATGCTTTGGATGCTTTAGTGGGAGGAGATTTCCTTCATTGCAATGGGGATCAAGCTTTTAATGTCATAAAGAAGTTGGTTGCATCACATGATTCAGCTAATAACTTTGATTCAGCCCTTATTAGCATTTATAATAGATTAAACAATCTCGAGATAAGTACATCTCGCTTGGATGACAACTATCACCATGTTCGTAATCGTCTTGAACAAGTTTTAGTGAACTCTAAACTTTCATTATGGGATCCTACTGTTAAAATTGTTATCGGTGATCGAACTCTTCGTGCCAACTGTGATATTATGTTTGAATTTTGCCTTATACCTGAGAGCATTTATAAATCTTTGAAACTTTGGGGAGTTGATGAAGGAGGAGAAGAAATAACTCTCATTGATAACTCTGTTATAATTCCTAAGGGAATAGCCGCAGGTGTGCATACAACCATTCTTGGAAGAACAATATCCATTGATTATCTTGTTATTGAATGTGTAGGGACAGGAAAAATCACACTCGGAAGATCCCTGCTGAAACTATTGGGAGCAGTCATTGATGTGGGAGAAGGCACCCTGGAATTCACCTCTACACCGGGGGGAAATCATATATTTCCTAAATCAAAGGGAAAGAAAAACAACAAGAAAGGTAAGGGTAAAGCCCAAGGTAAGGTCGACACACCATCTCTTGATAATACTTGATACACACTTTCTGCGCCTAGCTGAAAGGCGTTAAAGAAAAGCGCTTATGGGAGACAACCCATGTTTTTACTACAGTACTTTGTTTTTATTTTGTGTCTTGGAAGTTGTTTACTACTGTAGCAACCTCTCCTTATCTTAGTTTAGTGTTTTGTTGTGCCAAGTAAAGTCGTTGATAGTAAAGTTCATACTAGATTTGGATTACTGCGCAGAAACAGATTTCTTTGCTGTCACGAATCTGGGCAAAATTCTCTGTAGGTAACTCAGAAAATTATGCCAATTTACGTGAGTGATCCTCAGATATGTACGCAACTTTCATTCAATTTGGGCATTTTCATTTGAGCAAGTCTGGTGCCTCGATAAAATTCATCAATACGAACTGTTCTGTTTTGACAGATTCTGCCTTTTATTTCGCATTGCCTCTTTTGCTATGTTGGATGAATTTCTTTGATCCATTAATGTCCAGTAGCTTTATGCAATGTCCAGAAGTGTTAAGAATGATTGTGTCACCTCTGAACATGTTAATTTTTATTGTGCACTAACCCTCTAATGAGTTGTTCTAAGTTTGGTGTGGAGGAAGTTTTCAAGGATCAAGAGAGGGAGATGATACAACATGATCAAGGAGAGTGAAAGCTCTAAGCTTGGGGATGCCCCGGTGGTTCACCCCTGCATATATCAAGAAGACTCAAGCGTCTAAGCTTGGGGATGCCCAAGGCATCCCCTTCTTCATCGACAACATTATCAGGTTCCTCCCCTGAAACTATATTTTTATTCCATCACATCTTATGTGCTTTTCTTGGAGCGTCGGTTTGTTTTTGTTTTTGTTTTGTTTGAATAAATGGATCCTAGCATTCACTTTGTGGGAGAGAGACACGCTCCGCTGTAGCATATGGACAAGTATGTCCTTAGGCTCTACTCATAATATTCATGGCGAAGTTTCTTCTTCGTTAAATTGTTATATGGTTGGAATTGGAAAATGATACATGTAGTAAATTGCTAAAATGTCTTGGATAATGTGATACTTGGCAATTGTTGTGCTCATGTTTAAGCTCTTGCATCATATGCTTTGCACCCATTAATGAAGAAATACATAGAGCATGCTAAAATTTGGTTTGCATATTTGGTCTCTCTAAAGTCTAGATAATTTCTAGTATTGAGTTTGAACAACAAGGAAGACGGTGTAGAGTCTTATAATGTTTATAATATGTCTTTTATGTGAGTTTTGCTGCACCGCTTCATCCTTGTGTTTGTTTCAAATAGCCTTGCTAGCCTAAACCTTGTATCGAGAGGGAATACTTCTCATGCATCCAAAATCCTTGAGCCAACCACTATGCCATTTGTGTCCACCATACCTACCTACTACATGGTATTTCTCCGCCATTCCAAAGTAAATTGCTTGAGTGCTACCTTTAAATTTCTATTCTCCACCTTTACAATATATAGCTCATGGGACAAATAGCTTAAAAACTATTGTGGTATTGAATATGTACTTATGCACTATATCTCTTATTAAGTTGCTTGTTGTGCGATAACCATGTTTCTGGGGACGCCATCAACTATTCTTTGTTGAATATCATGTGAGTTGCTATGCATGTCCGTCTTGTCTGAAGTAAGAGAGATCTACCACCTTAATGGTTGGAGCATACATATTGTTAGAGAAGAACATTGGGCCGCTAACTAAAGCCATGATTCATGGTGGAAGTTTCAGTTTTGGACATATATCCTCAATCTCATATGAGAAAAATAATTGTTGCTACATGCTTATGCATAAAAGAGGAGTCCATTATCTGTTGTCTATGTTGTCCCGGTATGGATGTCTAAGTTGAGAATAATCAATAGCGAGAAATCCGATGCGAGCTTTCTCCTTAGACCTTTGTACAGGCGGCATGGAGGTACCCCATTGTGACACTTGGTTAAAACATGTGTATTGCGATGATCCGGTAGTCCAAGCTAATTAGGACAAGGTGCGGGCACTATTAGTATACTATGCATGAGGCTTGCAACTTGTAAGATATAATTTACATAACTCATATGCTTTATTACTACCGTTGACAAAATTGTTTCATGTTTTCAAAATCAAAGCTCTAGCACAAATATAGCAATCGATGCTTTTCCTCTATCGAGGACCATTCTTTTACTTTTATTGTTGAGTCAGTTCACCTATTTCTCTCCACCTCAAGAAGCAAACACTTGTGTGAACTGTGCATTGATTCCTACATACTTGCATATTGCACTTATTATATTACTCTATGTTGACAATATCCATGGGATATACATGTTATAAGTTGAAAGCAACCGCTGAAACTTAATCTTCCTTTGTGTTGCTTCAATGCTTTTACTTTGAATTATTGCTTTATGAGTTAACTCTTATGCAAGACTTATTGATGCTTGTCTTGAAGTACTATTCATGAAAAGTCTTTGCTATATGATTCACTTGTTTACTCATGTCATATACATTGTTTTGATCGCTGCATTCACTACATATGCTTTACAAATAGTATGATCAAGGTTATGATGGCATGTCACTCCAGAAATTATCTTTGTTATCGTTTTACCTGCTCGGGACGAGCAGAACTAAGCTTGGGGATGCTGATACGTCTTCGACGTATCGATAATTTCTTGTGTTCCATGCCACATTATTGATGATATCTACATGTTTTATGCACACTTTATGTCATATTCGTGCATTTTCTGGAACTAACCTATTAACAAGATGCCGAAGTGCCGATTCTTTGTTTTCTGCTGTTTTTGGTTTCAGAAATCCTAGTAACGAAATATTCTCGGAATTGGACGAAATCAACGCCCAGGGTCCTATTTTGCCACGAAGCTTCCAGAAGACCGAAGAGGAGACGAAGTGGGGCCACGAGGCGGCCACACCCTAGGGCGGCGCGGCCCAGGCCCTGGCCGCGCCGACCTGTAGTGTGGGGCCCTCGTGTGGCCCCCTGACCTGCCCTTCCGCCTACTTAAAGCCTCCGTCGCGAAACCCCCAGTACCGAGAGCCACGATACGGAAAACCTTCCAGAGACGCCGCCGCCGCCAATCCCATCTTGGGGGATTTAGGAGATCGCCTCCGGCACCCTGCCGGAGAGGGGATTCATCTCCCGGAGGACTCTACGCCGCCATGGTCGCCTCCGGAGTGATGTGTGAGTAGTCTACCCCTGGACTATGGGTCCATAGCAGTAGCTAGATGGTTGTCTTCTCCCCATTGTGCTTAATTGTCCGGTCTTGTGAGCTGCCTAACATGATCAAGATCATCTATCTGTAATTCTATATGTTGCGTTTGTTGGGATCCGATGAATAGAGAATACTTGTTATGTTGATTATCAATTTATATCTATGTGTTGTTTATGATCTTGCATGCTCTCCGTTACTAGTAGATGCTCTGGCCAAGTAGATGCTTGTAACTCCAAGAGGGAGTATTTATGCTCGATAGTGGGTTCATGTCTCCGTGAATCTGGGGAAGTGACAGAAATCTCTAAGATTATGGATGTGCTGTTGCCACTAGGGATAAAACATTGGTGCTATGTTCGTGGATGTAGTTACTGATTACATTACGCGCAATACTTAATGCAATTGTCTGTTGTTAGCAACTTAATACTGGAGGGGGTTCGGATGATAACCTGAAGGTGGACTTTTTAGGCATAGATGCATGCTGGATAGCGGTCTATGTACTTTGTCGTAATGCCCAATTAAATCTCACTATACTCATCATAATATGTATGTGCATGGTCATGCCCTCTTTATTTGTCAATTGCCCAACTGTAATTTGTTCACCCAACATGCTGTTTATCTTATGGGAGAGACACCTCTAGTGAACTGTGGACCCCGGTCCAATTCTCTATACTGAAATACAATCTACTGCAATACTTGTTTTACTGTTTTCTGCAAACAATCATCTTCCACACAATACGGTTAATCCTTTGTTACAGCAAGCCGGTGAGATTGACAACCTCACTGTTTCGTTGGGGCAAAGTACTTTGGTTGTGTTGTGCAGGTTCCACGTTGGCGCCGGAATCTCTGGTGTTGCGCCGCACTACATCCCGCCGCCATCAACCTTCAACGTGCTTCTTGACTCCTACTGGTTCGATTAAACCTTGGTTTCTTACTGAGGGAAACTTGCCGCTGTGCGCATCACACCTTCCTCTTGGGGTTCCCAACGGACGTGTCAACTACACGCATCAATGCATACTCTACACTCTTGTTGGATGATGAACACCATTGCGTAGGATTACACGAACCCTCAATGCCGGAGTTAACAAGCTCCACAATTCATTGTTCATATTTAAATAACCTTAGAGTGCATGAAAGATCAACACGACTAAACCAAGTACTAACATAGCATGCACACTGTCACCTTCACACTATGTAGGAGGAATAGATCACATCAATACCATCATAGCAATAGTTAACTTCATAATCTACAAGAGATCATAATCATAGCCTACGCCAAGTACTAACACGGATGCACACACTGTCACCATTACACCGTGCAGGAGGAATAAACTACTTTAATAACATCACTAGAGTAGCACATAGATGAATTGTGATACAAAACACGTTGCAATCATAAAGAGATATAAATAAGCACTTCACTATGCCATTCATAACAGTGAATAAGTATTCTGTGAAATATAGCCTAAGAGACCCACACGGTGCACACACTGTCACCTTTACACACGTGGGACAAGGAGTCTCCGGAGATCACATAAGTAAAATTCACTTGACTAGCATAACGACATCTAGATTACAAGCATCATCATATGAATCTCAATCATGTAAGGCAGCTCATGAGATTATTGTATTGAAGTACATAGGAGAGAGATGAACCACATAGCTACCGGTACAGCCCCGAGCCTCGATGGAGAACTACTCCCTCCTCATGGGAGACAGCAGCGGTGATGAAGATGGCGGTGGTGTCGATGGAGAAGCCTTCCGGGGGCACTTCCCCGTCCCGGCGGCGTGCCGGAACAGAGACTCCTGTCCCCCAGATCTTGGCTTCGCGATGGCGGCGGCTCTGGAAGGTTTCTCGTACCGTGGCTTTTCCGTGTCGAGATTTTAGGTCTGGGACCTTTATATAGGCGAAGAGGCGGCGTCAGGAGGTCGAAGGGGCGACCACACTATAGGGGGGCGCGGGCCCCCCTTGGCCGCGCCAGCCTAGGGTTTGGTGGGCCTGTGCCCCCTCTCTGGCGGTTCTCGGGTGTTATGGATACTTCCGGGCAAAATAGGAACCTGGGCGTTGATTTCGTCCGATTCTGAGAATATTTCTTTACTAGGATTTCTGAAACCAAAAACAGCAGAAAACAGGAACTGGCCCTTCGGCATCTTGTTAATAGGTTAGTTCCAGAAAATGCACGAATATGACATAAAGTGTGCATAAAACATGTAGATATCATCAATAATGTGGCATGGAACATAAGAAATTATCGATACGTCGGAGACGTATCAGCATCCCCAAGCTTAGTTTCTGCTCGTCCCGAGCAGGTAAACGATAACAAAGATAATTTCTGAAGTGACATGCCATCATAACCTTGATCATACTATTGTAAGCACATGTAATGAATGCAGCGATCAAAACAATGGTTAATGACATGAGTAAACAAATGAATCATATAGCAAAGACTTTTCATGAATAGTACTTTCAAGACAAGCATCAATAAGTCTTGCATAAGAGTTAACTCATAAAGCAAAAATTCAAAGTAAAGGCATTGAAGCAACACAAAGGAAGATGAAGTTTCAGCGGTTGCTTTCAACTTGTAACATGTATATCTCATGGATATTGTCAACATAGAGTAATATAATAAGTGCAATATGCAAATATGTAGGAATCAATGCACAGTTCACACAAGTGTTTGCTTCTTGAGATGGAGAGAAATAGGTGAACTGACTCAACAATAAAAGTAAAAGAATGGTCCTTCAAAGAGGAAAGCATCGATTGCTATATTTGTGCTAGAGCTTTGATTTTGAAAACATATAGAGAGCATAAAAGTAAAATTTTGAGAGGTGTTTGTTGTTGTCAACGAATGGTAGTGGGCACTCTAACCCCCCTTGCCAGACAAACCTTCAAAGAGCGGCTCCCATTTTATTTTATTTTTGGGTGGCACTCCTTCCAACCTTTCTTTCACAAACCATGGCTAACCGAATCCTCGGGTGCCTGCCAACAATCTCATACCATGAAGGAGTGCCTTTTTATTTTAGTTTTATTATGATGACACTCCTCCCCACCTTTGCTTTCTCAAGCCATGGCTAACCGAATCCTTCGGGTGCCGTCCAATAATCACATACCATGGAGGAGTGTCTATTTTTTTGTTAATTAATTTGGGACTGGGAATCCCATTGCCAGCTCTTTTTGCAAAATTATTGGATAAGCGGATGAAGCCACTAGTCCATTGGTGAAAGTTGCCCAACAAGATTGAAAGATAAACACCACATACTTCCTCATGAGCTATAAAACATTGACACAAATCAGAGGTAATAAATTTTTGAATTGTTTAAAGGTAGCACTCAAGCAATTTACTTTGGAATGGCGGAGAAATACCATGTAGTAGGTAGGTATGGTGGACACAAATGGCATAGTGGTTGGCTCAAGTATTTGGATGCATGAGAAGTATTCCCTCTCGATACAAGGTTTAGGCTAGCAAGGTTTATTTGAAACAAACACAAGGATGAAACAGTGCAGCAAAACTCACATAAAAGACATATTGAAAACATTATAAGACTCTACACCATCTTCCTTGCTGTTCAAACTCAATACTAGAAATTATCTAGACCTTAGAGAGACCAAATATGCAAACCAAATTTTAGCATGCTCTATGTATTTCTTCATTAATGGGTGCAAAGCATATGATGCAAGAGCTTAAACATGAGCACAACAATTGCCAAGTATCACATTATCCAAGACATTTTAGCAAATTACTACATGTATCATTTTCCAATTCCAACCATATAACCATTTAACGAAGAAGAAACTTCGCCATGAATATTATGAGTAGAGCCTAAGGACATATTTGTCCATATGCTACAGCAGAGCGTGTCTCTCTCCCACAAATGAATGCTAGGATCCATTTTATTCAAACAAAACAAAAACAAAAGCACACAGACGCTCCAAGCAAAGTACATAAGATGTGACCGAATAAAAATATAGTTTCAAGAGAAGGAACCTGATAATTTGTCGATGAAGAAGGGGATGCCTTGGGCATCCCCAAGCTTAGATGCTTGAGTCTTCTTGAAATATGCAGGGGTGAACCACCGGGGCATCCCCAAGCTTAGAGCTTTCACTCTTCTTGATCATAGTATATCATCCTCCTCTCTTGACCCTTGAAAACTTCCTCCACACCAAACTCGAAACAAACTCATTAGAGGGTTAGTGCATAATCAAAAATTCACATGTTCAGAGGTGACACAATCATTCTTAACACTTCTGGACATTGCACAAAGCTACTGGAAGTCAATGGAATCGAAAAATCCATCAAGCATATCAAAACAGACAATGCGAAATAAAAGGGAGAATCTGTCAAAATAGAACAGTTCGTATTGACTAATTTTATTGAGTCACCAGACTTGCTCAAATGAAAATGCTCAAATTGAATGAAAGTTGCGTACATATCTGAGGATCACTCACGTAAATTGGCATAATTTTCTGAGTTACCTACAGAGAATTTTGCCCAGATTCGTGATAGCAAAGAAATCTATTTCTGCGCAGTAATCCAAATCTAGTATGAACTTTACTATCAACGACTTTACTTGGCACAACAAAACATTAAACTAAGATAAGGAGAGGTTGCTACAGTAGTAAACAACTTCCAAGACTCAAAATAAAATAAAGGTACTGTAGCAAAATAAACACATGGGTTATCTTCCAAGAAGTTCTTTCTTTATAGCCATTAAGATGGGCTCAGCAGTTTTAATGATGCACTCGCAAGAAATAGTATTTGAAGCAAAAAGAGAGCATCAAGAGGAAAATTCAAAACACATTTAAGTCTAACATGCTTCCTATGCATAGGAATCTTGTAAATAAACAAGTTCATGAATAGCAAAGTGACAAGCATAGGAAGATAAAACACGTGTAGTTTCAAAAATTTCAGCACATAGAGAGGTGTTTTAGTAACATGAAAATTTCTACAACCATATTTTCCTCTCTCATAATAATTTTCAGTAGCATCATGAGCAAACTCAACAATATAACTATCAAATAAAGCATTCTTATCATGAGTCTCATGCATAAAATTATTACTCTCCACATAAGCATAATCAATTTTATTAGTAATAGCGGGAGCAAATTCAACAAAGTAGCTATCATTATATATAGGAGGCATATTGTAATCATAATCAAATTCATCCTCCATAACCGGTGGCAACAAAAGACTACTATCATTATAATCATCATAAATAGGAGGCAAAGTATCATCAAAGTAAATTTCCTCCTCAATGCTTGCGGGACTAAAAAGATCATGCTCATCAAAGCCAGCTTCCCCAAGCTTAGAATTTTCCATAGCATTAGCAACAATAGTGTTCAAAGCATTCATATTAATAACATTCCCATTAGCATGCATATAAAGTTCCATGGGTTTTTTAATTCTCTCTTCAAACACATCATGTCCTAATTCAAGATAAAGTTCATAAAGATATCTCATATTTTTGTTGTTTTCCATTATGCCTAACTAGTGTAAACAAGAAACAAAAAGATGCAATTGCAGGATCTAAAGGAAATAGCTTTGAGCACAAACACAATGGCGCCAGAAAAGTACTGTTACTGGAACCGGAGTATGAGTGCCTTTTACCTTTCCTCCCCGGCAACGGCGCCAGAAAATAGCTTGATGTCTACGCACCCTCCTTTTCCTGTAGACAGTGTTGGGCCTCCAAGAGCAGAGGTTTGTAGAACAGCAGCAAGTTTTCCCTTAAGTGGATCACCCAAGGTTTATCGAACTCAGGGAGGAAGAGGTCAAAGATATCCCTCTCATGCAACCCTGCAACCACAAAGCAAGAAGTCTCTTGTGTCCCCAACACACCTAATAGGTGCACTAGTTCGGCGAAGAGATAGTGAAATACAGGTGGTATAAATAAGTAGTAGCAACGGCACCAGAAAAGTGCTTTGCCCAGGACAGTAAACAAGCAGTAGTAACGCAGCAGTAGTAACGCAGTGAAACAGTAAACAAGCAGCGATAGCAGTATTTAGGAACAAGGCCTAGGGATCATACTTTCACTAGTGGACACTCTCAACATTGATCACATAACAGAATAGATAAATGCATACTCTACACTCTTGTTGGATGATGAACACCATTGCGTAGGATTACACGAACCCTCAATGCCGGAGTTAACAAGCTCCACAATTCATTGTTCATATTTAAATAACCTTAGAGTGCATGAAAGATCAACACGACTAAACCAAGTACTAACATAGCATGCACACTGTCACCTTCACACTATGTAGGAGGAATAGATCACATCAATACCATCATAGCAATAGTTAACTTCATAATCTACAAGAGATCATAATCATAGCCTACGCCAAGTACTAACACGGATGCACACACTGTCACCATTACACCGTGCAGGAGGAATAAACTACTTTAATAACATCACTAGAGTAGCACATAGATGAATTGTGATACAAAACACATTGAAATCATAAAGAGATATAAATAAGCACTTCACTATGCCATTCATAACAATGAATAAGTATTCTGTGAAATATAGCCTAAGAGACCCACACGGTGCACACACTGTCACCTTTACACACGTGGGACAAGGAGTCTCCGGAGATCACATAAGTAAAATTCACTTGACTAGCATAACAACATCTAGATTACAAGCATCATCATATGAATCTCGATCAATCATGTAAGGCAGCTCATGAGATTATTGTATTGAAGTACATAGGAGAGAGATGAACCACATAGCTACCGGTACAGCCCCGAACCTCGATGGAGAACTACTCCCTCCTCATGGGAGACAGCAGCGGTGATGAAGATGGCGGTGGTGTCGATGGAGAAGCCTTCCGGGGGCACTTCCCCGTCCCGGCGGCGTGCCGGAACAGAGACTCCTGTCCCCCAGATCTTGGCTTCGCGATGGCGGCGGCTCTGGAAGGTTTCTCGTACCGTGGCTTTTCCATGTCGAGATTTTAGGTCTGGGACCTTTATATAGGCGAAGAGGCGGCGTCAGGAGGTCGAAGGGGCGACCACGCTATAGGGGGGCGCAGGCCCCCCTTGGCCGTGCCAGCCTAGGGTTTGGTGGGCCTGTGCCCCCTCTCTGGCGGTTCTCGGGTGTTATGGATGCTTCCGGGCAAAATAGGAACCTGGGCGTTGATTTCGTCCGATTCCGAGAATATTTCTTTACTAGGATTTCTGAAACCAAAAACAGCAGAAAACAGGAACTGGCCCTTCGGCATCTTGTTAATAGGTTAGTTCCAGAAAATGCACGAATATGACATAAAGTGTGCATAAAACATGTAGATATCATCAATAATGTGGCATGGAACATAAGAAATTATCGATACGTCGGAGACGTATCAGTCATCCGATATATTTTCTTTACGCAAAGGATAATGAGCAACGTGCCCAACTTTTGTTGGTTAACTGCCGATGGCAAAACAACATTACTCTACACAGAATCAAGTCCCCGGGCATGATCCTGGAGTGCAAAAAACTTTTTGCATGACGTACATCATGCACTCCCGATGGGAGTGTCTGGGTGTAATCACTTGAGTGCAGACTCAGTCCTTTTTCCTTCGACTGCTCACTCTATCGAGTTTTCCTTTTTATCGGGTGCGCGTCAGCGCTCCCGATGGGAGTAGCCCCCGAGTCCAGGTTCGGATACTTACAATCCGTGCGTGGACTCAAATCCTTCATCCGATGACTTTTTATATTTCCATAGAGTGCCTTTAATAATAATTTTTTTATATGACGTCACAGTTGTGGGCCAATTGATGGGATTTGACTTGACGTGTAACTGCTGTGGGCCAATTGATGGAACTTGACCTGACGGGCCCACCCTAGTTCTGCGCGGGCAGTTTTTAAGTTTTAACTAGTGCACGCGCGGCGATCGAGGCGTCTCCTCATTTTTCGCGCGTCGTGGGAGTAATGGGCCGCCGGTTCCACTGTTTCTTCTAATGCCACGTGTACAGTCAGATCTGCTCCTCTCCCCACGATGCTTTGTGGAGTTATGGCCACGTTTGGGCTCAAATTCTTACGGGATAAATAGGGAGCCTCTTTTCTTTTTAACTTTTACCCCGCTCACTGCTCATCTTCTCCCTCAAGCCTTCTGTCCTTCTGCCTCTCCATCAAAAGCTTCGTCCACCATGGGCAAGAAGAAGAGCGGCAGCACATCGGAGGCGGCCAAAGTTAGCCGCGACTGCAGCGCCTCTGCCATTACCAACCGCGACATCAACAAACTCCGCGCCCTCGGCTTCATCTCCGCATCTGAGGATGACGTTCGTCTCCCAGGTCAGGTTTCTCGCCCGAGTCCCCCAAAGGGCTTCACCGTCATGTTCGCCGCTTTCCTGTTCCGTGGCCTCTCTCTTCCGGCGCACGAGTTCCTTCGCTCCCTTCTTTTCTTCTATGGGATCCAGCTTTGGCAGCTGACCCCAAATTCCATCCTCCACCTTTCCATTTTTGTCACCGTTTGTGAAGCTTTCCTCGGCATTGAGCCCCACTGGGGCCTTTGGAGGAAGATCTTCTATGTGAAGCGTCACAATGATAGCAACGGCCCCCCCGTTGTTGGCGGCATTGGCTTTGTCGTCAGGAAGGAGGTCGATTACTTCGACTATCCGATGAAGGAATCCGTCCAGGGCTGGCGCAACAAATGGTTCTACCTTCGGGACCCTGTCGTTCCTGGGCGGCGTTCAAATCTTCCCATTTTTGACGATGTCTTGGTGACTCACAAGAAGAAATCTTGGAACAATGCCCTTTCTCCCGAAGAAAAGGCGACAGCCGATGAGCTATTCAAGCAAGTTGTCATTCTGAAGAATTCAGGAGGCATGACGATGCGCGGTACTGAAGTAGTTTCAGTGTTCCTGCAATGTCGAGTGCAGCCGCTGATGTCTCGCCCTCACCAGCTGTGGCTTTTCGCTGGCAAAAACGATAAGTCGAGGGTCAACTCTGCCGACATTTCGGCAGGTGAGCTCCAGAACGAAGTTCGTCGCCTAACATGCCTCAGCACCAAGGACACCATCGTTCTGACATCGGCGCGCCCTCCTTATGACTCCAAGCATCCTCCATCTGAGGTAACCTTTTTGTCCTTCGTTTACTGTCACTACTCCTTCTTTTTGTTTGTGCCTTACACATTTTGCTATCTTTCTGCAGGTTCCCGCTGTCGCTCAATGTTATCCTCCCTCACCCGAGAGCGGAGCGGTGTTAGAGGATGACGATGACGATTCTGAAGGAACCGAGGATACCCAGCACGCCCTTGAGGACAGCGATGTCCAAGAGGAGGAAACTGCTGAAGATGACGCCTTTCTCAAGAGCAGACGTCGCCAGCAGGTACATGATGATATTATCTCTTCGGCTGAATCAAGTCCTAAAGGAAGAGGTAATGATGCCGACGAAGCTGCTTCGCCTCCTCCTGCTAAGAAGGGTTCAACCAGTTTCTTCGTGGACGAAGATGACCTGGACTTGTGAGCATTTATACTCTTGTTACTTTCATTTCTTGTCACCTTGTATGCTAACTGCACGCTGTACTCAAACAGCT
This sequence comes from Lolium perenne, assembly GCF_019359855.2. NCBI lineage: Eukaryota > Viridiplantae > Streptophyta > Magnoliopsida > Poales > Poaceae > Lolium > Lolium perenne. The sequence goes on from NC_067244.2 coordinate 183,658,786, forward strand.
CTGCCGATGATGATGACGATGTTCCTCTCGCAAAGAGGGCTAAACTAGCTTCTGAGAGAGCAGCATCGGCTAAAGAATCAAACCCTTCTTCTTCCAAGTCGACACCTCCATCCCGAACGGGTGTAGAGAAGGTCCCAGTGTCGAGAGTTATTCCTTCAGATGATGCTCCCACGCCATCGGCTGGCCGCGATCACGTAAGTACTTTAATCTGTCAAGCTTTGCTGAATTTCCATCACCTTACTCTTCTTAACTTTTTCCTGGCTGCAGCCAATTTACGCTACAGTCGATGCTGTGGCGGATTTTGCTGAACAATTTACTCGTCTCGAAGCCGAAAATTCTCAACTTCGGAAGGCCGTCAAATCTTCGGCTGATCAGGTGGTCGAAGCCAACAGACTTGCTGCCGATGCCAAAAGTGAGAATACTTCGTTGAAGGAAGAAGTAAGTCGGCTGAAGCGTCAAATGAAGGATGACCAAGATGCTGTGCGCGTGCAAGCGGCTGCGGTTGATGAGAAGGAGGGTGTCCTCCGTGAATCCATCAAGGGTTTACTGGGTAAAATCCTTGTAGTGCTCCGCCTCTTTCTTGATACTTTCTCCATTGATTACTAATATTCTTCTTCTTTTTCAGAGGCCGCCAATTTAACTGTCAGCCGACGCCACCAGCTTCGGGAGGATTCTACGGCCGATGCCTTGTCACTTGCTGCTGAGTCGAATGTCCAGAGCCTCAGATTGCTGCAAAAGTCCAAGGGAGCGCTGTCGAAGTTATACTCGATGATCTTCCCTAAGGCGAAGCTAGACAAGACTCTCGACGAGATGGCAGAAGCTTTCCTTGTCGATCCCTCCGAACCTGTCCAGGTACTGAAACGTCGCAGCCGCTTGATTGGTGCGGTTCTTACTTTCCAGTTGCTTATGGGCCACGGGATGGGGTCGGAATTGGAAGATTTCTCTAAGGCGCTGCCTGTTGATGATGAAAATCATCTGGTTAACCTTGAGACTTTCAAGAGATCGGCAATAACTTGCGCCAACCGGCTTCTGAAGTTGGTGGATGAAGCACAAGCCGAGCCTGCTCCTGAATCAGCCCCCGGTTCAACGTCGGCTAATCCTTGAACCGTTATTTGATTTGTTGTACATAATATTTTCATGATCCTTTGAAATTCGGCTCTGTTGCCAAACATCCGTTTGCCTGTATGATGTGTACTCAACGCTCCCGATGGGAGTTTTTATATTAATGCTTGGTCTGAAATGAGGACGTGCTGCAGATTCCTTCATCTTCTTCCCGTGCCGAGCTCTTTCCGAATTCTTCAGGTAACGATGAATCAGGCCTTGTTCGTCAGTTACGTGACCAGGTGTCTAGCCTAAATAAATACATTACTTCCCTTCGTGCGATGGCTGCCTTGGTGAAGAAGAAGGGAGAAATAGCGACTGCCATTGAACAATACCCTCTTGATGGTCTTCATGTTGCTACCAAAAGTTTGAACTGTGAGTATTAGCCTGCCTTCTGATTCCAGGTATAGCTTGAATGTTCTAACATTCGTTCCTTTTACAGTCGTGGCTTCGGATGCAGCTGAAGAGGACAGGAAGATTCATGAAGAGGTTGAGGCGATGACCGACGTTGCGCACCCAACACATGGTTTATGGCAGCATCGTCCGAAGGCCGTCATCTTGGCGAAGTTCAAATACCGGGTGATGAAGGCACATTACTATTTTGACAAATACTATGCCCTTCTCACGATGGTTTGGCACCCGAAACTTTGTCTGGCTTGTTCACCCGTTTCAAGTCTCCAGAAAGGATTCGGCTGCTAGTGCGGAAAGAACTTTTAGCTGGTGCTGAGCTTGCTTTTGCTTCCATACTGGCATGCCATCCATCTTTAGATTTAAGAGCCGTGGCGAATACTGAAAGGGATTTAGGCCAGTACTATGATGTTGCTAGGGGTCCTGCTCACACCATCGTTTCTCGGATGGAATCATGCCTCGAAAAGGAACTGAAGGCCCACTGGGACCGGGGATCCCGAGTATGAATGTAATAGCCTTGTATTTCACATAAGACTTGTTTGCTGCGTACGCTGCACGCTTTGATTTGATTGATATTTTATTGTCGAGTGCGGCTGAGTGATCAGTTCAGCCTGCTTACTCGACGACTTCGTTGTATTTTATGCAATGTGATTGCGAAGTCGATATGTAATTTATGTGAAAGTTCGGCTTCGTCACACGGTGCACCTGTTTGAGCCTTATCTTAATGTAACCATCGACTGCAGCACTCGCGTATTTTTCGAGGCTTGGATTGGTTGTTTTTGTGTGTCATTAATCTTAGCTCTCGTAGAGAGTATTTAATTAATGTCATCGTGTAAACACGTTTTTTCTGGGCCAGCGCTCCCGATGGGAGTTAGAGCCGATGGAAAACGGTTCCGAACGTTTACGTTCGGGTGTCAAAGCCTGAAGCAAAAAAGGATAACAGAAATCTGATTAGATCTTTATTCATAATGCAAAGTAACCTTCTAGGCCGTTGAAAAACAATCGTATCCTATGTATAAAATCGTCGCAAGTGTGCGATGTTCCACGGATTCTCGACATCTTTTCCTGAGGCTGGATTTTTGAGCCGATAGGCTCCTCCTGGTATCACTTCGGTGATGATGTATGGTCCTTCCCATGGGGATTCCAGCTTCAAGGGTCTTTTTTGCTTCAGCCGAAGTACCATATCTCCAACACTGAAATTTCGACTGCGTATTCATCGACTGTGATAATTTCTCAGTGCTTATTGGTAGACCGTTGTTCTTGCCAAGGCAATATCTCGTGCTTCATCAAGGAGGTCAACAGTATCCTGTAGCGCGATATTGGAGGAGGACTCTGTGTACGCTGTTACTCGAGGCGCCTCAAATCGGACGTCGGCTGGCAGGACTGCTTCGGCTCCGTACACCAAGAAGAATGGAGTGTATTGAGTTGACCTGTTGGGGGTGGTACGCAAACTCCATAGCACAGATGGTAATTCTTCAACCCAGGCTCCGGCTGCGCCTTTAAGGCGTTTCTTTAAACCATCCCCTATTAAACCATTGATCCTTTCCACCTGGCCGTTGGTCTGGGGGTGAGAGACTGATGCGAATTTCAATTTGATTCCTCCATCATCGCAAAATTTCCTGAACTCCTCAGAATCAAAGTTGGAGCCATTGTCTACGTGAGCGATCTTGTCATGGGGGCATACCGAATCGACAGGTTATTCCTTTAAAGAATTGGACCGCCGTTTCAGCCTTTTGGTTTCGCACTGGTACTGCCTCGATCCACTTAGTGAATTTGTCGACTGCAACCAGTAAGTACGTGTGTCCTCCGGGTGATGATCTTGGCAACGGTCCAACTTGATCGAGTCCCCATTGAGCGAACGGCCATGCCAAGGGTATTGTCATTAAATCCGTTGCAGGAGCGTGTGGTTTCGACGAGAAACGTTGGCACGCATCGCACTTCATGACTAGATCCCTGGCATCCGAAGCTGCCGTTGGCCAATAAAATCCTGCCCTAAAGGCTTTTGCCACAAGGGCTCTGCTCCCTGCATGATGCCCACAGGTTCCTTCATGTATCTCACGTAACAGTGCTTTACAATCGTCAATGGCGATGCACCTTTGGAAGATCCCTGAGATGCTACGCTTGTAAAGCTCACCATTTATCACTGTGAAGGCCTTTGATCGTCTGACGATTCGCTTAGCTTCCACAGAGTCTTCTGGCAGCTCTTGTTTCGACAGGTATGTTAGGAATGGTTTGGTCCATAAAGGTTCGAGAAGGAGAACTTGTTCGGAAGAAAAGACTGGAGATTCTTCAGTCGAAGGTTTTTGCAGTGAGCTCTTTTCCAATTCTTCACCCGACGATTTTGCAGACGGCTTTTCTTTAATTGATCTTTGAGCGATCACTTCGTAAAAAACTCCATCTGGGATGGGGGAGCATGTGGACCCGATGTTTGCCAAAGTGTCGGCTTCCTCGTTACTGGCTCTGCCGATGTGCTTAAGCTCGCATCCTTCGAATTTAGCCTCCATGTTTTGATACAGCTGCCGATAAGCAACCATGTTATCACTGACTGCATCGCACAGGTTCATTGACTGCTGGACCACCAAGTTCGAATCTCCGTAGATCTCTAGGCGCGTAGCGCCACACGCCTTCGCCATTTTCATTCCGTGCAGCAGTGCTTCGTATTCTGCTTCGTTGTTTGTCGACAGGGAGAAATTCATACGTAGTATATACTTCATTGTATCTCCCTGTGGTGATATCAGCACTACTCCTGCCCCTGCTCCTGTACTCCGTTTTGACCCATCAAAGTACATCACCCATGACCCTGACATGTCGGGTGTCGCTGGTGTCTGTGATTGGATCCAATCTGCCACAAAATCTGGGAGGATTTGGGATTTTACTGCCGTTCGGTTGACGTAAGTTATGTCGTGTGGTGCTAACTCGATAGCCCATTGAGATACTCGACCTGTGGCTTCCGGATTTGTCATTATGCTCTTCAGGGGTGCTTCGCTCACAACTTTGATCGGGTGCTCCGTGAAGTAGTGCCTTAGCTTGCGAGCCGACCTCCATACTGCATATGCCAACTTCTGGTGATGAGGATACCTCTGTCTTGCGGGGGTAAGTACTTCACTGAGGTAGTAAACGGGCCTCTGCACACCATGAACTCTCCCTGCTTCTTCTCGTTCGACAACCAAAACGCTACTGAAGACTTGAGCTGTGGCGGCTATGTACATCAACAATGTCTCCTTTTCGCGCGGAGTTACGAGCACCGGGGAGGTCGATAGGATCTTCTTCAAGTTGTCGAAGGAGTCTTGTGCTTCCTTTGTCCACTCGAATTTCTCTGACTTTTTCATCAAATTGTAGAAGGGTAGAGCTTTCTCCCCTAGCTTCGCGATGAACCTTCTAAGTGCTGCTAACCGGCCTGCCAACTGCTGCACTTGGTGCAAATTCTTTGGCGGCTCCATGTCGAGAATAGCTTTGATCTTCAAGGGATTAGCCTCGATTCCTCTGGCTGATATGAAGTATCTGAGTACTTGTCCTCCGGGCACCCCGAAGAAACACTTTTTCGGATTCAACTTAATTATGTATCTGTCCAGATTGTCAAAGGTCTCCCGCAAGTCATCGATGAGTGTGGCTGCGTGCTTTGTTTTTACCACGATATTGTCGATGTAGACTTCAATGTTCCTTCCAATCTGCTCCGCGAGGCAAGCTTGCATGCAGCGTTGATAGGTAGCTCCTGCATTTTTTAACCCGAAGGTCATGACGTTGTAACAGAAAACGCCGTGTGGAGTGATGAATGCGGTTAGCTCCTGGTCCTCCTTCTTCAGTTTGATCTGGTTGTACCCGGAGTACGCATCGAGGAAAGAGAGACGATCGCACCTAGCTGTAGAGTCGACTATCTGATCTATTCGAGGCAGTGGAAAATGATCTTTCGGGCAATGCTTGTTGAGGCTAGTGTAATCGATGCACATACGAAGGGCGGTTGTGTCCTTCTTCGGCACCATGACTGGATTAGCCACCCATTCAGATTCCTTAAGCTCTCGGATGAATCCCGCCTTGCGGAGCCGATTAACTTCTTCACCGATTGCTCTTCTTTTGGGTTCAGAGAATCGCCGCATCGACTGCTGTACTGGCTTGGCTGTCGGGTCAACATTTAGGGCGTGCTCAGCGAGTTCCCTGGGGATACCTGGCATGTCGGATGGCTCCCATGCAAATATCTCCCAGCGCTCACGGAGGAACTCGATGAGCGCGCTTTCCTATGCGACAGCTAGGTCAGCCGAGGTGTTGACCGTTTTCTTCGGGTCAGTAGGGTGCACCTGCAGCTTCTTGGTTTCCTTTGTAGTGTCGAACTCATCGGATCTTGCGTTTCGATTGTCGGCTGGTGGTTGTGTGTGATCCGTAGCGGCGTCGATCGCGTTGAGTTCTTCTTTAGCTCCAAACTTCGAGGCGATCTTCTGAAATTCCCTGTCGCAGTTATCTGACCGAGCGAAACTGCCATGAACGGTTATTGGGGTCCCGTTGTTGCCTAGCATCTTTAGTTTCAGGTACGCATAATGAGGCACGGCCATGAATTTGGCAAACGCAGGTCTGCCGAGGATGGCGTGGTACTGAGATTCCCAGTCGACTACCTCGAATTCGACCCTCTCTTTTCTGAAGTTACTGGGCGTGCCGAAGACTACGTCCAATGATGTTTTGCCCAGTGAGTAAGCGGGTCGAGTCGGTATGATGCCATGGAACCCTGTGTTGGATTCTTTTAGCATGTCGTCTGTTAAACCCATCGCCCTCATCGTGCTGGCGAATAACAAATTCAGGCCGCTTCCTCCATCCATAAATACTTTGCCCATATTGTATCCCCCAATCTGCGCTTCCAGGACAAGGGCCGCGTGACCGGGCCTTGGGACGGCCTTCGGGTGGTCCGCCCTGCTGAAGGTGATGCTCTGCTCCGACCAGTCGATAAAATCTGGCGTATCCATCATGGCCACTTCTGCGTATTTTACTTCTCGGGAGAACTTTTTGATTTCTCTTTTTGAAAAGCTGGTTTTGTGGATCATGTTGATTTGTCCACGCAGTGCCGGAAATGCTTCGACTGGTACATATTCATCTTTTTCCATTGGTTCGTATGGTTCTGGTACATATGGCTCCGGCTGATGACCATAGGACTTTGCTTTCTCTTCCATTATGCGGACTCTTGATGCAGCTTCGGTTCTAAGGTCGTCGCAAAACTGTCGAATCTCTAGGAAGTGTCGGCAGTTCCTTAATAGATGGCTGGACTTCTCCCGGCCATCCTTAGGATCGAAGTAAGAGTGAAGATAGCATGGCTCCTCAAGTTGCTCTGTAGCTAAGAGGTGTGGAGAACGGGTGCGTCCTCTGATCGACGACATGTCATAGCATCGGGAGTGGACTACTGTCCTGCCCTCCTCTTCACGATGTGAGCTCCTCCGTCTCTTCCTTTGTCCAGCTGCGGTGCCGAGACTTTCACGGATGCTTTCTCGCATGCCTCTGGGCGAGGTCTCTAAGGTTGCTGCCGAAGGGATACCCTCCTGAGGCACGACCTTTGAGTGGGACGCACCGGCGCCGGGGAGGCGAAGAAAACCTCCGGAGTCGACGACGAAGTGGACGCCACCGAAAACAGCTTCCGCGTTGCGAGACGATGCCATATGGTTCGGGTGAAGTTCTTCGCGGTACGGTACGAATTCAAAGGATCCGCAGCGGACCGGATCTCTTGGCATTGCTGGCGTCGGCGACTCAAGTAAGAACGCCGCAGACGTAACTGCTGCTGCCGATGACCTGCCTTGTGCCGACAGGCTTCCCACAGACGGCGCCAATTGTCGAGGGTACTCCTCGTCAATGCCCTCCGATAGGGGCTTAGGGTTGACGGAATCCTGTAGGCTGACACGAGACATCGGTTCACAGACAAGCTGGGAGAGCAATTTACCCAGGTTCGGGGCCCTCGATGAGGTAAAACCCTTACGTCCTGCCTGTCTGTTCTTTGATTATGAAAATAATGGGTTACAATGGGGTGCCGAATAGTTCGGCTGAGATCTAGGCGAGATTGCTGTTGCTAGGGTTACTTAGCTCTAAGCTTTTCCTGGCTAAGATTGCTAAGATTGTTCGTGTCCTTCGGCAGCCCCTCTCCTGCCCTTTATATAGGAGGCCAGGTCTCAAGAGGTCTAACCGAATACGACTAGATTTACAGTAGTTTAGATCCAATCTTTCCTTGTTTGTTCGCTTCCTTGTCTTGCTCGTCAAGGGATCTTCTGGTGCGCCGACCTAGTGGCCCATCTAGCCTTCGGGTGTCTTCATGGGCCTCCAGTTGGTCAATACAGGATAGGGTAACGTCGGTTACTCGAAGGGTAATGCCCACGTCACATGATTGAGGTAAACTCTCTTCAACGCTTTACTAGGGAAGATATTTCGTATTCGAAACCTCCTGCGCAATGCTTAGATGAGTTTGATAATTATATTGTTAAGCAAGAAAATTTTAATATGAGAGTAGAGAATCATCTAATGGAAAATTCTCAAGCTATTAGCAATTTGCATGATATTGTGGAGAGAACCTCCAATGATGTTAAGATGCTTGTTAAACATTTTCAAATGATTCAAACTCAAATTGATCAACTCACTAAAGTGCAAAATGACTTGCTAAATAATAATTCTAAAGAGAAACATGCTTATGAAGTAACAACTAGAGGTGGTGTCTCTACCCAGGATCCTCTATATCCTGAAGGGCATCCCAAAAGAATTGAACAAGATTCTCAACGCATTGAACCTAGTGCTCCTTCTAAGAAGAAAAAGAAGAAGAAACATAAAAATGTTGTAGAATCCTCTGAACCTGTTAATGATCCTAATAGTATTTCTATTTCCGATGCTGAAACTGAAAGTGGTAATGAACATGATAATGATAATGATAAGAATGATGCTTCTGATAAAGAAGAAGTTGAAGATGAACCTGAAAAGCATGCTAAAAATAAAAAGTATACTAAAGAAGATTTTATTGCTAAGAAACATGGTAATGAAAGGGAACCTTGGGTACAAAAGCAAATGCCTTTTCCTGCTAAGAAAATAAAATCAAAGGAAGAAGAACACTATAATAAATTTTGTGATTGGATGAAACCTTTATTCTTGCAAATCCCTTTGACTGATGCTATTAAATTGCCTCCTTATTCAAAGTATATGAAAGATATTGTTACTAAAAAAGGAAAATCCCCAATGAGGAAATTTCCACTATGCTTGCTAATTACTCTTTCAATGGCAAAGTGCCAAAGAAGTTGGGCGACCCAGGTATACCTACTATTCCTTGTTCTATTAAGAATAATTATGTTAAAACTGCTCTATGTGACTTGGGAGCCGGTGTTAGTGTTATGCCTTTTTATCTTTATAAGAGGCTTTATTTAGATAAGTTGATACCTACTGATATATCTTTGCAAATGGCTGATAAATCTACTGCTATTCCTGTTGGTATATGTGAGGATGTTCCTGTTCAAGTTACTAATAACTGCTAGATATTAACTGATTTTGTTGTGTTGGAAATGCCTGAAGATGATAATATGTCTATTATTCGTGGGAGACCTTTTCTTAACACCGCAGGGGCTGTTATTGATTGCAATAAAGGAAAGGTTACTTTCAATGTTGATGATAAGGAGCATACCGTCTATTTTCCCAAGAGGATTGATAAAGTATGTGGAGTTAATACTATTTCTAATGTGAGAACTATCAAAATTGGAACTATTGATTGTCCTATATATGAGCCTAAAGAAGGTTATCAAAGTCTTATGATTGGATCCATATCAATACAATTCAAGGTAACATGATTGATTTGAGGTTTATTTCTTCTTATGCTATGTAAAAATTATTCGGTGGCAAGACTTGATCAACCTTGTTAACGAATACCTTTTATATGCATAGAGGCGGTAAACAACATCTCTTTCTCCCTTCACTTGTCTTACTTGCTGTAGCACTTTTGATTTGCAAAGTTCCTTAGTTAATTAGAGATTTCAAAATTTTTCCTGGCCAGTAATAATAAACTTAATGCCCAGAAATGTGCATTTTTCAAAGTTTTCAAAAATTCACAAAAATTATACCGTTGGTCATATTTTTCGAAAATGCACCTGGGAGCACCTGGGGATGACCAGTGGGGCACCCCAGGGTGGCACCCCACAGGATGGCGCGGCCAGCAAGGGGGGCGCGCCACCCTGGCGTGTGGGCCCCCCTTTACCCCACTTTAGCATCTCTTCCTCCTAGACTCTTCTCTCTCCCGAAAAAATCGACACCAGCTTCCTCTCACTCGCGTTTTTGCTCAAGTGCTCAGGATTTTTCGATCTCTTTGCTCAGCCCAGATTTCTGTCTGAAATTTGGCACATTTGCTCTCCGGTATGTGACTCCTCCGATTATCCAAGTAGAATTTTGTTTGGTTGAGTATATCTTGAATATTTTGCTGCTGTAGGTAACATGTTTAGTGAGCTTGCATGCTTGTTCTAAGTTGTATAAACTAGTTTTAATGCATGATTAGTACTCTAGCAAGTTCCTATAGTAGTTCCCCTTGATTATATGTCACCAAATCAAATTTTATATTGTTTGTTGAAAAATTTCAGAAAAGGAGGATGAAGAACTTCAACTTTGGAGAATTGTTTGGAGAGGGACAACCAGCACCGGAAGGCCCTCTAGGACCGCCACCCAACTCAGGCGATCCTACAATGAGGATATCATCGCGCCGAGCTTTGCGCCCGAAGAAGACAATGGGGCTCCTAATGCTTCATCTTTCCCATGCTATGATTTTCTGAGAAATGCAGGGTTATTGGATGATTTCTTCACCCTCGTCAACAGGGTAGGCTTAGCTGCCTACGTGGGAGATGAAAGGGAGCAATACTACATGCTAACCAAAATCTTCGTCGAGAGCTTCAAGTTCCACAACAAGCAATATGGGCCGACAGTTGCATTCAAGATCTATGGTAATCCTATTACTATGGAATTGGAAGAATTTTGTGTTGCATTGGATATTGCCCCTGTAGGTACAGCAAGGAGGATTGATGACAACCCCCCGGACCTGTTGGAGCTCTATCGAGGGATCACCGATGTTGATTGTCGCACCATTCAGCGTGGCAAGATAAGAAACATCCAACTCCCCGCCATTAAGTACTTTGCCTATTACATTGCTACTAGCATTCTTGGTAGGGAGAACACTAGCAATATTTCTAGCTAACATCTTGCTTTCTTGAATGCTGCACTTACTGGACAGACACCTTATCATCTTGGTTCTCTTATTGCTCGCCGCCTGTCTAACAGGGGGCCTATTTTTGGAGGAACTATTGCATTGCGCATTTTAACACATTTAAGACTTCCTCTTGATTCTAATGATGTGCCATTAACCCCTAGGAGGCTTGATATTGCTGCTATGAAAAGCCATCATTTTGTTACCGCTGATTCCACTTTAGATAATATGGTCTATAGAATGTTGTTTGCTGACGGGGATGAGAAGGAAATCCCTCTTCCCCAGCAAGATTTGTTCATCATTGACAGGGAACCATGGTCGCGCACTAAGGAGGAGGTGGAGGAAAAGATAAAGATACAAGACTTCCACCAGCAGCATGACTCCGAGGACGCCGAGCCCTCCTACGACTACACCGTCACGTATCCGGGTGCTTCTTCTAGCACATACCCGGAATATGATCCATCTTCGTCGTACTACGGAGATGCTACTTCATGGCCTCGATGGGATTGAACTCCACTTAGGCCAAAAGCCTAAGCTTGGGGGGAGGTATACCGGCATCACTCATTCTTTGCATATTATGGTTGCTAGATACTTGTACATACTTGTTTAGTTGCTTTGAGTGGTTTTCTATGAGAGGAAGATGATATTTGGGGAAGTGCTGCCTGAAAACAGATTCTGGACTGTTACCGAAAAAATTCCCAAAAATATCCAGAACAGTATTTTGCGAAGCCAATTTTTTTTCATGTTCCCCAGGTCGTTATCTAACTTTCATTAGTTGAACACTTTTCGATTTGAGCAGTGGAAGAATTTCTTAAAAATCGAGTACTGTACTGCTGTCAAGTTTGACGAATTTCTGCTGCTTTGTGTTTATGTGAGTCTTCTAGTTTGCTATTTCTTGTTTTTGCTTTGTTTCTTTCCCAAAACACAAAAAGACCAAAAATATTTCTGTTGTTTCTCTTCATCATTTGTTTGTTTTGGTTTTTAGCATTTATTTCGCTTTATTTGCTATCGTTGGTTTGCTATAAGAAAATCCAAAAAGATTTTGCTTTGTTTGCTTGTTTCCTTTTGTTCTTGTTCTCAAATTCGAAAACACCAAAAATATTTGCTGTTCTTCTTTGGTTTGTAAATTTCATCTTGAGTTCAATGGTCTTCGGTGGCTGGAGCATGGTTTTCATTTCATATTATCCAAGCTACACAAGTGAAAGGCAATAATGACGATCTACGACAATTGGATTGTGGTGAGAGGCTGGTATGAACTCTATTTGTTTTCATTTTTGTACATATACTCATCCATGTGAGCATGCTTAGTTGGTTCATGTGAGGTATATGTCATTTGAGAAAGTCTAGTAGTTCATGATCTCTCATGTTTAGCTCCAATATATTAATATGAGTAGCATGTCATGGATGTTTGCTTGCATTGTTTTATTCATAAGTAGGTATGGCATTGTGGTATCCTCCTCTGAATGATTCATTTATATCGACTTGGCACATGCTCGCGCATGCATATGACTGAACAAAAGTCAATTAAGCCTCGATGATTTATATTGCTTCAGAGTTCTTGTATCACTTTTATGCCTCCGTTAATTTATTTTGCTGCAAGCATGATTATGACAGTTACTGCTCTCTTGATTTGTCGCTCCCCAGTCTATTGCTAGCCTTCACTTGTACTAAGCGGGAACGCTGCTCGTGCTTCCAAACACCTGAAAACCAAGTTGTTCCAAAGTGTCCACCATAAATACCTATGCATGGCATTTCAAACCATTCCAAGTAAATTCTCATGCGCTACCTTTAAAACCTTCAAAATGCTTCTCAATTTGTGTTAATGTTTCATAGCTCATGAGGAAGTATGTGGTGTTTAACTTTCAACCTTGTCATTTACTCTTGACGGACTTTCATTATGGACTAGTGGCACATCCGCTTATCCGATAATTTTTCAAAAAGAGCTGGCAATGGGATTCCCAGTCCCAAATTAATTAACCTAAATAGACACTCCTCCATGGTATGTGATTGTTGGACGGCACCCGAAGGATTTGGTTAGCCATGGCTTGTGTAAGCAAAGGTTGGGGGGAGTGTCATCATAATAAAACTAAAATAAAAAGGCACTCCTTCATGGTATGAGATTGTTGGCAGGCACCCGAGGATTCGGTTAGCCATGGTTTGTGAAAGAAAGGTTGGAAGGAGTGCCACATAAACATAAAAATAATTCATGGGAGCCGCTCTTGGAAGTCCGGTTAGCGAGGTAGTTGGTGTACCCATTACCATTCGTTGACAACAACAAACACCTCTCAAAATAATTTTACTCCTGTTTTAAAAATGAAAAGCTCTAGCGCATGTTAATATATCCCTGCTTCCCTCTGCGAAGGGTCAATCTTTTACTTTTGTGTTTTGTCTCCATTCTTTCTTTGAGCACTATCTTGAGAGCACAACTGTCATTCTTAGTATAATATGCTTGTCTCAAAATATGATTGATTGTGGTATAACTTTGATGCTTTTATCTTTGACAATCACTACTTCTAGTCTTTCTATGAACTTCAGAGGTGCCTGAGCATTTATGTTTTGCTGATCAAATATGGGCAAGCGAGATACCACTTTATCATACTCTTTTATGAACATTGCAATCCTACTTATAGACATGATTCATGATGCTTATTATTAATTGTTGGTACCTCTCCATGATTGACATAGCTATTAGATGATCTTATTTGCATGTATCTTATTATGAACTGCTTAAGTGTTAGCCATATTATGAGAATATATACATCATATGAACAAATGTGTTCGTGAAAGTTCTTTTATCGCTCAGTTGTTAACTGAATTGCTTGAGGACAAGCAATAAGCTAAGCTTGGGGGGAGTTGATACGTCCAAAACGTATCTACTTTCCCGAACACTTTTGCTATTGTTTTGCCTCTAATTTGTGTATTTTGGATGCAACTAACACGGACTAACGCTGTTTTCAGCAGAACTGTTCTAGTGTCTCTTTTTTGTGCAGAAATCCAACTTTCAGGAAAATCCTTGGAATTTATGCAGAAGGTCCTATTTTCCCAGAATATTGGCGGAGCCAGAAGGGCAAGCCAGGTGGAGGCCCGAGGGCCCCACACCATAGGCCGGCGCGGCCCAGGAGGGGCCCGCGCGGCCCTACCGTGTGGTGGCCCCGGTCAGCCCCCGACGCTCTCCTTCGGACTATTTATTGCCTTCGACCTAAAAACACACGGGGGAGAAGTCGAAGTCGCCAGAAAGCCTCCAGAACGCCGCCACATCGCGAAACTCCGTCTCGGGAGCCAGAAGTCTCCGTTCTGGCACTCCGCCGGGACGGGGAATTGGAGGAGATCATCGCCATCATCACCATCGACGCCTCTCCATCAACCAGCCATGTTTCCCCCATCCATGTGTGAGTAATTCCCCCGCTGTAGGCCGAAGGGGATGGTAGGGATTGGATGAGATTGGTCATGTAATAGCATAAGATTGTTAGGGCATAGTGCCTAGTGTCCGTAATTGGTACTTTGATGATATTGTTGCAACTTGTTATGCTTAATGCTTGTCACTAGGGCCCGAGTGCCATGATCTCAGATCTGAACATGTTATTATTTCATCATGATATTCATTGTTTATGGTCTTACCTGCAAGTTGTATACACATGTCGCTGTCCGGAACCGATGGCCCCGAAGTGACAGAAATCGGGACAACCAGAGGGGATGGTAGTGATGTGAGGATCACTGTGTTCACGGAGTGTTAATGCTTTGCTCCGGTACTCTATTAAAAGGTGTACCTTAATATCCAGTAGATTCCCTTGAGGCCCGGCTGCCACCGGCTGGTAGGACAAAAGATGTTGTGCAAGTTTCTCATTGCAAGCACGTACGACTATAATTGGAACACATGCCTATTGATTGTTTTGTACTTGGACACCATTTTATTATTATCTGCAAATGCCCTGCTATGATTGTTACATGAGTTTCTCTCATCCATGCAACGCCCGTTATCCGTCCCCGTGCCTACAGTATTTTAATCCTGTTGTTTACTATAATCACTACTGCTGTCTCTGTTACTCTGCTGCTGTTATTTCACTACTGCTACTGCTATAAAACTGTTACTACTGATAAACTCTTGCGAGCAAGTCTGTTTCCAGGTGCAGCTGAATTGACAACTCCGCTGTTAAGGCTTTCAAGTATTCTTTGTCTCCCCTTGTGTCGAATCAATAAATTGGGTTATACTACCCGCGAAGACTGCTGCGATCCCCTATACTTGTGGGTCATCACCCTCCAGTTGTCCCAATTTCTGTCACTTTGGGGCCTTTGGTTCCGGACATAGACATGTGCATACAACTTGTAGATACAATCTAAGCAATAAGTATAGAGCTTAAATCTAAGATCATGCCACTCGGGCCCTAGTGACAAGCATTAAGCATAACAAGATTGCAGCAACAATAACTTCACAAACTTTATAGATAGACTAATCATAATGTATCATCCATCGGATCCCAACAAACACAACACCGATTACATCAGATGGATCTCAATCATGTAAGGCAGCTCATGAGATCATTGTATTGAAGTACATGGAGGAGAGAATACCAACTAGCTACTGCTAGAACCCGTAGTCCATGGGAGAACTACTCACGGAGCATGATGGAGGCGATGGCGTTGATCGAGATGGCTTCCGGGGGCACTTCCCCGTCCCGGCAGGGTGCCGGAACAGAGACTTCTGTCCCCCGAATTGGAGTTTCGCGATGGCGGCGGCGCCCCTGGAGTCTTTCTGGAGTTTCGTCAATTGGTATCGCGTTTTTAGGTCGAAAGGGCTTACATAGGAGAAGAGACGGAGTCGGAGGGTGCCTGGGCCCCCCTCACACTAGGCTGGCGCGGCCAGGCCTGGGGCCGCGCCGCCATGTTGTGTGGTGGCCCCCTGGCCCCTCTCCGACTCTCCTTCGGTGTTCTGGATGCTTCCGGGAAAAATAAGATGTTTGGCGTTGATTTCGTCCAATTCCGAGAATATTGCCCGAACAGCCTTTCTGGAACCAAAAACAGCAGAAAACAGGAACTGGCACTGTGGCATCTTGTTAATAGGTTTGTTCCGGAAAATGCATGAAATCATCATAAAGTGCAAGCAAAACATGTAAGTATTGTCATAAAACAAGCATGGAACATCAGAAATTATGGATACGTTGGAGACGTATCAGGAGCGCACGCCGGAACCCCGCCGGAGCCAGAACAACGATCGTGAGCCCGAGCCTAGGAGGATTCGGAACGAAGACCGCGACCCGGAGCCTCGTCGAAGCCGGAACGGCCATGGCAGCCAGCGCCAAGGTGAAGGCAGCCAGAGAAGCAGGAGCCAGCATCGGGAGGGGCGAGGAGAATCTAATGGCGGAAGCAAAAAGTCGGATCGGCCCCCTCGCAGGTCTCCCTCACCACCACCTAGCGGTGGCGGCGGAGGTGGAGGCGGAGGCGGCGGCCGGAGATCTCGCTTGCGCTCACAATCTCCCCGCCACGGCTCGCGTGACGCGCGGGAACGCCTCAACGAATACAGAACTGACTACATCGGTCCAAAATGCTTTGGCAGGATGATTCGAGAGGAACCAAAGCCAAGGATGAACCTCAAGTTACCCGGAAATCTGAAGCATTATGATGGCACCGAAAGGCCGGATACCTGGATAGAGGATTACTACAATGCAGTAACCTTCGCCGGAGGAACCCCTAATATCCTGCCGCATGCTTCAGCTGTACCTTGTAGGTCCAGCCCGGATCTGGCTCAGCGACCTCGAGAAGAACTCCATCTTTTGCTGGTTTGACCTGAAGACTGCCTTCGAGAAACACTTCAGGGGCACCTACAAAATACCTGCCACAGCAAGCGATTTGCAAGCATGTATTCAGAAGAAGGGAGAATCCTCAAGACACTTCCTTACAAGATGGTTGGCATGTAGGAACGAGTGCGAAAATGTCGACCACACCACTGCTATGTACGCCTTTATTGGTGGACTGCAGATAGGAGGATTGCTGAGGCATAAGCTCACTTGTTTGGCTAACGCAAATAAACTGACTTTGGATGACATGATCTCCATTGCCAGTGATCATACCGCCGCCGATGATGACGCAGGCGGAGATCTCGCAGCTACAGCAATCCCCCTACACCAACAAAAGAAGAACCGTGATAACGGTAACAGCAGCGGCCACAAGCGGAAGAACCCCTCTGATGACCAGAAGAGTGGCGGATCCGAGATGGTCGCCATGGCATTCCAACGCGGAGGTCCAGGAGGCGGAAGAGGACGCGGCCGTGGAGGCGGAGCCGGCAGGGGCCAGCAGCATGGCACTGAGGTCACAGCTGCCGGGTCCCGCGCTCCGCAAACCTACGAGGAGTACAGAGACATGCCCTGCCTGGCCCACCTGGATCCGGCTACGGGGAAGTCCACTCACACTAACCGCAATTGCAAGTGGGTCAATGATCTAAAAAACGACCCGGAAGGAGGATACAAGCGAGCCCGGAAGCACCGCCCACGCGGCAAAGGAGGCAAGGGCAAGAACAAGGACAAAGAGGAGGACAGTTCCAAGGCGATGGACGAGGATGATAACTCGCCGGATCCCAAGGCAGGGTCCGTAGGTAAATCCAACCCATTCGAGAAAAAGAGTGTGGGCGCGTACCACACCTTCCTCGGAACCCCAACAGTCCGCACTACCAAGTCAGCTATCCGGATCCTGAACGCCACAGTTCCGGCTGTGCCACAGTATGTCATGTGGTTGGAAGTCCCGTGCACATTTGACAGGGAGGATCACCCTACCATTGTGCCAAAAGAGTGCTCCGCCTTGGTTGTAAGTCCCCGCATAGACGGGTATGACTTCTCCAAGTGCCTCATGGATGGCAGCCAGCTTGAACATCATGTACCTGGAGACTCTAGAGCGGATGAACCTTACCAAGGAACAGCTCAAACACAGCAACACTGAGTTTTATGGCGTAGTTCCGGGTAAAAAGGCGAATTCCCTCGGCAGCATCACACTTCTCGTGGCCTTCAGCGATGTTCACAATTTCCGCGAAGAGAAGATCACGTTTGAAGTTGTGCCCTTCAAGAGCTCCTACCACATCATCTTCGGCAGGCCCACCTACCACAAGTTTCACGCAAGGGCGTGCTACATCTACAACAAGCTCAAGATTCTGGGTCCCAATGGTATGATCACCGTATCCGGAGACTACAAAGGCTCATGAGTGCGAGTTGGGCGAAGCCGCCTTCGCAGCGTATGTGATATCTGGAGAGGAGCTGAAAGGCTACAGAGCCGCGGTGGATCCGACTAAAATGCAGACCACCAAGAAGCAGATCTCCGAGCATAAAAACTCCTTCAAGGCCGCGATAGAGACCAAGAAAGTCAGCTTCAAGGAAGGAGACGATTCCAAACAGGTCTCAGTTGGAGCCAACATGGACCCCAAATAGGAAGACGCGCTCGTCGAGTTCCTCCGTGCTAACATGGATATCTTCGCGTGGCAGCCTTCTGACATGTCCGTACCAAGGGAACTCGCCGAGCACTACCTCAACATAAACCCGGGGGCTAAACCGGTGAAGCAAGCTATGCGACGCTTTGGAGATAAGAAGCGCCGCGCCATAGGAATGGAATTAGCAAAGTTACTAGAGGCAGGTTTTGTAATAGAAGTTATCCACACTGATTGGGTCGCAAATCCCGTCCTTGTACCCAAAAAGAATTCTGAAATACTAAGAATGTGCATCGATTACTCTGGCTTGAACAAACATTGCCCGAAAGATCCGTTTCCCCTGCCGCGCATTGACCAAGTCATTGATTCAATGGCAGGGGCGGAACTTCTGTGTTTTCTTGATGCGTATTCCGGGTATCATCAGATCCGGATGAAAGAGTCCGACCAAAAGGCGACCTCGTTCATCACCCCATTTGGCACTTACTGCTATGTTACTATGCCCTTTGGCTTAAAAAATGCAGGTGCCACCTATCAGCGTACGATGCAGCGGTGCCTGAAGGACCAAATTGGCCGGAACGTGCACGCCTACGTCGACGACATCGCGGTCATGACTCAGAAAGGATCCGACTTGATCAGCGACCTTACAGAAACCTTTGAGAATCTCCGTCGGTACAAGATGATGTTGAACCCGCTGAAGTGCGTCTTTGGCGTGCCAGCTGAAAACTCCTTGGCTTCATTGTCTCTAATAGGGGCATCGAAGTAAACCCGGAAAAAATCAAGGCAATCATGTGCATCAAAAGGCCAACTTGTCTCAAAGATGTGCAACGACTAACTGGTTGCGTCGCAACAATCAGCAAGTTCGTCAGCCGTCTTGGCGAGAAGGCGCTACCCCTGTACAAGCTATTGAAGAAAACAGACAAATTTGTCTGGGATGAAGCAGCAGATGCCGCACTTCAAGGGTTGAAGGAAATACTCACCTCCCCACCTATATTGGCAGCTCCAGGAGAGTCAGAGCCTATGCTCCTTTACCTGGCAGCCACCAGCAAAGTCATCAGCCTCGTCATCGTGGTGGAGCGACAGGAAGAAGGTCATGAGTATGGAGTCCAAAGGCCAGTCTACTACATTAGCGAAGTACTTACGGAGTCCAAGCAACGTTACCCTCACTTTCAGAAGCTAGCCTATGGAGTATTCCTAGGCAGCAGGAAGCTAAGACACTACTTTCAGGAGCATCCAGTAACAGTCGTGAGCAAAGCTCCACTGTCAACGATTCTCAACAACGCTGACGCAACAGGACGCACAACAAAATGGGGCATTGAATTATCCGCCTTCGACATCAACTACAAAGCCAGGACCGCGGTCAAATCCCAGGTCTTGGCAGATTTCGTCGCAGATTGGACGGAAGCTCCAGATATGAATTTGGAGCCGGAACCAGAGACATGGGTTATGCACTTCGATGGATCCAAGCAGCATCAAGGCTCGGGAGCCGGAGTCACCCTAAAGTCCCCTACCGGAGAAGAACTGCAGTACGTCCTGCAGATACACTTCGAAGCTACAAATAATATGGCGGAATATGAGGCTCTACTACACGGACTGCGCATCGCTAAGGAAATAGGGATCAAGCACATCATTTGTTGTGGAGATTCCGACCTGGTGGCACAGCAAGTAGCCGGAACCTGGAACGCCCGAAACTCCGTCATGGCGGCTTATAGAGACGAACTTGACGAGATCGCTAAATGCTTCCTCGGATACGAAGTCAAGTACGTCAGGAGAGACGATAACACAGCGGCAGACATGCTATCCAAGCTCGGATCCGGCAGGAAGCCAATTCCGCCTGGCATTTTCCTAGAGCATCTCCGGATACCCTCTGTAAAGGGCGCTAACCCGGAAAA
This sequence comes from Lolium perenne, assembly GCF_019359855.2. Classification (NCBI taxonomy): domain Eukaryota; kingdom Viridiplantae; phylum Streptophyta; class Magnoliopsida; order Poales; family Poaceae; genus Lolium; species Lolium perenne. The sequence goes on from NC_067244.2 coordinate 183,678,773, forward strand.
TCCAGAGGTGGCAGTATCTCCGGCTAGAGAAGTGATGGCAATCATTCCGGCTTGGACACAGCCTTTCCTGGACTACCTCATCGATCAGAAGTTGCCAGAGGATGAGGTCCTCGCGCGACAGATCATCAGACAAGCAAGATCCTATACAATTGTGGATGGACAGCTCTACAAACGAAGTGCAACAGGTGTGTTTCTCAAATGCGTTTCCAGTCAAGACGACATTGACATACTTAGAGAGATCCATGCAGGGGATTGCGGGCATCATGCCGCCCCCAGGTCACTTGTTGCAAAAGCTTTTCGGCTTGGGTTCTATTGGCTTACAGCTAAAGAAGATGCTGACAAGATAGTCAAGACCTGCCGAGGTTGTCAGTACTATGCTACTCAACCAAATGCTCCAGCCCAAGAGCTGAAGACCATACCTATCACCTGGCCATTTGCGGTCTGGGGGCTCGATATGGTTGGTAAGTTAAAAAGATCATCTCCTAGCGGTTTTGAATACCTCCTGGTTGCTGTTGACAAGTTCAGCAAGTGGATCGAGGCAAAGCCAGTGAGAAAAGCCGATGGTGCTACGACACTAAAATTCGTCTGCAGCCTCGTGATGAGATTCGGCATCCCACACAGCATAATCACAGATAATGGCACGAACTTCGCTCAGGGAGAATTGAAGGATTATTGCGAGACAGTAGGGATTCGCCTGGACCTTGCTTCTGTGGCTCATCCACAATCCAATGGTCAGGTTGAAAGGGCTAACGGTCTCATATTATCAGGTATTAAGCCACGCCTTGAAGAACCGCTGCGACGCGCAGCTGGAGCTTGGGCTGATGAGTTGGAATCTGTCTTGTGGAGTTTACGAACTACCCCCAACAGATCAACAGGATTTACCCCCTTCTTCCTGGTATACGGATCCGAAGCCATGCTCCCCTCCGACATCATCCACGATTCACCGCGAGTTTCCGCCTATGATGAAGAAACAGCTGACGAGGGCAGACAGCTATCTGTGGACCTGATCGAAGAAGCTCGGAACTTAGCCGACCAACGTTCCGCCATTTATCAGCAGAAACTCCGACGTTATCACAGCCGTCGAGTTCGGAACCGCTCTTTCATGGCAGGAGACTTGGTCCTCCGCCTTCGGCAGGTGAAAGACCATAAGCTGCAATCTCCGTGGGAAGGACCCTTTGTCGTTAGCAAAGTGCTTCATAACGGGTCATACTACCTTGTTGATTTCCGGGAGCTGAAGGACAGACCTGCTAATTGGTACTGGAAACGCAAGCGTGAGGATCCGGATGACATCTACGACGAAACAGATCGCCCTTGGAACATTGCACAGCTATGTCCTTTCTACACTTAGCATAATTTTCCGAGTTACAAACTCTGTAATAAGTTATACATGATCAATGAAATAAAGCTTTTGGTTCACTCTCTGAGTCTTTTACCTCCTTTACTTGTTCATTTTTAGATCGTGTATGTTTTCCGACTAAAACCGCAGAGCTGGATTTTTCCGCCTAGGCGTGTATAAAAGTTGTGATTTTCAAAAATCGTCCTTTAGGACGTAAGCTTAAGTTTTCTGATGGAGCTGTTTCTTCGTTGCGAACTCGTGGATTTCTAGTAGCGATTTCCGGCACCTAAGCTGGGGGCTTGTTTCCGCGGTTATTGATGGATTGCCATTGGGCTTCGTCGCCGCTGGCGAGTGTTTCCGGCTAAGGTCTTCTGGCTCGCGGAAGGTCAAGCGAGCAAGCCGGAAAACAATGAAATCAGCACTTGCTTTCCGACACAAAACGAAACATGCAAATAATCTTAAAGGATAGCAGGATAAGTGTTTCCGCCCATGCATAGTTGTTTCGTTCCTAGCTACTTAAGAATTTAAGTTATATTACAAACCCACTCCGGGGCCAAAATGATGCAACATTGTTTCATTGTTTCACAGGCACTCTACTCGGAGTCCTCCTCTTCAGATTCTTCATAGGCGGAGCCATTGCCATCGCTATCACCGGAGCCAGCTTCGGAGTCTTCGTCGGAGCCTTCCTCGGAAAGCTCAACGCTCGACCCGGAACCTTCCGCATAGTACTCCGGCTCGCCTTCCTCCTCATCTTCAACGTCGGCGATACCCTCGGGCAGATCGTGCTTGTGGTACCAGAACGAGTGGTTAACTCGCCTGACAAACAGTTGATCATATCCTCTGGTGTCCGGAGGATGGCGCGCATGTTGGCACCTTTGGGAGTGTCGCGCGCAACGTCCGCGAAGTTCAGGGAGGGGAAGTGCGCCTTGCAGGTGGCTAGAACAAGGGAGGCGACTCCGCGAGCGGAAGACTCCTGCCAGTCCTTGATGAGTTCCGGCACCTGCTACATCAGCTTGGTCATCGTATCGATAACTGAAGTCTTGGCCCTCTTCAAGGACAGGGACTTGGCGATTCCGCGACATGCTGCGAACAACTCGTCGATAGAACTCCGCGCTTCATCGTATGCTTCCGTCCTCTTGAAGGCAGATTCTTTGTTCCACTCAAAGCCAAGGCTTGCTGCGAATTTTTTTTTGGATCAGTTCATCCGCGGATAGAGCAACGTATGGTGTAGTCGGAACAACAACAAGGAAAAATGCTTACGGAAGATGAGCTTGTCAATGGCTTCCGCCTCTGCTTCTTGAACCTTGTTCTTGGTCACTAAGTAAGTTACCCTTTGTTGGCTCTTCTTCAGTTTATCAGTCAGTTCCGCCATGTCGTGGGCGTGCTTCTCGGAGAGCTCCTTCCTCACCTCATTCTCCTTCTCGGAGGATTCTTTGATAAAGGTTTTGAGGGATTCGTTCTCCGCCTCGAGCACCTTGACTTTGGCGGACAGATCATCAAAGGCGGAGTGCTTGGAAGTTTCTTCTGCAGGCGGTCGCACAAGTTATGCATCTTTCAAGGATCAAACTAAGATACAAAATCAAATTCGAAGTTCGTACCCCGAAGGCGGGTCTCCAGATGCTGGATAGCTTTCTGGCTATTTTCCGCGTTCTGGCGCAGCCCCTCAATCTCCGTAATTTGCTCAAGCACGTGAATGCGCAGATCCTCATGCAGCTTCCGCGTGTTCTGAGGCGCAGACAGGAGTTAGTCGGATATTTAAAATTCTGGGGGTTGGCGAGGATTTCAAAGTCTTGGAGGTATAAAATTTTAAATTTCCGCCTAAGGTGCATATTGAAGAAAGCATCGGCTAACACATGTTACACGGAAAAAATATCTGACCCAATGCTTGGGGGCTAGTGTTACATGGCGCACGTCCTTGTGCTTGGCAAAAAAGACTTTGAGGTCGCTCTCAAGGTCGGTGAGCTCCTGCATCTCCGTGTTCGCCGTCCCCCACACCTTGTCCATCATGGCGGAAACTTCCGCGTGGCGTTGTGCGAGGGAAGGCTTTTGCAGAGATGCGGCAGGTTGAGGGTTAGCTTGGAGCGTGCTGGAGGCATGAATGAGCTACACCTTCTGCTCATACTGCTCCGCCGTAGGCTCGGCAAAGGTGGCACTTGGTTGTTCAGGCGGAGGCGCAGACGAGGAGGCGCCCTTGCCGGAATCACCATGGCTAGCGGGGTCTTCAGGAAGGTCATCGATGTTGATGACGTCCTTGGGATCCGGCTTGGTGGCAGATGAGGCCTTGGGCGGAACCTCCACTTCAGGCGTAACGGGGATAGAAGCCCGAGACGGCTTGACCTTCTTCTTGAGGGCTCTTGGAGCCTTGGGGGGCTGGCTTCCGGAACTTTTGTAAAAGAACAAAGCATAATAACTAACTAAGGGTTTGCTCGTGAAAACGGAAGAATTTGGATTCCGAAAATCAAGCATTTACCCGGAAGTTTTGAAGAATTGCTGGATGTCGGGCTAGCCTCTGTTGCTGGTGTCGATAAGTTTGAGGCGCTTCTTCTCCGCCTCTGCTTTCCGAGTAGCCGTAGTGCTGAGCACTTCGCGGGCGCGTTTGGCTGCAGGGCTGGAGGGAGCAGCCCACTTCCTCTTGGAAGGGCGCGGAGCATCATGAGCTTCTGCCTCCGAGGCGGCCTCTGGATCCGTGTTGCCCGTAGAAGGGACCCGGACAAGGGTTCCGAGTTCACCTTCCTCGAGGGCTTCGAGCTAAGACACAGAGCCAACACTTAGACAAAAATTTGAATGCAAAAGAAACAATGGACAAGTCAAGACAACATACCGCGGTTCCGGAACCGTTGGTGTTGATGTCTTTGGTGCACACGTGAACATGAAGTTCACGCGGAATCTTAATGAGGAGCCGGATCCTCTTTTCGATGGCATCGGCGGAGAGATTATCCTTCGTGGCGCGCATTGGGTCATCGCGCCCCGTGTAATGGAACATCAAGCGGTCCCTGTGTTGGAGCGGCTGGATCCGCTTGGTGAACCAGGACAAGGTGAGATCTTTCCCTGTCAGCCCCTCCTCCGTGAGCTTGCAGATCCGCCTAACAGCGCGGGTCAGCTGGGGCGACTCAGAGAGGTGGGGGCATTGCGTCCACGCCGGAGTCTCGCTGGCGGGGCAGTTCTTGAATGGTGGCAGCTTCCTTTCGCCCGCCGGGTCGGAGACGTCCTTCAAATAGAAGAAACCCCCTGACCAGTACCGCGCGGATTCGTGGCGGTCGGTAGGTGGGTAGACGCGGCCAGGGCGGAGCATGAAGGTGATGGACCCGCATGTCGCCAGCTCGGAGGTCTGGCGGATCTTCTCCTTCTTGACGGAGAAATAGTACTGGAAAAGGGAGAGTTCGGGAGGTACCCGGAGATGGCCCTCGCAGAGGGTGACGTGGTTGCTGATCGCTAACACGCTGTTTGGAGAGATGTTGTGGGGCTGGAGCCCATATACCTTCAGGATTTCCGAGAAAAGTCCGAAGGCGGAAACGAGAAGCCTCGCTCCACTAGCGCTTTAGTCAGCACCATCTCGTTATCTTGGGGGGCTGGAGCCAAGGAGTTCGGAACTGTCCTCCAGCTTCCGGGTTGCAGGAAACCTTCCCCCTCCAAGTTCTCCAGCTCTATTTCTGTGGTGGTGCTGGGCCACCATTTCCCTTTGGCCTCTGAGTCTCGCTGACGAGCTTTGGATTTCTTGGCAGCGATTTCTTCCGCCTTCTGTTCTGCCTGCTCCGCCCCGGAGGTTTTCTCCGGGATAGCTGAAGTGCCTTCGGCGTCCTTGCCGGAACCCTTAGTGGGATCCAGTTGGACTGGGACGAAGGGAGGAGGGGCGGAGGAGAGTGGCGTTGCCAAGATTGGCTCGGAGGTTGGAGGCGGAGTCGCAGAAGACATCTGAAGACAAAGAGGTTGATACGCGTTCAACACGCGTCCGTTGGGAACCCCAAGAGGAAGGTGTGATGCGTACAGCGGCAAGTTTCCCTCAGTATGAAACCAAGGTTATCGAACCAGTAGGAGCCAAGAAGCACGTTGAAGGTTGATGGCGGCGGGATGTAGTGCGGCGCAACACCAGGGATTCCGGCGCCAACGTGGAACCTGCACAACACAACCAAAGTACTTTGCCCCAACGAAACAGTGAGGTTGTCAATCTCACCGGCTTGCTGTAACAAAGGATTAACCGTATTGTGTGGAAGATGATTGTTTGCAGAAAACAGTAGAACAAGTATTGTAGTAGATTGTATTTCAGTAAAGAGAATTGGACCGGGGTCCACAGTTCACTAGAGGTATCTCTCCCATAAGATAAACAGCATGTTGGGTGAACAAATTACAGTTGGGCAATTGACAAATAAAGAGGGCATGACCATGCACATACATATCATGATGAGTATAGTGAGATTTAATTGGGCATTACGACAAAGTACATAGACCGCCATCCAACTGCATCTATGCCTAAAAACTCCACCTTCAGGTTATCATCCGAACCCCCTCCAGTATTAAGTTGCAAAGCAACAGACAATTGCATTAAGTATGGTGCGTAATGTAATCACCAACTACATCCTTAGACATAGCATCAATGTTTTATCCCTAGGGGCAACAGCACAACACAACCTTAGAACTTTGTCACTTTGTCCTGTGTCAATGCAGGCATGAACCCACTATCGAGCATAAATACTCCCTCTTGGAGTTACAAGCATCTACTTGGCCAGAGCATCTACTAGTAACGGAGAGCATCCAAGATCATAAACAACACATAGATATAACTTTGATAATCAACATAACAAGTATTCTCTATTCATCGGATCCCAACAAACGCAACATATAGAATTACAGATAGATGATCTTGATCATGTTAGGCAGCTCACAAGATCCGACAATGATAGCACAATGGGGAGAAGACAACCATCTAGCTACTGCTATGGACCCATAGTCCAGGGGTAGACTACTCACACATCACTCCGGAGGCGACCATGGCGGCGTAGAGTCCTCCGGGAGATGATTCCCCTCTCCGGCAGGGTGCCGGAGGCGATCTCCTGGATCCCCCGAGATGGGATCGGCGGCGGCGGCGTCTCTGGAAGGTTTTCCGTATCGTGGCTCTCGGTACTGGGGGTTTCGCGACGGAGGCTATTTGTAGGCGGAAGGGCAGGTCAAGAGGCGGCACGGGGGCCCCACACCACAGGGCCGCGCGGCCAAGGGGGGGCCGCGCCGCCCTAGGGTGTGGCCCCCTCGTGGCCCCTCTTCGTCTCCTCTTCGGACTTCTGGAAGCTTCGTGGCAAAATAGGACCCTGGGCGTTGATTTCGTCCAATTCCGAGAATATTTAGTTACTAGGATTTCTGAAACCAAAAACAGCAGAAAACAGCAACTGGCACTTCGGCATCTTGTTAATAGGTTAGTTCCAGAAAATGCACGAATATGACATAAAGTGTGCATAAAACATGTAGATAACATCAATAATGTGGCATGGAACATAAGAAATTATCGATACGTCGGAGACGTATCAGCATCCCCAAGCTTAGTTCTGCTCGTCCCGAGCAGGTAAAACGATAACACAGATAATTTCTGGAGTGACATGCCATCATAACCTTGATCATACTATTTGTAAAGCATATGTAGTGAATGCAGCGATCAAAACAATGTATATGACATGAGTAAACAAGTGAATCATATAGCAAAGACTTTTCATGAATAGCACTTCAAGACAAGCATCAATAAGTCTTGCATAAGAGTTAACTCATAAAGCAATAATTCAAAGTAAAGGCATTGAAACAACACAATGGAAGATTAAGTTTCAGCGGTTGCTTTCAACTCATAACATGTATATCTCATGGATATTGTCAACATAGAGTAATATAATAAGTGCAATATGCAAATATGTAGGAATCAATGCACAGTTCACACAAGTGTTTGCTTCTTGAGGTGGAGAGGAATAGGTGAACTGACTCAACATTGAAAGTAAAAGAATTGTCCTCCATAGAGGAAAAGCATCGATTGCTATATTTGTGCTAGAGCTTTGATTTTGAAAACATGAAACAATTTTGTCAACGGTAGTAATAAAGCATATGTATCATGTAAATTATATCTTATAAGTCGCAAGCCTCATGCATAGTGTACTAATAGTGCCCGCACCTTGTCCTAATTAGCTTGGACTACCGGATCATCACAATGCACATGTTTTAACCAAGTGTCACAAAGGGGTACCTCTATGCCGCCTGTACAAAGGTCTAAGGAGAAAGCTCGCATTGGATTTCTCGCTATTGATTATTCTCAACTTAGATATCCATACCGGGACAACATAGACAACAGATAATGGACTCCTCTTTTATGCATAAGCATGTAACAACAATTAATAATTTTCTCATATGAGATTGAGGATATTTGTCCAAAACTGAAACTTCCACCATGGATCATGGCTTTAGTTAGCGGCCCAATGTTCTTCTCTAACAATATGCATGCTTAACCATAAGGTGGTAGATCTCTCTTACTTCAGACAAGACGGACATGCATAGCAACTCACATGAAATTCAACAAAGAGTAGTTGATGGCGTCCCCAGTGAACATGGTTATCGCACAACAAGCAACTTAATAAGAGATAAAGTGCATAATTACATATTCAATACCACAATAGTTTTTAAGCTATTTGTCCCATGAGCTATATATTGCAAAGGTGAATGATGGAATTTTAAAGGTAGCACTCAAGCAATTTACTTTGGAATGGCGGAAAATACCATGTAGTAGGTAGGTATGGTGGACACAAATGGCATAGTGGTTGGCTCAAGTATTTTGGATGCATGAGAAGTATTCCCTCTCGATACAAGGTTTAGGCTAGCAAGACTTATTTGAAACAAACACAAGGATGAACCGGTGCAGCAAAACTCACATAAAAGACATATTGAAAACATTATAAGACTCTACACCGTCTTCCTTGTTGTTCATACTCAATACTAGAAATTATCTAGACCTTAGAGAAACCAAATATGCAAACCAAATTTTAGCATGCTCTATGTATTTCTTCATTAATGGGTGCAAAGCATATGATGCAAGATCTTAATCATGAGCACAACAATTGCCAAGTATCACATTACCCAAGACATTTATAGCAATTACTACATGTATCATTTTTCAATTCCAACCATATAACAATTTAACGAAGGAGAAACTTCGCCATGAATACTATGAGTAGAAGCTAAGGACATACTTGTCCATATGCTACAGCGGAGTGTGTCTCTCTCCCATAAAGTGAATGCTAGGATCCATTTTATTCAAACAAAACAAAAACAAAAACAAACCGACGCTCCAAGCAAAGCACATAAGATGTGATGGAATAAAAATATAGTTTCAGGGGAGGAACCTGATAATGTTGTCGATGAAGAAGGGGATGCCTTGGGCATCCCCAAGCTTAGACGCTTGAGTCTTCTTAGAATATGCAGGGGTGAACCACCGGGGCATCCCCAAGCTTAGAGCTTTCACTCTCCTTGATCATGTTGCATCATACTCCTCTCTTGATCTTTGAAAACTTCCTCCACACCAAACTCGAAACAACTCATTAGAGGGTTAGTGCGCAATAAAAATTAACATATTCAGAGGTGACACAATCATTCTTAACACTTCTGGACATTGCATAAAGCTACTGGACATTAGTGGATCAAAGAAATTCATCCAACATAGCAAAAGAGGCAATGCGAAATAAAAGGCAGAATCTGTCAAAACAGAACAGTTCGTATTGACGAATTTTAAAATGGCACCAGACTTGCTCAAATGAAAATGCCCAAATTGAATGAAAGTTGCGTACATATCTGAGGATCATGCACGTAAATTGGCTTAATTTTCTGAGCTACCTACAGGGAGGTAGAACCAGATTCGTGACAGCAAAGAAATCTGGAACTGCGCAGTAATCCAAATCTAGTACTTACTTTTCTATCAACGGCTTTACTTGGCACAATAAAACACTAAACTAAGATAAGGAGAGGTTGCTACAGTAGTAAATAACTTCCAAGACTCAAAATAAAAACAAAATACTGTAGGTAAAAACATGGGTTGTCTCCCATAAGCGCTTTTCTTTAACGCCTTTCAGCTAGGCGCAGAAAGTGTATATCAAGTATTATCAAGAGATGGTGTGTCAACCTTACCTTGGGCTTTATCCTTACCTTTCTTATTGTTTTTCTTTCCCTTTGGTTTAGGAAATATATGATTTCCCCCCGGTATAGAGGTGAATTTCAGAGTGCCTTCTCCCACATCAATGACTGCTCCCAATAGTTTCAGCAGGGATCTTCCGAGTGTGATTTTTCCTGTCCCTACACATTCAATAACAAGATAATCAATGGATATTGTTCTTCCAAGAATGGTTGTATGCACACCTGCGGCTATTCCCTTAGGAATTATAACAGAGTTATCAATGAAAGTTATTTCTTCTCCTCCTTCCTCGACTCCCCAAAGTTTCAAAGATTTATAAATGCTCTCAGGCATAAGGCAAAATTCAGACATAATATCACAGTAGGCATGAAGAGTTCGATCACCGATAACAATTTTAACAGTAGGATCCCACAATGAAAGTTTAGAGTTCACTAAAACTTGTTCAAGACGATTACGAACATGGCAATAGTTATCATCCAAGCGAGATGTACTTATCTCGAGATTGTTTAATCTACTATATATGCTAGTGAGGGCTGAATCAAAGTTATTAGCTGAATCATGTGATGCAACCAACTTCTTTATGGCATTAAAAGCTTGATCCCCATTGCAATGAAGGAAATCTCCTCCCACTAAAGTATCCAAAGCATATCTATAGCGGACCATAAGACCAAAATAAAAATTACTAAGGAGCAAACTTAGAGTCATTTGAGGTTCGATTTTACGATAAGAAGTAAAAATTCTAGACCAAGCATCCTTAAAACTCTCCTCATCCCCTTGTTTAAAAGTGAAGACTAATTCTTCAGGCGAAGAAGTAACAGGTTCAGAGCTAGACATGGTAACAAATTTTTTTTTTGTATTTTTAATATAGAGTGCAAGACAGTAAATAAAGCAAACTAGATAAAGTAAATGCAGGTAACTAATTTTTTTGTGTTTTTGATATAGCAAACAAGATAGCAAATAAAGTAAAACTAGCAACTAATTTTTTTGTATTTTGATTTAGTGCAGCAAACAAAGTAGTAAATAAAACTAAGCAAGACAAAAACAAAGTAAAGAGATTGAGAAGTGGAGACTCCCCTTGCAGCGTGTCTTGATCTCCCCGGCAACGGCGCCAGAAAAAGCTGCTTGATACGCGTTCAACACGCGTCCGTTGGGAACCCCAAGAGGAAGGTGTGATGCGTACAGCGGCAAGTTTCCCTCAGTATGAAACCAAGGTTATCGAACCAGTAGGAGCCAAGAAGCACGTTGAAGGTTGATGGCGGCGGGATGTAGTGCGGCGCAACACCAGGGATTCCGGCGCCAACGTGGAACCTGCACAACACAACCAAAGTACTTTGCCCCAACGAAACAGTGAGGTTGTCAATCTCACCGGCTTGCTGTAACAAAGGATTAACCGTATTGTGTGGAAGATGATTGTTTGCAGAAAACAGTAGAACAAGTATTGTAGTAGATTGTATTTCAGTAAAGAGAATTGGACCGGGGTCCACAGTTCACTAGAGGTATCTCTCCCATAAGATAAACAGCATGTTGGGTGAACAAATTACAGTTGGGCAATTGACAAATAAAGAGGGCATGACCATGCACATACATATCATGATGAGTATAGTGAGATTTAATTGGGCATTACGACAAAGTACATAGACCGCCATCCAACTGCATCTATGCCTAAAAACTCCACCTTCAGGTTATCATCCGAACCCCCTCCAGTATTAAGTTGCAAAGCAACAGACAATTGCATTAAGTATGGTGCGTAATGTAATCAACAACTACATCCTTAGACATAGCATCAATGTTTTATCCCTAGTGGCAACAGCACAACACAACCTTAGAACTTTCTGTCACTGTCCCAGGTGTCAATGCAGGCATGAACCCACTATCGAGCATAAATACTCCCTCTTGGAGTTACAAGCATCTACTTGGCCAGAGCATCTACTAGTAACGGAGAGCATGCAAGATCATAAACAACACATAGATATAACTTTGATAATCAACATAACAAGTATTCTCTATTCATCGGATCCCAACAAACGCAACATATAGAATTACAGATATATGATCTTGATCATGTTAGGCAGCTCACAAGATCCGACAATGATAGCACAATGGGGAGAAGACAACCATCTAGCTACTGCTATGGACCCATAGTCCAGGGGTAGACTACTCACACATCACTCCGGAGGCGACCATGGCGGCGTAGAGTCCTCCGGGAGATGATTCCCCTCTCCGGCAGGGTGCCGGAGGCGATCTCCTGGATCCCCCGAGATGGGATCGGCGGCGGCAGCGTCTCTGGAAGGTTTTTCGTATCGTGGCTCTCGGTACTGGGGGTTTCGCGACGGAGGCTATTTGTAGGCGGAAGGGCAGGTCAAGAGGCGGCACGGGGGCCCCACACCACAGGGCCGCGCGGCCAAGGGGGGGGCCGCGCCGCCCTAGGGTGTGGCCCCCTCGTGGCCCCTCTTCGTCTCCTCTTCGGACTTCTGGAAGCTTCGTGGCAAAATAGGACCCTGGGCGTTGATTTCGTCCAATTCCGAGAATATTTCGTTACTAGGATTTCTGAAACCAAAAACAGCAGAAAACAGCAACTGGCACTTCGGCATCTTGTTAATAGGTTAGTTCCAGAAAATGCACGAATATGACATAAAGTGTGCATAAAACATGTAGATAACATCAATAATGTGGCATGGAACATAAGAAATTATCGATACGTCGGAGACGTATCAGAGGTCGCGGAAAAAATGACTTAGCCGGATCCACATCGTCATCCTAAAGATCGTCACTACCAACTACGACGAAAGCTTGAAGCTCGAGAACTCACTGTAATGGATTCCGCGGTGGTCGGAGTCGCCGGCGACGAGGATTCAGGCGCGGTGGCTCGCTGAAGTTAAGAACTCGATGAACTGTGCGGTGGTCGAAGTTGCTCCGGCGAGACTCCAGCGGGTTTTCCGGCAGACTCCGGCACGGCGGAGGACGAGCTCGAGGGCGGCGCTTCGGAGAGAGGTGAAAGAGGGGGTGAATGAGGTTTAGGGTTGACGGTGGATATTTATAGGCCGGAGGGAGGAGATTCGTGCTCCGCATCCTGTGGTCAGAACGCAAGCGTCGCGCCGTTGGATGCGTGACACGTGTCCAAAACCTAAACGGTAAAAATGGCTAAGGATAAGTTACCGCTCAAATCGCGCGAAAATGGCGCCAGAATTGGCGGAACCGTTTGAGCCTTTTAAAGATTCCGGGTAAACGCGCGGAGATAAGCAGTTCTTATTCGCAAGCAGGGAGTAACCCGGAGACATGTTTTGATTTGTCGATGGATGAAGTCCCGCAGGATGAGAGTATTTTCTGATTAAAGGTTGATACGTCTCCGACGTATCGATAATTTCTTATGTTCCATGCCACATTATTGATGATATCTACATGTTTTATGCATACTTTATGTCATATTTATGCGTTTTCCGGAACTAACCTATTGACGAGATACCGAAGGGCCAGTTCCTATTTTCTGCTGTTTTTGGTTTCAGAAATCCTAGTAAGGAAATATTCTCGGAATCGGACGAAATCAACGCCCAGCATCTTAGAATCACATGAAGCTTCCAGAACACCCGAGAGTCGCCAGAGGGGGGCCACAGGCCCACCAGGAGGGTGGCCGGCGCGGCCTGGGGGTGGCCCGCGCCCCCCTATCTCCTCACCGCCTCTTCGACCCTTCGACTCCGCCTCTTCGCCTATAAAAAGGTCCCTGACCTAAAACCTCGATACGAAAAAGCCACGGTACGAGAAACCATCCAGAGCCGCCGCCATCGCGAAGCCAAGATCTGGGGGACAGGACTCTCTGTTCCGGCACGCCGCCGAGACGGGGAAGTGCCCTCGGAAGGCTTCTCCATCGACACCGCTGCCATCTCCACTGCCATCTTCATCACCGCTGTTGTCTCCCATGAGGAGGGAGTAGTTCTCCATCGAGGCTCGGGGCTGTACCGGTAGCTATGTGGTTAATCTCTCTTCCTATGTACTTCAATACAATAATCTCATGAGCTGCCTTACATGATTGAGATTCATATGATGATGCTTGTAATCTAGATGTCATTATGCTAGTCAAGTGGATTTTACTTATGTGATCTCCGGAGACTCCTTGTCCCACGTGTGTAAAGGTGACAGTGTGTGCACCGTGTGGGTCTCTTAGGCTATATTTCACAGAATACTTATTCACTGTTATGAATGGCATAGTGAAGTGCTTATTTATATCCCTTTATGATTGCAATGTGTTTTGTATCACAATTTATCTATGTGCTACTCTAGTGATGTTATTAAAGTAGTTTATTCCTCCTGCACGGTGTAATGGTGACAGTGTGTGCATCGTGTTAGTACTTGGCGTAGGCTATGATTGTGATCTCTTGTAGATTATGAAATTAACTATTGCTATGATAGTATTGATGTGATCTATGCCTCCTTTCGTAGCGTGAAGGTGATAGTGTGCATGCTATGTTAGTACTTGGTTTGGTTATGTTGATCTGTCATGCACTCTAAGGTTATTTAAATATGAACATCGAATATTGTGGAGCTTGTTAACTCCGGCATTGAGGGTTCGTGTAATCCTACTACGATTAGTGGTGTTCATCATCCAACAAGAGAGTGTAGAGTCTAGCATCTATCTATTTATTCTGTTATGTGATCAATGTTGAGAGTGTCCACTAGTGAAAGTATGATCCCTAGGCCTTGTTCCTAAATACTGCTGTCGCTGCTTGTTTACTGTTTTACTGTGTTTCTACTGCCTGCAATATTACTACCATCAACTACACGTCAGCAAGCACTTTTCTGGCACCGTTACTACTGCTCATATACATTCATACCACCTGTATTTCACTATCTCTTCGCCGAACTAGTGCACCTATTAGGTGTGTTGGGGACACAAGAGACTTCTTGCTTTGTGGTTGCAGGCTTGCATGAGAGGGATATCTTTGACCTCTTCCTCCCTGAGATCGATAAACCTTGGGTGATCCACTTAAGGGAAACTTGCTGCTGTTCTACAAACCTCTGCTCTTGGAGGCCCAACACTGTCTACAAGAATAGAAGCTCCCATAGACATCAAGCACTTTTCTGGCGCCGTTCTTGGGGAGGAAAGGTAAAAGGCACTCATACTCCGGTTCAGTGTGATGCTTTTCTCGCGCCATTGTGTTTGTGCTCGAAGCTATTTCCTTTAGATCCTGCAATTGCATCTTTTTGTTTCTTGTTTACACTAGTTAGGCATAATGGAAAACAACAAAAATATGAGAGATCTTTATGAACTTTATCTTGAATTAGGACATGATGTGTTTGAAGAGAGAATTAAAAAACCCATGGAACTTTATATGCATGCTAATGGGAATGTTATTAATATGAATGCTTTGAACACTATTGTTGCTAATGCTATGGAAAATTCTAAGCTTGGGGAAGCTGGTTTTGATGAGCATGATCTTTTTAGTCCCCCGGGCATGGAGGAGAAAATTTACTTTGATGATACTTTGCCTCCTATTTATGATGATTATAATGATAGTAGTCTTTTGGTGCCGCCTGTTATGGAGGATAAATTTGATTATGATTATACTATGCCTCCTACACTTGATGAGAATAATAATGATAGCTACTTTGTTGAATTTGCTCCCACTACAACTAATAAAATTGATTATGCTTATGTGGAGAGTAATAATTTTATGCATGAGACTCATGATAAGAATGCTTTATGTGATAGTTATATTGTTGAGTTTGCTCATGATACTACTGAAAGTTATTATGAGAGAGGAAAATATGGTTGTAGAAATTTTCATGTTACTAAAACACCTCTCTATGTGCTGAAATTTTTGAAGCTACACTTGTTTTATCTTTCTATGCTTGTTGCATTATGCTTCTTGAACTTGTTTATTTACAAGATTCCTTTTCATAGGAAGCATGTTAGACTTAAATGTGTTTTGAATTTGCCTCTTGATGCTCTCTTTTGCTTCAAATACTATTTCTTGCGAGTGCATCATTAAAACAGCTGAGCCCATCTTAATGGCTAAAAAGAAAGAACTTCTTGGGAGATAACCCATGTGTTACTTTGCTACAGTACTTTGTTTTATATTTGTGTCTTGGAAGTTGTTTACTACTGTAGCAACCTCTCCTTATCTTAGTTTTGTGTTTTGTTGTGTCAAGTAAAGTCTTTGATAGCAAGGTTGATACTAGATTTGGATTACTGCGCAGAAACAGATTTCTGTCTGTCACGAATCTGGGAAAAATTCTCTGTAGGTAACTCAGAAAATTATGCCAATTTACGTGAGTGATCCTCAGATATGTACGCAACTTTCATTCAATTTGAGCATTTTCATTTGAGCAAGTCTGGTGCCTCAATAAAATTCGTCTTTACGGACTGTTCTGTTTTGACAGATTCTGCCTTTTATTTCGCATTGTTTCTTTTGCTATGTGGGATGGATTTCTTTGTTCCATTGACTTCCAGTAGCTTTGATAAATGTCCAGAAGTGTTAAGAATGATTGTGTCACCTCTGAACATGTGAATTTTTGATTATGCACTAACCCTCTAATGAGTTTGTTTCGAGTTTGGTGTGGAGGAAGTTTTCAAGGGTCAAGAGAGGAGGATGATATACTACGATCAAGAAGAGTGAAAGCTCTAAGCTTGGGGATTCCCCGGTGGTTCATCCCTGCATATTTCAAAAAGACTCAAGCATCTAAGCTTGGGGATGCCCAAGGCATCCCCTTCTTCATCGACAAATTATCAGGTTCCTTCTCTTGAAACTATATTCTTATTCGGTCACATCTTATGTACTTTACTTGGAGCGTCTGTTGTTTTTTGTTTTTGCTTTTGTTTGAATAAATGCTTGTGTGGGAGAGAGACACGCTCCGCTGGTTCGTATGAACACATGTGTTCTTAGCTTTTAATTTTCATGGCGAAGGTTGAAACTGCTTCGTTAATTGTTCTATGGTTGGAATCGGGAATTGCTACATGTAGTAATTGCTAAAATGTCTTGGATAATGTGATACTTGGCAATTGTTGTGCTCATGTTTAAGCTCTTGCATCATATACTTTGCACCTATTAATGAAGAAATACATAGAGCATGCTAAAATTTGGTTTGCATATTTGGTCTCTCTAAAGTCTAGATAATTTCTAGTATTGAGTTTGAACAACAAGGAAGACGGTGTAGTCTTATAATGTTTGCAATATGTCTTTTATGTGAGTTTTGCTGCACCGGTTCATCCTTGTGTTTGTTTCAAATAGCCTTGCTAGCCTAAACCTTGTATCGAGAGGGAATACTTCTCATGCATCCAAAATCCTTGAGCCAACCACTATGCCATTTGTGTCCACCATACCTACCTACTACATGGTATTTCTCCGCCATTCCAAAGTAAATTGCTTGAGTGCTACCTTTAAAATTTCTATCCTCTACCTTTGCAATATATAGCTCATGGGACAAATAGCCTAAAAACTATTGTGGTATTGAATATGTACTTATGCACTTTATCTCTTATTAAGTTGCTTGTTGTGCGATAACCATGTTTCTGGGGACGCCATCAACTACTCTTTGTTGAATATCATGTGAGTTGCTATGCATGTTCGTCTTGTCTGAAGTAAGAGAGATTTACCGCTAGAATGGTTAGAGCATTGCATAATGTTAGAGAAGAACATTGGGCCGCTAACTAAAGCCATGATCCATGGTGGAAGTTTCAGTTTTGGACATATATCCTCAATCTCATATGAGAAAATTAATTGTTGCTACATGCTTATGCATTAAAGAGGAGTCCATTATCTGTTGTCTATGTTGTCCCGGTATGGATGTCTAAGTTGAGAATAATCAATAGCGAGAAATCCGATGCGAGCTTTCTCCTTAGACCTTTGTACAGGCGGCATAGAGGTACCCCTTTGTGACACTTGGTTAAAACATGTGCATTGCGATGATAATCCAGGTAATCCGAGATAATTAGGACAAGGTGCGGGCACTATTAGTATACTATGCATGAGGCTTGCAACTTGTAAGATATAATTTACATAACACATATGCTTTATTACTACCGTTGACAAAATTGCTCTCTATATGTTTTCAAAATCAAAGCTCTAGCACAAATATAGCAATCGATGCTTTCCTCTTTGAAGGACCATTCTTCTACTTTTATTGTTGAGTCAGTTCACCTATTTCTCTCCACCTCAAGAAGCAAACACTTGTGTGAACTGTGCATTGATTCCTACATACTTGCATATTGCACTTGTTATATTACTTTACATTGACAACTATCCATGAGATATACATGTTACAAGTTGAAAGCAACCGCTGAAACTTAATCTTCCTTTGTGTTGCTTCAATACCTTTACTTTGAATTATTGCTTTATGAGTTAACTCTTATGCAAGACTTATTGATGCTTGTCTTGAAAGTACTATTCATGAAAAGTCTTTGCTTTATGATTCATTTGTTTACTCATTGCATTACCATTGTTTTGATCGCTGCATTCATTACATATGCTTACAATAGTATGATCAAGGTTATGATGGCATGTCACTCCAGAAATTATCTTTGTTTATCGTTTACCTGCTCGGGACGAGCAGAAACTAAGCTTGGGGATGCTGATACGTCTCCGACGTATCGATAATTTCTTATGTTCCATGCCACATTATTGATGATATCTACATGTTTTATGCATACTTTATGTCATATTTATGCGTTTTCCGGAACTAACCTATTGACGAGATGCCGAAGGGCCAGTTCCTGTTTTCTGCTGTTTTTGGTTTCAGAAATCCTAGTAAGGAAATATTCTCGGAATCGGACGAAATCAACGCCCAGCATCTTAGAATCACATGAAGCTTCCAGAACACCCGAGAGTCGCCAGAGGGGGGCCACAGGCCCACCAGGAGGGTGGCCGGCGCGGCCTGGGGGTGGCCCGCGCCCCCTATCTCCTCACCGCCTCTTCGACCCTCCGACTCCGCCTCTTCGCCTATAAAAAGGTCCCTGACCTAAAACCTCGATACGAAAAAGCCACGGTACGAGAAACCATCCAGAGCCGCCGCCATCGCGAAGCCAAGATCTGGGGGACAGGACTCTCTGTTCTGGCACGCCGCCGGGACGGGGAAGTGCCCCTGGAAGGCTTCTCCATCGATACCGCTGCCATCTCCACCGCCATCTTCATCACCACTGCTGTCTCCCATGAGGAGGGAGTAGTTCTCCATCGAGGCTCGGGGCTGTACCGGTAGCTATGTGGTTAATCTCTCTTCCTATTGTTGTCGTCAGAAACCCACCGGCGGGCAGCGACGGGCAACACCGTAGAGCCGGGAACAACCTAGAGCTGCGGCTGGCTGAGGTCCCTCCGAGCGACGGCCCGCAAAGCCTTCTGGTCACACGTCCGATGCTGATGCAAGGGCGTGCCACCTGACCTATACCTGGTCAGGAAGGTGATGGAGATGCCTCGCTTAGTTTCCTGCATGGCATACACGTAAACATTAAATACGAGCCTCGATCGGCTCTCAGGTTATCCTGTGAATCGGCTCAGGGAGCCGATCCACCCATGATTCGTACGAGGTGCACGAATATATGGTGGTCCTGCTTGATCAAGATAAAGCTAATGAGATCTACGACGATTTAGGGTTTTCACCGCATAATCGGATCATCCTACTCACGGTTGGGCCTCGCGGCCACGCACGGTGATCGTAAGCCGATCCTAAACAAGGCCTAAAAACCAACACAAGGTTGATCCCCGGAACATCCTGTTTAGGGCCAGCGAACGACACCCTACGTGCCGCTGGATCCTCCACCCCTTTGTAAGGCCTAACTATTGCAGATATTAAACTAATCCTTGTAGAACAAGGAGCAATCGTAACGGATCAGATCTACTAAACAATGATCAAGCGGGGTGCCGCCCCCACACCTAAGATAGGTGTGAGGGCGGCTAGACATGCAAGGGTTGCACTACGATAGTATGTTACGCGAAAAACCATGCTAACCCTAACACATCTATGATAACTACGCTGCTCGCCATCAACAAGGCTTCAGTACGAGCAACGCATGAACAACGTGGAGCTTGTGCTGCCTAGATCGCAAGATGCGATCTAGGCAGCATGTTGCTTACCGGTAGAAACCCTCGAGACGAAGGAGTTGGCGATGCGCCGAGATTGATTTGTTGGTTGAACGTTGGTTGTTGTTTATTCCATAAACCCTAGATACATATTTATAGTCCAGGGGACTTTCTAACTTAGACGTGCACCTAACCGTGCACGAGTAAAATTCCAACTAACCGACACGTATCCTAATATGTTACAGATACAAAGGCAGACTAGCCCAAACTCAGCATAACAGGCCGATTCACGTAATTCTTCCATGTATATTCTTCAATTTCATCCTGATCGCGGCCCACCTCTGGCTCGGTCAAATTCTGGTGATAACACATGCCCCCCTGGTTTTGGAATTGGTAATTCCAAAATCACTCTGCTTTTCCTTCGTCGGGTCATGTCGTGGCAGAACCGTTGCAGTATCCGTCATCATGATGCCTTGCCTTCTCAACTTCTCCGCGTGACCTGGCAGTTTTTTTTTTCTTTTAGGCACCACTTCCTCGGAAACTGCTGTGGCATTGAATTTCCACTATATCCCCTTTTATTTAACCGCTCCGCATAGTTTATTTCCGCATCTTCTTCGCATTAGCACTCCAAAAGCCCTCCTGTGCCACCATGTCTTCTTCCTCCTCTGCCTCATCGGATCTTTCCACCCAGTCCTCTTCCTCCCGCGAGCCGACGCCGGAACCGAATCCGGCAGAGGTCCACGCAGCCAACATCCGCCGCGCCATTGAGGCCGGGGAGGAGTCTAGCCATGACTTCTCCATCTGGTCAGAGGACGACAAGTCCCTGACCGACGGGGAGAGCGACCTCCGCTTCCTCGCCAGCGGGGAAACGGAGGGGGAGAGCGACGACGACCGCTTCTCCTGCGACTTCACCTCTCCCGAGGAGGTGGAGGAGGAAGAAGAGGAGGAGGAGGAGGACGACACCTCCTCCGACGAGCCGCCGGCCAAGCGGTTCTGCCCCTGGCCGGGGAACCTCAGCGACTTCGACAGCGACGATGGCGACGCTGATGAAGAAGACGAGGACAATGAGGGCCCGGTCGGCGGCCACTGGAGCGACGACGAGCCCGCCGGGAGCAGCGCCGACAGCGGCGACGACGGCGACGACGAGGGCAGCGACGGCCCGTAGATAGGACCTCTAGTATAGGACCAGTAGTAGTAGATGGGGCAATGTATCCCCTAGTACTTCCTTTTGAGAGCAATCAGCTCTTTATGTAAGAAATCTATCAATGAAGAACTTTCCCCAATTTGATCTTGCCGATTTCCTTTGAGTTTAATTTAGCCGATTTCTTCTTATACTGATCTTGCCGATTTGTCCCCTTTGCCAATGCGTAATGAGCCGATAGCAACGCATCGGTCCTTTAAAAATCACCCTTCCATCCTTCAACTGATGATTTTGAAATCTGGTGGATAATGTAACATCTTCAGGGAAGCCTTTGAATTCTTCCAACCAAACCTAATAGTCTTCTTTAATACTCATCATTTGTGAAGAAGGTGGCGACGAAAGACCAGCCGATGGTACCCCAATCGGCTCTTAAACAGAGTATCCACCAGGCCTGCTGCCCCCCGAGCCTTACTCGAGGCGAGAATGTCAGAGAGGACGTACCAAAACCGATCACCTTTCCTCCTTAGAAAGCCGACAACCCCTTCTGTCAACACGGCTGAACTAGCACCAAAGATTGGAAATCCTCGACAAGAAGGTTCAGGAACCCGGATCGGCTCGAAGCAGCTGAAGAAATTTCCATTGTTTTACTCCTGCGAAGAAGCAGAAGGCACCACAGTTGGCCTGGATTTGGTGGAGATTCGGTAAACCTCGCATAATTCCACTAGAGTCGATGGCCCTTGCATCGGCTGTCTTTTTTGTTGTTTTTTTTTTACTGGCCGATTTTCTCCTATCGGCCCCAATATTTCGCTGCACACATGTCCTCCTGCACCTGTTCCCATGTTCATCATGTTTAGGTGCCCCCCGAGCCGAATCTGTCAGGGAATGGCAGATATCGGCTCTGTAATTCGCACGTCGGCTCCTGATAGGATCAAGGACGAACACAAGCAGAACATGTGGTGAGGATAATTTTGGCCGATCGCTGGAATCGGCCTCCATATCTATTGAAGTGTTGACTGAAGGTTCTGTAATGCTCCTTCATAATTTTTGGGGCCGATCACAAGGATCAGCCTCGCCCCGTTTGCTCATTGCTTTGCCTCAGCTACATGGTCAGGCCAGTGGATAAAACCAGCTTAACCCTTCCCTTCGTCACGTCGATGCGCTCGCAGTCGTCCAAATTGATACCTGAGAGGGGTTCTTGGCCTGCTGCTTCCCATGCGTTCATGCCAGCCGTTGAAATTTTGGCTGAATCATCGGCCTGGACGACTTCTACCTCATCTCCATCCCACTGTATTATGCATTGGTGCATCATGGAGGGAATGCAGCAGTTGGCGTGGATCCAATCTCTTCCTAGCAGAACAGCATAAGTGCTCGTGCTATCGACGATGAAGAACGTTGTAGGGATAGTTTTCCTTCCTATGGTCAGATCCACGTTCAGAACACCTTGTGCGTCAGACGCTTGGCCGTTGAAATCGCTCAATGTCATGTTGGTCTTGATTAGATCTGAGCTAGAGCGTCCCAGCCGACGTAGCATAGAGTATGGCATGATGTTGACTGCCGCTCCGGTGTCCACCAGCATCTTATTTACAGGCCTCCCATCGATATAACCTCGCAAATACAAGGCCTTCAGATGTCTGTAGCTTCTTTCTCGTGGCTTCTCAAAGATAACCGGCCTCGGGCCGCAGTCAAGTTGTGCAACAGGTGCCTCGTCTAATCCTGGAGCACTGAACTCCGAAGGGAGGATGAACACCATGTTTGTGCCAGCCGATGTTTCATCATCGGCTTTCCTTTGTTTGGGGCGCCACTCCATTTTCCGTGGACGACCCTCTTCGTCCAGGGTTCGCTGAACTTTCGCAGCCAGATCAGGTCGTGCCTTCCTTAACGTATGCAAGTATAACCTTTCGGCTTCCTCCAGGCCGCGCAATCGCTGAACCCTGCGCTTTTGTGAACGGCTGAGTCCATCAGGGCACCACCTTGGCCGGTGGTACCTGTCTTCTTCTTCTTCTTGTCCCTCGTCTTCGGACTCCTCGAGATCTGCCCACCGAGGGGACTCAGCACGTTTGCTTCGTGGCGGGAGAGGCCCTAGGCGCTTGAACACAGACACGTTGGCTGCCTCCTTCTTTTTCTGGTTGCATTCTGGGCAATTGCCGATTGTGGGCAATCGGCTCATTCCTGAATCCCAGCAGTGTCTGAAGAAGGGGCAGTCCCAGTGCCTGTCGTTGTCATCTTGCTCCCTTGATTTTTCCGTGGCACGGCGCTCGTGCTCCTCCTCATCGCGATCGTGCCGACGATGTCTTCGGCTTCTCTAGCCGGGCGATCTCTCTCATCATCATCGGCTGGATCGTCGGCGTTGATCATGCGACTCACATACTTGTTGAGGAGGTGATCGAGAGGGGTCTTTGATATCTCATGTTCTTCACTTCTCCCTCTGTGACGTAGCGCTTGCCATCATGACGGAGCCGATCGCATGGAGCGGCCTCCTCTGTGTCTTTGCTACGAGAGCAGCTGCCCTCGTCTCCATCTTTGCCAGAGTGGTGCCCAGGTCCTACCATGTTGATGCTGAACAAGGATCCTGGCTGGCAACCTTCAGGGTAAGTGCATTCTACCATGTTAACGGCGGGGAAGGGCTGGGTGTCGACCTTCATAGCGTACTGGTTGAAAATTAGACGCCCTTTTTCTATCGCCGCTTGGATGTGCTGACGCCATACCCTGCAGTCGTTGGTGGCATGGGAGAGCGAGTTATGCCATTTGCAGTATGGCTTTCCGTTCAGCTCTTGCACCGTGGGGAATTTGAGACCTTCGGGAATCGTCAACTGCTTCTCCTTGAGCAGGAGGTCGAAGATTTGCTCAGTCTTGGTCACGTCAAAATCAAATCCCCTGGGCGGGCCTGGTGGCTTTACCCATTTGCAGGATACGGGGGTTCCTCCCCGAGTCCATTCAGCCACTGCTACTTCTTGGTCTCCCGCAGGAACTTCGTCTTCCTCTGCATCGACCAGGACTACTGCACGCTTGAACTTGTCTTGGTACAGGTCCGGGTGGCGCTGTTCATATGCCGATAGTTTCTGAACCATGTGCGCCAGTGAGGGATAATCTGCTTGGGAGGCCATGTCCTTGAGCTGTGTTGCAAGGCACACTACGCCAACTCGACTGCTTCTTTTTCAGTTATACGAACCGAATAACATCGGTTCCTAAGATTCCTGAAGCGCTGGATGTATTCTGTCACAGTTTCTCCGCGCTTCTGACGTAGTTGTGCTAGATCGGCAATGCCAGACTCGGAAGCCTCTGAATGGTACTGCATATGGAACTGCTCTTCCAACTGCTTCCAAGTCCGGATGGAGTCTGGTGGCAAAGAGGTGTACCATCCGAAAGCCGATCCCGTGAGGGACTGTGAGAAGAGCCTCACGCGTAGTTGATCCGACACTGAAGCCGGTCCTAGTTGCGCCAAATATCGGCCCACGTGCTCGATGGAGCTGGAACCATCTGATCCACTGAATTTGGAGAAGTCAGGGAGCCGATATTTAGGTGGTAGCGGGATCATCTCGTAGTCGTCGGGGTACGGCTTGGAATAGCCGATGGCCCTTCTTTTCGGCACCATGCCGAACTGGTCTCTCAGTATGGTACTGATCTGATCCGCTGTGCTGGCTGCAGGAGTTGAATTCGGAAGATTCGCCGGGGTGGCGTACTTCGCCCGCCAGGTTTGCTTTTCCAGCTCTGAGCCAACTGCAGGAGCTGAGCTGCGGAGGTTCGTCGGGGTGGCGTACTTAGTTAGCCACGCTGCTTCTCAAGCTACGTCGCCGACGTCCCTCTGTTTTCCCAGAAGTCCCTGATGTTGTGGCCTGGTTTGTGAGTGCCCAGTTGCCACAATCTGGCACATACGTGCACGTGTACCCGTGAGGGATCTCCTTAGGCGCCTCGGGCAAGAACTGGTAGTCACTAGGGTCACCACCGATCTTGTAGACGACGAATGCCGGTGTAGCCGGCACTTCTGGTGCTGCCAACGCATATGGCAGCGGTGGACGGGACTGGAGTGGCAACTCTCCTTGATGCGTCCCGAGAGCTGGTCCTGACGGCGAGTACTGGTGCCTCATGATCTCCTGGATCACGCGAAGAGCGACACGCTCCAATGTGTTGACCAGGTTCTCAGAGTGGCGGTGTAGCGAGTGAGCCACCAAGTAGTTGATCTCCTGCCGCAGGGACCTGGTGCGTTCTTCCGACGGGGCAGAGAGGTCTATCCCATCTAGTGCACCATTAGGCGAGAACCCCTTCCACCTGATGCCATGTGAACGGGTTCTGTGGAAAGAGCCGATGAGGTCGGCTTCGAGGATGACTTTGATCTCGTCATACTTCTTCTTGAGCTCGTCCGTCGGATCCTCGTACGTGGTGGCGTGCCGTCCGCCATCTCAGATGTAGATGGCGATGTGGTTGATGTAGAAGCTTGTCCCACCGGGCGTGCCAGAATGTGTTGTCGTCAGAAACCCACCGGCGGGCAGCGACGGGCAACACCGTAGAGCCGGGAACAACCTAGAGCTGCGGCTGGCTGAGGTCCCTCCGAGCGACGGCCCGCAAAGCCTTCTGGTCACACGTCCGATGCTGATGCAAGGGCATGCCACCTGACCTATACCTGGTCAGGAAGGTGATGGAGATGCCTCGCTTAGTTTCCTGCATGGCATACACGTAAACATTAAATACGAGCCTCGATCGGCTCTCAGGTTATCCCGTGAATCGGCTCAGGGAGCCGATCCACCCATGATTCGTACGAGGTGCACGAATATATGGTGGTCCTGCTTGATCAAGATAAAGCTAATGAGATCTACGACGATTTAGGGTTTTCACCGCATAATCGGATCATCCTACTCACGGTTGGGCCTCGCGGCCATGCACGGTGATCGTAAGCCGATCCTAAACAAGGCCTAAAAACCAACACAAGGTTGATCCCCGGAACATCCTGTTTAGGGCCAGCGAACGACACCCTACGTGCCGCTGGATCCTCCACCCCTTTGTAAGGCCTAACTATTGCAGATATTAAACTAATCCTTGTAGAACAAGGAGCAATCGTAACGGATCAGATCTACTAAACAATGATCAAGCGGGGTGCCGCCCCCACACCTAAGATAGGTGTGAGGGCGGCTAGACATGCAAGGGTTGCACTACGATAGCATGTTACGCGAAGAACCATGCTAACCCTAACACATCTATGATAACTACGCTGCTCGCCATCAACAAGGCTTCAGTACGAGCAACGCATGAACAACGTGGAGCTTGTGCTGCCTAGATCGCAAGATGCGATCTAGGCAGCATGTTGCTTACCGGTAGAAACCCTCGAGACGAAGGAGTTGGCGATGCGCCGAGATTGATTTGTTGGTTGAACGTTGGTTGTTGTTTATTCCATAAACCCTAGATACATATTTATAGTCCAGGGGACTTTCTAACTTAGACGTGCACCTAACCGTGCACGAGTAAAATTCCAACTAACCGACACGTATCCTAATATGTTACAGATACAAAGGCAGACTAGCCCAAACTCAGCATAACAGGCCGATTCACGTAATTCTTCCATGTATATTCTTCAATTTCATCCTGATCGCGGCCCACCTCTGGCTCGGTCAAATTCTGGTGATAACACCTATGTACTTCAATACAATAATCTCATGAGCTGCCTTACATGATTGAGATTCAAATGATGATGCTTGTAATCTAGATGTCATTATGCTAGTCAAGTGGATTTTACTTATGTGATCTCCGGAGACTCCTTGTCCCACGTGTGTAAAGGTGACAGTGTGTGCACCGTGTGGGTCTCTTAGGCTATATTTCACAGAATACTTATTCACTGTTATGAATGGCATAGTGAAGTGCTTATTTATATCCCTTTATGATTGCAATGTGTTTTGTATCACAATTTATCTATGTGCTACTCTAGTGATGTTATTAAAGTAGTTTATTCCTCCTGCACGGTGTAATGGTGACAGTGTGTGCATCGTGTTAGTACTTGGCGTAGGCTATGATTGTGATCTCTTGTAGATTATGAAGTTGTTGGCGTCTGAAACCCACCGGCGAGCTGCGGCTGGCAACACGAAGAGCCGGGAGGCTCCCAGAACTGCGGCTGGCCCTGGTCCCTCCGTGCGATGGCCCGCAAAGCTCCTGGTACGCACGTCCCGATGCTGGTGCAAGGGCGTGCCACCTGACCTATACCTGGTCAGGAAGGTGATGGATTTGCTTCGCTTAGTTTCCTGCATGGCATACACGTAAACATTAAATACGAGCCTCGATCGGCTCTCAGGTTGTCCTATGAATCGGCTCAAGGAGCCGATCCACCCATGGTTCGTATGAGGTTTACGATCACATGGTGGTCCTGCTTGATCAATATAGAGTTAAAACGACCTACGACGATTTAGGGTTTTCACCGCATAATCGGAACATCCTACACGTGATTGAGCCTGGCAGCCACGTAAGATGATAATAAACCAGCCCTAGATAAGGCCTAAAAACCAACATAGAGTTGATCCCCGGAACATCTTATCTAGGGCTAGCAAACTACACCCTACGTGCTACTGGATCCTTCAACCCGTTTGCAAGGCCTAACTATGCAGATATTAAACTAATCCTTGAAGAACAAGGAGCAATCATAACAGATTGGATCTACTAAACACAGATCAAGCAAGGTGCCGCCCTTACACCTAAGATAGGTGTAAAGGCGGCTAGACGTCTAGGGATAGCATGGAGCAAAGCATGTATCGTGGTAAACAATGCTAACCCTAACACATCTATGATAACTACGTTGCTCGCCATCAACAAGGCTTCAGCACGAGCAACGCATGAACAACGAATAAATGTATACTGCCTAGATCGCAAGATGCGATCTAGGTAGCATGATGCTTACCTGGAAGAAACCCTCGAAACAAGGGGTTGGCGATGCGCCTAGATTGGTTTGTGATGAACGTGATTGTTGTTTTTCTCAATAACCCTAGATACATATTTATAGTCCGTAGACTTTCTAACGTGGGAATAATCCCAACCGTGCACGAGCCAAATTCTATCTAACCGACACGTATCCTACTATATTTACAGATACATGGGCAAACTAGCCCAAACTTCCTCGTACAAGGCCGATTTATGTATATCTTCCGTGTATATTCTTCAAGTCCATCTTAATTACGGCCCACCTCTGATCTGGTCAAATTCTGGTGATAACACATGCCCCCCTGGTTTTGGAATTGATAATTCCAAAATCACTCTGCTTTTTCTTCGTCGGGTCATGTCGTGGCAGGGCAAAACCGCCGCAGTATCCTTCATCATGGTGCCTTGCCTTCTCAACTTCTCCGCGTGATTTGACCGTTGTTGTTTTTTTTCTTCTTGGCACCACTT
The DNA here is from genome assembly GCF_019359855.2 of Lolium perenne. Classification (NCBI taxonomy): domain Eukaryota; kingdom Viridiplantae; phylum Streptophyta; class Magnoliopsida; order Poales; family Poaceae; genus Lolium; species Lolium perenne. Next base: position 183,706,759 of record NC_067244.2, read on the forward strand.
CCTCGGAAACTGCTGTTGCATTGAATCTCCACTATATCCCCTTTTATTTAACCGCTCCAAACAATTCGCCACTTCATCCCCTTGCTCTGTTCTGGCCATCGGCACCAAGAAACCCCAATCTCAGAGCAATGTCTTCCTCCTCTTCCTCCTCCGCCTCGTCGGATCTCTCCTCCCAGTCCTTCTCCTCCTCCTCCTCCTCCCGCGAACCCACGCCAGAGTGGGATCCGATGGCGGCTCAGATGGCGGCGCACGACGAGCGCGCCCCAGAGGAGTGGGACCAGGAGGACCACGCCTCCTCCGTCTGGTCCGAGGACAACAAGTCCTTGACCAGCGGAGAAGAAGAGCTCCAGTTCCTCGCCGATGGGGAACTGGAATCGGAGAGCGAGGATGACTCGTTCTCCTGGGACGACTACACCTCCTCTGAGGAAGAGGAGGAAGAAGACGACGACGACTCCCTCAAGGACTACCCGCCGGCGAAGCGCTTCCGCGCCGGGTCCGACGACGACGACGACGATGATGATGAAGATGAGGAGGCCCCCAATGAGGGCCACTGGAGCAGCGACGAGGAGCCTGCCGGCAGCAGCGCCGACGAGAGCTCCGATGACGACGAGGGCAGCGACGGCCCGTAGAGTAGGGTCTACTAGTATAGGTCTAGTAGTAGTAGCAGATTGGTCATAGACCCTTCTTTTGTTCTTCCTCCCTTGAGCAATCGGCTCTTTCTTTGTAAGAAATCTCCTTTATTAATGAAGAAAATATTCTCCTACTGCTTTTGTTTTCTCGTTAATTTTGCCGATTGTCAAACGAAGTCGCCGCACAAAGAGCCGATGGCAGGGCATCGGCTTGTACCATAAACACGATTTGAGGCCAAACAGTTGCCCATTCACACGGTCAAACAGATCTTATCCATGTCTATGCCATCCTCCAATCTCCAGATTCAACTCCTCAGCAAATCCAATGAGAGAATCATCTCAAATGCCATGGACTCTGGCTTGAAACTGATCTGTTAACCTGCTCAATTGAGCTTGTTCTGTCTAGAGTCGATGGCTCTGCATCGGCTTTTTATTGTTCTAAATTCGATGTCCGTGCATCGGCTGTACTGGTATCCATATTTCTCAAGTCGATATCTGCGCATCGGCTGTGATTTGCATATAAATTTTTTTTTTACTGGCCGATTTTATACATCGGCCCCCATGTTTCACCGTCCATCGTCCCACATGCTTGGGAAATATTTCTTGAGGTGCTGACCATTGACAGCTGCTGGGAACTTAGCGCCGTCCAGCTGCTCCAGCATGTATGCATTACCCTTCAAAACCTGGACGACTTTGTATGGACCGTGCCAATTAGGAGACCATTTGCCATATGCTTTATCCTTGGTTCCTAATGGTAACACGGCTTCCCATACTAGATCACCAACTTGAAACTCCTTTGGTCTCACCTTCTTATTATATGCACGAGCTGCCTTGGCTTTATTCTCTTTAATCTTCTCCAACGACCAAAGTCTAAGTTCCGTTGCATCCTCAATAGTATCACTCATCAGAGCCGCATATTCTTCAGCTGTCAGGTCATTCTGAAACGTGACACGTCTCGATCCAGCCGTAATTTCCCAAGGCAATACGGCTTCCTGCCCATAGACGAGCTGGTATGGCGAAGTTTTTATAGCTCCATGGCATGACATGCGATAGGCCCACAAAGCTTCTGACAATGTTTCATGCCAAACCCTAGGGTTCTCGTCAATTTTCCTCTTAATCAGCTTGATCAGGCTCTGATTGGACGCTTCAGCTTGCCCGTTGGCTTGAGCATAGTATGGAGATGATCGGATCAGCTTAATTCCCATCTCATCACAGAATTTTCTGAATTCTTTAGAGATGAAGACCGAACCTCCATCGGTCGTGATGGTTTGAGGAATCCCGAACCTATGAATGACGTGTTCTTTCACAAATTTGATAACATCTTCAGATTTTACCTTCTTCATAGGGACGGCCTCCACCCATTTGGTGAAGTAATCTGTAATGGCTACGATCCACTCGTGGCCTTTGCTCGACGCAGGATGGATTTTGCCGATCATATCCATGCCCCAACCTCGGAATGGCCAAGGCTTGATGATGGGATTCATTGCTGATGCGGGTACCATCTGAATCTTCCCGAACATCTGACATGCTTGGCACCCTTTGTAGTAGTTGAAGCAGTCCTCAAGCATGGTGGGCCAGTAAAACCCTGATCGCCTAATCAGCCACTTCATCTTATGAGCCGATTGGTGAGTTCCACATGCGCCTTCATGTACCTCATGTAAGAGCCGATTAGACTCAGTTGGTCCCAGGCACTTGAGCAGTAACCCTTCCAACGTCCTGTAGAACATGTCATCTCCTATAAGGACATATTTCATGGCCTTGTATCTTATCCGTTTAGGTGCCCCCCGAGCCGAATCTGTCAGGTTACTGCAGATATCGGCTCTGCAGTCATCCAAAGAACTATACCTGAACATCGGCTCTGCAGACATGCTCAATGTCGATTTCTTCGAGCCCACAAGCCGATGTAAACCCATACCCTAGCTTTCCGTCACCTGTTAGATCGACGCCGAACACAGGCAAAACATATGGCGAGGATAATAATATGGGCCGATTGCTGGAATCGGCCCCCATTTTGATTGCATTGCTCAATGAAGGTTTACATCTTGGTGTTGCTTTACTATGACTACGTGACATGCTTGAGACAAGATTATCACTTTTTATTTTTTGGGGCCGATCACAAGGATCGGCCTTGCCACGTACATCCATAGCCTTTGCTCTTGTTACATGGTCAGGCCGGTGGATAAGACCAGCCTCACCCCGTTTTTTGTCACGTCGATGCGCTCGCAGTCGTCCAAAGTGATTCCGGAGAGTGGCTCTTGGCCTGCCGTCTCCCAAACGTTCATGCCAGCCGTTGAGATCTCGGCTGAGTCATCTGCATGGACGACCTCGACTTCATCTCCATCCCACTGTATTAAGCATTGGTGCATCATGGATGGAATGCAACAGTTGGCGTGGATCCAATCTCTCCCTAGCAGGACAGCATAGGTGCTCTTGCTATCGACAATGAAGAACGTCGTAGGGATGGTTTTCCTCCCCACGGTCAGATCCACGTTCAGAACACCTTGTGCTTCTGATGCTTGGCCGTTGAAATCGCTCAGTGTTACGTTGGTCTTGATCAGGTCCGAGCTAGAGCGTCCCAAACGACGTAGCATGGAGTATGGCATGATGTTGACTGCCGCTCCGGTGTCCACCAGCATCTTGTTGACAGGCTGCCCATTGATATAACCTCGTAAGTACAGGGCCTTCAGGTGTCTGTAACTTCTTTCTCGTGGCTTCTCAAAAATAACCGGCCGTGGGCCGCAGTCAAGTTGAGCCACAGATGCCTCTTCTGTTCCAGGAGCACAAAACTCCGCTGGAAGGATGAACACCATGTTTGTACCAGCCGATGTCTCGTCATCGGCTTTCCTTTGCTTGGGGCGCCACTCCATCTTTTGTGGTCGACCCTCCTCGTCCAGAGTTCGCTGAATTTTCGCGGCCAGATCAGGCCGCGCTTTCCTAAACGTATGCAGGTATAACCTTTCGGCTTCCTCCAAGCCACGAAGTCGCTGAACCCTACGCTTTTGGGAACGGCTGAGTCCATCAGGGCACCACCTTGGCCGGTGGTACTTATCTTCTTCATCGTCGTCTTCCAGCTCCTCGAGATCTTCCACCCGAGAGGACTCAGCTTGCTCGTTCCGAGATGGGATAGGGCCTAGACGCTTGAACACTGACACGTCTCCTGTGCCCTTCTTCTTCTGTCTACATTCTGGGCAGTTGCCGATTGTGGGCAATCGGCTCATTCCTGAATCCCAGCAGTGTTTGAAGAAGGGACAATCCCAGTGCTTGTCCACATCGTCCCTCTCTCTTGATTTTTCCTTGGCGTGGCGCTCATATCTTTCCTCATCTCGATCATGCCGACGATGTCTCCTGGTGTCTCTGCTAGCCAGACGATCTCTTTCGTCATCGTCGTTGTATCGTCGTCGTTGGTCGTACTGACTCACATATTTGTTGAGGAGATGACCAGAGAGAGGTCGTTGATATCGCACATTCTTCACTTCTCCCTCTGTGATGTAGCGCTTGCCATCGTGTCGGAGCCGATCGCGCGGAACGGCTTCCTCCTTGTCCTTGCTACGAGAGCGGCTGCCCTCGTCTCTGTCCTTACCAGAGTGGTGCCCAGGCCCTACCATGTTAATGCTGAACGAGAAACCTGGCTGGCACCTCCCAGGGTAAGTGCACTCCACCATGTTAACGGCGGGGAAGGGGTGCGTGTCGACTTTCATGGCGTACTGGCTAAAGAGTAGACGCCCTTGCTCTATCGCCATTTGGACCTGCTGACGCCACACCATGCAGTCGTTGGTGGTATGGGTGAACGTGTTATGCCATTTGCAGTATGGCTTTCCATTCAACTCCTGTGCCGTGGGGATTTTGAGGCCTTCGGGTAACTTTAGCTGCTTCTCCTTGAGTAAGAGGTCGAAAATCTGCTCAGCTTTGGTCACGTCGAAGTCAAACCCTCTTGGAGGACCTTGTGGCTTAACCCACTTGCAGGACACGGGGCTTGCCCCCCGAGTCCATTCAGCCACTGCTACTTCTTGATCTCCCGCAGAGCCTTCATCTTCATCTGCCTCAACCAGGACTACCGCACGCTTGAATTTGTCCTGGTACAACTCTGGGTGGCGCTGTTCATATAATGACAGTTTCTGAACCATATGCGCCAGTGAAGGGTAATCTGCTTGGGAAGCCATATCCTTGATCGGCGATGCGAGACCCACCACCACCAACTCGACTGCTTCCTTTTCAGTCAAACGAGCCGAATAGCATCGGTTCCTGATGGCCCTGAAGCGCTGGATGTACTCTGACACTGTCTCTCCGCGCTTCTGCCGTACTTGTGCTAGATCGGCAATGCCAGCCTCGGAAGCCTCTGAGTGATACTGCATGTGGAACTGCTCTTCCATCTGCTTCCAAGTCCGGATTGAATCTGGTGGCAGCGAGGTGTACCACCCGAAAGCCGATCCTGTGAGGGACTGTGCGAAGAACCTCACACGTAGTTCATCTGATGCTGAGATCGTGCCCAGCTGCGCCAAATATCGGCTCACATGCTCGATTGAACTGGAGCCATCTGACCCACTAAACTTGGAGAATTCAGGGAGCCGATATTTGGGTGGTAGTGGGATCAAATCGTACTCGTTGGGGTACGGCTTGGAATAGCCGATTGCCCTCCTTTTCGGCACCATGCCGAACTGGTCTCTCAAGATTGTACTGATCTGATCCGCGGTGCTGGCTGCAGGAGTCGAGCTCTGAAGATTCGCTGGAGTGGCGTACTTAGCCAGCCACGCTTGCTTCTCAAGCTCTGAGCTAGCTGCAGGAGTTGAGCTCTGGAGGTTCGTCGGAGTGGCATATTTAGCTAGCCACGTCTGCTTCTCAAGATCTGATCCAGAAGCTCCTCCTGCTGTTCCAGTCCCCGCTGTTGCGATCTGGTTTGTGAGTGCCCGATTCGCAGCGATGCGGCACGTATGTGCACGTGTACCCGTGAGGGATCTCCTTAGGCGCCTCATACAAGAACTGGTAATCACCAGGGTCACCACCGATCTTGTAGACGACGAATGCCGGTGAACTCGGCACTTCTGGTGCTGCCAACGCGAATGGCAGCGGTGGTCGGGACTGGAGTGGTATCTCTCCTTGGTGAGTCCCTAGAGCGGGTCCTGACGGAGAGTACTGATGCCTCATGATTTCCTGGATCACCCGAAGGGCGACACGCTCCAAAGTGTTCACCAGGCTCTCAGAATGGCGGTGTAGCGAATGCGCTACCATGAAATTAATCTCCTGACGCAGAGACCTGGTGCGTTCTTCTGAAGGGGTAGATAGGTACACTCCATCGAGCGCGCCTTCAGGCGAGAACCCTTTCCACCTGATGCCGTGTGAGCGGGTCCTCTGGAAAGAGCCGATGAGGTCGGCTTCGAGGATAGCTTTGACCTCGTCATACTTCTTCTTGAGCTCCTCAGTCAGATCCTCGTACGTGACTGGAGTACCTTCCGCCATCTCAGATGTAGATGGCGATGCAGTTGATGTCGAAGACCGTCCCACCGGGCGTGCCAGAATGTGTTGGCGTTCGAAACCCACCGGCGAGCTGCGGCTGGCAACACGAAGAGCCGGGAGGCTCCCAGAACTGCGGCTGGCCCTGGTCCCTCCGAGCGACGGCCCGCAAAGCTCCTGGTACGCACGTCCCGATGCTGGTGCAAGGGCGTGCCACCTGACCTATACCTGGTCAGGAAGGTGATGGATTTTCTTCGCTTAGTTTCCTGCATGGCATACACGTAAACATTAAATACGAGCCTCGATCGGCTCTCAGGTTGTCCTGTGAATCGGCTCAAGGAGCCGATCCACCCATGGTTCGTATGAGGTTTACGATCACATGGTGGTCCTGCTTGATCAATATAGAGTTAAAACGACCTACGACGATTTAGGGTTTTCACCGCATAATCGGAACATCCTACACGTGATTGAGCCTGGCAGCCACGTAAGATGATAATAAACCAGCCCTAGATAAGGCCTAAAAACCAACATAGAGTTGATCCCCGGAACATCTTATCTAGGGCTAGCAAACTACACCCTACGTGCTACTGGATCCTTCAACCCGTTTGCAAGGCCTAACTATGCAGATATTAAACTAATCCTTGAAGAACAAGGAGCAATCATAACAGATTGGATCTACTAAACACGGATCAAGCAAGGTGCCGCCCTTACACCTAAGATAGGTGTAAAGGCGGCTAGACGTCTAGGGATAGCATGGAGCAAAGCATGTATCGTGGTAAAACAATGCTAACCCTAACACATCTATGATAACTACGTTGCTCGCCATCAACAAGGCTTCAGCACGAGCAACGCATGAACAACGAATAAACGTATACTGCCTAGATCGCAAGATGCGATCTGGGCAGCATGATGCTTACCCGGAAGAAACCCTCGAAACAAGGGGTTGGCGATGCGCCTAGATTGGTTTGTGATGAACGTGATTGTTGTTTTTCTCAATAACCCTAGATACATATTTATAGTCCGTAGACTTTCTAACGTGGGAATAATCCCAACCGTGCACGAGCCAAATTCTATCTAACCGACACGTATCCTACTATATTTACAGATACACGGGCAAACTAGCCCAAACTTCCTCGTACAAGGCCGATTTATGTATATCTTCCGTGTATATTCTTCAAGTCCATCTTAATTACGACCCACCTCTGATCTGGTCAAATTCTGGTGATAACAGAAGTTAACTATTGCTATGATAGTATTGATGTGATCTATGCCTCCTTTCGTAGCGTGAAGGTGACAGTGTGCATGCTATGTTAGTACTTGGTTTGGTTATGTTGATCTGTCATGCACTCTAAGGTTATTTAAATATGAACATCGAATATTGTGGAGCTTGTTAACTCCGGCATTGAGGGTTCGTGTAATCCTACATAGTTAGTGGTGTTCATCATCCAACAAGAGAGTGTAGAGTCTAGCATCTATCTATTTATTCTGTTATGTGATCAATGTTGAGAGTGTCCACTAGTGAAAGTATGATCCCTAGGCCTTGTTCCTAAATACTGCTATCGCTGCTTGTTTACTGTTTTACTGCGTTTCTACTGCCTGCAATATTACTACCATCAAATACAAGCCAGCAAGCACTTTTCTGGCACCGTTACTACTGCTCATATACATTCATACCACCTGTATTTCACTATCTCTTTGCCGAACTAGTGCACCTATTAGGTGTGTTGGGGACACAAGAGACTTCTTGCTTTGTGGTTGCAGGGTTGCATGAGAGGGATATCTTTGACCTCTTCCTCCCTGAGATCGATAAACCTTGGGTGATCCACTTAAGGGAAACTTGCTGCTGTTCTACAAACCTCTGCTCTTGGAGGCCCAACACTGTCTACAAGAATAGAAGCTCCCGTAGACATGAAAGGTTGGGAAAGAAGAAAATAAGAAGTTGGAGTTCTTCAAGTTTCTCCACGTTATCAACATTGCGGGAGACCATGAGGGGCTAGCAAGGTGGAAACAAAAGGCGAAACTCGGAGAACTCTGGGGGCTACTGTTGTGGGTATACTTCATGGGTGTACCATCGATAGTGCCTAGATCCGGCAAGCCCGGGTGGCCCACAGATGGTGATGTGGGATGTGGCCCATCGGGCGGCCCAGTTGCTGTTGATCCTGACGGATGAAGTCCGGTCCAGGAGAAGGGAGCCGGATCCGACCGACATTAAGGAGGAACCCGGATCCATGAAGGCCCATTAAGGAAACCGGATCCGGTACGACGTAGATATGACGGCGGATCCTTGACGTGCACGACAAGACTTTGTACCGTAGCCAGGCAACCTGTATCCGGCTAGGACTCTCCATGTAAACCCTAGATCCGGGCGCCTTTATAAGCCGGATCCTGGGAGCCCTAGAGGCACAACCACAACTCATTGTAACAACGCGAAAGCGCCCAGATAATTCCAGACAAGCAGCAGTAGGCCTTGCCATTGTGCAGGTGTTCCGAAGCTAGGTAAATCGCGTACCACCGTCCCGTGTGCTCTCCGCCCTATGGCCCCTACTTCTTCTCCCCCTCGTGAGGATCCCTCCTCCGAGGTACCATCGATTAGGCAATGACAGATAGGGACCAATCGAGAGATCTCGTTGCGTCATACAAGTTATCATCCACTTCATCGTTGTGTTTCTCCGCTGCCATCACCCCGTGATCATCATCACCACCGTTGCTTACTCAGAAGATCGGGCCACCCCATATCATCTTGGTATCAGATTTCCAGTTTTCCTCGGTAAGCCATCCACAATCCACCCCATAGTTGAGTTGTGAGTGTTTTCCTATCCAGAAAAAGCCAAAATAATAGGGTTAGGGTTTGCCATAGCCTCAGATTGCACTAATTTCGAGTTTTAGTTGTTTTTCGTAGTTGTTTTTGCGTATCTTTTCTTGCCTCTAGTATTGTTAGGGTTTGAGTCTCTATTATCATCTAGTTTCCATTTTGTTACTCCGAGTCCACATAGTGTACAGTGTGCTTGTTCCCAACCATAGACACAGCCTATCGATATAAAGTGACTAGGAACTTCCCCAGAAGAGACTAGTTTTACCGCTCGACAGGCTGCTCATTAGGGTTTTGGTGCTTTGCATATCTTGTTGGCCGTGTTATCAAGGAGTTGTGTCATAAAATAAAATAAAAACAAAAAATTGAAAAGAAGCAAAAAGAGCTACATAGTTGCGTGTGTTATACAAAGAGAAAATACAAAAAAAAAAGAATCAAGTGAAGGCCTAAGTTTACTTTACTGCACCCGTAGTTGAGCAATCTTGTGCCTGTCTCGTTGAGCTTTGCTAGCGTCTCTCTAGTGCATTGCAACCTTTTCTACATATAGTTGCATTGCCCCATTATATCACCTTGTGTGAGTATCATTGGTTGTCTACGATCAGCGCTAGAGCTTGTTATTGGTGCAAATAGGTAGCCTACCTACAACCCCACATATATCCTGCTTTGCCGTGTGATTTGTTCTTATACCCTTGATATTCGCTTCGCTACATCCGTGCACTAGTTGTTAGTTGTTACTACAAGTGGTAAGCAATACTAATTCACTTTGAAGCGGTAAGATTTCCTTTTCTTATCAGTTTTGAGTGGGTTGTGAGAGTACCACCATATATTTTTGATTTAGTGCACTAATCTACTAACGATGTCTGCTAGTGATCATAAACTTGTTAACCAGGAAAACAAGAGTGTCGCAGATATCATCACATGGAGGGAGTATGAGGCGCTTCGTAATGAGATGCGACGTGAATTCCGCGCTCAGGACGATGTGCTTAATGGGAAGGTTGAAGAGATCTCCCAAAAGCTGGATGCTACTCATGTGACCGTCACTACAATGCAAGATCAAATGACGGATGTACAGCGCAGTCTTGCTGATTTGCGCTTAGCTGTTGAGAATTTTACCGCGCAACAACAACAAGAAGATGACGATGATCCTGAGCTTCAAGATGACGCACACAATGCTCGTGATGCGCCACGTGGTAATCGTCCTCGCGGTTGGGCTCCACTTGGCTGCAATGGTCGTGGACAAGATGAGGAAGATGGATTGGGTAAGCCCAAGTTTTCTATACCCAAGTTTGAAGGAGGAGCTGATGTTGAAGAATACCTCACTTGGGAGCTCAAGATTGAGAAGTTGTGGATCTTACATCCACATTATACTGAAGATCGGAAGATCAAGCTTGCTTCTTCCGAATTTGATGGCTATGCTTTGCGTTGGTGGGATGCTTTTGTTCGTAACCGCGAAGAGGATCGTGAGCAACCTATACGCACATGGCGTGCCATGAAGGAGGCGATGACTTCTCGCTTTGTGCCTAGGAATTAATTGCGGAATATATACGATAAGCTGACTCTATTGAGACAAGGTGTGAAGACTGTGGATGAATACTACATGGAGATGGAGATGCTTATGCAGCGTGGCCGTGTCCGTGAGTCTCTCGAGATGACAATGCAGCGTTTCCTCAACAGCTTGAAGTATGATATCAAAGGCATTGTTCGTCACTACAGTTACACCAATATGAATAAATTGTTACATCATGCAAGAGAAGCTGAATCACAGTTGGCTGACGAAGCAAAGGTCAAAGGTCGAGCTACAGGAGCTGGGCGTTTCACACCCCGCGCGGCACCATCTACGGCGCCGGCGCCTTCGACGCGCTCCACACCATACTCTACTCCGCCTAGCAAGCCGGTCTCCAATGTGTCTAACACAAAGAAGTCCGATTCTGCTGCAAGTACAAGTGGCTCTAATGTGTCTACTACGCGTAACCGTGACATGGCTTGTCATACATGTTGTGGCAAGGGTCACTTCAAGAGAGATTGTCCTAACCGCAAAGTTATGATTATCAATGAGGACAATGAGTACGAGACTGGAGATGATGTTGATCCTAATGCTTCAGAAGATGATGACTATGACACTGATGGTGAAGATGCATATCCGTCTGATGCTCGCACCATTGTTGTGTCGCAGCGTGCTCTTAATGTGTTGCCTAGTGCATCTACTCAGCGCTGCAATTTGTTCCAAACAAAGGCTTTAGTTGGTCCTGACAAGGCTTGCAAGGTCATTATTGATGGCGGGAGTTGCCGTAATTTAGCAAGCAAGGAGTTTTGTACCAAGTGAAGTTGAAATATCTACCGCACCCGCATCCATACTATATTCAGTGGTTGAGCGACAATGGTGAGATGAAGGTAAACCACATGGTGCGTGTTGAGTTTGCTATTGGACCGTATAAGGATTGCATTGATTTTGATGTCGTTCCTATGACGGTGTGTCACCTACTATTGGGTCGGCCTTGGCTCTATGACCGTTCTGTGCAACACAATGGTCGTGCCAATACATATCACTTGGAGTTCAAGGGCAAGAAAATTAACTTACAGCCTATGACACCACAGCAAATTGTCAATTAGTCTCGTCAGAAGATTGAAGTAAACTTGGAGGATGCATCTTTAGATAGGCGAGAGAATTGTAATGTTGTGAGTGATATAACGAAAAGTGAGAGAGTGAATTCCTTAGTCTCATTAGCCACCAAAGAAGACATGAGAAAATTTAGTGAGGATCCTACAGCCATGCCTCTTGTGCTCTTGTACAGGGGTACGGTTTTGGTTTCTAACGACATGAACCCTCTTCCTCTTGGTGTTTCTAATGCTTTGCAGGAATTTGGCGACGTATTTCCGGATGAGCTACCCGCAGGACTTCCACCATTGCGAGGTATTGAGCATCAAATCGACTTGATTCCCGGAGCTTCGCTACCCAATCGTGCACCATATAGAACGAACCCCGAAGAAACGAAGGAGACACAGAAGCAAGTACAAGCGCTACTCGACAAAGGTTATATCCGCATAAGCCTTAGTCCTTGTGTTGTTCCTGTTATTCTAGTTCCTAAGAAAGATGGTACATGGCGTATGTGCGTAGATTGTAGAGCTATAAACAATATCACTATTCGATATCGTCACCCTATTCCCCATTTAGAGGATATGCTAGATGAATTGAGTGGTGCTGCTGTGTTCTCTAAAATTGATTTGCGTAGTGGTTATCATCAAATTAGGATGAAAGAAGGGGATGAGTGGAAAACAACCTTTAAAACAAAATTTGGTTTATATGAGTGGTTAGTAATGCCTTTTGGTTTGACTAATGCACCTAGCACTTTCATGAGACTGATGAACCATGGTTTGCGTGAATTTATTGGCAAGTTTGTGGTTGTGTATTTTGATGACATATTAATCTACAGCCGCAATGAATTGGATCATACTATACATATTCGACATGCTTTGCAAGTGTTGCGTGATAATAAACTCTATGGTAATCTTGAGAAGTGCACATTTTGCAAAGATAAGGTCATATTTCTGGGTTATGTTGTCTCTAAGCATGGAGTGGAAGTAGATGTGTCTAAAATTGAAGCTATTCAAAATTGGCCTACTCCCATGAATGTGAGTCAAGTTAGAAGTTTTCATGGTCTAGGTGGGTTTTATAGAAGATTTGTGCCCAACTTTAGTACTATTGTTGCACCTTTGAATGACTTGACTAAAAAGGGTGTTGTTTTTGAGTGGGGCGCAGCCCAAGATCATGCTTTTGATGAACTTAAGAGATTGTTAACTTCTGCACCGTTGCTTGCACTTCCTGATTTCAATAAGCAATTTGAGATTGAATGTGATGCTAGTGGTATTGGAATTGGTGGTGTGTTGATGCAAGAGGGTCGCCCAATTGCATATTTTTCTGAGAAACTTTCTGGTGCTAAGTTGAACTATCCTATCTATGATAAATAATTGTATGCTTTAATTAGAGTTCTTGAGGTTTGGCAACATTACTTGTGGCCAAAATAATTTATCATACATTCTGATCATGAAGCTTTGAAATATCTGAAAGCACAATCTACTTTGCATAAGCGTATTGCTAAGTGGGTTGAGTTCATTGAGTCTTTTCCATACATTATTAAGCATAAGAAGGGAAAAAATAATATTGTTGATGATGCTCTATCTAGGAAGAATATGCTATTAACTCAACTTGTTGTTAAAATTCCTGGATTAGAAGTACTATGTGATTTGTATGCTACTGATCATGATTTTGCTGAACCATATCGCTTATGTGCTCTTGGTAAAGCATGGGAAAAATATCACATACATGATGGGTTCTTGTTTAGAGCTAACAAACTATGTGTTCCAGAATCGTCTGTGCGTTTGCTCTTATTGCAGGAATCACATGCTGGAGATTTGATGGGTCACTTTGGGCGTGAGAAGACGCTGCTCATGCTAGCTGACCAATTTTATTGGCCAAAGATGAGGCGGGATGTGGACAGGTATGTGAAGAGATGCATTACATGCAACAAGTCCAAGTCCAAGCTGAAGCCTCACGATTTGTATACTCCTTTACCGGCACCTACTACACCTTGGGAGGATATAAGTAGGGATTTTGTGTTGGGTTTGCCGCGTACTAAGAGAGGCCATGATTCTATATTTGTGGTAGTGGACAGATTTTCTAAGATGTCACACTTTATTGCCTGCCACAAAAGCGACAATGCGTCGCATATTGCTAACCTGTTTTTCAGGGAGGTTGTGCGACTACATGGAGTTCCGAAGACTATTGTTTCTGATCGTGACGTGAAGTTTATGAGCTACTTCTGGAAGACGCTGTGGAGAAAGCTGGGGACAAAGCTACTTTTCAGTACTACTTGTCATCCTCAAACTGATGGTCAAACTGAGGTGGTGAATCGAACATTGTCACAACTATTGAGATCCATGATCAAGAAGAACCTGAAGGAGTGGGAAGAGTGTTTGCCACATGTGGAGTTTGCTTATAACAGGGCGGTACATTCTACCACAGAGCTATGTCCTTTTGAGGTGGTGTATGGTTTCAAACCCATTACTCCACTTGACTTGTTGCCTTTGCCCATAAACGAGAGAGTTAATATGGAGGCATCCAAGAGGGCAGATTTTGTACGGAAGATACATGTGAAGACTAAAGAGTTGATTGAGAAGAAAGGCAAGAGCAATGCTGCAAGGATGAATAAGAAGCGTAAACAGATGTTGTTCAAGCCTGGTGATATGGTCTGGGTACATTTTCGCAAGGATAGGTTCCCGAAGCTGCGGAAGTCTAAGTTGAAGTCTCGTGGTGCTGGTCCTTACAAAGTGCTTGCCAAGATCAATGATAATGCATACTCGATAGATCTTCCAGTTGATGAGTTTGGTGTCAGTAATTCTTTCAATGTTGCTGATTTGACACCATATGACGGAGAAGACCTTGGAGCGTCGAGGTCGACGCCTTTTGAAGGGGGGGGGGGGGAGATGATGAGGACATACCTACCTCACTACTACCTCCGTCATTGCAAGTTGAAGATGAACCTGCTGTGAAGCTCAAGTCCAATGAAGTTCGGATTGGACCAATTACAAGGGCTCGTGCGAAGCTACTTAAACAACAAGTGAATTTGTTTCTAAACGATATTTTGATTGATGAGAACTTTATACTGCCTAAGTCCTGTTACTTATGTATCATCAGGTATCAAGAGGAGACGAGCATCGCACGAGGAGTAGAAGAGCAACTAGACGTGAAGACGGACGTCAAGATGGACGTGAAGCTGGACATGGAGCTGGACATGAAGATATCTCATGGACGCGCGAGGGAGGAGCGGGAGGCATGCGTGAGAGGAGAAGAAGACGTCCAGGCCGGTCCAGCACCCGGTCAGACCGGTCGGCACGCCGGCGCGCCCGGTTCCTGGCCCGGTCCAACCGGGCGGCAGATCGGATTCACCCCGGCGCCAACCGGGCGTCGTACCGGGGCCAACCGGACGGAGTTTTGCGACCTTTCCCGTTGCCGCCCGGTCCAGGGCCCGGTCCAGACCGGCCAGCCCGGTCCCTGACCCGGTCAACCGGATTCCAGACGGGACTAGTCCGAGTCTGTCTCGACCAGATCTATTCTGGGTCGGTTTTACTTGTATCTTTTCGACCAGAACTTGTCCCCGACGCCTATATAAGTGCCTTGGACGACCCCCTAGCTGCTTTAGACCACGTTTAAGATAAACCCTAGTTCTTAGTTGTTTGGTTTAGCAAAACTATTGAATCCCTACACCATATTGCTTGATATTGTGTAGATCCTGAAAAAGTCTTGTGTGATCTGCTGTTCCATTGTGAATTAGACGGTTGCAACTTACCGCTTCGTGGTCGGCGGCTACGTGCGCAAGTGTGTGGAGTTGCGAATATCTTGCAGGGTTGAGAGCTATTGCATTGGTGACAGGGACCAATCGAGAGATCTCGTTGCCTCATACAAGTTATCATCCACTTCATCGTCGTGTTTCTCCGCTGCCATCACCCCGTGATCATCATCACCACCGTTGCTTACTGAGAAGATCGGGCCACCCCATATCACTTAGGGGACGCACATGGAGATGCTATATTCACTTCCTCTCGCTCCGGTTCCTAGCATCACGAGACGAAGCAAAATTGTGCTACAACCAGGGGGCAGAGGTGAAGAGTGAGGTGAGGGTGAGGAAATCCAATGAAGTCGGGAGGTTCTGATGCAATGTTTGATCTAGAGTCAGTCAATAGCACTTAGCACCAGTTCAAAAAAGCACTTCACACACAAGGATAGAAGCATCAGCAAGAATCTAGAGAGGGAATTTTAATTTCAACTTACCTTTTTTTATTGAGGCAAGACTCTGTTTTGAGCTTTAGTAATCATTGACAATACTTACATCATTTAAAAGTTTGTCTAAAAGAAAGCTAGGTGTTCATCAACCTAATTAGACAAAGTGCTATTCGATAAATAAGATCTAGTTATCGACCCGATTACAAAAAACATTATGTCGTGAACATTTGTTCCGAGTAGAAGATAATTCATATCCACGACTCACTATGGTGCAATTAAAGGAGACGGTCTCGTGATCTTCTGGTTATGGTGGATATGTCGTCGACAAATTCACGATGAAGATATTTTTTAACCACTTAGAAAAATGCAAGCATTCGATTTTGGCAATAACGCAAATGCTGCTAAAGCTTTTAAACACATAATCTTTTGTAGGGGCTGCAGGGTAGGTTAAACCGAAGCATCTTGAAACTCAACATGGATGCGTCATTTTATGCAGATAGATGCCCAGGTTTGATTGATGCAGTTATTCCAGATTATGCAGCCACATTCGTAGCAGCAAAAAAAAAAGTTTCCTATCCTTGGTTGCTATGGCGGAAGCGATGGCGGTGAGAATGGTTTTATGTCTAGCCAATAGTCTAGGATGTAACATGATCGTTGCGGGATCAGATTCAATGCAGACAATCGAAGCTTGTATGGGAAAATGTAGATGATGGAGTGACTATGAGGCAATTTTTGCATATTGTGTGGACATGGTCTTAGTGTTACGTTAGTTTTTGTCCGAGGAAAGTGAACCATGTAATTGAACTTATGTTACTTTCATCTTGTGAGGATCAATTTGTAGATTTTTTTTCTATTTATCAATTTCTTGGCAAAAGATCATTTGTACAACCTGCGCATGGTACACCATGACGAAGCATGCTAATATGGGTACTTCCGAATTTAAGTGTTCACCATTAGAAGTATTTCAGAAATTCCATTGCTAATGTATAAACAGACACATATAATGGACAAATGTGATCACTTAGTCCCTCCATTTTTTATTAGTTGTCGCAGATTCAGATATACACAAAAGATGTCTAGATATAACCAAACCTACGACAATTAATATGAAACGAATGAGTACCATGTTTTTATCTATCAATGAAGTACGTAAGGAGTGTACTCCGTATCTTACATCTACTAAAAGAATGGTTTGTTATTCATACCACTCCTACCATCTAGCTAGAAATGCCCTGCAAAAGAAAGCTAGGAATAAAACTAAGGGCTTGTTTGATTCAAAAGAATTATGTAGGATTTTTTGTAGAAATTGGAGCCATAGCATTTATTTTTCTACAAAGGTTGTTTGATCCTTTAAAATTTCTACAAAGGATTCACTTGCACTATGTTTCAAAATTTGCCTTCACTTCAACCTTTTACTACCATATCTTTGGCTTTCATGTGCAATCGAACGCTTTGTAGATCAAAAAATTTGTACTTTTCTAATCCTATAGGATTGAAGACGACGTGTCATTTCAATCCTACGCTTTTCCTATTTTTGCGTTATGAAAATCCCGCGAGTCAAACAAGCCTTAAAAGTGTACATACTCCCTTCATTCCACAAATTTTGTATTGCTTATAGTTTATATTAAGATTTAAAGTAAAACCACGATAAAAATTATAAAACGAATTGAGTGGACATTATTATATTGACTGCATGAACATGACATAACGCTTGAACAGGGTCCGATGATAATAGCATACAGAATGAGGTTGACATAATTGTGTCATCCACTCTGATTCCTCGTGTGGTAATTCTTGGGCGATGACCGTGATTACAACCAAGTCATGGCATTTGTTGCTCGGATAGTGATCGAGCGCGCTCAAGTTCAATCCACTCCTCTAAAAGTTTGTCGTGAACACCGGCGATCTGAACATCTCAGTACAGATGCTGCCTGGAGCAGGGCAGGCAGCCAAGCAGATCCAAATCTAGCAGCACTAAACAAAGGCAATCAGCGGCGAGGCGCGCTTCCAAGCTCCCAACCAAGATGGCGCCGCGGCTTCTCTTCCTCTTCCTCCTCCCGCTCCTCCTCGGCCCGGTTCTCGCCGAGGTCCCAGGCCACTACGCCGTCCGCTACGCTCGGCCGGGGGCCTTGGCCAATGCGGCGGCGGTCCAGGAGTACCTCGACCCCACCTACCCGCTCCCGCCCCCTCCGCCCATGGCGCCGACCTGCACCGTGCCGGTGCTCTCCCACTCCTTCGCCAACACCTACGGCGCCGCCCCGGCCACGGCCGCCTACGCGCCCCCGCCCGGGTGCCCCGCGCCCTGGTCCCAGGTCGTGCTCTCCTTCTCCGTCGAAATCTCCGGCGACCAGTACGACCGCGTCGCCGCCGTCTGGCTCGACGGCGCCGAGCTCCTCCGCACCACCACCGCCGAGCCCACCCCGGACGGCATCCGCTGGACCGTGCGCAAGGACGTCACCCGCTACTCCGCCCTCCTCCGCTCCCCGCCCGCCGGCGTCCTCTCGGTCATGCTCGAGAACCTGGTCAACGACGTCTTCACCGGCCTCTACAACGTCACCGTCTCCCTCGAATTCCACGGGACCCCTCCTTACCCCCTTATCTCCGAGGTAACTCCCACCTCCTCCTCCTCCGACAAGCCGAAGCTGCCGGAATCCTACTTCCAGGCGCCGGCCGACCTGATCCTGCCGATCTCGGAGGCCACCGGCGACAGCGGCTACTGGTTCCGCATCCAGAACTCGTCCGACTCGCGCTCCAGCCTGCTCACCATTCCGACGAGCACCTACCGGGCGGTGCTGGAGGTGTTCGTGTCCCCCCACTCCAACGACGAGTTCTGGTACTCCAACCCGCCGGACCTCTACATCAAGGCCAACAACCTCAGCACGGGGAGGGGCAACGCGGCGTACCGCGAGGTGGTCGTGAGCGTGGACCGCCGCTTCGCCGGCTCCTTCGTGCCGTTCCCCGTCATCTACACGGGCGGCATCAACCCGCTCTACTGGCAGCCCGTGTCCGCGCTCGGCGCCTTCGACCTGCCCACCTACGACATCGAGCTCACCCCGTTCCTCGGCCTCCTCGTCGACAACAAGACTCACCAGATCGCCATCAGCGTCGTGGACGGCATCGCCGAGTGGCTCGTCGACGCCAACCTGCA
Source organism: Lolium perenne (assembly GCF_019359855.2). Taxonomy (NCBI): domain Eukaryota; kingdom Viridiplantae; phylum Streptophyta; class Magnoliopsida; order Poales; family Poaceae; genus Lolium; species Lolium perenne. The sequence continues at coordinate 183,725,571 of NC_067244.2, forward strand.
CCTCTGGCTCGACCCCAGCTGGCTGGAGGTGGAGGCGGCGCTCGGGCCGTACCAGACGCCGCGCCTGTCCATCTCCCGCAGATACACCACGCAGGCGCTGAACGGCAGCTTCAGCATCAAGGCCAAGCGCAAGTCCTTCTTCACCGGCTGGGTCAGCTGCTCGCTCGGCAACCTCACCACCGAGGTGGCGACGGAGACGGAGGCCAAGAGCCTGGTGGAGTTCACCAACGACGGCACCAACAAGACCGTGCAGCTCAAGGTGGAGCGGGAGACGGAGGTGGTGGTCCGGTCGGAGAAGGGGAAGGAGATGGGTAAGCTCACCACCGAGGCCGAGTACCCGCTCTCCTTCTACCTGGACACAGAGGACGCCGGTGAGGACGGCATGTCCGTCATGAAGGGCAGCCTGTCCCACACCCTCGACATCCAGACCAAGGTGGAGTGCGGGGGCTTCGAGGGCGAGGCGCGGCTCGTCGACGAGCAGACGGCGGCGGGCTGGATGCTCGTCAAGGACCACGACGTTGTCAACGGGACGGCCACCACGAGCCAGAGGTACCGTTACAGCGACGACCAGTGGGAGTACGAGCGGTCCATCGACGCGGCGGACGGCGCCGTGCTCAGCGACAACGTCAGCGAGAAGTTCAGTCCCCCCGACGACCACCTCCGGGCCGCGGCGACCGCTTGCCTCCCTGGAACTGCAACGAGCTGCGACGGAACGGCGTCGGCGGCCGACATTGCTGCCATGTAAGCAGGCTTCCCTTGGATCCCCCGCCTGGTGAGAAGCCTTGGCCAAGTCAATTCTTGGGTTCCAACAGATTTTGAGAGTTGGATTATCAGACGGTGCTTTTTTGTTCCTGTATATGTTCTCCTCCGTATAGCTCATGTGAAACGTATGTACTTAGTTTTGTCAACGTCTATAATAATACCGGTTTTCGGGAATTTTCCTAGTTGTACTGCCTGTATTTTTTTTATTGTGTTGAAATAAAGCTGTGACACCCAATAAAGGCGGATTTATCGTCTTACACGCCTTACTGTTTTGCGTCTTCTTCTTGCGACAGAGGCGGCGGCTACCTCCCTCCCTCCAATCTCCTCCGGCCAGGGCGCTGCCCCTCTCCCTCCACTTGCCGCTCTAGTGGCGGGAGGGAGGAGAATCTCGTTCCCCCGTTCTGTAGGTAAGGTTAGAACTTATCTGTTATGGTGCGTTGTTGGGGTGGTGGGAGCGGCGCCCGGTCCCCTCTCCCTCCACTTGTCGCTCCAGCGGCAGGAGGGAGGGGATCTCGCTCCTTCGTTCTGTAGGTAGGGTTAGGGCTTGCATGCTATGGTGTGTCGTTGGGGTGGTGGGAACAGTGCCCGAGCAAATAAATCTGCCCCAACTCTACTTCCACACCGACGGCGACCTTCACGGCGGCGTCTCAGAGTTGGTGGCACATTGTGATCGATCCTTCAGATCGGCCACGTGGCCTTCTTGCCAGATCTAGCGAGATATGTTTCTCGACGTGTCACCGGCGTTCGTCGTTATCGGTGGCGGCGCTAGGGCCAGGGCGAGATGGATGCTCTGGAGCATGGATGTTGATCCAGAGGTGGTGGTTCAATCGATGTTCCCCGACTTCGTCGTCGGGATGCAGTGGATCTTGGTCCAAGATAGCACGGGGACGTCCCCGGTCGACATGCCACATCGACACGTGCCTTTTTGCTTGCAACGGGACTTTTCATCGAGTCACAAAGCCTCGCTGGCGATGATGCTCTTTTGGATCTGGCAATGATGGAGGTCCGGCGTCTCTTCGAGCGCACGTTTAGGTGGCGTTGGAGTTTGGCGGCGGACGGCTGACTTCGCCGAGTGCAGGAAACCCTAGGGATAGTTTTGTATTCTTCTGTCATTTAGGTTTTTTCTGCAAAGTTTCCACAACAACTATTTTCTCCTGGCCTGTCTGTTCGTTTCCACGTTTATTTACTCATGTAACTTGATTTTCTATTAATAAAATACGTGGTTGCTCTAAAAAAGGCGGAGTTATAGTATTACCCTTTTGGCCAATTTATGAATTGTGTTGGTGTGTGTTGCATTGCACAATTAGGGCATCTCCATCGGGTTACGAAATATGTTTTTTGTTTGTTTGTTTGGGTCGGTGTTTTATCCTCCCCTGGTATATTTGGTATGCCGACCCAAATGTGGGCCGACACATTTTTCCTACCCCCTCGTCCCCATGGACGATGCAGCAAAATTAATGCCGATGTGTGCAGCCCCCATTTCCCGCCCTGGTTGTGTTCTATATGTAGGATGCCACCACATGGTTTAAGGGAACACCCTAGCTAACATCCATGACTCGCCGCAAGATCACCACCTGGGCCAAGATAAGCCAGGTGGGGCGCGAGCACTTCTCGGAGGACTTCGAGACAACCGCGATCACCGCGATAGAGGCAACAGAAATCACCGATGAAGGAGTTATGTCGTGGCCCGTGGAGGCAATAGTAAATATAAAATACATGCACAGTGGAAGATGTACTTAGAACCCAAGAGAGGGTGACCTTAAAGGTAAAGGTAAGCTTCATGTGTATCATAAAGTGTGTGTGACGGATATTGTACAATACAGGGATATTGCTCCTCCAACTATGGAGAGATATGTTCTAGGCACTGTCGGTATTACAATGTCACTATGTGACTGGCCGAACACATTGTGATAGTGACCACAAGAACATCGGAACATGGAATGAGAATAGAGAATGAAATTGTTATGATGATAATGGTAGAGTGATCAAGATTTGAATTCACGGGGTTACCAAAGTCTAAGCGTAGGTGTCATTATATCGTGCAACATAAGGAACAAAGTATTGAATAACACAAGGCTGGGTTGAAATTTATTCTTGTAGGTATAAGAGCCATCATGGACGTCCAAGGCCCCATTGTTGGTAATTGATATGCACTACAAGAAAAGTTGCCATGGCCGACGAAGTTGAAGTCGCGCCGTGGTTGCTGGTGTACCATGGCCGACGATTTTGGGTCTGTCCGTTGTGCATGTCAAAACGTTTTTTTTCTCGTTTTTGAGGCCACCTAGCCCGACGAAAATGGCCAAAACGTCGCGTATGGTGGCCCGGGACGTGGTGCATCTCGAAATCTCGGGTTCGCCGGCCGAGTCAACGCAAATCCGCACCGCCGAGGGATATAGGGCCCAGATGGCAGCCTCTCTGGCATTGTTTTTTTTCTCGATCGCGCCATCTCGTTCAACGTTCTCCGATCGAGCCGTTTACGATGCAGGATCATGGGTCCCGCATGTCATCCTCTATGAACCAAAATTCTTTCTATTCTTGGATTTTTTTTGACCCCCTGATTTCTGGCTACTTCCTTTTTCTTTTGATCCCTTGCCGCCTTGGAAACGTTGAGACCGCTGCTGCTAAATGGGACCCGCATGTCATCCTCTATGTGCAATCAACTTTCTTTTCTTGGAGTTTTTTTTGGCACCTCAAATTTGGTCACTTGCCTTTTTCTTTCGATCCCCTGCCGCCTCTCAAACGGTGATACCGCTGCTGCTAACTGGGACCCGCATGTCATCCTCTATGTACTATAAAACTTTCTTTTCTTGAATTATTTTTGGCACTTCATATTTGGTCACTTACCTTTTTCTTTCGATCCCCTGCCGCCTCTCAAACGGTGATACCGCTGCTGCTAAATGGGACCCGCATGTCATCCTTTATGTACAATAAAACTTTCTTTTCTTGAATTATTTTTGGCTCCTCATATTTTTTCACTAGCCTTTTTCTTTCGATCCCCTGCCGCCTCTCAAACGGTGATACCGCTGCTGCTAAATGGGACCCGCATGTCATCCTCTATGTACTATAAAACTTTCTTTTCTTGAATTATTTTTGGCTCCTGATATTTTTTCACTTGCCTTTTCTCTTTCGATCTCATGCCACGTTTGAAACGTTGAGGAACCTGCAGGCTCATGGGACCCGCGTGTCATCCTCTATGTACTATAAAAGTTCATTTTCTTGGTTTTTTTTCACCCTCTGATTTTTGGCAATTTCTTTTTTCTTTTGATCCCCTGCCGCCTCTCAAACGGTGATACCGCTGCTGCTAACAGGGACCCGCATGTCATCCTCTATGTACTATAAAACTTTCTTTTCTTGAATTATTTTTGGCACCTCATATTTGGTCACTTACCTTTTTCTTTCGATCCCCTGCCGCCTCTCAAACGCTGATACCGCTGCTGCTAAATGGGACCCGCATGTCATCCTCTATGTACTATAAAACTTTCTTTTCTTGAATTATTTTTGGCTCCTCATATTTGGTCACTTGCATTTTTCTTTCGATCCCCTGCCGCCTCTCAAACGGTGATACCGCTGCTGCTAAATGGGACCCGCATGTCATCCTCTATGTACTATAAAACTTTCTTTTCTTGATTTATTTTTGGCTCCTGATATTTTTTCACTTGCCTTTTTCTTTCGATCTCATGCCACGTTTGAAACGTTGAGGAACCTGCAGGCTCATGGGACCCGCATGTCATCCTCTATGTACTATAAAAGTTCATTTTCTTGTTTTTTATTCACCCTCTGATTTTTGGCAATTTCTTTTTTCTTTTGATCCCTCACGCCTCTCAAACGGTGATACCGCTCGCTAAATGGGACCCGCAAGTCATCCGCTATGTACTATAAAACTTTCTTTTCTTGAATTATTTTTGGCTCCTCATATTTGGTCACTTGCCTTTTTCTTTCGATCTCATGCCACATTTGAAACGTTGAGGAACCTGCTGGCTCATGGGACCCGCATGTCATCCTCTATGTGCTATAAAAGTTTATTTTCTTTAATTTTTTTTCACCCTCTGATTTTTGGCTATTTCCTTTTTCTTTTGATCCCCTGGCGCCTTGGAAACGTTGGGTAAGCTGCTGACTCATGGGACCCGCATGTCATCCTCTATGTACAATCAACTTTCTTTTTCTTTTGATCTCAAGCCGCATTTGAAACCTTGAGACCGCTGCTGCTAAATGGGACCCGCATGTCATCCTCTATGTACAATAAAGTTTCTTTTCTTGGATTATCTTTGGCTCCTGATATTTTGTCACTTGCCTTTTTCTTTCGATCTCATGCCGCCTTTGAAATGTTGAGTAAGCTGCTGGCTCATGGGTCCCGCATGTCATCCTCTACGAACAATAAAAGTTTGCTTTCTTGGAGTTATTTTTGACCCCTAATTTCTGGCTATTTGCCTTTTTCTTTTGATCTCCTGCCCCCTTTGAAACGATGAGGACGCTGTTGGCAGGTCGGTCCCACATGTCATCCTCTGTGAACAATAAAAGTTTCCTTTGATGGATTTATTTTGAATCCCTAATTAATTTTGGGATATTTCCTTTTTTTTTTCCTTTGATCCCCTGCCGCCTTGGAATCGTTGAGGATGCTGCTGCCTCATGGGTCCCGCATGTCATTCTCTCAGAACGGTAAATGTTTTTTTTCTTGGATTTTGTTTACCAAATGATTTTTGGCTTATTTTTTCTTTCGATCTCCTGCCGCCTTTAAAACGTTGAGGACGCTGCTGGCTCACGGGTCCCACATGTCAGCCTCTATGAACAATAAACGCTGACGATGCTGCTGCCTCATGGGTCCCGCATGTCATCCTCTTAGAACGAAAATGTTTCTTTTCTTGGATTTTGTACCAACAGATTTTTGGTTTATTTTTTCTTTCCATCCCCTGCCGCCTTTAAAGCGTTGACGACGCTGCTGGCTCATGGGTCCCCGATGTCAGCCTCCCCGTACAAGAAACATGTGATATCTTGATTATTTTGCAGACAATAAACATTGTATTTCGCTCTGAGCTATTGCAAACGGATAAATTAAATCTTTATTTTTACATAAACAAACTTATATGTTGAATCTCCTTGTTTTTTGTTTTTGCGAAGCATAGGACTTTCCTGTTTTGGAGTGGGCTGAAACTGTACGAGTCCAAAGGCGTCAGCAGGATAGTTCGAAGGCCCAGACGGCCAGATGCAGCCCAATTGAAACCTTTCTTTTCTTGGATTTTTTGACCCCCGATTTACGGCTACTTCCTTTTTTTTTGGTCCTGTGCCGCATTGGAAACGTTGAGAACTCTGCTGCTAAATGGGACCCGCATGTCATCCTCTATGTACAATAATTTCTTTTCTTGGATTATTTTTGGCTCCTGATATTTGGTCACTTGCCTTTTTCTTTCGATCCCGCGCAGCCTCTCAAACGGTGAGACCGCTGCTGCTAAATGGGACCCGCATGTCATCCTCTATGTACAATCAAGTTTCTTTTCTTGAATTATTTTGGCTCTCGATATTTGGGCACTTGCCTTTTTCTTTCGATCTCATGCCACGTTTGAAACGTTGAGGAACCCGTCGGCTCATGGGACCCGCATGTCATCCTCTATGTACTATAAAACTTTCTTTTCTTGGATTTTTTTCACCCTCTCGATTTTCTTTTGATCCCCCGCTGCCTTGGAAACGTTGAGTAAGCTGACTCATGGGACCCGCATGTCATCCTCTATGTACAATCAACTTTCTTTTTTGGAGTTTATTTTTGACCCCCTAATTTCTGCCTACTTCCTTTTTCTTTTGGTCCTATGCCGCCTTGGCAACGTCGAGACCGCTCGCATGATGGGACCCGCATGTCATCCTCTATGCACAATAAAAGTTTCTTTCGTGGATTATTTTTGGCTCCTGATATTTGTCACTTGCCTTTTTCTTTCGATATCATGCCAACTTTGAAACGTTGAGAACGCTGCTGCAAAATGGGACCCGCATGTCATCCTCTATGTACAATAAACGTTTTTTCTTGGATTATTTTTGGGACCTGATATTTGTCACTTGCCTTTTTCTTTCGGTATCATGCCGCTTCTGAAACATTGAGGAAGCTGCTGGCTCGTGGGTCCCGCAAGTCATCCTCTATGTAGAATAAAAGTTTCCTTTCTTGGAATTATTTTTACCCCTGATTTCTGGCTACTTCCTTTTTCTTTTGATCCCATGCCGCCTTGGAAACGTTGAGACCGCTGCTGCAAAATGGGACCCGCATGTCATACTCTATGTACAATAAAGTTTCTTTTCTTGGATTATTTTTGGCTCTGATATTTGGTCACTTCCTTTTTATTTCGATCCCGTGCCCCTTGGAAACGTTAAGACCATTTGAAAAATGGGACCCGCATGTCATACTCTATGTACAATAAAGTTTCTTTTCTTGGATTATTTTTTGCTAATGATGTTTTGGCACTTGCATTTTTCTTTCGATCTCATGCCGCCTTTGAAACGTTGAGACCGCCACATTGCAAAATGGGACTCACATGTCATCCTCTATGTACAATAAAAGTTTCTTTTCTTGGATTATTTTTTGCTCCTGATATTTGGTCACTTTCCTTTTTCTTTCGATCTCATGCCGCCTCTGAAACGTTGAGTAAGTAGCTGCCTCATGGGACCCGCATTTCATCCTCTATGTACAATAAAGTTTCTTTTCTTGGATTTTTTTACCCCCTGATTTTTGGTCACTTGCCTTTTTCTTTCGATCTCATGCCACCTTTGAAACGTTGAGGAACCTGCTGGCTCATGGGACCCGCATGTCATCCTCTATGTACTATAAAACTTTCTTTTCTTGGATTTTTTTGGCACCTCGTATTTGGTCACTTGCCTTTTTCTTTCAATCCCGTGCAGCCTCTCAAACGGTGATACCGCTGCTGCTAAATGGGACCCGCATGTCATCCTCTATGTACACTCAAGTTTCTTTTCTTGAATTATTTTTGGCTCCTGATATTTGATCACTTTAAAAACAACTTGTACGTAGAATGTCCCTGTTTTTTTGTGGTGAATCATAGTATCCGTGTTGTATTAGAAAAGGGGCCGAAAGTGTTTGAGTTGCCCGTTTGTAGTTATTGTGCATTATAGTCCTAGTAAGTAGGCCCACATCAATTACCATGTAGACGGCAACCCAAAAGGGGAAATTTTGGCCCAAGCGGGGGAAGTTGTACTTTTTTTCTATTGGTAAGGTTAGCCTCACACACAAAAAATGTCTGGTTACATGGGGCGATCTTTGGAAGCCCGATCGCATCGAAGGTTGCACATCTGCGCCTAATATGCTTGTCAGCAGGAGGTTTGCTATTTGTTGGAAAACTATGGAAGGGGAGTTTGTTGGTGCATGCATACGTTTGCGAGGAACCAAATGCAGCATTTTGACTTCACCAGACAACTGAACAGCATGTGTTCTTCACAATACAGCCAACACAAGCATTAACTAATGTAACTAGAGACATTGAGTACAGATTGAGCCTTCATGTTTAACATAACATTGTGTGTGGAGGAGCCACGCACATAGTATATAAGAGTACCATCATGTTGACCACAAATGCATCATCGAAGAGAGTGGTAAATATACTTATTGACCACCTCTCTACAAAAAAGTGGTAATTAGAACCGAACATGCACCACCTTATTTGAGCTGTGATCCATATTGTTCCTCCAGTGGTGCATGATTGCCTTTACACTTGATGACCTTCTCGCAGTTTTCGTGATCAAATACGAGCACCTTCAAGGATCTGGTGTCAATCCTCTTGAATACTGTGAAGTATCCTATCTTCAAGTCATGTGCTTTGACAAACGCTGACCAGCGTGCGTCCATAACAATCTTGCCATCTTCCTCCTTCAGACCGACCTCCCAGATGCAATCGGTGGAGATCTTCAGCTTGATGGTCTCTGGCCACAAACCTTCAAACCAGGGCTTAAAAGCACTGGGGATGAGCCCATCCAAGAATCTTGCAGAAGCTGCCGGGGCGGGTCTGCTCATCGGCGTTTGGTGGCCTGATCATCAGGGCAGCTCCCTTTTTTTCAAAGATGAGCTCTCTACAAGCTTGATCTTGTTGCCTGAACAATGCAACAACAAAAATGGACCCAAATGGTATACTTATGAAGCCCACAATCTGAACATTATGCCTCTGGATCTAGTTTGGCTATTTCGTAGGAACGGTATATCAGCTTCAACTCATAAACTCTGGAAAAAACTAAGCAACAGGAATAGAACTATAGATAGCATGGCATGGTGGATGCATAGCCCGTGTTTGCAAATAGTTTGTGGGTAGCCCACACTTGCAAGTTCATATCAACATATATTTTCCCCGGAAATTATAGTATTGCAATTTCGACGATTCGCACTTGATCATACTTTTCATCGGCTGCCCAGTTTGGCTGACCGGTTTGTTTATTCGTTAGTGTCCTCCTTCCTATTCCTAGACACCCAAGTCCATCATCATGGGCACTGACAAGGTGTAATATAAGATATATGCCACAAAAATAATACGTAGGATTGATAATGAAAATAAGTTTCCAATGGTCCGTGTCCAACAAGGGACGAGTAGTTTCTCTCCACTTCATCCCGACGTGTGTGTGGTGAGCAAGCCCTCCCATCGATCGAGGAATTTAATTTGACAAGGGCTACAGGAAGACATCACCAAGAAAGGGTGATGCATGTCTCCTTCAACAAACACAGCAAGACATGTCCGAAGCAAGTACATGAACACAAGTACACCACCATAATAATACTACATGAACACAAGTGATGCCGTCGGTTGGGGAGGCCTAAATAAAACTTAAACTTAATCCTAATCTAATGGACGTCGGTTGGGGCGCGCGACGGGTCTGCCTCGTCCTCGTTCTTCGCCTATGCCGCCTACGTCCGTGCCCGCTTCTGGTCCCATGCTTCGCGATAGGGGCGGCCCTGTGGGTATTCTTGCGTATGCAAATGAATACCCAAGATTTTGACAAAACCTTAGAATTTCCTCATAAATCAGGGAAAAATTTGGCAAATACATGAGGATTTTGGCAAAATGAATACACAGGTTGAAAATGAATACCCAGCACTTCATCACTGGCGCAGCCACTGTTCGCGCTCCAGGCGGTCGAGCATGGCGGACGCCGTCAAAAGACCTTGCCGGCGGCGCTGTCCCAGCGGTTCAGTCCTTAGCCGAGAAATCTCCTTCCGGAAGAAGAGTATCGCTTGCTGGCGGGCGAACGCCTCATAATGGCGATGAGCCCTGTCCTCGCAGAACTTCCGTTGGGAAGCCTCCAAGATCCGGAGGTCGTGCTCGCTGTACTCCTCCTTTAACCGTGGGTCCTCGTCGTTATCGGAGCTGTACTCCGCGTCGGACTGCGGCTCCGGCTCCGGCTCCGGCTGCGATGGTGGTGGAGGCTGCGCGCGGACTTTGAGGCCAAGCCTACAGAACCTCGTTTTCCGATGGCGCGGCATTTTTGAGGTGGAGAGGAGAGAATGGAGCGTAAGTGGTGGTGGAAATGAGAGGATAGCACCGCGGGGGTGGACGGCGTAGTAGGTACTTTATGCTGGTGGTAGTCAACTACCCTCATTTACGGCGGGGTAGGCGACTGGACGCCGCGTGTCCGGCCGCTGCCCTCGTGGCCGCCTAGGTTTAGGCGCGGGAGACCATTAAACGCCGGGGACTACCAACCTTCCCGCGTCGCCTTTGATGCGAACAGTCGCGTCCTCCCGCTGACAAGGCGGCCCCACACGCGAAAACCGTCGTGCCGTGAGGCGCCGACGCGCCCGATTCGCGCCCTTCGCCGGTGTGAGCCCAAAAAATGCAACTACTACTACTGTACTAGCGTATAGGGTGAGCAGGCCCTCCCATTAGTATCAGAGGAATTTGACAAGGGCTACAGGACGACTAGTTACAAATGGAACCTGGGTGCGGGCGCACCCAGTTTTCCAAAAAATGAAAAAACGGTATTTCAAAGTTTCAAAAAAATATGTAGTAAATTTTTGCATGTACATATTATGTTGATACTTACTCGTGTGAGTTTTCACGAAAAAATATCATTGTATGTGGCCTACACAAAAATGACGAAATGCCCAAATGATAATAGTGAATAGGAATTTGTACTATTCACAGATCCGAAATTTGCATTTTGTCATTTTTGTGTAGGCCACATATAATGGTATTTTTTTGTGAAAACGCACACGGGTAAGTATCAACATAATGTGAACATGCAAAAATTTACTTCACATTTTTTTGAAACTTTTAAATAGCATTGTTTTAAAATTTTCATAACTGGGTGCGCGCGTACCCAGGTTCCGTTTGACATTTTCGGATGCATGTCTCCTTCACATGGTCTTTTTATGTCATATAGTAAGGCACTAGCAATGATCGGAGCGGCGTGTCTAACTAATATACTCCCTCTATCTCAGAGCTTAAGGCGTAAAAATAAATTCGATTTTTGATCAAAGCATAAGGCGTAGGGTGAACTCTATCCTATTTCTACCGAAGATGCCCCTCTCAGCCGTTTCTCGTTTGCTAAAAACAGGGAGACGATTGACCCAGCTATGGCATGCACACGGTATTCACGCTGAATTAATCGCTTCCTCCAGTCAATCTCCTCTAAAACCGGTGCCTCATTGGTTGTATACGGTGCATGCATGAGATGGTAGTTAACGAGGAGTCTGATGCGGCTACTTTAGGGAAGAGAGAGAAATACGGAGTAAAAGGAGTGAGTTATTAGAGATTTATGAGGGGCAAGTATGGAAGCTAATTTCCACGCCAACCCTACTTAATCCTAGCGCCAATTTATTTACACCTTAAGCTGTGAGATGGAGTAAATGTTTAGCAGTTGTAAATATTTATGGGCTTTTCATCAGCAATGATGATGGCACAACATGAAGTGAAGTTTAGCAGTTGTAGCATGATTTTTTTTTGAATAAATGATGCTCAAACTCACCGATTCTCAAACTGCCCTTACAACGTTAAGGGAGCTGATATTAGGCACATACCCACTTTCCCTAAGCCCTGAGACAACGCAATCAAACATCATGCTATCCGGAAGTCTGAAACAATCTCAACTGTGAAGAGATCAACATTTAATTTAACAAAACTATCTAATCCTGATGTGTAGAGAACGAATCCGTTGCACATATTGCTGCAACTCATAAATAGATCACAACACAACTTCAGGATTATTTTTTACAGAACACAATTTTGTGATGCCATTTGTTATCACTCCTTGGTGTGTATCTTGTGCAATATCGGTTAAATTGCTAGGCCATCTACTAATACTGATGGTTCATGTCTCCAAGCCAGTGAAAGTAAGAGTTCATATACTTAGCCAAATGCTCAGCTAGCTACCCCATGTAGGAAACGCCCGTGGGAAGGTAATTGCATCCTTCTCGAGAATTTGATCTATTAAAAGACATCTGAAAACAAAAGACGGCTACCCTGAAGTAATTGAGTGTAAGATGAAATACTAAAATTGCTACACCAGCAAAAGTGGACAATTGCCTCATCTAAGCTGGTCTAGTGTACATCCATGTTTAACATGTGAAGATGTGAGCGTATGAATTAGTAGCCAAAAACAACAGACTATTTTCAGGGAAAGCACGGCAAAGTAAATGCAGATAATTCTACTTTAGCAATCGTCTCACCTTGACACATGTAATATGAACTATAGTTTCATGAACAGCAATTAGTAAGAACAAGAGAAAAGTAACAAATGCCTTAGTTGATATAATCTAAAAATAGTAGCTGCCCATTTCAGCTAATGATTTGTCCAGATGAAAAGCCCAACAGAAACTAAGCATCGAAACGTCTCAATAATATATAGAAAATAACTCTACATCAGGATAAGAATGAATTCAGTAGCTAACTCTATTTGAGTCTTTCTCATTACTTCGATCGATGTTTACATACTAAAGTGGTACTGCAATAATGTTTCGTGACCGACATCGAGCATTCTTGCAGCTTTTAGCATTTGTGTCATCTAGGTTATTATTGATGCCAAAACTAGACACTAGTTAGTGTATACACAGTTATATACTACCTCTGTCCCACCGAAAGTGTCCGAGATTTGTCCAAATTCAGATGTATCTAGACAAAGTGAAAGCATATAGATAGATTCAAATTTTGACAAATATATATCATCTTAAGTTTAAGTCTGTGCTTGTAGTTAATTCCCTTTGTCTTAAGTGATCTATTAGAGAGCTTCCTGTGACCACCCGAAGGGTAAGAAATGTTTAATCAGTATAAGTGGATTGCCTAGACCTTTCCATCCGTTCGGACTTTTGGTTGCGTTGGCTAGTCGATGAAGCTTGACATGGTGTCAGAGCCAGGGTCTCGAGTTCGAGTCCTGGCTTTCGCAATTTATCCTAAAATTGCCGCCCTTGCGATCAGTTCGGACTTTTGGTTGTGTTGGTAGTGCATTAAGCTTGACAAGAAAGAAATGCCTTTTTATAGCTAACCCCAAGTCTGGTAACATTTGCAAAATAGGTATTAGATGTAGCTATCCATTCAGTAGAAGAATTTGCATTTTAGAGTTGAAGGTTCATAATCTCTTCTCTACTATTGATAGTTAAGGGTACACAGGGTATTTCTTTACCTCATTTTCGCGTTCTAAAAAAGGTACGCCATATGGTTGTGCTAAGTTAAACTGATTTAAGTCTGTTCAAGTTTATCGAAAGTTATACTACCAACATCTAAAACATCAATATAGGCTCATATATTACAAAAGATATTTAGATTTTCTTTTCTCGAACACATGCCTAGTCGTGCATCATTATATATTAGAGCATACAGGGTTGTAGCAAGGCTACGAAAAACTGAGAAAGCAAAAAGAAAGAACTATACGGGGACTACAGGGCAGCTAACTTTGCTAGGCCTGCAGGTGCTAAATCTTATATATATATGAGGTTGTAGATATTAGTCGTAAACTTACTCAAACTTAAATAACACTTGATTAGGAAAAAGATAACCTGAGTTATTTTGAATGAGGGGACGTCACAATCACTAATCAAAGATAATTGTGGGAAACTGAAATCTATTCAAGAAAATGGGAGAAATAATGTATCAAACACAAAATTAATTATACCATTTTATTGTTCACCGATATAAACAAAGAACTGTTTGATCTGCATGTAGGTACATCCAATCAACGCTTTTTCCCCGATCTCTAGAATATATAAGCTACGCATGTAATTACAAACGATTTTCTTCTATTTTTCTGTTTCTACGTTAACATTTGAGATACTTGTTAATTACATCCATATTCTGCAGTTGCATAGAGTTACTAATTCAGGAATGTATTCACATACGGAGTATACTATGTTTGCTGATGACTGACTAGTACTAATTCATTGCAAGCAACGGTTCATTCATATTCAGATAAAGGATGTGATCGTTAAGTCATATACTTATGAAAGTCCTTATGCATCTCTCTGATGCAGATGGCGGGGGTCTCTCGTCCTCCTTTTGGAGGCAAAATCAATTAGTTATATATGAAACAATGGGTGTAAAAGGTTATCAAAAAGGGTGCCTTCATAGTGCTACGTTATCTTTTGAGATACTGGTTAATTACATCCATATTCTGCATTGGCGTAGAGTTACTAATTCAGGAATGCAATCACATACTGAGCATACTATGTTTGTTGGTGGCTAATTAGTACTACTAATTCATTGCAAGCAACGGTTCATTCATATTCAGCAAAAGGGGGTGTGATCATTAAGTCATTTAAGAAAGGTAAAATATAAACAAGGTAGTTCATTAATAACTTCATTGGTTAAGGCAGTGTATCATGCAATGCAAAAGGACTGAAAAAATACCATTTGCGGTGTCCCAGAAGTACGTGGAGCCATCAGTTTCGTCCACCGCAAAAACGTGGCCACCGAGTTCAATGGCATCACAGTAATTTGGATAATCAGGTGCAGGTGTAAGGGCCTCCAGCATGGGCATTCTCCAGTCGCCACCCCCTTCAAGGTAGAAAATCGTTTTGTCGAACAAGGCGATGAGCTTGTAATCTGCGTACCTCCCACCTTTTGTGGGCACTTGGCAGATTACAATCTTCAACAAATCAATTCTTTGGACCCCAGTTAAAAGAGTATGCAGGTTGATATGAAAAACTACTATGATCGATCTTCGAAGCAGGTAGGGATGGAAGGGGGATATGTCGCTCGGTGTAGACGTTCACGAGGCACCACTGGTACCCATGATGATCGGCGGCGGCGATCCAGTCGCCGTTCGCGCCAAGCCATTTTCTGTCATGCATGAACGGCAGGGCGACAGAACGGCGAGGATGGTCGAGGGGCACCAGGTCATACACGGTATCATGCAGACGAGATGCTGTCGCCCAATCCCAGTGTTCATCGAACCAATAAGCAGGCGGAGGCATCAGCAGGCAGGGTTCACCCCAATGGTGCATCTTACCTTCATCCTTGCTGATCCGGTCGTAGAGCTCCCTGGAACATGCGGCAAGTCGGACGGTGTAGGTAACGTCCAGATGCGCAGCGATGAGGTCGGTGTTGTCGCCGGTGAGAGCCTCCCAGTGGCCTTCCCCGCCGCCCCGGCAAAGCCTAGAATAATTCATCACGTGAAGATGGATTTAGGTGGATGGCGGATGCAACCGCGCTTGGGGATTTCGGAGGAGAGGGCGAGCTGAACGATGCAGCGTGGTGGGGATCGAGATACTACGCGTGCGCGTGATTCTGGGAGGGTGAAGAAGAATATGATAGACATGCAAGGGGCAAAAACTAGGTAGTACTCTAGGCTGCTGCTGCGACTGGGCGCCGATTTGACTGTTGGTATACTAGCACGCCACCCATCTATAAATTTGCGACGACGTTTGGTGCAGTGATGTCTCGTCACATCAGGTTGACCAGAGAGGTTTTTTTTTTACAGTTTCCATTTCGATATATTTTTTGCCAATAATCGTAGTTCTCTACATGCCAGAGACACGTACCTTAACACGTGGGCAGCATGCAACTGCGCGAGCACCAAAATGGAATGAGAGATGTTTTAGAGCAGAACTTCATTTTCAATGCCTTTCTTAGCTTGGTTTGGAAACCGGACAGAGCTTCAGTGACTTGATGCTTCCAAGATACATTGTGACTATGTGCCACCATCTACCATCCATTTGAGATCCAACGTTCCAAACTATTTCTTATTTCGAAGCTAAAAAAACTATTCTGAAAATTTTGAAAAAATCCAGTAATATGTAGATGCCTTGTTTTAAAATCTATGAAGCTTGTGATTAAATAGCTTCTTACGTACTCGAGCACTAGTTCAAACTAAATATATATTTGCTCACAAACCTATAATTCAAATCGAATGAAACTATGTGTGTATATATATAGTAATAATATTAACTTTCGCCATAACTTGGGTCCCATTTATCTTGTGAAGTTTCCCACTATGTATGATGAACTGAACCTTAGCATTAAGATGGGACCAACATGTATATGCTATTGGTGTACCCACATGCACGACAGAGGAATGAGAGATAAATTATTTTTGATTGCTAGTTGTTTGATTCTACGGGATTTTTTCCTACACCAGCTAGTTGTTTGATTCATGGGAACATATCCTATAGGAAATAATCCTATAGAAAATAAACATGAGGTCATATCTCATTGATTCATTTATTTTTTATTTTATGCTCATTTGAATATTGGTCAAATCCTAGGTTTGACCAAGATTTAAACAAGATTAAAACATCAAAATGAAAGGGTAAGCCTGGATCCTTCTTATGCACTCTAAAATGAAGCTTTTGGGTTTTTTTTTTTAAAATGATCCTTCTTAGTCCATGTTTGAAACCCGAAACCACTTCTCTTCATGCTTGACTTCATAAGACAGAGTTTAATTAGGGTTAGCGGTATAGATACATGATTTGTCTGGTTTGAATATGTCTAGACCTTGTTTAACAACTTGAATGCTTACTATATGACATAAGAAGACTATGAACTTTGGTTTTTCATTTTTTGATTTTTTGTAATTTTCTGCCCATTTGAATCTTGGTCAAATCCTAGGTTTGAACAAGATTTAAACAAGTTTAAAACATGAAAATAAAATGGTAAGCATGGATCCTTCTTATTCTCCCTAAAATGAAGCTTTTGGGGTTTTTTGAAATTTCCATATTTCAAACCCAAAACCGCCACTTCTCTTTCATGCTTGACTTCATAAGACATAGTTTAGGGTTAGGGGTAGATATATACATGATTTTTCTGGTTTGAATATGTCTAGACCTTGTTTATCATCTTGACTGCTTACTATATGACATAAGAATGCTATGTGCTTTAGTTTTTCATTATTTTGATTTTTTCTGAAGAATCTTGGTCAAATCCTAGGTTTGACCAAGATTTAAACAAGTTTAAAACATGGAAATGGGAAGAGAAGCCTGTATCATCCTTCTTAGTCACTCTAAAATGAAGCTTTTGGGAGGTTTTTGAAATTTCCATGTTTGAAACCCAAAACCACCGCTCTTCATGCTTGACTACATAAGACAAAGTTTAGGGGTTACGGGGTACATACATGATTTGCATAGTTTGAATATGTCTAGACCTTGTTTCTCAACTTTAATGCTTACTATATGACATAAGAAGCTTTTGGGATGTTCTTGAAATTTCCATGTTTGAAACCCAAAACGACTTCTCTTCATGCTAGACTTCATAAGATTGACCGAGTTTAGGGTTAGGGGGTAGATACATTATTTGTCTGGTTTGAATATGTCCAAACCTTGTTTATCAACTTTTGAATGCTTACTATATGACATAAGAAGATTATGTGCTTTCGTTTTTTATTTTTTTATTTTTTATTTTATGCTCATTTGAATATTGGTTAAATCCTAGGTTTGACCGAGATTTAAACAAGATTAAAACATGAAAATGAAAGGGTAAGCCTGGATCCTTCTTATGCACTCTAAAATGAAGCTTTTGGGGTTTTTTAAAATGATCCTTCTTAGTCCATGTTTGAAACCCGAAACCACTTCTCTTCATGCTTGACTTCATAAGACAGAGTTTAATTAGGGGTTAGGGGTATAGATACATGATTTGTCTGGTTTGAATATGTCTAGATCGACCTTGTTTAACAACTTGAATGCTTATTATATGACATAATAAGACTATGTACTTTGGTGTCATTTTTTTCATTTTTTTAATTTTCTGCCCATTTGAATCTTGGTTAAATCCTAGGTTTGAACAAGATTTAAACAAGTTTAAAACATGAAAATAAAATGGTAAGCATGGATCCTTCTTAGTCTCCCTAAAATGAAGCTTTTTTTTTGAAATTTCCATGTTTCAAACCCAAAACCGCCACTTCTCTTTCATGCTTGACTTCATAAGACAGAGTTTAGGGTTAGGGGTAGATATATATACATGATTTTTCTGGTTTGAATATGTCTAGACCTTGTTTATCATCTTGAATGCTAGCTTACTATATGGCATAAGAATGCTATGTGCTTTGGTTTTTCATTCTTTTTATTTTTTCTGAAGAATCTTGGTTAAATCCTAGGTTTGACCAAGATTTAAACAAGTTTAAAACATGAAAATGAGAAGGGAAGCCTGTATCATCCTTCTTATTAATTAGTCACTCTAAAATGAAGCTTTTGGGAGGTTTTTGAAATTTCCATGTTTGAAACCCAAAACCACCTCTCTTCATGCTTGACTACATAAGACAAAGTTTAGGGGTTAATTAGGGGGTAGATACATGATTTGCATAGGTTGAATATGTCTAGACCTTGTTTCTCAACTTTAATGCTTAGTACTATATGACATAAGAAGCTTTTGAGATGTTCTTGAAATTTCCATGTTTGAAACCCAAAACGACTTCTCTTCATGCATGCTTGACTTCATAAGACAGAGTTTAAGGCCGGGTTAGGTGGTAGATACATGATTTGTCTGGTTTGAATATGTCTAGACCTTGTTTATCAACTTTAATGCTTACTATATGACATAAGAAGACTATGTGATTTAGTTTTTCATTTTTTGTTTTTATTTTATTTTTCTGCCCATTTGAATCTTGTTGGTCAAATCCTAGGTTTGACCAAGATTTAGACAAGTTTAACACGTGAAAACGAATAAGTAAGCCTGGATCCTTCTTAGTCACTCCAAAATGTACCAATTGATAGATATGTTAACTTTGCTTCATGGAAAAAATAATGTCATGTAATTAAATGAGTTAACTTGGATTTCCTACGCTTGAATCCATAGGAAACTTTGTTCTAATGCACTATAATAATCAACCGAGTTTTTACACCAACAGGTCTGTCACTTACGTGTGGTGCCCACGCGTGAGGTCCCACACTTCAGTGAGCACAAGTCACGTGCAATAGGTACGCAAACTCCCAGCCATCTTCTTTGTCAAGAGAAGACGCATCAGGATGCGTATTGGAAGCCTCTGTGTCCTTCAGGATCCTTCGGTTGTCCCTCTCACACACACAAAAAAAAAACAAATCTCTCTCATTCTCGGCCTCGCTCGACTCGCTCGCTCGCACCTCCCTGCTCACTGACAAACCCTGCACAATAGTCAACATCGTCACCCGAAAAAGGGGAGACACCATAATGCTCTCCCTTCTTCTGACCTTCCGAGTGAATGAGTGATCCCTCTTCCTCCGAGTTTCACTAGCTAGACGGGCAAACACACATGTGCTGCATAGTAATAATAAAAAGGTAGAAAAATCGATATACGAATCTATAATTAAATAGGTTAAACTAGGGTTTTGCCCAGTACTACAGATCAAGGTTCAAAAAAATCCAACTACGGGGTTCGAACAACACGATTCTAATCCAAGAATTTTTTCTACCTCATCCAAATGGCCTCAAACTATAGGGTTAGCATCTATCTAGTGCAGTATGTGTGAAAATGTATGCACTATGTGTGCTATAACTTGTATGTCTTTCAAATTTGAACCAAATTTGAATAAGTTTGAAATATTTGAAAAGGGGCTTTTGGCTTAAACGTTTGAAACCCAAAACAACTTCTCTTCATGCTAGACTTCATAAGACCGAGTTTAGGGTTAGGGGGTAGATACATGATCTGTATGGTTTGAATATGTCTAAACCTTGTTTATCAACTTTAATGCTAACTATATGACACAAGAAGACTATGTGCTTGGGTTTTTCATTTTTCTATTTTTTTTAATTTTATGCCCATATATTTGAATCTTGGCCAAATCCTAGGTTTGACAAAGATTTAAACAAGTTTAAAACATGAAAATAAAAAGGGAAGCCTCTATCCTTCTTAATTAGTCACTCTAATAAGAAATTTTTGGGAGGTTTTTGAAATTTCCATGTTTGAAACCCAAAACCACTTCTCTTCATGCTTGACTTCATAAGAAAGAGTTTAGGGTTAGGGGGTAGATACATGATTTGTATGGTTTGAATATGTCCAAACCTTGTTTATCAACTTGAATATGCTTACTATATGACGTACATAAGAAGACTATGTACTTTGGTTTTTCAGTTTTCTATTTTTTTAAATTTTCTGCCCACTTGAATCTTGGTCAAATTAATCCTAGGGTTGACCATGATTTAAACAAGTCTATAACATGAAATGAAAAGGTAAGCATGGATCCTTCTTAGTCACTCTAAAATGAAGCTTTTGGGATGTGTTCTTGAAATTTCCATGTTTGAAATCCAAAACGACACTTCTTTTCATGCTTTGGTTTTTCATTCTTTTGATTTTTTTCTGAATTTTTATGCCCATTTGAATCTTGGTAAAATATATCCTAGGTTTGACCAAGATTTAAACAAGTTTAAAACATGACAATGAAAAGGTAATTAATCATGGATCCTTCTTAATTAATCAGTCAGTCTAATTAAAATGAAGCTTTTGGGAGGTTTTTCAAATTTCCATGTTTGAAACCCAAAACCACACTTCTTTTCATGCTTGACTTCATTTATAAGACACAGTGTAGGGTTAGGGGTAGATGACTTGTTTGATTTGAATGTGTCTAGACCTTCTTCATGAACTTTTGAATGCTTACTATATGACATAAGAAGATTATGTGCTTTCGTTTTTTTATTTTTTTATTTCTTATTTTATGCTCATTTGAATATTGGTCAAATCCTAGGTTTGACCAAGATTTAAACAAGATTAAAACATCAAAATGAAAGGGTAAGCCTGGATCCTTCTTATGCACTCTAAAATGTGAAGCTTTTGGGGTTTTTAAAAACGATCCTTCTTAGTCCATGTTTGAAACCCGAAACCACTTCTCTTCATGCTTGACTTCATAAGATAGAGTTTAATTAGGGGTTAGGTGTATAGATACATGATTTGTCTGGTTTGAATATGTCTAGATCGACCTTGTTTAACAACTTGAATGCTTACTATATGACATAAGAAGACTATGTACTTTGGTTTTTCATTTTTTTCACTTTTTTAATTTTCTACCCATTTGAATCTTGGTCAAATCCTAGGTTTGAACAAGATTTAAACAAGTTTAAAACATGAAAATAAAATGGTAAGCATGGATCCTTCTTAGTCTCCCTAAAATGAAGCTTTTTTTTTGAAATTTCCATGTTTCAAACCCAAAACCGCCACTTCTCTTTCATGCTTGACTTCATAAGACAGAGTTTAGGGTTAGGGGTAGATATATATACATGATTTTTCTGGTTTGAATATGTCTAGACCTTGGTTATCATCTTGAATGCTAGCTTACTATATGGCATAAGAATGCTATGTGCTTTGGTTTTTCATTCTTTTGATTTTTTCTGAAGAATCTTGGTCAAATCCTAGGTTTGACCAAGATTTAAACAAGTTTAAAACATGAAAATGAGAAGGGAAGCCTGTATGATCCTTCTTATTAATTAGTCACTCTAAAATGAAGCTTTTGGGAGGTTTTTGAAATTTCCATGTTTGAAACCCAAAACCACCTCTCTTCATGCTTGACTACATAAGACAAAGTTTAGGGGTAGTGGTGGTTTTAGATACATGATTTGCATAGGTTGAATATGTCTAGACCTTGTTTCTCAACTTTAATGCTTAGTACTATATGACATAAGAAGCTTTTGAGATATTCTTGAAATTTCCATGTTTGAAACCCAAAACGACTTCTCTTCATGCATGCTAGACTTCATAAGATCGACCAAGTTTAGGGTTAGGGGGTAGAGATACATTATTTGTCTGGTTTGAATATGTCCAAACCTTGTTTATCAACTTGAATGCTTACTATATGACATAAGAAGACTATATGCTTTTGTTTTTCCTTTTTCTGAGTTTTTTTTTGAATTTAATGCCGATTTGAATCTCTTTAATTGTCAGATCCTAGGTTTGACAAATTAAGATTTAAAAAAGTTTAAAATATGAAAATGAAAAGGTAAGCATGGATCCTTCTTAGTCACTCTAAAATGAAGCTTTTGGGAGGTTTTTGAAATTTCCATGTTTCAAACCGAAAACCACTTCTCTTCATGCTTGACTTCATAAGACAAAGTTTAGGTTTAGGGGTAGATACATGATTTGTCTGGTTTGGATATATCTAGACCTTGTTTATCAACTTGAATGCTTACGATATGACATAAGAAGACTATGTGATTTGGTTTTTCATTTTTTCTGATTTTTTTGAATTTTGTGCCCACCCATTTGTATCTTGGTCAAATCCTAGGTTTGATAATAATTTAAACAAGTTTAAAACATGAAAATGAAAAGGGAAGCATGTATCCTTCTTAGTCACTCTAAAATGAAGTTTTTGGGAGGTTTTTGAAATTTCCATGTTTGAAACCCAAAACCACTTCTCTTCATGCTTGACTTCATAAGACAGAGTTTAAGGCCGGGTTAGGGGGTAGATACATGATTTGTCTGGTTTGAATATGTCTAGACCTTGTTTATCAACTTTAATGCTTACTATATGACATAAGAAGACTATGTGATTTAGTTTTTCATTTTTTTTTATTTTTTTTTTCTGCCCATTTGAATCTTGTTGGTAAAATCCTAGGTTTGACCCATATTTAGACAATTTTAACACGTGAAAACGAATAAGTAAGCTGGATCCTTCTTAGTCACTCCAAAATGTACCAATTGATAGATATGTTAACTTTGCTTCATGGAAAAAATAATGTCATGTAATTAAATGAGTTAACTTGGATTTCCTACGCTTGAATCCATAGGAAACTTTGTTCTAATGCACTATAATAATCAACCGAGTTTTTACACCAACAGGTCTGTCACTTACGTGTGGTGCCCACGCGTGAGGTCCCACACTTCGGTGAGCACAAGTCACGTGCAATAGGTACGCAAACTCCCAGCCATCTTCTTTGTCAAGAGAAGACGCATCAGGATGCGTATTGGAAGTCTCTGGGTCCTTCAGGATCCTTCGGTTGTCCCTCTCACACACAAAAAAAAACAAATCTCTCTCATTCTCGGCCTCGCTCGACTCGCTCGCTCGCACCTCCCTGCTCACTGACAAACCCTGCACAATAGTCAACATCGTCACCCGAAAAAGGGGAGACACCATAATGCTCTCCCTTCTTCTGACCTTCCGAGTGAATGAGTGATCCCTCTTCCTCCGAGTTTCACTAGCTAGACGGGCAAACACACATGTGCTGCATAGTAATAATAAAAAGGTAGAAAAATCGATATACGAATCTATAATTAAATAGGTTAAACTAGGGTTTTGCCCAGTACTACAGATCAAGGTTCAAAAAAATCCAACTACGGGGTTCGAACAACACGATTCTAATCCAAGAATTTTTTCTACCTCATCCAAATGGCCTCAAACTATAGGGTTAGCATCTATCTAGTGCAGTATGTGTGAAAATGTATGCACTATGTGTGCTATAACTTGTATGTCTTTCAAATTTGAACCAAATTTGAATAAGTTTGAAATATTTGAAAAGGGGCTTTTGGCTTAAACGTTTGAAACCCAAAACAACTTCTCTTCATGCTAGACTTCATAAGACCGAGTTTAGGGTTAGGGGGTAGATACATGATCTGTCTGGTTTGAATATGTCTAAACCTTGTTTATCAACTTTAATGCTAACTATATGACACAAGAAGACTATGTGCTTGGGTTTTTCATTTTTCTATTTTTTTTAATTTTATGCCCATATATTTGAATCTTGGCCAAATCCTAGGTTTGACAAAGATTTAAACAAGTTTAAAACATGAAAATAAAAAGGGAAGCCTCTATCCTTCTTAATTAGTCACTCTAATAAGAAATTTTTGGGAGGTTTTTGAAATTTCCATGTTTGAAACCCAAAACCACTTCTCTTCATGCTTGACTTCATAAGAAAGAGTTTAGGGTTAGGGGGTAGATACATGATTTGTATGGTTTGAATATGTCCAAACCTTGTTTATCAACTTGAATATGCTTACTATATGACGTACATAAGAAGACTATGTACTTTGGTTTTTCAGTTTTCTATTTTTTTTAAATTTTCTGCCCACTTGAATCTTGGTCAAATTAATCCTAGGGTTGACCATGATTTAAACAAGTCTATAACATGAAATGAAAAGGTAAGCATGGATCCTTCTTAGTCACTCTAAAATGAAGCTTTTGGGATGTGTTCTTGAAATTTCCATGTTTGAAACCCAAAACGACACTTCTTTTCATGCTTTGGTTTTTCATTCTTTTGATTTTTTTCTGAATTTTTATGCCCATTTGAATCTTGGTCAAATATATCCTAGGTTTGACCAAGATTTAAACAAGTTTAAAACATGACAATGAAAAGGTAATTAATCATGGATCCTTCTTAATTAATCAGTCAGTCTAATTAAAATGAAGCTTTTGGGAGGTTTTTCAAATTTCCATGTTTGAAACCCAAAACCACACTTCTTTTCATGCTTGACTTCATTTATAAGACACAGTGTAGGGTTAGGGGTAGATGACTTGTTTGATTTGAATGTGTCTAGACCTTCTTCATGAACTTTTGAATGCTTACTATATGACATAAGAAGATTATGTGCTTTCGTTTTTTTATTTTTTATTTCTTATTTTATGCTCATTTGAATATTGGTCAAATCCTAGGTTTGACCAAGATTTAAACAAGATTAAAACATCAAAATGAAAGGGTAAGCCTGGATCCTTCTTATGCACTCTAAAATGTGAAGCTTTTGGGGTTTTTAAAAATGATCCTTCTTAGTCCATGTTTGAAACCCGAAACCACTTCTCTTCATGCTTGACTTCATAAGATAGAGTTTAATTAGGGGTTAGGTGTATAGATACATGATTTGTCTGGTTTGAATATGTCTAGATCGACCTTGTTTAACAACTTGAATGCTTACTATATGACATAAGAAGACTATGTACTTTGGTTTTTCATTTTTTTCACTTTTTTAATTTTCTACCCATTTGAATCTTGGTCAAATCCTAGGTTTGAACAAGATTTAAACAAGTTTAAAACATGAAAATAAAATGGTAAGCATGGATCCTTCTTAGTCTCCCTAAAATGAAGCTTTTTTTTTTTGAAATTTCCATGTTTCAAACCCAAAACTGCCACTTCTCTTTCATGCTTGACTTCATAAGACAGAGTTTAGGGTTAGGGGTAGATATATATACATGATTTTTCTGGTTTGAATATGTCTAGACCTTGGTTATCATCTTGAATGCTAGCTTACTATATGGCATAAGAATGCTATGTGCTTTGGTTTTTCATTCTTTTGATTTTTTCTGAAGAATCTTGGTCAAATCCTAGGTTTGACCAAGATTTAAACAAGTTTAAAACATGAAAATGAGAAGGGAAGCCTGTATCATCCTTCTTATTAATTAGTCACTCTAAAATGAAGCTTTTGGGAGGTTTTTGAAATTTCCATGTTTGAAACCCAAAACCACCTCTCTTCATGCTTGACTACATAAGACAAAGTTTAGGGGTTAATTAGGGGGTAGATACATGATTTGCATAGGTTGAATATGTCTAGACCTTGTTTCTCAACTTTAATGCTTAGTACTATATGACATAAGAAGCTTTTGAGATATTCTTGAAATTTCCATGTTTGAAACCCAAAACGACTTCTCTTCATGCATGCTAGACTTCATAAGATCGACCAAGTTTAGGGTTAGGGGGTAGAGATACATTATTTGTCTGGTTTGAATATGTCCAAACCTTGTTTATCAACTTGAATGCTTACTATATGACATAAGAAGACTATATGCTTTTGTTTTTCCTTTTTCTGAGTTTTTTTTTGAATTTAATGCCGATTTGAATCTCTTTAATTGTCAGATCCTAGGTTTGACAAATTAAGATTTAAACAAGTTTAAAATATGAAAATGAAAAGGTAAGCATGGCTCCTTCTTAGTCACTCTAAAATGAAGCTTTTGGGAGGTTTTTGAAATTTCCATGTTTCAAACCGAAAACCACTTCTCTTCATGCTTGACTTCATAAGACAAAGTTTAGGGTTAGGGGGTAGATACATGATTTGTCTGGTTTGGATATATCTAGACCTTGTTTATCAACTTGAATGCTTACGATATGACATAAGAAGACTATGTGATTTGGTTTTTCATTTTTTCTGATTTTTTTGAATTTTGTGCCCACCCATTTGTATCTTGGTCAAATCCTAGGTTTGATAATAATTTAAACAAGTTTAAAACATGAAAATGAAAAGGGAAGCATGTATCCTTCTTAGTCACTCTAAAATGAAGTTTTTGGGAGGTTTTTGAAATTTCCATGTTTGAAACCCAAAACCACTTCTCTTCATGCTTGACTTCATAAGACAGAGTTTAAGGCCGGGTTAGGGGGTAGATACATAATTTGTCTGGTTTGAATATGTCTAGACCTTGTTTATCAACTTTAATGCTTACTATATGACATTAGAAGACTTTGTGATTTAGTTTTTCATTTTTTGTTTTTATTTTATTTTTCTGCCCATTTGAATCTTGTTGGTCAAATCCTAGGTTTGACCAAGATTTAGACAAGTTTAACACGTGAAAACGAATAAGTAAGCCTGGATCCTTCTTAGTCACTCCAAAATGTACCAATTGATAGATATGTTAACTTTGCTTCATGGAAAAAATAATGTCATGTAATTAAATGAGTTAACTTGGATTTCCTACGCTTGAATCCATAGGAAACTTTGTTCTAATGCACTATAATAATCAACCGAGTTTTTACACCAACAGGTCTGTCACTTACGTGTGGTGCCCACGCGTGAGGTCCCACACTTCAGTGAGCACAAGTCACGTGCAATAGGTACGCAAACTCCCAGCCATCTTCTTTGTCAAGAGAAGACGCATCAGGATGCGTATTGGAAGTCTCTGGGTCCTTCAGGATCCTTCGGTTGTCCCTCTCACACACAAAAAAAAACAAATCTCTCTCATTCTCGGCCTCGCTCGACTCGCTCGCTCGCACCTCCCTGCTCACTGACAAACCCTGCACAATAGTCAACATCATCACCCGAAAAAGGGGAGACACCATAATGCTCTCCCTTCTTCTGACCTTCCGAGTGAATGAGTGATCCCTCTTCCTCCGAGTTTCACTAGCTAGACGGGCAAACACACATGTGCTGCATAGTAATAATAAAAAGGTAGAAAAATCGATATACGAATCTATAATTAAATAGGTTAAACTAGGGTTTTGCCCAGTACTACAGATCAAGGTTCAAAAAAATCCAACTACGTGGTTCGAACAACACGATTCTAATCCAAGAATTTTTTCTACCTCATCCAAATGGCCTCAAACTATAGGGTTAGCATCTATCTAGTGCAGTATGTGTGAAAATGTATGCACTATGTGTGCTATAACTTGTATGTCTTTCAAATTTGAACCAAACTTGAATAAGTTTGAAATATTTGAAAAAGGGGCTTTTGGCTTAAACGTTTGAAACCCAAAACGACTTCTCTTCATGCTAGACTTCATAAGACCGAGTTTAGGGTTAGGGGGTAGATACATGATCTCTCTGGTTTGAATATGTCTAAACCTTGTTTATCAACTTTAATGCTAACTATATGACACAATAAGACTATGTGCTTGGGTTTTTCATTTTTCTGTTTTTTTTAATTTTATGCCCATATATTTGAATCTTGGCCAAATCCTAGGTTTGACAAAGATTTAAACAAGTTTAAAACATGAAAATGAAAAGGGAAGCCTCTATCCTTCTTAATTAGTCACTCTAATATGAAGTTTTTGGGAGGTTTTTGAAATTTCCATGTTTGAAACCCAAAACCACTTCTCTTCATGCTTGACTTCATAAGAAAGAGTTTAGGGTTAGGGGGTAGATACATGATTTGTATGGTTTGAATATGCCCAAACCTTGTTTATCAACTTGAATATGCTTACTATATGACGTACATAAGAAGACTATGTACTTTGGTTTTTCAGTTTTCTATTTTTTTAAATTTTCTGCCCACTTGAATCTTGGTCAAATTAATCCTAGGGTTGACCATGATTTAAACAAGTCTATAACACGAAATGAAAAGGTAAGCATGGATCCTTCTTAGTCACTCTAAAATGAAGCTTTTGGGATGTGTTCTTGAAATTTCCATGTTTGAAACCCAAAACGACACTTCTTTTCATGCTTTGGTTTTTCATTCTTTTGATTTTTTTCTGAATTTTTATGACCATTTGAATCTTGGTCAAATATATCCTAGGTTTGACCAAGATTTAAACAAGTTTAAAAAATGCAATGAAAAGGTAATTAATCATGGATCCTTCTTAATTAATCAGTCAGTCTAATTAAAATGAAGCTTTTGGGAGGTTTTTCAAATTTCCATGTTTGAAACCCAAAACCACACTTCTTTTCATGCTTGACTTCATTTATAAGACACAGTGTAGGGTTAGGGGTAGATGACTTGTTTGATTTGAATGTGTCTAGACCTTCTTCATGAACTTTTGAATGCTTACTATATGACATAAGAAGATTATGTGCTTTCATTTTTTTATTTTTTTATTTCTTATTTTATGCTCATTTGAATATTGGTCAAATCCTAGGTTTGACCAAGATTTAAACAAGATTAAAACATCAAAATGAAAGGGTAAGCCTGGATCCTTCTTATGCACTCTAAAATGTGAAGCTTTTGGGGTTTTTAAAAATGATCCTTCTTAGTCCATGTTTGAAACCCGAAACCACTTCTCTTCATGCTTGACTTCATAAGATAGAGTTTAATTAGGGGTTAGGTGTATAGATACATGATTTGTCTGGTTTGAATATGTCTAGATCGACCTTGTTTAACAACTTGAATGCTTACTATATGACATAAGAAGACTATGTACTTTGGTTTTTCATTTTTTTCACTTTTTTAATTTTCTACCCATTTGAATCTTGGTCAAATCCTAGGTTTGAACAAGATTTAAACAAGTTTAAAACATGAAAATAAAATGGTAAGCATGGATCCTTCTTAGTCTCCCTAAAATGAAGCTTTTTTTTTGAAATTTCCATGTTTCAAACCCAAAACCGCCACTTCTCTTTAATGCTTGACTTCATAAGACAGAGTTTAGGGTTAGGGGTAGATATATATACATGATTTTTCTGGTTTGAATATGTCTAGACCTTGTTTATCATCTTGAATGCTAGCTTACTATATGGCATAAGAATGCTATGTGCTTTGGTTTTTCATTCTTTTGATTTTTTCTGAAGAATCTATGTCAAATCCTAGGTTTGACCAAGATTTAAACAAGTTTAAAACATGAAAATGAGAAGGGAAGCGTGTATCGTCCTTCTTATTAATTAGTCACTCTAAAACGAAGCTTTTGGGAGGTTTTTGAAATTTCCATGTTTGAAACCCAAAACCACCTCTCTTCATGCTTGACTACATAAGACAAAGTTTAGGGGTTAATTAGGGGGTAGATACATGATTTGCATAGGTTGAATATGTCTAGACCTTGTTTCTCAACTTTAATGCTTAGTACTATATGACATAAGAAGCTTTTGAGATGTTCTTGAAATTTCCATGTTTGAAACCCAAAACGACTTCTCTTCATGCATGCTAGACTTCATAAGATCGACCAAGTTTAGGGTTAGGGGGTAGAGATACATTATTTGTCTGGTTTGAATATGTCCAAACCTTGTTTATCAACTTGAATGCTTACTATATGACATAAGAAGACTATATGCTTTTGTTTTTCCTTTTTCTGAGTTTTTTTTTGAATTTAATGCCGATTTGAATCTCTTTAATTGTCAGATCCTAGGTTTGACAAATTAAGATTTAAACAAGTTTAAAATATGAAAATGAAAAGGTAAGCATGGATCCTTCTTAGTCACTCTAAAATGAAGCTTTTGGGAGGTTTTTGAAATTTCCATGTTTCAAACCGAAAACCACTTCTCTTCATGCTTGACTTCATAAGACAAAGTTTAGGGTTAGGGGGTAGATACATGATTTGTCTGGTTTGGATATATCTAGACCTTGTTTATCAACTTGAATGCTTACGATATGACATAAGAAGACTATGTGATTTGGTTTTTCATTTTTTCTGATTTTTTTGAATTTTGTGC
The DNA here is from genome assembly GCF_019359855.2 of Lolium perenne. Taxonomy (NCBI): domain Eukaryota; kingdom Viridiplantae; phylum Streptophyta; class Magnoliopsida; order Poales; family Poaceae; genus Lolium; species Lolium perenne. The sequence goes on from NC_067244.2 coordinate 183,755,670, forward strand.
CCACCCATTTGTATCTTGGTCAAATCCTAGGTTTGATAATAATTTAAACAAGTTTAAAACATGAAAATGAAAAGGGAAGCATGTATCCTTCTTAGTCACTCTAAAATGAAGTTTTTGGGAGGTTTTTGAAATTTCCATGTTTGAAACCCAAAACCACTTCTCTTCATGCTTGACTTCATAAGACAGAGTTTAAGGCCGGGTTAGGGGGTAGATACATGATTTGTCTGGTTTGAATATGTCTAGACCTTGTTTATCAACTTTAATGCTTACTATATGACATAAGAAGACTATGTGATTTAGTTTTTCATTTTTTGTTTTTATTTTATTTTTCTGCCCATTTGAATCTTGTTGGTCAAATCCTAGGTTTGACCAAGATTTAGACAAGTTTAACACGTGAAAACGAATAAGTAAGCCTGGATCCTTCTTAGTCACTCCAAAATGTACCAATTGATAGATATGTTAACTTTGCTTCATGGAAAAAATAATGTCATGTAATTAAATGAGTTAACTTGGATTTCCTACGCTTGAATCCATAGGAAACTTTGTTCTAATGCACTATAATAATCAACCGAGTTTTTACACCAACAGGTCTGTCACTTACGTGTGGTGCCCACGCGTGAGGTCCCACACTTCAGTGAGCACAAGTCACGTGCAATAGGTACGCAAACTCCCAGCCATCTTCTTTGTCAAGAGAAGACGCATCAGGATGCGTATTGGAAGTCTCTGGGTCCTTCAGGATCCTTCGGTTGTCCCTCTCACACACAAAAAAAACAAATCTCTCTCATTCTCGGCCTCGCTCGACTCGCTCGCTCGCACCTCCCTGCTCACTGACAAACCCTGCACAATAGTCAACATCGTCACCCGAAAAAGGGGAGACACCATAATGCTCTCCCTTCTTCTGACCTTCCGAGTGAATGAGTGATCCCTCTTCCTCCGAGTTTCACTAGCTAGACGGGCAAACACACATGTGCTGCATAGTAATAATAAAAATGTAGAAAAATCGATATACGAATCTATAATTAAATAGGTTAAACTAGGGTTTTGCCCAGTACTACAGATCAAGGTTCAAAAAAATCCAACTACGGGGTTCGAACAACACGATTCTAATCCAAGAATTTTTTCTACCTCATCCAAATGGCCTCAAACTATAGGGTTAGCATCTATCTAGTGCAGTATGTGTGAAAATGTATGCACTATGTGTGCTATAACTTGTATGTCTTTCAAATTTGAACCAAACTTGAATAAGTTTGAAATATTTGAAAAGGGGCTTTTGGCTTAAACGTTTGAAACCCAAAACGACTTCTCTTCATGCTAGACTTCATAAGACCGAGTTTAGGGTTAGGGGGTAGATACATGATCTGTCTGGTTTGAATATGTCTAAACCTTGTTTATCAACTTTAATGCTAACTATATGACACAATAAGACTATGTGCTTAGGTTTTTCATTTTTCTGTTTTTTTTTATTTTATGCCCATATATTTGAATCTTGGCCAAATCCTAGGTTTGACAAATATTTAAACAAGTTTAAAACATGAAAATGAAAAGGGAAGCCTCTATCCTTCTTAATTAGTCACTCTAATATGAAGTTTTTGGGAGGTTTTTGAAATTTCCATGTTTGAAACCCAAAACCACTTCTCTTCATGCTTGACTTCATAAGAAAGAGTTTAGGGTTAGGGGTAGATACATGATTTGTATGGTTTGAATATGCCCAAACCTTGTTTATCAACTTGAATATGCTTACTATATGACGTACATAAGAAGACTATGTACTTTGGTTTTTCAGTTTTCTATTTTTTAAAATTTTCTCCCACTTGAATCTTGGTCAAATTAATCCTAGGGTTGACCATGATTTAAACAAGTCTATAACATGAAATGAAAAGGTAAGCATGGATCCTTCTTAGTCACTCTAAAATGAAGCTTTTGGGATGTGTTCTTGAAATTTCCATGTTTGAAACCCAAAACGACACTTCTTTTCATGCTTTGGTTTTTCATTCTTTTGATTTTTTTCTGAATTTTTATGGCCATTTGAATCTTGGTCAAATATATCCTAGGTTTGACCAAGATTTAAACAAGTTTAAAACATGACAATGAAAAGGTAATTAATCATGGATCCTTCTTAATTAATCAGTCAGTCTAATTAAAATGAAGCTTTTGGGAGGTTTTTCAAATTTCCATGTTTGAAACCCAAAACCACACTTCTTTTCATGCTTGACTTCATTTATAAGACACAGTGTAGGGTTAGGGGTAGATGACTTGTTTGATTTGAATGTGTCTAGACCTTCTTCATGAACTTTTGAATGCTTACTATATGACATAAGAAGATTATGTGCTTTCGTTTTTTTATTTTTTTATTTCTTATTTTATGCTCATTTGAATATTGGTCAAATCCTAGGTTTGACCAAGATTTAAACAAGATTAAAACATCAAAATGAAAGGGTAAGCCCGGATCCTTCTTATGCACTCTAAAATGTGCAGCTTTTGGGGTTTTTAAAAATGATCCTTCTTAGTCCATGTTTGAAACCCGAAACCACTTCTCTTCATGCTTGACTTCATAAGACAGAGTTTAATTAGGGGTTAGGGGTATAGATACATGATTTGTCTGGTTTGAATATGTCTAGATCGACCTTGTTTAACAACTTGAATGCTTACTATATGACATAAGAAGACTATGTACTTTGGTTTTTCATTTTTTCACTTTTTTAATTTTCTACCCATTTGAATCTTGGTCAAATCCTAGGTTTGAACAAGATTTAAACAAGTTTAAAACATGAAAATAAAATGGTAAGCATGGATCCTTCTTAGTCTCCCTAAAATGAAGCTTTTTTTTTTGAAATTTCCATGTTTCAAACCCAAAACCGCCACTTCTCTTTCATGATTGACTTCATAAGACATAGTTTAGGGTTAGGGGTAGATATATACATGATTTTTCTGGTTTGAATATGTCTAGACCTTGTTTATCATCTTGAATGCTAGCTTACTATATGGCATAAGAATGCTATGTGCTTTGGTTTTTCAATCTTTTGATTTTTTCTGAAGAATCTTGGTCAAATCCTAGGTTTGACCAAGATTTAAACAAGTTTAAAACATGAAAATGAGAAGGGAAGCCTGTATCATCCTTCTTATTAATTAGTCACTCTAAAATGAAGCTTTTGGGAGGTTTTTGAAATTTCCATGTTTGAAACCCAAAACCACCTCTCTTCATGCTTGACTACATAAGACAAAGTTTAGGGGTTAATTAGGGGGTAGATACATGATTTGCATAGGTTGAATATGTCTAGACCTTGTTTCTCAGCTTTAATGCTTAGTACTATATGACATAAGAAGCTTTTGAGATGTTCTTGAAATTTCCATGTTTGAAACCCAAAACGACTTCTCTTCATGCATGCTAGACTTCATAAGATCGACCAAGTTTAGGGTTAGGGGGTAGAGATACATTATTTGTCTGGTTTGAATATGTCCAAACCTTGTTTATCAACTTGAATGCTTACTATATGACATAAGAAGACTATATGCTTTTGTTTTTCCTTTTTCTGAGTTTTTTTTTGAATTTAATGCCGATTTGAATCTCTTTAATTGTCAGATCCTAGGTTTGACAAATTAAGATTTAAACAAGTTTAAAATATGAAAATGAAAAGGTAAGCATGGATCCTTCTTAGTCACTCTAAAATGAAGCTTTTGGGAGGTTTTTGAAATTTCCATGTTTCAAACCGAAAACCACTTCTCTTCATGCTTGACTTCATAAGACAAAGTTTAGGGTTAGGGGTAGATACATGATTTGTCTGGTTTGGATATATCTAGACCTTGTTTATCAACTTGAATGCTTACGATATGACATAAGAAGACTATGTGATTTGGTTTTTCATTTTTTCTGATTTTTTTGAATTTTGTGCCCACCCATTTGTATCTTGGTCAAATCCTAGGTTTGATAATAATTTAAACAAGTTTAAAACATGAAAATGAAAAGGGAAGCATGTATCCTTCTTAGTCACTCTAAAATGAAGTTTTTGGGAGGTTTTTGAAATTTCCATGTTTGAAACCCAAAACCACTTCTCTTCATGCTTGACTTCATAAGACAGAGTTTAAGGCCGGGTTAGGGGGTAGATACATGATTTGTCTGGTTTGAATATGTCTAGACCTTGTTTATCAACTTTAATGCTTACTATATGACATAAGAAGACTATGTGATTTAGTTTTTCATTTTTCATTTTTATTTTATTTTTCTGCCCATTTGAATCTTGTTGGTCAAATCCTAGGTTTGACCAAGATTTAGACAAGTTTAACACGTGAAAACGAATAAGTAAGCCTGGATCCTTCTTAGTCACTCCAAAATGTACCAATTGATAGATATGTTAACTTTGCTTCATGGAAAAAATAATGTCATGTAATTAAATGAGTTAACTTGGATTTCCTACGCTTGAATCCATAGGAAACTTTGTTCTAATGCACTATAATAATCAACCGAGTTTTTACACCAACAGGTCTGTCACTTACGTGTGGTGCCCACTCGTGAGGTCCCACACTTCAGTGAGCACAAGTCACGTGCAATAGGTACGCAAACTCCCAGCCATCTTCTTTGTCAAGAGAAGACGCATCAGGATGCGTATTGGAAGTCTCTGGGTCCTTCAGGATCCTTCGGTTGTCCCTCTCACACACAAAAAAAACAAATCTCTCTCATTCTCGGCCTCGCTCGACTCGCTCGCTCGCACCTCCCTGCTCACCGACAAACCCCGCACAATAGTCAACATCGTCACCCGAAAAAGGGAGACACCATAATGCTCTCCCTTCTTCTGACCTTCCGAGTGAATGAGTGATCCCTCTTCCTCCGAGTTTCACTAGCTAGACGGGCAAACACACATGTGCTGCATAGTAATAATAAAAAGGTAGAAAAATCGATATACGAATCTATAATTAAATAGGTTCAACTAGGGTTTTGCCCAGTACTACAGATCAAGGTTCAAAAAAATCCAACTACGGGGTTCGAACAACACGATTCTAATCCAAGAATTTTTTCTACCTCATCCAAATGGCCTCAAACTATAGGGTTAGCATCTATCTAGTGCAGTATGTGTGAAAATGTATGCACTATGTGTGCTATAACTTGTATGTCTTTCAAATTTGAACCAAACTTGAATAAGTTTGAAATATTTGAAAAGGGGCTTTTGGCTTAAACGTTTGAAACCCAAAACGACTTCTCTTCATGCTAGACTTCATAAGACCGAGTTTAGGGTTAGGGGGTAGATACATGATCTGTCTGGTTTGAATATGTCTAAACCTTGTTTATCAACTTTAATGCTAACTATATGACACAATAAGACTATGTGCTTGGGTTTTTCATTTTTCTGTTTATTTTTATTTTATGCCCATATATTTGAATCTTGGCCAAATCCTAGGTTTGACAAATATTTAAACAAGTTTAAAACATGAAAATGAAAAGGGAAGCCTCTATCCTTCTTAATTAGTCACTCTAATATGAAGTTTTTGGGAGGTTTTTGAAATTTCCATGTTTGAAACCCAAAACCACTTCTCTTCATGCTTGACTTCATAAGAAAGAGTTTAGGGTTAGGGGGTAGATACATGATTTGTATGGTTTGAATATGCCCAAACCTTGTTTATCAACTTGAATATGCTTACTATATGACGTACATAAGAAGACTATGTACTTTGGTTTTTCAGTTTTCTATTTTTTTAAATTTTCTGCCCACTTGAATCTTGGTCAAATTAATCCTAGGGTTGACCATGATTTAAACAAGTCTATAACATGAAATGAAAAGGTAAGCATGGATCCTTCTTAGTCACTCTAAAATGAAGCTTTTGGGATGTGTTCTTGAAATTTCCATGTTTGAAACCCAAAACGACACTTCTTTTCATGCTTTGGTTTTTCATTCTTTTGATTTTTTTCTGAATTTTTATGGCCATTTGAATCTTGGTCAAATATATCCTAGGTTTGACCAAGATTTAAACAAGTTTAAAACATGACAATGAAAAGGTAATTAATCATGGATCCTTCTTAATTAATCAGTCAGTCTAATTAAAATGAAGCTTTTGGGAGGTTTTTCAAATTTCCATGTTTGAAACCCAAAACCACACTTCTTTTCATGCTTGACTTCATTTATAAGACACAGTGTAGGGTTAGGGGTAGATGACTTGTTTGATTTGAATGTGTCTAGACCTTCTTCATGAACTTTTGAATGCTTACTATATGACATAAGAAGATTATGTGCTTTCGTTTTTTTATTTTTTTATTTCTTATTTTATGCTCATTTGAATATTGGTCAAATCCTAGGTTTGACCAAGATTTAAACAAGATTAAAACATCAAAATGAAAGGGTAAGCCTGGATCCTTCTTATGCACTCTAAAATGTGAAGCTTTTGGGGTTTTTAAAAATGATCCTTCTTAGTCCATGTTTGAAACCCGAAACCACTTCTCTTCATGCTTGACTTCATAAGACAGAGTTTAATTAGGGGTTAGGGGTATAGATACATGATTTGTCTGGTTTGAATATGTCTAGATCGACCTTGTTTAACAACTTGAATGCTTACTATATGACATAAGAAGACTATGTACTTTGGTTTTTCATTTTTTCACTTTTTTAATTTTCTACCCATTTGAATCTTGGTCAAATCCTAGGTTTGAACAAGATTTAAACAAGTTTAAAACATGAAAATAAAATGGTAAGCATGGATCCTTCTTAGTCTCCCTAAAATGAAGCTTTTTTTTTTGAAATTTCCATGTTTCAAACCTAAAACCGCCACTTCTCTTTCATGATTGACTTCATAAGACATAGTTTAGGGTTAGGGGTAGATATATACATGATTTTTCTGGTTTGAATATGTCTAGACCTTGTTTATCATCTTGAATGCTAGCTTACTATATGGCATAAGAATGCTATGTGCTTTGGTTTTTCAATCTTTTGATTTTTTAGAAGAATCTTGGTCAAATCCTAGGTTTGACCAAGATTTAAACAAGTTTAAAACATGAAAATGAGAAGGGAAGCCTGTATCATCCTTCTTATTAATTAGTCACTCTAAAATGAAGCTTTTGGGAGGTTTTTGAAATTTCCATGTTTGAAACCCAAAACCACCTCTCTTCATGCTTGACTACATAAGACAAAGTTTAGGGGTTAATTAGGGGGTAGATACATGATTTGCATAGGTTGAATATGTCTAGACCTTGTTTCTCAGCTTTAATGCTTAGTACTATATGACATAAGAAGCTTTTGAGATGTTCTTGAAATTTCCATGTTTGAAACCCAAAACGACTTCTCTTCATGCATGCTAGACTTCATAAGATCGACCAAGTTTAGGGTTAGGGGGTAGAGATACATTATTTGTCTGGTTTGAATATGTCCAAACCTTGTTTATCAACTTGAATGCTTACTATATGACATAAGAAGACTATATGCTTTTGTTTTTCCTTTTTCTGAGTTTTTTTTTGAATTTAATGCCGATTTGAATCTCTTTAATTGTCAGATCCTAGGTTTGACAAATTAAGATTTAAACAAGTTTAAAATATGAAAATGAAAAGGTAAGCATGGATCCTTCTTAGTCACTCTAAAATGAAGCTTTTGGGAGGTTTTTGAAATTTCCATGTTTCAAACCGAAAACCACTTCTCTTCATGCTTGACTTCATAAGACAAAGTTTAGGGTTAGGGGGTAGATACATGATTTGTCTGGTTTGGATATATCTAGACCTTGTTTATCAACTTGAATGCTTACGATATGACATAAGAAGACTATGTGATTTGGTTTTTCATTTTTTCTGATTTTTTGAATTTTGTGCCCACCCATTTGTATCTTGGTCAAATCCTAGGTTTGATAATAATTTAAACAAGTTTAAAACATGAAAATGAAAAGGGAAGCATGTATCCTTCTTAGTCACTCTAAAATGAAGTTTTTGGGAGGTTTTTGAAATTTCCATGTTTGAAACCCAAAACCACTTCTCTTCATGCTTGACTTCATAAGACAGAGTTTAAGGCCGGGTTAGGGGGTAGATACATGATTTGTCTGGTTTGAATATGTCTAGACCTTGTTTATCAACTTTAATGCTTACTATATGACATAAGAAGACTATGTGATTTAGTTTTTCATTTTTTGTTTTTATTTTATTTTTCTGCCCATTTGAATCTTGTTGGTCAAATCCTAGGTTTGACCAAGATTTAGACAAGTTTAACACGTGAAAACGAATAAGTAAGCCTGGATCCTTCTTAGTCACTCCAAAATGTACCAATTGATAGATGTGTTAACTTTGCTTCATGGAAAAAATAATGTCATGTAATTAAATGAGTTAACTTGGATTTCCTACGCTTGAATCCATAGGAAACTTTGTTCTAATGCACTATAATAATCAACCGAGTTTTTACACCAACAGGTCTGTCACTTACGTGTGGTGCCCACGCGTGAGGTCCCACACTTCAGTGAGCACAAGTCACGTGCAATAGGTACGCAAACTCCCAGCCATCTTCTTTGTCAAGAGAAGACGCATCAGGATGCGTATTGGAAGTCTCTGGGTCCTTCAGGATCCTTCGGTTGTCCCTCTCACACACACAAAAAAAAACAAATCTCTCTCATTCTCGGCCTCGCTCGACTCGCTCGCTCGCACCTCCCTGCTCACTGACAAACCCTGCACAATAGTCAACATCGTCACCCGAAAAAGGGGAGACACCATAATGCTCTCCCTTCTTCTGACCTTCCGAGTGAATGAGTGATCCCTCTTCCTCCGAGTTTCACTAGCTAGACGGGCAAACACACATGTGCTGCATAGTAATAATAAGGGCTCCTTTGATTCAAAGGATTTGCATAGGAATTGTGTAGGATTTGGTTCCTATGGGAAAAATTCCTTTACATGTTGTTTGATTCATAGGAACATATCCTATAGGAAAAATTCCTATAGGAATCTTGTAGTGTAATTCCTATAGGAAAAAAGCATTAGCTCATACCTCATGGAAAAATTCCTTTGCTACAATCAAACAAACTTCATCTTCCTATAGGTTTCAAGTAGACATGCCATTCCAATCCTATACCTTTCCTATTCCTATGCTTTTCCTATCCTTTAAATCAAAGGAGCCCTCAAAAGGTAGAAAAATCGATATACGAATCTATAATTAAATAGGTTAAACTAGGGTTTTGCCCAGTACTACAGATCAAGGTTCAAAAAAATCCAACTACGGGGTTCGAACAACACGATTCTAATCCAAGAATTTTTTCTACCTCATCCAAATGGCCTCAAACTATAGGGTTAGCATCTATCTAGTGCAGTATGTGTGAAAATGTATGCACTATATATGTGTGCTATAACTTGTATGTCTTTCAAATTTGAACCAAATTTGAATAAGTTTGAAATATTTGAAAAGGGGCTTTTGGCTTAAACGTTTGAAACCCAAAACGACTTCTCTTCATGCTAGACTTCATAAGACCGAGTTTAGGGTTAGGGGGTAGATACATGATCTATCTGGTTTGAATATGTCTAAACCTTGTTTATCAACTTTAATGCTAACTATATGACACAAGAAGACTATGTGCTTGGGTTTTTCATTTTTCTATTTTTTTAATTTTATGCCCATATATTTGAATCTTGGCCAAATCCTAGGTTTGACAAAGATTTAAACAAGTTTAAAACATGAAAATGAAAAGGGAAGCCTCTATCCTTCTTAATTAGTCACTCTAATATGAAGTTTTTGGGAGGTTTTTGAAATTTCCATGTTTGAAACCCAAAACCACTTCTCTTCATGCTTGACTTCATAAGAAAGAGTTTAGGGTTAGGGGGTAGATACATGATTTGTATGGTTTGAATATGTCCAAACCTTGTTTATCAACTTGAATATGCTTACTATATGACGTACATAAGAAGACTATGTACTTTGGTTTTTCAGTTTTCTATTTTTTTAAATTTTCTGCCCACTTGAATCTTGGTCAAATTAATCCTAGGGTTGACCATGATTTAAACAAGTCTATAACATGAAATGAAAAGGTAAGCATGGATCCTTCTTAGTCACTCTAAAATGAAGCTTTTGGGATGTGTTCTTGAAATTTCCATGTTTGAAACCCAAAACGACACTTCTTTTCATGCTTTGGTTTTTCATTCTTTTGATTTTTTTCTGAATTTTTATGCCCATTTGAATCTTGGTCAAATATATCCTAGGTTTGACCAAGATTTAAACAAGTTTAAAACATGACAATGAAAAGGTAATTAATCATGGATCCTTCTTAATTAATCAGTCAGTCTAATTAAAATGAAGCTTTTGGGAGGTTTTTCAAATTTCCATGTTTGAAACCCAAAACCACACTTCTTTTCATGCTTGACATCATTTATAAGACACAGTGTAGGGTTAGGGGTAGATGACTTGTTTGATTTGAATGTGTCTAGACCTTCTTCATGAACTTTTGAATGCTTAATATATGACATAAGAAGATTATGTGCTTTCGTTTTTTTATTTTTTTTATTTCTTATTTTATGCTCATTTGAATATTGGTCAAATCCTAGGTTTGACCAAGATTTAAACAAGATTAAAACATCAAAATGAAAGGGTAAGCCTGGATCCTTCTTATGCACTCTAAAATGAAGCTTTTGGGGTTTTTTAAAATGATCCTTCTTAGTCCATGTTTGAAACCTGAAACCACTTCTCTTCATGCTTGACTTCATAAGATAGAGTTTAATTAGGGGTTAGGTGTATAGATACATGATTTGTCTGGTTTGAATATGTCTAGATCGACCTTGTTTAACAACTTGAATGCTTACTATATGACATAAGAAGACTATGTACTTTGGTTTTTCATTTTTTTCACTTTTTTAATTTTCTACCCATTTGAATCTTGGTCAAATCCTAGGTTTGAACAAGATTTAAACAAGTTTAAAACATGAAAATAAAATGGTAAGCATGGATCCTTCTTAGTCTCCCTAAAATGAAGCTTTTTTTTTGAAATTTCCATGTTTCAAACCCAAAACCGCCACTTCTCTTTCATGCTTGACTTCATAAGATAGAGTTTAGGGTTAGGGGTAGATATATATACATGATTTTTCTGGTTTGAATATGTCTAGACCTTGTTTATCATCTTGAATGCTAGCTTACTATATGGCATAAGAATGCTATGTGTTTTGGTTTTTCATTCTTTTGATTTTTTCTGAAGAATCTTGGTCAAATCCTAGGTTTGACCAAGATTTAAACAAGTTTAAAACATGAAAATGAGAAGGGAAGCCTGTATCATCCTTCTTATTAATTAGTCACTCTAAAATGAAGCTTTTGGGAGGTTTTTGAAATTTCCATGTTTGAAACCCAAAACCACCTCTCTTCATGCTTGACTACATAAGACAAAGTTTAGGGGTTAATTAGGGGGTAGATACATGATTTGCATAGGTTGAATATGTCTAGACCTTGTTTCTCAACTTTAATGCTTAGTACTATATGACATAAGAAGCTTTTGAGATGTTCTTGAAATTTCCATGTTTGAAACCCAAAACGACTTCTCTTCATGCTAGACTTCAGAAGATCGACCAAGTTTAGGGTTAGGGGGTAGAGATACATTATTTGTCTGGTTTGAATATGTCCAAACCTTGTTTATCAACTTGAATGCTTACTATATGACATAAGAAGACTATATGCTTTTGTTTTTCCTTTTTCTGAGTTTTTTTTTTTGAATTTAATGCCGATTTGAATCTCTTTGTCAGATCCTAGGTTTGACAAATTAAGATTTAAACAAGTTTAAAATATGAAAATGAAAAGGTAAGCATGGATCCTTCTTAGTCACTCTAAAATGAAGCTTTTGGGAGGTTTTTGAAATTTCCATGTTTCAAACCGAAAACCACTTCTCTTCATGCTTGACTTCATAAGACAGAGTTTAGGGTTAGGGGTAGATACATGATTTGTCTGGTTTGGATATATCTAGACCTTGTTTATCATCTTGAATGCTTACGATATGACATAAGAAGACTATGTGATTTGGTTTTTCATTTTTTCTGATTTTTTTGAATTTTGTGCCCACCCATTTGTATCATGGTCAAATCCTAGGTTTGACCAAGATTTAAACAAGTTTAAATCATGAACATGAAAAGGTAAGCATGGATCCTTCTTACTCACTCTAAAATGAAACTTTTGGGAGGTTTTTGAAATTTCCATGTTTGAATCTTTTGGTCAAATCCTAGGTTTGACCAAGATTTAAACAAGTTTAAAACATGAAAATGAAAAGCGAAGCGTGTATCCTTCTTAGTCACTCTAAAATGAAGCTTCTGGGAGGTTTTTGAAATTTCCATGTTTCAAACCCAAAACCACTTCTCTTCATGCTTGACTTCATAAGACATAGTTTAGGGGTTAGGGGGTATAGATACATGATTTGTCTGGTTTGAATATGTCTAGACCTTGTTTATCAACTTTAATGCTTACTATATGACATAAGAAGACTATGTGCTTTGGTTTTTCATTTTTCTGTTTTTTTTGAATTTTCCGCCCATTTGAATCTCTGTCAAATCCTAGGTTTGACCAAGATTTAGACAAGTTTAACACGTGAAAACGAATAAGTAAGCCTGGATCCTTCTTAGTCACTCCAAAATGTACCAATTGATAGATGTGTTAACTTTGCTTAATGGAAAAAATAATGTCATGTAAATGAGTTAACTTGGATTTCCTACCCTTGAATCCATAGGAAACTTTGCTCTAATGCACTATACTAATCAACCGAGTTTTTACACCAACAGGTCTGTCACTTACGTGTGGTGCCCATGCGTGGGGTCCCACACTTCAGTGAGCACAGGTCACGTGCAATAGGTACGCAAACTCCCAGCCATTTTCTTTGTCAAGAGAAGACGCATCAGGATGCGTATTGGAAGTCTCTGGGTCCTTCAGGATCCTTCGGTTGTCCCTCTCACAAAAAAAAACAAATCTCTCTCATTCTCGGCCTCGCTCGACTCCCTCGCTCGCTCGCACCTTGTATGGTTTAAGGGTTAGGGGTAGGGGTAGATATATGATTTGTATGGTTTAAATATGTCTAGACCTTGTTTATCAACTTTAATGCTTACTATATGACATAAGAAGATTATGTGCTTTGGTTTTTCATTTTTTCTATTTTTTTTGAATTTTATGCCCATATATTTGAATCTTTGTCAAATCCTAGGGTTTTTGAAATTTCCATGTTTGAAACCCAAAACCACTTCTCTTCATGCTTGACTTCATATATAAGACAGAGTTTAGGGGTTAGGGGGTATAGATACATGATTTGTCTGGTTTGAATATGTCTAGAACTTGTTTGTCAACTTTAATGCTTACTATATGACATAAGAAAACTATGTGCTTTGGTTTTTCATTTTTCTGATTTTTTTTAATGCCCATTTGAATCTTGTCAAATCCTAGATTTGACCAAGATAATTTAAACAAGTTTAAAACATGAAAATGAAAAGGGAAGCATGTATCCTTCTTAGTCACTCTAAAATGAAGCTTCTGGGAGGTTTTTGAAATTTCCATGTTTAAACCCAAAACCACTTCTCTTCGTGCTTGACACTTCATAAGACAGAGTTTAGGGGTTAGGGGGTATATAGATACATGATTTGTCTAGTTTGAATATGTCTAGACCTTTTTTGTCAACTTTAATGCTTACTATATGACATAAGAAAACTATGTGCTTTGGTTTTTCATTTTTCTGATTTTTTATATTTTGATGCCCATTTGAATCTTGTCAAATCCTAGATTTGACCAAGATAATTTAAACAAGTTTAAAACATGAAAATGAAAAGGGAAGCATGTATCGTTCTTAGTCACTCTAAAATGAAGTTTTTGGGAGGTTTTTGAAATTTCCATGTAGGAAACCCAAAACCACTTCTCTTCATGCATGATTGACTTCATAAGACAGAGTTTAGGGTTAGGGGTAGATATATACCTGATTTTTATGGTTTGAATATGTCTAGATCTTGTTTATCAACTTGAATGCTTACTATATGACATAAGAATGCTATGTGCTTTGGTTTTTATTTTTCTATTTTTTTGAATTTTATACCCATATATTTGAATCTTTATGAAATCCTAGGTTTGACCAGGATTTAAACAAGTTTAGAACATGAAAATGAAAAGGTAAGCCTGGATCCTTCTTAGTCACACTCTAAAATGAAGCTTTTGGGAGGTTCTTGAAATTTCCATGTTTGAAACCCAAAACCACTTCTCTTCATGATTGACTTAATAAGACAGAGTTTAGGGTTAGGGGTAGATACATGATTTTCCTTGTTTGAATATATCTAGACCTTGTTTATCAACTTAATTAATTGAATGCTTACTATATGACATAAGAAGACCTTGATTTTTCAATTTTTTTCAATTTTTTGATTTTTGATGCCCATTTGAATCTTGGTCAAATCATAGGTTTGACCAAGATTTGAACAAGTTTAAATCATGAATATGAAAAATTAACCATCTATCCTTCTTAGCCACTCCAAAATGTAGCTCTTGGGAGGGTTTTTGAAATTTCCATGTTTGAAACAAAAAAACCGCTTCTCTTCATGCATGCTTGACTTCATAAAGATAGAGTTTAGGGTTAGGGGTAGATATATACATGATTTTCTAGTTTGAATATGTCTAGACTTTGTTTATCAACTTGAATGCTTACTATATGACATGCAAAGACTTGCTTTGGTTTTTGATTTTGTTTAATTTTTAATTTTTATGCCCATTTAAATCTTGGTCAAATCCTAGGTTTGACCATGACTTAAACAAGTTTAAAACATGAATATGTAAAAGTAAGCATGTATCCTTCTTAGTCACTCCAAAATGAAGCTCTTAATTAAGAGGGTTTTTGAAATTTCCATGTTTGAAACCAAAAACCACTTATCTTCACATGCATGCTTGACTTTATAAGACAGAGTTTAGGGTTAGGGGTAGATACATGATTTTTCAGGTTTAATATGTCTAGACCTTGTTTATCAACTTAATTGAATGCGCGCATACTATATGACATAAGAAGACCTTGGTATTCATTTTATTTGAATTTTTATGCCCATTTGAATCTTGGTCAAATCCTAGGTTTGACCAAGATTTGAACAAGTTTAAAACATGAATATGAAAAGGTAAGCATGCATGTATGCTTCTCAGTCACTCCAAAATGAAGCTCTTGGAAGGGTTTTTGAAATTTCCATGTTTGAAACCAAAAACCACATCTCTTCATGCTTGACTTCATAAGACAGAGTTTAGGGTTAGGGGTAGCCACATACATGATTTTTCTGGTTTGAATATGTCTAGACCTTGTTTATCAACTTAATTGTATGCTTATTATATGACATAAGAAGACTATGTGCATTAGGTTTTCATTTTTTTATCCCCATTTGTTGAATCTTGGTCAAATCCTAGGTTTGACCAAGATTTAAACAAGTTTAAAACATGAATAATATGAAAAGTAACCTGCATCGATCCTTCTTAGCCACTTTTTGAAATTTATTTTGAATTTTATGCCCATTTTTATGCCCATTTAAACAAGTTTAAATCATGAATATGAAAAATTAGTCACTCCAAAATGTAGCTCTTGAGAGGGTTTTTGAAATTTCCATGTTTGAAACCAAAAACCACTTCTCTTCATGCATGCTTTGACTTCATAAGACAGAGTTTAGGGTTTGGGGTAGACAGCACGCGCCGACACGTGGACGAAATTTATTCTCTGTCCCCCTGACATGCACTTGCCAGTGTCTTCAACAGTCTGACACGAGCAGTGAAGCTTTTATGGAGCCCAGCGGAGAGGGGCTTGATGGCGTGTAACTCACACGTTCATTGGGAACCCCAAGAGGAAGGTATGATGCGCACAGCAGCAAGTTTTCCCTCAGAAAGAAACCAAGGTTTATCGAACCAGGAGGAGCCAAGAAGCACGTTGAAGGTTGATGGCGGCGGGATGTAGTGCGGCGCAACACCAGGGATTCCGGCGCCAACGTGGAACCTGCACAACACAACCAAAGTACTTTGTCCCAACGAAACAGTGAGGTTGTCAATCTCACCGGCTTGCTGTAACAAAGGATTAACCGTATTGTGTGGAAGATGATTGTTTGCGTAAAACAAGAGAACGATATTGGCAGAGATTGTATTTCAAGAAAGAGAATTGGACCGGGGTCCACGGTTCACTAGAGGTGTCTCTCCCATAAGACAAACAAGATGTTGGGTGAACAAATTACAGCTTGGGCAATTGACAAATAAAGAGAGCATGACCATGCACATACATATCATGATGAGTATAGTGAGATTTAATTGGGCATTACGACAAAGTACATAGACCGCCATCCAACCGCATCTATGCCTAAAAAGTCCACCTTCAAAGTTATCATCCGAACCCCTCCAAAGTATTAAGTTGCAAAGCAACAGACAATTGCATTAAGTATGGTGCATAATGTAATCAACAACTACATCCTTAGACATAGCATCAATGTTTTATCCCTAGTGGCAACAAAGACAACACAACCTTAGAACTTTCTCGTCACTGTCCTGTGTCAATGCAGGCATGAACCCACTATCGAGCATAAATACTCCCTCTTGGAGTTACAAGCATCTACTTGGCCAGAGCATCTACTAGTAACGGAGAGCATGCAAGATCATAAACAACACATAGATATAACTTTGATAATCAACATAACAAGTATTCTCTATTCATCGGATCCCAACAAACGCAACATATAGAATTACAAATAGATGATCTTGATCATGTTAGGCAGCTCACAAGATCCGACAATGATAGCACAATGGGGAGAAGACAACCATCTAGCTACTGCTATGGACCCATAGTCCAGGGGTAGACTACTCACACATCACTCCGGAGGCGACCATGGTGGCGTAGAGTCCTCCGGGAGATGAATCCCCTCTCCGGCAGGGTGCCGGAGGCGATCTCCTGGATCCCCCGAGATGGGATCGGCGTTGGCGGCGTCTCTGGAAGGTTTTCCGTATCGTGGCTCTCGGTACTGGGGGTTTCGTCACGGAGGCTTTAAGTAGGCGGAAGGGCAAATCAGGAGGGGGCACGGGGGCCCCACACCATAGGCCGGCGCGGCCAGGGGGGGGGGGCGCGCCGCCCTAGGGTTTGGGCACCCTGTGGCCCCACTTCGTTTCGTCTTCGGACTTCTGGAAGCTTCGTGGCAAAATAGGCCCCTGGGCGTTGATTTCGTCCAATTCCGAGAATATTTCCTTACTAGGATTTCTGAAACCAAAAACAGCAGAACAAAGAATCGGCACTTCGGCATCTTGTTAATAGGTTAGTTCCAGAAAATGCACGAATATGACATAAAGTGTGCATAAAACATGTAGATAACATCAATAATGTGGCATGGAACATAAGAAATTATCGATACGTTGGAGACGTATCAGCATCCCCAAGCTTAGTTCTGCTCGTCCCGAGCAGGTAAAACGATAACACAGATAATTTCTGGAGTGACATGCCATCATAATCTTGATCATACTATTTGTAAAGCATATGTAGTGAATGCAGCGATCAAAATAATGTATATGACATGAGTAAACAAGTGAATCATAAAGCAAAGACTTTTCATGAATAGCACTTCAAGACAAGCATCAATAAGTCTTGCATAAGAGTTAACTCATAAAGCAATAATTCAAAGTAAAAGCATTGAAGCAACACAAAAGAAGATTAAGTTTCAGCGGTTGCTTTCAACTTGCAACATGTATATCTCATGGATATTGTCAACATAGAGTAATATAATAAGTGCAATAAGCAAGTATGTAGGAATCAATGCACAGTTCACACAAGTGTTTGCTTCTTGAGGTGGAGAGAAATAGGTGAACTGACTCAACATTGAAAGTAAAAGAATGGTCCTCCATAGAGGAAAAGCATCGATTGCTATATTTGTGCTAGAGTTTTGATTTTGAAAACATGAAACAATTTTGTCAACGGTAGTAATAAAGCATATGTATCATGTAAATTATATCTTACAAGTTGCAAGCCTCATGCATAGTGTACTAATAGTGCCCGCACCTTGTCCTAATTAGCTTGGACTACCGGATCATCACAATGCACATGTTTTTACCAAGTGTCACAAAGGGGTACCTCTATGCCGCCTGTACAAAGGTCTAAGGAGAAAGCTCGCATTGGATTTCTCGCTATTGATTATTCTTCAACTTAGACATCCATACCGGGACAACATAGACAACAGATAATGGACTCCTCTTTTATGCATAAGCATGTAACAACAATTAATAATTTTCTCATTTGAGATTGAGGATATATGTCCAAAACTGAAACTTCCACCATGGATCATGGCTTTAGTTAGCGGCCCAATGTTCTTCTCTAACAATATGCATGCTTAACCATAAGGTGGTAGATCTCTCTTACTTCAGACAAGACGGACATGCATAGCAACTCACATGAAATTCAACAAAGAGTAGTTGATGGCGTCCCCAGTGAGCATGGTTATCGCACAACAAGCAACTTAATAAGAGATAAAGTGCATAATTACATATTCAATACCACAATAGTTTTTAAGCTATTTGTCCCATGAGCTATATATTGCAACGGTGAATGATGGAATTTTAAAGGTAGCACTCAAGCAATTTACTTTGGAATGGCGGAAAATACCATGTAGTAGGTAGGTATGGTGGACACAAATGGTATAGTGGTTGGCTCAAGTATTTTGGATGCATGAGAAGTATTCCCTCTCGATACAAGGTTTAGGCTAGCAAGGCTTATTTGAAACAAACACAAGGATGAACGGTGCAGCAAAACTCACATAAAAGACATATTGAAAACATTATAAGACTCTACACCGTCTTCCTTGTTGTTCAAACTCAATACTAGAAATTATCTAGACCTTAGAGAAACCAAATATGCAAACCAAATTTTAGCATGCTCTATGTATTTCTTCATTAATAGGTGCAAAGCATATGATGAAAGAGCTTAATCATGAGCACAACAATTGCCAAGTATCACATTACCCAAGACATTTATAGCAATTACTACATGTATCATTTTCCAATTCCAACCATATAACAATTTAACGAAGGAGAAACTTCGCCATGAATACTATGAGTAGAAACCAAGGACATACTTGTCCATATGCTACAGCGGAGCGTGTCTCTCTCCCATAAAGTGAATGCTAGGATCCATTTTATTCAAACAAAACAAAAACAAAAACAAACCGACGCTCCAAGCAAAGCACATAAGATGTGATGGAATAAAAATATAGTTTCAGGGGAGGAACCTGATAATGTTGTCGATGAAGAAGGGGATGCCTTGGGCATCCCCAAGCTTAGACGCTTGAGTCTTCTTAATATATGCAGGGGTGAACCACCGGGGCATCCCCAAGCTTAGAGCTTTCACTCTCCTTGATCATGTTGCATCATACTCCTCTCTTGATCCTTGAAAACTTCCTCCACACCAAACTCGAAACAACTTATTAGAGGGTTAGTGCACAATAAAAATTAACATATTCAGAGGTGACACAATCATTCTTAACACTTCTGGACATTGCATAATGCTACTGGACATTAGTGGATCAAAGAAATTCATCCAACATAGCAAAAGAGGCAATGCGAAATAAAAGGCAGAATCTGTCAAAACAGAACAGCTCGTATTGACGAATTTTAAAATGGCACCAGACTTGCTCAAATGAAAATGCTCAAATTGAATGAAAGTTGCGTACATATCTGAGGATCATGCACGTAAATTGGCTTAATTTTCTGAGCTACCTACAGGGAGGTAGACCCAGATTCGTGACAGCAAAGAAATCTGGAACTGCGCAGTAATCCAAATCTAGTACTTACTTTTCTATCAACGGCTTAACTTGGCACAACAAAACACAAAACTAAGATAAGGAGAGGTTGCTACAGTAGTAAACAACTTCCAAGACACAAAATAAAAACAAAGTACTGTAGGTAAAAACATGGGTTGTCTCCCATAAGCGCTTTTCTTTAACGCCTTTCAGCTTGGCGCAGAAAGTGTGTATCAAGTATTATCAAGAGACGAAGTGTCAACATCATAATTTGTTCTAATAATAGAATCAAAAGGTAACTTCATTCTCTTTCTAGGGAAGTGTTCCATACCTTTCTTGAGAGGAAATTGATATTTTATATTACCTTCCTTCATATCAATGATAGCACCAACAGTTCGAAGAAAAGGTCTTCCCAATATAATGGGACAAGATGCATTGCATTCAATATCCAAGACAACAAAATCAACGGGAACAAGGTTATTGTTAACGGTAATGTGAACATTATCAACTTTACCCAAAGGTTTCTTTGTAGAATGATCAGCAAGATTAACATCCAAATAACAATTTTTCAGCGGTGGCAAGTCAAGCATATCATAAATTTTCTTAGGCATAACAGAAATACTTGCACCAAGATCACATAAAGCATTACAATCAAAATCTTTAAACTTCATCTTAATGATGGGCTCCCAACCATCCTCTAGCTTTTTAGGAATAGAGGCTTCGCGCTCTAGTTTCTCTTCTCTAGCTTTTATGAGAGCATTTGTAATATGATGTGTGAAAGCCAAATTTATAGCACTAGCATTAGGACATTTAGCAAGTTCTTGCAAGAACTTTATAACTTCAGAGATGTGGCAATCATCAAAATTCAAACCATTATAATCTAAAGCAATGGGATCATCATCCCCAATGTTGGAAAAAATTTCAGCAAACTTTATCACAAGCGCTTTCATGATTTTAGCTTTCAGCAGCTTTCTCGCGCTTTGCATTAGAAGTGGAAACATTGCTAACACCAATTCTTTTATTATTAATTGTAGGAGGTGCAGCAACATGTGTAGCATTAGCATTACTAGTGGTGGTAATAGTCCAAACTTTAGCTACATTCTTCTCTTTAGCTAGTTTTTCATTTTCTTCTCTATCCCACCTAGCACGCAGTTCAGCCATTAATCTTATATTCTCATTAATTCTAACTTGGATGGCATTTGCTGTAGTAACAATTTTATTATGATGATTCTCATTAGGCATAACTTTCGATTTCAAAAGATCAACATCAAGAAGAAGACTATCGACTTTAGAAGCAAGTATATCAATTTTCCCAAGCTTTTCTTCAACAGATTTGTTAAAAGCAGTTTGTGTACTAATAAATTCTTTAAGCATGGCTTCAAGTCCAGGGGGTGAACTCCTATTATTGTTGTAAGAATTCCCATAAGAATTACCATAGCCGTTGCCATTATTATAAGGATATGGCCTATAGTTGTTACTAGAATTGTTCCGGTAAGCATTGTTGTTGAAATTACTATTTTTAATGAAGTTTACATCAACATGTTCTTCTTGTGCAACCAATGAAGCTAATGGAACATTATTAGGATCAATATTAGTCCTATCATTCACAAGCATAGACATAATAGCATCAATCTTATCACTCAAGGAAGAGGTTTCTTCGACAGAATTTACCTTCTTACCTTGTGGAGCTCTTTCCGTGTGCCATTCAGAGTAGTTGATCATCATATTATCAAGAAGCTTTGTTGCTTCACCAAGAGTGATGGACATAAAGGTACCTCCAGCAGCTGAATCCAATAAATTCCGTGAAGAAAAATTTAGTCCTGCATAGAAGGTTTGGATGATCATCCAAGTAGTCACCCATGGGTTGGGCAATTTTTAACCAGAGATTTCATTCTTTCCCAAGCTTGAGCAACATGTTCAGTATCTAATTGTTTAAAATTCATTATGCTACTCCTCAAAGATATAATTTTAGCAGGGGGATAATATCTACCAATAAAAGCATCCTTGCATTAGTCCATGAATCAATACTATTCTTAGGCAGAGATAGCAACCAATCTTTAGCTCTTCCTCTTAATGAGAAAGGGAACAATTTTAATTTAATAATATCACCATCTACATCTTTATATTTTTGCATTTCACATAGTTCAACAAAATTATTAAGATGGGCAGCAGCATCATCAGAACTAACACCAGAAAATTGCTCTCGCATAACAAGATTTAGTAAAGCAGGTTTAATTTCAAAGAATTCTGCTGTAGTAGCAGGTGGAGCAATAGGTGTGCATAAGAAATCATTATTATTTGTGGTTGTGAAGTCACACAACTTAGTATTTTCAGGGTTGGCCATTTTAGCAACAGTAAATAAAGCAAACTAGATAAAGTAAATGCAAGTAAACTAATTTTTTTGTGTTTTCGATATAGCAAACAAGATAGCAAATAAAGTAAAACTAGCAACTAATTTTTTTGTATTTTGAATTAGTGCAGCAAACAAAGTAATAAATAAAACTAAGCAAGACAAAAACAAAGTAAAGAGATTGAGAAGTGGAGACTCCCCTTGCAGCGTGTCTTGATCTCCCCGGCAACGGCGCCAGAAAAAGAGCTTGATGGCGTGTAACTCACACGTTCGTTGGGAACCCCAAGAGGAAGGTATGATGCGCACAGCAGCAAGTTTTCCTCGTAAAGAAACCAAGGTTTATCGAACCAGGAGGAGCCAAGAAGCACGTTGAAGGTTGATGGCGGCGGGATGTAGTGCGGCGCAACACCAGGGATTCCGGCGCCAACGTGGAACCTGCACAACACAACCAAAGTACTTTGTCCCAACGAAACAGTGAGGTTGTCAATCTCACCGGCTTGCTGTAACAAAGGATTAACCGTATTGTGTGGAAGATGATTGTTTGCAGAAAACAAAGAGAACAAAGATTGCAAGAGATTGTATTTCAAGAAAGAGAATTGGACCGGGGTCGACAGTTCAGTAGAGGTGGCTCGCCCATAAGACATATAGCATGTTGGGTGAACAAATTACTGTTGGGCAATTGAAAAATAAAGAGAGCATGAACATGCACCTACATATCATGATGAGTATAGTGAGATTTAATTGGGCATTACGACAAAGTACATAGACCGCCATCCAACCGCATCTATGCCTAAAAAGTCCACTTTCAGGTTATCATCCGAACCCTCCAAAGATTAAGTTGCAAAGCAACAGACAATTGCATTAAGTATGGTGCGTAATGTAATCAACAACTACATCCTTAGACATAGCATCAATGTTTTATCCCTAGTGGCAACAGCACAACACAACCTTAGAACTTTCTCACACGTCCCAGTGTCACTGCAGGCATGAACCCACTATCGAGCATAAATACTCCCTCTTGGAGTTACAAGCATCTACTTGGCCAGAGCATCTACTAGTAACGGAGAGCATGCAAGATCATAAACAACACATAGATATAACTTTGATAATCAACATAACAAGTATTCTCTATTCATCGGATCCCAACAAACGCAACATATAGAATTACAAATAGATGATCTTGATCATGTTAGGCAGCTCACAAGATCCGACAATGATAGCACAATGGGGAGAAGACAACCATCTAGCTACTGCTATGGACCCATAGTCCAGGGGTAGACTACTCACACATCACTCCGGAGGCGACCATGGCGGCGTAGAGTCCTCCGGGAGATGAATCCCCTCCGGCAGGTGCCGGAGGCGATCTCCCGGATCCCCGAGATGGGATCGGCGTTGGCGGCGTCTCTGGAAGGTTTTCCGTATCGTGGCTCTCGGTACTGGGGGTTTCGTCACGGAGGCTTTAAGTAGGCGGAAGGGCAAATCAGGAGGGGGCACAGGGGCCCCACACCATAGGCCGGCGCGGCCAGGGGGGGCGCGCCGCCCTAGGGTTTGGGCACCCTGTGGCCCCACTTCGTTTCGTCTTCGGACTTCTGGAAGCTTTGTGGCAAAATAGGCCCCTGGGCGTTGATTTCGTCCAATTCCGAGAATATTTCCTTACTAGGATTTCTGAAACCAAAAACAGCAGAAACAAGAATCGGCACTTCGGCATCTTGTTAATAGGTTAGTTCCAGAAAATGCACGAATATGACATAAAGTGTGCATAAAACATGTAGATAACATCAATAATGTGGCATGGAACATAAGAAATTATCGATACGTTGGAGACGTATCAGGGCTCCATTTCTCGAGCGGTAGCGAGGTGACATGGTGACATGCACCATGTCACCGTGTGACATGCGGCCTAAATCCAAATTTAAACATTGCGAAAAAATCTGAAAAAAATCATGCACGTTCACAGCTCATATTAAGATAACCCCTAAAAATTTCAGATCAAAATTCGAAACATACATCGAGAAACAAAAAAGATAAACTCAGATGTGAATAGTCTATAGAGAAACTCAGATTTGAATTCGGGAACTATTCATGACAGATTTCTCTTTTTTGTTTCTCGATGTATGTTTCGAATTTTGACTTGAATTTTTTAGGGGTTATCTTAATATCTATGAACATGCATGATTTTTTTCAGATTTGTTCGCAGTGTTCAAATTTGAATTTAAACCGCATGTGACACGGTGACATGTAATAGGTGCATGTCACCTGATCTGCGGTGACGCTGGGGCTAAAAAGAAGACCTTTCCACCTCATTTCCTCCACTGTTTCACATATTTTAGCTTCTATTTATGCGGTGCCGTGGAGGTGGGGGTCTGGTCGTTACCCTCCTCCTCCCCACCTCATTTCCTCCACTGTCTCGCAACTCCTTGATCTACTACTCCTATCCATATACATGCCACTCAAATGGATGTATTTGTAGATACATCCATTTTAGTGGCAGTTAATATGGACCGGAGGAAGTACTAATAATATGAGGCATGTTTTTGAGCTGGCCCTGTTTAGTAGAGTTTACATTTGAGAGTTACATCTTTCTACCACCATTATTTTTGATTTAGCTTGTCTTTTGTGCCCACCATTTTATCGAGCAGGGTTAATGCAAGATCCATAGCAAACTAGCTTCTCATGACATTTTTTTGGCGGAGTGCATCTTCTCATGGCGAGCTAGCGACTTTGCCACTAGAGTTTTTTTTTGTTGAACTAGTACATTTTTTGGATTTTCCCATTTTATTTGTGCACAAGCTATGAGCCGCCCGCAATTCAGCACCATATATTGGCGGGATTTTCTAGTTCAATTGTTTTGTACTAGGATATTAGCAGGATGCTATCTTCTAGGGCTTTCATTTCCCCTATATCCAGCCCCACCCACGGACAAGCAAGGGCCTCTCTCCCTACCTCGCACCTAGTCCGTCTCGCTCCCTCTCAGTCCTCCATCCGTAGCCGACATCCACCGCGCCGGAGCGCTCAGCGACGCCGTCAACCACACTCCATCCGCTTCGTCGGATCTGCTTCCCCGACTCACTGGTTCATCTTACCGGCTGGCGAGATCGGTACACAAAGCGCCACCATGATCCACCGAACCAAAACGAACGGCCAACGCGCCACCTCCCCAGTCGACCAAGGTTGAGCACTTTGTCCGGCAGCTTTTGTTATGTATTTGATTTCCGAGACTAGTTTATTGCTTGCTTCCACTGCTTGTTATTAGCATCTGTTTTTTTTGTAATGCCTGCTAGATATTCCCCTCGAGAATGCCTACGAAGAATCTCGGAGGCAAAATATCTTGCAGAATAAGATAATTGCAGCCAAGCTCGGCATCTTGTGGAATGGGACAAAATCACCGCACCCCAAGTCGTTGCCGAGATTTTTCACCCGTGTGATGTGCCGCCAAAAGGACGATTCCGTGGGGCAGCTTTCTTGAAGAAGGTATTTAGCCGCACCGCTCAAATTTCATATGTGTTATTTGCTGATTGATTTGATGAACTTTGATTTGCAGCAGCTAGCCACCGCTCATGTTCCTAACAAAGACAGTGAGCGCGCCGCTGATCTGAGACATTGGTAGAAAGGAGGCGGGATTTGGTCCTATTGTTCTAGCAAGCAATCATTTGAGGGGCCGCCTAGGATCAGCACATCCGGATCCTCCGAGAGCTCAACATTAAGGAGGTAATTTTATAATAGTGTTTTAAACATGACATAATCTAATGTCTTGAAAGAGATCAAACTGTCAATCGGAGTGGAGTGGTATAGATGGTAGAGATATAGATATAGATTTCAGATTTCCTAATTTTTTCTTGAAAATAGGGTCGCCCCGGCCTCTGCATCCAAATGATGCACCCACCCTTTTATTGCAATGTTTTAGACTCCATTTAAGGTTTAGAAACTCATGGGTTGCTCAAAGTGGTGACATGAATCAACCAACATATTTCCTTTTAATCTGCTGATTGATTTTATGCATGGCAAATCGCAGAAGCAAGTGATCGCTCATGTCCTCGCTAAGCAGCATTGTAGCACGAGATGTCCGTAGTTCCGTTGATGCAAACGTTTGTAGGAACAAAACAGAAGGATGTGGCAATGGGGAAGCTAAGATTAGGCGTCTTCAAAAGGACTTGGATGTGGCCACTTGGCGGAACAAAGAAATGAACCGAGGATGGAATTCTACAATTCAAGATGGCCTACATGTCGTTGTTGATCTGCGAAGCTAGTGGCTGGCAACTTGGTTACCGCTTTGGCTGATGCAGATGTCCATGAGATCAACTGGACGATCTTGGAACAGGTGAAAGCACGAGCAGAAACTCGCACTCATCTTTGCAGTGTAGATGATTTTCAAAGGGTGATGCAAGAGCCGCTATATGAATAGATTGTTGTTTTCAGTTGATGATGTCCCTGGTTCTTTTGTTTACTTATGTGCTGGTAGTACTTAGGGGAACTAGCTTGTACAAGTAATTTTTTTCCGATAAAGTTGTACAAGTAAATGGCACATGCTTCGCATGTTTGACCAATTAAGTTAAAAAGCTTCACAAAATCCAGCGTCGAAGTTGTTTCACTAAAAAAAAGAGCTCTCACGTGCAAGGCACGTGTAATTTACTAGTATATACTAGTACTAGTAGAGATGGTACACCTAGACATTAGAGATTTGTTTGTTTTAAAGATATTTTTAATTGTGTACAAGATGGAAAATATAACTTTAGGGCATCCACAATGTTGCTATTGCCAAATCTGATACGATGGTGAATTTGGCTTTGGTGTGAAATAGCAATAGCTCCACAATGTAGTGGTTCCAAATATTTATAACGTGGGACCCGCCATCAAGCTAAAACAACACATAAAGCCAATATGGAACTACTCTCACAATGTAGGGAACTAGTTCCAAATGCCAAAAGTGAAATTTGGCATCGGAGCACCTACTTGCTCCGGTTCCTTGTTTTTCTGGTTTTGGAACTACCTCTACAATGTATGGAACTAGTTCCAAAAGCCAAAAATCAAATATGGAACCACTTTTGGCTACACGTTGTGAATGCTCTTAGCAAATTCCTAGTATTTTTCATGGTCGATGTAAAAAAAAGTATTTTTCATGGTTGATGTAAAAAAACAAGTTTTTTTCATGGTCGATGTAAAAAAAGAGAGAAAACATGTCTCATAAAAAGCCTTATGGTTAGCACATTTTTTTTACGGAGTAACTCTTTTTTACATAGCCCAAATTACTATTCGATTTTCCATTGAAATATTTTATGTGTATAAAGCAAGCGAAGAAGTACACATGCATTTTTCGTTTTATTCTTTTTTGACATTTCAAAATGTATAGAAGATGAATTTCGAAATAAAGAGATCATATGCACCCAAGAACCAACAAGCATATCCCCTTGACCCGAACATACTCAGGGGCCCTTTTGTTGTGGCTTTTTTTGCCTTTTTGGCTTTTGGATTTTGGAAGCCAAAAACAAATATTATATTCTTTTGGCTTCCAAAATCCAAAAGCCAAAAGCCACACCAAAAGGACCCTCGCCTTCAGACACTGGATTTCGTAGGCTAGGGTTCCACGCTTTTCCACCAACCGGTAATAATTTCAACTCGCCCCAAAATTCCCGCCGAAATCCCCTCCCGCTTCCAAAATTCAAAGCGATGTGAAATAAGTATAGTGTCGATCTTATCCCCCCGGACCGCTCAATTCAGACCTATCACCGGCGGCGCCGAACCCCGCATCTCTCTCTCACGCTTCCACCCTGCATGACCCACCGGATCATCTCACACGCCGGCGCCGGCCCACTGTCCCACTCCCACACCAGCACTACTGCCTTCTCATCGGCCACCGTAGTGACCGACGATGTTCCGCTGTCTCCCTTGCTTTTTAGCAAGCCGGAGTAGCTTCCACCTCCCCCACCCCCACCGACGACCACTGTACCATACGAGCTCCTCCGTAGCCGACTTCCACCGCCGCCTTGTCAGCGATAGTCACCATCACCGGGTTCTCGTATCTTAATCCCCTACTCCTTCCGTCCACCGGACTGGAGAGATGGGCGCCTCCATGGTCCACGGCAGGAAACCAAAGCGTACACGCGCCCACTTCCAAGAAGGTTGATATGGCCGCATTCGTTATGCATGTGATTTTGAAAAGTATTTTTTTGCTTACTTGCACCGCCATCTCATTAGCATTTTTTTTGTAATGCATGCTAGATATTATTGCAATACAGAAGAATGAATTAAAAGAGAAACGGATACGGAATATATGTAGAAGATATGCAAGCCGTGTGGGCACAAGCATTTGTAATTGCCTCTAGTGCAAACCAGAACAAAATCGGAGAAGAACCCTTTCCCCTCCCCAAAGATAAAGAACAATGTTATGATTCACAATTTGATCCTGCTGAGCCTCTTGGAGAGCTGACTCAGGAAGATGCCTTGCCTGACCATTCTCCTCAACCCCACCAGGTGATTTCTGTGTTTTTATTTTGAGATATCTGTTGCAACTTCCATGTGTTGTATACTTGTATCCTGAATCCCACCAAACATGTTCACATGCCACCTCTAGGTCTCCTTAATGCATCATATATATGTTTCAGCATGCACGTCATCCTTTACTGTTCTTCATTCTATCCCATTTGCATATCATCATATATGGGACTTATGTAGACTGAAATATCGTTTATGTGTGCTAGGAATCTGCAGCTTCAAGTAAGAATTTCGCAGGAACCACCAATGAGAGGAAGACCATTCAATATGCACCTGAATCGGTGATAGAACAGCTGCAACCAAAAAAGAAACCTGCTTCTGCTACTAGACAGTCTCAGCGATTCATGGCACTAGTTGAAGAAAATAACGAAAATGCTAAGAGTACTGAAATAAAAAAACGTGGTGAACACCCCAAGCGGTTGAATCAGCCACCTGTTACCAATCCAGTCAACCAGCGACAATCGGCAGCAGAACCGGTTTCCACAAAGAACTTCTCGGCCACAATTGGCAGCAGAATCCGGTTCCACAAAGAACTTCTCAGCCACAATTGGCAGCAGAACCAGTTTCCACGGCAACTTCTCAACAACAATTGGCAGCAGAACCAGTTTCCATGGCAACTTCTCAGCCACAATTGGGATCAGCGAGAGCTGTGGTAGGAAATACTGCCCAAGGACACACTTGTGCAGTCCCACCGACACAACCACAATCGACCAAACATCGCTAGCACAACATCAACAAACTGTTGATGATCTCCCACTGACCCATATTAGTCCTGCCATAGACAACTCCCCTGAGGATGAGCCCCACACCGAAGAAGGTACATTTTCCAATGCTTATAGTTTCATTCTCCGTTATAAAGTTATACTTTATAGATAAATAAATAAATATATATATATATAAATATACGGATGAAGCCCGGTAACCAGGGGGGTACGTGAGCACCCCCTGGCTACTCGAGACGTGTCTAACGGCATCCGCTAATCCGTTAACACTCTCCAATGCGTGTGCCCAGTCTCTGCTGCTGACAGCTTAGATTATTATTCAAACAAGAGAGTGGATTTGGTGCGCGTGTATACGGCTTGGCTTCAGAGCTTCAGAGCTTGGCTTCAGAGCTTCGCCGCGCCTGGACGCTAAACGCCACCTCTGGTCGCTAAACGCCGCTGCGCTGGACTCTAAACACAGCCGACGCCTCTTCCGATTCGCATCGGCTCGATTCGTGGCGCTCCAGCTTGGGGCCGGCCTGAGGTTCGGATGTCCGGCCGGATCCGGTCAGATTCTTCATCGCTGGACAGCCGCTCTTTCTACGAGCGCTGAGCTCCGTTGACTCGATTTGGGCGTCGTGGGAGGCCGCTGCCGCCAGGCACGCGCTGGGGAACGCGCCTAGGGATGCCGCTGCCGCCGGGCACGCGCCGGTGCCGCCGCCGCCGTCGGGAACGCACCTGGGAAGGCTGCCGCTGTCGGGCTAGCGCCGAGGCTGCCGCCGCCCACCGCGTGCCCTACACCCGCCCGTCCCGAGCTGCTCCAGGAAGGGCGCCAACGGGGGATCTTGGGCGCGGCCATGGCGGCCCAAATCGCACTCGTATTCTGCTCGGCCTCGCCGCGGACCACCGCACCGTCCCCGAGCCGGCTTCCCGTCGATCCCCTCGTCTGCCATGCCCCAATCGAGCGTCCGCTCGCTACGCCCTCCCGACCCCAACCACAACTCCTCCGCTTTATCCCCGACCACCGTGCTCAAACGCGCGCCCCCACGTGCGAGCCGTAGCCACGGTGGAGGAGGGCGCCGAGATGCGGGGAGGGAGACAGCAGCAAAACGATAAGGGTGCGCCCTCCATCGCTTTATCTCCGCGGGCGCGTGGCTGGATGCAGATTTGACGCCGTTTCGTTGCCGTTTGTAAAGTCACAATCTTGGAACAAATCCAACGGTAGAGAGAGGGTGCGCACGTACCCATCTGAACACCAAATCCACTCTCTATAAATATATATATCTACCTTGATAGCTTGATGTAATGCTTAACTTTGTAGTTGCACCACGATCAAGAAAAACGAGGGGCCCAACAGTAGGGAAAATGTTCGTAGCTAAGCTTGCTGGGATGGAATCAAGATTTCGCCTTTCATCTATCGTAGGTGGCGTAAGGCCACCGGACCTTAAGAATCTTGTAAATTAGCATCGGATGTAGGAATTTTCGTCAGGAATGAAATTCCTATCTTCCCAACATGGAAAGAGCACGTAGACACCTCTGCGCATTTTGAAAAATTAGTGCACAGGTTACACGTAAGTCATCTTTCTCTTGGTAATGTTACTCATACTAGTATACCACATTGGCACGTCCCGTTCCTTCTAGCTTGTTGTTGGCTCTATGTATATCGCACAAACGGTTTATATTGTTGTGAACAGTTAAGGTTCGAGTTCGATGAGGACCAAGAGGAAGTAAAGCATGTTCTCAACAGTCTATTCTCGGATCGTTATGCGCCAAAGATCGCATGAGGCTAAAGAAGAAATATTTCACTGGAAAGATTATCGGGAGTGTTCCAACTATATCTCCTTTTAAGCAAATGACTGACAAACAGTGGGGAGATCTTGTGAAGCACTGTCTGATCCAAAGAATATGGTATGATTTGTAAGATCGAGACCAGATCACATCTTGGATTCTTATTTATAGCAAGTGTCTCACTAGTCTCCTTTTTGCAGAATTTGGCTAAACAGAATCGAAAAACCGCGGTAAACTAATTTTACCTAGCCGTACGGGATCTCGTGAACCTTATAGTGCACATTCGGCAAAAAGTAAGGACATGTTGTTTTATCGCTATTTAGAAATATTTTAGTAAAAGATCATGCGAGTATATACACCAAAGTGTGCGGCTTATATTATGATCCTCCATTTCAACCACGTTATTCGATTTATAAATGGTAGTACTAAAATGCAGATGTTACATAATGCAAGTAAAAGGGAACCAAACAAAGAGATGACTCTGCCAGAGATTTTTGAAGCATGCCAGAAGAACAAACTTGAAGTGATTGGAGAAGTCGCACGAGTGTTCTTGTAAGTCTTCTAAAAGATTGAAATTTTGTGACGACTCACATCCCAACTTGTAGGAGTAGTAAAGTACATGTCAATATGATATTATATATGTTTATTAAAATTCATGTGATGTGAATCGGACATGCCAAACTCGTAGGAATAAAAGTAGGTCATACACATGATAAATCTACTATCGACAAGTTTCTCTCGTAGTAACTATCATGTTTACACATGTGTACGAACTGAATTTTTTGCAGAAGATATGAAATTAGAGATGGCAAAACCCGGTAAAACGGTCTGGAAAAAACCGATGAAGAATGTGTGAAGGCATTTTCTATGGCAATAAAAAAGAAAGGCATTGCCAAAAACACTTTCTTACGGAATGCTAGACTGTGAAGTGCAAGTCCATGTCCAAGTCAAAGTATTTGCATGCTCAAGTTCTAGAGGAGCAACTCCAAGTAGAACGAGCTGCATCACCTGCGCTAAGACTAGAAGTCGACAATTTTAGAACGATAGCAGCATGAAGGAGGCCCTACCGGAGCAGGTTAGGAATGCTAGTAAGTAGTAAGAAGAGTATCCGCTAGATAATTGGAGATGAACGGGACAAGGATGAGTCATTACCTTCGTCTTGTAAAATGGTTCCTTAGTCTGAGCATATTTCGTAGGTGCATTTATCTGCAATTGCTATGATCTTGGTGGTCGTTTCCTTGTTGTGATGTGGATTTTTTTGAACCGGAACCCTGCGATTGTTAATATTATAAGTGGATTGCCTAGCCCTTTCCATCAGCTTCTCGACTTGTGGTTCCGTTGGCTCGTGGATGAAGCTTGACATGGTATCGAGCCCATAGTCTCAAGTTCGGACTTTTGGTCGCGTTGGCTAGTGCATTAAAGCTTGACACCGATGATTTTCTCGTGATCCATTGATTTCTAGCTTTCTACATATAGCCCAGGTCTAGAAGCTTGTCAAGCTGGTCTGGTTCATTCATCGTTGTATTGAGTGCAATGAACGGAGCAGTGCTTCTCCTTTGTGTTGTGCCGCAACACAACAAATTGCTTCGCTATACGTACAAAGTAGTTGTGAACAAAGATACTTATGTATGCTACCAAATTTCGACTCCATATAATCAATAGCTTAACAACCGTCTAATTCAAAATCTCAACACCGTAGCATATACCTCTCGCCTATCGAATACAATTATTTCACACACCGAAATATTTTGTACGCGTTTTGAATTGGAGAACATGGGAACCGACTTTGGTTTCGATTATGACTTGATGTGACCCTAGGCCCTGGATTCCTGAGCAGAAGGTATGTGTAAAAACAAAGAGATTACGAAGTGCTAATTCCCTTTTTTTTTGTAAGTCCTGGTGGCATTGAAACTCCTTTCTTACTTGCTATATTTTTTTGGTGTTTATATATAATAGAGAATTACCAGCTTATTGTCGAACCCGTTAGATTTTGGGCAATAATTGTTACGTGGCTGCTTCTTAATTAAAGTTTATCATGTCATGTAGATGGATTTGTGAAAGATGCGGCGGGTCGTTCTTCAGATCGTCTACATGGGATTCCCATCTACATGTATGTTCATGGTTTCATGGAGTACTTCACTCATAGCAGCCACATACGATCCTGCAAGATTTGCATTTTTTTACCTTGCAAGATTTGCATTCAATGTATCGCCAAGGCGCGTCCGTGAGAACTCTAGAAATATCTTCGTCAGACTTCGTTTTGGCGCGCGCGATTCGAGCGAATCCAATGAATTTTGACCGTTCTCTTAAAAAAGGAACTTTGACCGTTGGATCAAGCGTTGGAGAACTGATGTGCCAACGGCCAATAATTATGATCGTGGTAACCGATTTTCAACGTGATGATGAATTGATGTGACATTTGGCCATACTAGTACGGTCTCATATTTTTGTATTACTTAGTACTTGGACTGTGGCCAAATTCGAAATCTCATTCCAGCGGCAAAACTTCCCGCCCGAAAAATACAAATATTTCACACGCTTCTAACTTCCCATTCTACCCTCGTAAAGATGACAACAATGTCCATGTATAAGTCGGTTGGTGGGGGGTCTACCCGTCATTTTTTTCGATCACCACCTCCCTAGCTCCGAAACCCCCCGAAAAAAATTCATTTCCCTCACTCTCTCCTCGAGACCACCCACCGGAACTTCCCAAGTCCCTCTCTCTCCCACCTCCACGGCCACCGCACCGAACATCCGCCGGACTTCCCGGCCTACCCGAGGCCTCACGATCCTCGTCATCCGCCGTCTACCGGAGCCGCTTCATCGACGCCGTCATCAACCGGACCGGATCATCCCCGCCGAACCTCGAAACCATATACTCATCCAGCAGTCTACCGCGATCGTTTCACCTGCGGTATCGTCCACCCCACCGGAGCCGCTTCGCCGGATCCGTCATCCACCGCATCGGATCTAGCTCACCGACACCACTGTGCATTAACCGGATCTGCTTCACCGGCGCCGTGCATGATCTAAACTCTTCTACTGTTGCTTTTCTATTGCTTGCACGCAAGTTCTTGTTTAATCTTGGGGAACCTTGTTTGTGCTAACGACGCGCCGTTACGTTTTTGCAGATGAGATGAGTAACCATGAAGTGTAATGGCCGTCTCTCCAACCCCAAGTAGCACATGTAGCGTACTTCATCACCGGATCTATCAACCCCAGGGAAGATCTGCTTTGTGACTCCCACAGAGTGCTTCTCCTAATGTAAGTCCCTTGTTTTAGCGCCATGTTCGGGTTCAGATGCTTGCTTGTCCGAAGCTCTTTTAGTTCATTCCTAGCTATGACAAGTAACACCTTGCTATTTTCTACTTCATTGCTAACTTTAAGCGATTGAACATTTTGGTTTGCATTCCACCTTTCGTAGATGTAGCCATCATAACTTCTATCTTGCTCGATCGTTGTTACAAAAATTATAGGTATTATAGTAACATCCTGCTATTATTTAGTTCATGGCCAATTTTAAGTAATTGCACATGCTTTGGTTCGCATTCCCTGCTCTATAGCTTTTGGCATCGTAACTTCTATATTTGGTTTACATTCCCTGCTCGTAGATCTAGCCATCATAACTTTATCTTGCTCAGCCGTTGTTACAAAAATTATGGCCTGCTACTATGTTGTTTGTGCCAATTTTTTACTCCATGAACATGTTGGCTTGCATTCCCTGTACTACGGTGATGCCATTGTTTTGTATCTAGTTCATTGTAAGCTAACAAAGTAAGGACTTAGTTTGGCATGCTATCACTGCTATCTAGCCCGTAGTACAAATATACTTGTCATACTACTAGATAATAATTTTGCGTGCCATCTTGTTCTTCAAAAGCTGCATTATTGACTTGTTTCTCGACTTGGCATGACGCTCACATATGGAAAGCTGAACATATTGGTTTGCATTCCCTCTTATACAAGTTCACGGGTGATCCCACTATATTACGTATCTGGTCCATCCTAAGCTCTAGCATTAACTATCCTCTATGTGTTGCTCATTACAAGTTTATATCCCGAAACATCTTGATTTGCATCCCCTTCACTATAAGTTCGGGAGTATTATTTAGTTCACGGCCAAAATGAAGTAATTGCACTTGGCACATGTTGGTTCACATTCCCTCCTTTTTAGCTTTTGCCATCGTAACTTCTATTTTTGGTTTACATTCCTGCTCTGTAGATGTAGCCATCATAACTTCATCTTGCTCGGTCGTTGTTACAAATTTATAGCCTGCTACTATGTTGTTCATGCCAATTTTGTACTCCACGAACATGTTGGTTTGCATGGGACTCGACAGTAGTAAGTCTGCTGTTTCATTCTAACATGCTCTGTTATATTGGCTGTTGGTATGCGGCATGCACTCTTTGTTTGCTTATTGTGCGCATTACAATGATCTTGTTATAACGACGAAATGATGAGTTCCAAATTCTTTGGCAAACAATATTGTAGTGTCTTTGCCTTTCCATTGTTCTTTGTCTTAACTTGTAATGTCTTTGTTTGGATATAGGTGCTTGCATGGACAACTTAAAAGATTGCCGATCGCTTCATTGTATTGCTAGGTTTAATTACCATTCAATTTCTCTCGGGTTCTGTAATATTTTTTCAATGCCTTGCACCTGATGTAATATTTAGTTAGTTTTTATAGTTCTTTCACGCATTTTTTCTTTGGTGCTTGTGGTAAGTGAGGCTATCCGACGTAAATCAATGTCGCGTAAATATTCTCGATATCTAAATCACGAATTCCCATCCCTTAAACGGCCCAATTAAGCGAAATCACATATGTGCCTGCCCATAAAATCCTAAAGCGCCTATTATGCCTAAGGCATATAAACAAAGAAATAAACGGGCTGGCCCACTTACTTATTGGGCCAGCCCATTTGATTTACGGTGGACCCCACACTCTAATTGGGCTGGCCCACTTGCTTTAAGGTGGACCCCACCCACTACTGGGCCGGCCCACTAATTAGTTGGGCCAGCCCAATTGCTTTTGTGGTGGACCCCACATACTAAATGGGCCGGCCCTTTAAGAGGAAAGTGGGACCCACCTGTGTTTTTGGCCCGGCCCACTATCTTGTTGGGCCGGCCTACTTGCTATATGGTGGTCCCCACATACTAATTGGGCCGGACCTTTAACAGGAAAGTGGGGCCCACCTGTGCTTTTGGCCCGGCTCACTAACTTGTTGGGCCAGCCCACTTGCTATATGGTGGACCCCACATACTAAATGGGCCGGCCCTTTAACAGGAAAGTGGGACCCACCAGTGTTTTGGCCCGGCCCACTATCTTGTTGGGCCGGCCCACTTGCTATATTGTGGACCCCACATACTAAATGGGCCGGCCCTTTAACTGGAAAGTGGGACCCACCTGTGTTTTTGGCCCGGCCCACTATCTTGTTGGGCCGGCCCACTTGCTATATGGTGGACCCCACATACTAAATGGGCTGGCCCTTTAACAGGAAAGTGGGAGCCGCACTTCCTATCGGCCCGGCCCACTTTCTTGTTGGGCCAGCCCATTTGATCAAATGTGGACCCCACGTACTAAATGGGCCGACCCGATAGCAGGAAAGTGGGACCCACATGCTAATTGGGCCGGCCCAATAACTTCTTGGGCCGGCCCAGTTGCTTTAATGTGGACCCCACTTTGTAAATGGGCCGGCCCGATACCAGGAAAGTGGGTCCCACATGTCTTGTGGGCCGGCCCTTTTGCCTGTTGACCGGTCAATCGAATGCATTCGGCCCGGCCCACATGCTTAGTGGGCCGGCCCATTAAAGTTTTGACCAGTCAACCTTAGAGGTTAGGCCCGGCCCACGTAACTAATGGACCAGCCCAGCTATATAGTTGACCGGTCAAACTAAGTCAGCTGGCCCGGCCCGCAAACTTAATGGGCCGGCCCGCTTAAGACGTGGCAGGCCTCGTGTGGGCCTACCATCTACCACGGGGTTTCAGCCGGTTAACGCCGTTAATCGCGATTAACGGCGTCACGCACGTGTCGGTTGCATGACGTCAGCTGTCAACGGGCTCCCGGAAACACTTGGGCAACGGTCCGATTTTCCGTGGCGGAAGAGCGCCCAAGCGCGACAGACCGAAAAAATCGTCGTAGGACTTTGCCTGACGCAGTTTCCACAACAGAACCCATATCGTCGGGTTAGGCCCATAGGCGACGAAAAATACCCCTTAGCGGACGATTTTGAGATGTTGTCTATCAGAACTTTTCTTGTAGTGATGGAAGAGTTTCATAATCATGTTTATGCGTTATCGATCTTTGGGCCACACGCTTAAGTACGGCTGATCTTTATTTTACTAGTTGCTCACGGGAATATCATCGGAATTTATATGAAGATATTTGAGAGAGAGAGTACATAAATATTTCCCAGAGACCGAAAGAGTTTTGGAATCTCTTTGGGAACTTATTGAAATTGTTCTAATGGATTTTCTTAAGAGAGAAGAGAAGTTTTGGACTTTTTTGAAAGTGTCAGAGGGGGGCAATGGGTGGGAGGCTTGTCTAATCCCAATAGGGTTGACCGTATGGGGCACTAAGTGCCGATATGGGCTGGTTAGCGTAGCCCCTAAGCCCCAAGGGACGACTAAGGTTTTGGCCCAACGGTGGCTCGACCGCCCCCACCTAACCTCCCATATGGCGGAGACCTACTGTTAGGGTTACCTTGCCCCTCCTCATCCCCTCATATAAAGAGGCACCCTCTCTCCCAAAGGGCATCCGTCATGTGCTCTCCTCTCTCTCTTTCTGTCTTAACGTTTCCATAATACTTGTTGTACTTCGGTAGAGCTTTGTTCTGGACACCGAAGTTCTGCCATATCGATGAACACGTACGTCTGAACACCAACGGAGAGGTCATTTGTTTGATCTTAGGAGTAAGGAGGAGATATCATTGTTTCCAGGAGAAATTAGCCTAGTTACGTGGATCACATGGATGAGAGTCTTCATGGAGCCTTCTCCAATCTCTCGGTGAGCAAACCCTAGATTCAATTTGTACTTGTATCTTCATATATGTATATTGGGTGATCATGTAAGAAGACTTTCTCTGTCTTACATGTGTCAAATACCTTCAACCATGTACGAAGAATATGTGGAGTGCGAAGCGGCGATGGGGGTGGTGGCGGCGGGCATCGTGGCTGAGGATGGTGCGGCGCTCGTTGGTTATGCAAATACCGTGGCGGCAGTGGCGGGAGGTGGACAAGGACGACGAAGACGACCTCGGGGACTTCAATGAAGAATTCGGTGTCCCCGTGATGAGAGATGAGCACACGGTGCCGCTCTCGTCCTTCGAGACAACCCACTACGAGTAGTCTGCTCGCCAGCTCATGGATGCCGAGCGGCAGACCCTAGTGGCAATCCTCAATAATAGGTCGGTCGCCGGCCCCCAAAAGAACTGCCATGCCCGTGAACCAGTGGTTAATGTGATATTATAATTAGACACGAACTAATGAATTTTACCACTTTAAGCTAACACAGCACCACATGTTATAACCAGGATCGCGCTAGCCGTCGGTTGGCCGACAATGGGTTGAAATTTTGTTGATTCCTGCAGTACTTGATCGACCATCTAGATGGTTCTAGTTCGTTTGTGTTTTGTAACAAAATTCTCACCTTGTAGTAAAAAAAGAAAGAAATACAAATGCAACAGATCATTGAAATAGATGACGTCGCAAATAATGCAAAATAGTTATGCTACATTTCAAAAAAAGTAATGTAACAAAATTTTGGTTATGTAACAAATATTTACAACATCTTTTGAGGAGCATGTTAAAAACATGCAAAGTGTAGTTCCGCAACATTTGGAAAAAAATAATGCAGCAAAGTTTTCTTACGC
Source organism: Lolium perenne (assembly GCF_019359855.2). Classification (NCBI taxonomy): domain Eukaryota; kingdom Viridiplantae; phylum Streptophyta; class Magnoliopsida; order Poales; family Poaceae; genus Lolium; species Lolium perenne. The sequence continues at coordinate 183,794,528 of NC_067244.2, forward strand.
AACATTTTTGGATCAAGATGGTACAAGATTATAAAAAAAAGATTTGCAACATTTCAACAAATAATAATTCAGCAAAACCAACACGTGTTTGGAACATTTTGAAAGTAGGTACGCAACATCGAAATATCTGATAAATAAAAACTTGCAGGAAACACCCAAAATATCATGTAGCATCTCGCATGTGCATCCACAACAAATCATGTGAACACACACAATGTGGCAAATAACTTACCTGAAAACCGACACATGGCGCGGGCGAGGCGCGCGCGGGTCAGGAGGGACCAACGTTTAGCTTCACGGTAAATTTGACATTACATCACGGCTGCTCTCTCGTTTCATGTTCTTCTCGGTTGAGAGCTATTTCCACGATGGGACCGATTGCTTCTGCACGGTCGTCTCCAACATTTAGCTTCACGGTAGATTTGACATTGCATCACGGCTGCTCTCCGGTTCCTGTCCTCGGTTGAGAGCTATTTTCACGATGGGACTGATTGCTTCTGCATTGCCGTCTCCAACGTTTAGCTTCACGGTGAATTTGACACTACATCACGGCTGCTCTCCGGTTTCCTGTTCTTCTCGGTTCAGAGCTATTTTCACGATGGTGGTGTGACGAACCTAACTAATGGCAGCACACCAGATAGTCTGGATAGAGTTTGAGAATTCGTGGAGAGGAAGAAGGGAACATATAGGGAGGAAAACGTGTTTTGTTACACAAGTGATAATCGTAACCCTTCTCTCAGCGCTCTCTGACTAAAGATGACGCCGTCAGACTCACTTCGCTTTTCCCTTATTGGGCCTCATTTGGACGGTACTCTCGATGGGCTTCACTTGGTCCATTAGATGGGCAGACGTCGTGACATTCTCCCCCCTTGAAGACCTGCTTGACCCCAAGCAGGAGCATTTGGGAATTCATGGCGAAGACGATGTTCATTCTCCCATGTCGCCCAAGAACTTGGCAGGCCAGACCACTGAACCTGCACCAACCGAACCAATTTTTTTCCAGAATCAATTGTTTTCGTATCAATTACCTGTAATGGAGTAGAAACACCCTCCATCACAGAAACTTGTGATGGCAGATCATGCTGGACCACCTCATTCCCAGGCAAGGCTTGTTTTAAGAGTGACACATGGACCACTAGGTGTATTTTAGTGTCTGCTGGTAGCTGGAGCTTGTATGCCACCTCTCCCACCCTTTTGAGTATGCCATAGGGACCAAAATATTTGTAACTCAGCTTTTGGTTCGATCTGTTGCCCAAAGACGTCTGCACATAAGGTTGCAATTTCAAATAGACTTGATCTCCTACAGCAAATTGCCTCTCAACTCTTTTCTTGTCGGCCTGACTCTTCATACGTTGCTGGGCTCTTAAGAGATTCTGTTGTATGAGCCTTTGCATGTCATCCTTGTCTTTGAACCAAGTTTGAAGATCAGGGATTGTTGTTGAATCCTGGAGAGACAAATCCTGTATGCCAAAATGCTTTGGTTTGTAACCATATAACACTTCAAATGGTGATTTCCCCAGTGCTGAATGAAATGTTGTGTTATACCAAAACTCTGCCAAAGAAATCCACTTGGACCATTTCTGTGGGGCAGCTTGTGTCATGCAACGCAGGTATGTTTCCATACACTGATTAAGCCTTTCCGTTTGTCCATCCGTTTGCGGGTGATAACTTGAGCTCATGTTCAACGTTGTATCAGTTAATTTGAACAGATTTTGCCAAAAGGCACTGGTAAAAACTTTATCTTTGTCGGAGATTATCACCTTGGGCAGCCCATGTAATTTATACACATTATCGACATAGAGCTGAGCTACTGTCTGTGCTGTGTATGGATGTGACAATGGAATGAAGTGACCATACTTCGAGAATTTGTCAATAACCACTAATATAGTGTCATACTTTGATGATTTAGGAAGCCCTTCCACAAAATCGAGGCTCACTATTTCCCATGCTTTTTTAGGAATGGGTAATGGTTGGAGTAATCCAGGTGAACCAACATGTTCAGTCTTCGCTTGTTGACATACTGTGCAGTGAGCGACATATTGCTTGATGTCTTGTTTCATTTTTGTCCAAGCAAACAGTTCCTTGATTTTGTTGTATGTGGCCGTGAACCCACTGTGTCCTCCTACGCCACTAGCATGCAGCGCCAACATAACAGCTTCCTTTGCTTTCTTATGATTGCCCAACCAAATTCTGTTGTTATACTTGATGACACCATCATACAAGGCATAACCATTAGCATCAGGACTATGGATACTTAACTCAGTTACCAACTGTTTAGAGAGTAGATCTTGAGTGTAGCTTTCAACCACTACTTCCAACCATCTAGGTTTGCTAATTGACATAGCAATGACCTCAGCTGTACCAGGGCACCTAGACAAGGCATCAGCCACAATATTGCTTGCTCCCTCCTTGTATTTAACACTGTAAGTCAAGCCTAGTAATTTACATAAGGCTTTATGTTGAATAGAATTTGTCAGGTGCTGTGACTCCAAGTGTATGTGACTCTTGTGGTCGGTGTATATGATGAACTCTTTATGTTGCAAGTACGACTTCCACTTCTCTACTGCCATGATGATAGCTAAACACTCCTTCTCATAAGTCGATAATGTTTGTGCCGTTTTACTCAGTGCTTTGCTTAGATAAGCAATAGGATGTTGCTTCTGAGAAAGAACTGCCCCAATCCCTAAACCCAAAGCATTTGTATGTACTTCAAATGGTTGTTGAAAATTAGGTAATGCTAGCACAGGGGCTGCTATCAAGGCCTGTTTCAAAGTGTCAAAAGTTGTTTGTGTTGTGGAGGACCATACAAACTGTACATTTTTCTTGAGTAACTCTGTTAAGGGCCTGCTGATGCTACCGTAATGCTCAATGAACTTTCGATAGTATCCAGCCAACCCTAAAAAGGCTCTGATATGCTTCACTGAAGTAGGTGTTGGCCAATCCTTTATAGCCCTTATATTGCATGGATCTGTCGCAACCCCTTGGGCACTAATTATGTGGCCAAGGTATTCAAGTTGAGGCTGAGCAAAGGAACATTTGGTCCTCTTGACAAACAGATTATGTTGCTGCAAGATTGAGAATACTTAGTGCAACAACTTCTCATGTTCTTGCATTGTCACTGTATACAACAATTTATCATCCATAAATATGAGAACACCTTTCCTTAGCAGAGAAGCAAAAATGGAATTCATAGCGGCTTGGAAGGTGGCAGGTGCATAAGTTAGGCCAAAGGGCATAACTTTGAATTCCCAGTGACCATTGTGGGTTTTAAAGGCAGTTTTGTACTCTTCACCTTGTACTAATCTTATCCGATGATAGCCGCTGCGCAAGTCTAGCTTCGTGAAATACTGAGCCCCTGCCAATTCGCCGAGTAACTCATCTACTATAGGAAGGGGATACTTGTTCTTAATGGTCAAGGCATTGAGGTAGCGATAGTCCACACACAACCTCCGCCCTCCACCCTTCTTGCGCACTAAAATGACAGGATAAGCAAATGGGCTATGACTAGGTTGAATCACTCCTTTCAACAGCATCTCTTTTATTTGCTTCTCTAGCTAATCTTTCTGAGAAGGTGCATATCTGTAAGGTTTCTTCTGTATAGGCACAGCTCCAGGGATCAAGGGTATTGCATGATCAAAAGGTCGAGAAGGAGGTACTTCTGTTGGTTCACTGAACACCTGTGTGTGAGCTTGCAATATCTGGTTGATAGACTCTGGAATCACTTCTAGGGAGTGAGTGTCTTTTGATATGTCCAAGGCAATTAACTGAGCAACTGCTCCCTGTTGCACTAACTGATTCAGTTCCATAGAAGAAATAGCAGGGCAGAAATTATTGTTAGCATTAATGCCGCGCAATGTTATTCTCTTCCCATCGTGCAAAAATCTCATTTTCTTCCTTGCCCAATCGACAAACATTTTTCCCCCATTGCATGTTTCCAACCAGTCCATTCCCAGTATCATGTCATAGCACTTCAGCGGCAACACCCTGACGGGAGTAGTGAACTTCGTCTGTTGCACACCCCACTGCCAGTTGGGCAACCCTGCATCACTCAATAACTGCTTGCCATCAGCAATGGTCACTTGCACAGGAGGAGCTGTTTGCACAGGTAAATGTAGAGCTTGTACCAATTCTTGACTTATAAAATTCCCAGAACTGCCAGAATCAATCAGTATAAGCACTTGTTGCTTGCCAATGTGTCCCGACAACCTCATTGTCTTTTTACTAGTAGTACCATGAGTAGCTGCAGGTGATAACGTCATGGCCTGCTCTGCTTCAGAATCACTGCTAGACTCAGAAGATTGTTCTGTGTCTTCTGAACTCGAGTCACTGACAATATTCAAAGCCTCACAAATTCCATCAACGCGAGTTCCACTTGCTTAGGACATTTGTGCCCAGGGCCATACTTGCCCCCACACTTGAAACATTCGCCCCGAGCCTTACGTTGAGCTCTGAGAGTATCAAACTTAGCTGTGAAGGTCGGAGCAGTAGGCTTAGCAAGGACAGTATCTTGCTCAGTAGGATGAACCCCTAATTTTCCAGCCCCGACTTTGTTATGCCATTTCTTGTACTCATAACGACCTCTGCGATCATCTTGCTATTGAGCTTCCTGTAATAATGCCAAAGACATCGCAGCATCAACAGTTCTAGGCTGATGCAATACAATCACTGCTCTAATTTCTTTCTTTAATCCTTTGATAAACTTGGCAACAAAGAATGTTTCATCTAAAGAAGGATTATGAGCTAACAATTGATGCATGAGATGTTCAAATTCTTGTTGATAAGTAGCAACATCACTAGTTTGCCTAATATCCAGAGTTCTACTCATATCAGTGTAGTACAGATCTTTAGCAAATTTTTGACAAACAACAATGCATAACTGAACCCAGCTATCTATGTCATGTTGTGCCTCATATGTTTGTAACCAAAGAGCAGTTGTGCCCTTGAAATGCAGAGTGGCATAATCAACCTTATAGTCTTCTGGGACATTAAACATACGAGAGGCAGCAGGCAGAAAACGAACTCCGCCTGTTATGCCAAAGGACGACCACAGCCAACAGCTGCAGCGGGAGCAGCGCCTTTCTGGCGTGGAGGTGGAGAAACTGAAGCCGAAAGTGATCGTCCATTCCGGCAACCAGATTCCTATCGCACACCTCTAGCAGGCTGCATAACAGGCGGAGAATCATCAGCAAGCAAGACGAAACCCAAACGGCAGATGATGAGAGGCAGCAGCAACAACTAAATCAACAACTGGAGCACCAAACAACACCAACAACGGCAGAGGAGCCTCGGTCACGTCGGCGGGAATGCGATGAGCAACAGCCCAACGATCCAGAAGGCAGCTCATCGAGGCAACACCGGCGATGCGGCGCCGAAGATGGGGGCCAGGGCACGGACGACGGAGCCTGCAACACGGACGATGAGCAGGAAGAGAAGTTAAGTCGTCCAGCCCATGGCAACGCGAGAGAAGCAACAACAGAGGAGATGTCGCAGAGGCCGGCCGGCCTCTCCCACGTCCGGGAGCACCATAATTTGACGGCGGCGCAGGAGCCGGACGGCTGCGCCCATGCCCCACGGCTGGGAGCACCATCCCTACTCATACGGAGATCTGCAACAAAATAGATGTACAGAGATCGGGATTAAGGGACGCAAAAACGAAGAAGTAGAAGTAAACGCTGAGATCAGAACCTAGCAAGGACAGACCTAGCAAGGAAATCAAATCAAGAACGAAGGAGAATGGAAGGAAGAAAAGAACGCCGGTCTCTCCATTGCGGAGCCGTGAACGCAGGAACCGAGGAAGAGAATAGACGAATAGTTGCATCAAACGGAAATGGCCTAGAAATTAGGCCCAGAAAGTACCACGGAGGAAATGAAGGGACACGTAAAAAGATACGTGGCAATAAGATAGCAACAGCAGTTCCGAAAGGCATGCACAGCCGGTGGAGGCCGATAAAACCGGAGATCGAAGGTAAATATCCCGGAAGAAATAGAAAGCAACCGGCCCTGAAATAGAGGATCCACCGGCTAGCTCCTGGTAAATAGGAATTTGAACTCCCGCACGTTCTGAAACAACAACGCATGAACAGTAACAAAACCTATCGTGGTTAAGTCTGATTGGTTAAAACGGAGATGTGAATAGTACCCAAATCAATCTTCTTGAGGCATATGGGGTTAGCTTTTATATAGTTAATAATTAAAGTACTTTTCAGCTTGCTCTTTCCACATTTTAGGATGAGTGCCATCAAACTTAGGAAAATTGGTTTTAGGCATGCGAAATTCCTGCTGATATGGTTCCCTATTGTTTCTAGCACATCTAGGTGAACGATCACGAGAAGGAGCAGTATCATAATTGCTTTTGGTATAAGGAAACGCACCATTTTCCAGGGTATGCTTGGTAGCAATACCCTGGATCACATGTTCTTCACGGTGCCCACTTGGGCCGGAGGAGTGCTCGAGAGCTGTGTGAATCGTCTCCTCCAATGATGCTAGGCGTTTGTCGATGTTGTGGACATGTGAATCAACTGCATCCAGCTTGTTGTTCATCACGTCCTGCTGCTTGAGCAACCTCTCAGTGGTGACTGAAAGGGCTTGACAAGACTCCGTGTTTCGCGCAGCTGTCTCCGCCGACTTCGTTAGACCAATCACCAACTGACGGAGTTGTGCTTCATGATCAGCAATCGACGTGGCTTGAGCTGCAACACTTTGTTCAACTGCCACCATTCTGACCGTCAGGGTAGGTCCTCTCGCCGTGATTGTGCCTTGTTCGACAGCTGTCGTGGTTGCCGAGTACTAACCAGAGGCGTTCCTCTGCAATCGACCTCCACGCCTCCTGAACCACGCCGACCCAGCAATCGACAGGGATTTGACTACCTGCCTAGGGTTGGCACGGCAACCTCCGATGTCACTGGATCCGTGGCCGAATTTGACCGCCGCCGCAACACCAGAACCTGCGCCTATGTTGATGAAGAAGCCGCACCCTGCCGCCGCAAGGAGGAGTTAGATCTGGGCGCTCCAACTTGATCCGCCACCGCGCAGGTACAGCGAATCTCTCGATCTCCCTGGGATTTTTGGGTGGATTTTTTTTGTGAGGAATTTTCTCTAGATTTCGGCCGATCGAATGGCTTCTGATACCAATTGTGACGAACCTAACTAATGGCAGCACACCAGATAGTTTGGAACATCGATACAGCCATAGATCCTTAGATCTGGATAGAGTTTGAGAATTCGTGGAGAGGAAGAAGGGAACAAATAGGGAGGAAAACGTGTTTTGTTACACAAGTGATAATCGTAACCCTTCTCTCAGCGCTCTCAGACTAAAGACGACGCCGTCAGACTCACTTCGCTTCTCCCTTGTTGGGCCTCATTTGGATGGTACTCTCGATGGGCTGGCACTATAGCCCCGTGCACTGGCACCGTGGGGTGAGAGTGGGGTGAGAGTGAGGTGAGAGTGAGGAAAAAAGCTGACGTGGCGGGTGAGAGTAGGGTGGTGCATTGGCACCAGCCTTAGATGGGCAGACGTCGTGACAGGTGGTTGTTGGTGGAAAGTGGAAACTAGTTCCAACATCCAAGAACTCGGTTTGCTGGGCTCCTCTGCCTCTGCAACTCTCGGCTAAAAGTGGCGGCTACCTGGCTAGCGCAATGTGATCAGTTTGTGGACATTCGAGTTCTGGTCGCCGGCGATCTACGGAGTGCACTGAAACCAGTCGACCGAAATAAACATGAAGACTGGCTAACGCTATCCAAAAAAATTCGTGATCCAACCTGAACTCACTTGTTAATATTACTGCTCCGTGCTATCTTACTCTGCTTTATCCACATACTACATAATAATACAGTACTCTACTGTTTAATTAGACTGTCGACGCCGGAGAAGGGAAGCGCCGTACCGGCGAGGGGACGAGTCGCCCTCACCGTACCGTGTAGGGAGTCAGGCTCGCTCCCTGTCTGGCTCCATCCACGCCGGGCACGGAGGAAGGCTGGTACGCACAGACAGGGACATATCTGCAGTACCGATCCTTGTCCAAAACTGAAACCTCTTGCTGTTGGTGCCGAGTCAGAGCTGCCGCCCGTGACACGCGCACCGGCAACGAACGCATCCCCGCCGTCCCCTGCGAATCGTACCGTCCAACGTAGCCCCAAAGCGCTCCAGGTCCAACGGCCCGGGCGCGCGCGCCACGCCCCGAGCCCGCGTCGCGTGCCTCCTCGGGAATCCGATCACGACGAAGATATCACTTTCCTATCCTACCCGGATTAAAACCCGCCCGACTCCTCCCCCGAGATCGATACACCGCCCTGTTAAAGTCCCAAAGCCCTCGCCACGCAGCAAACCCCGTCAGCTCCGCCGCCAACAGAAGCGATCGACGGCGGGAGCTCCCAATCCAGCCACCACGGGGGCCCATCCTTCCAAGTCCGCCGGCAACGGCATGCAGCAGCAACCCAGCTGCAAGTTCGAGGTTCGCTCCCTGCCACCCCTCGGAATATATAGCCCGGTTTTCTGTCTGTTCGATCGATCGGTCTCGTCGTGATCCTAACGAGTTTCGTCTGGTTTCGTCGTGATCGTTGCAGGAGGAAGCGAAGATGACGGGGGATCCGCTCCTCGTCCTGGACGCCCTCGTGCAGGTGTTCCCGCAGGTGAGTGCCGCGCCACCGCCGCATTGGATAATTGGTCCAACTGTAGATGAGTTTTCCGTAATTATTCGTTTGCGGGTAGATTAATACAGCCGATGCGTTTGATTGACAAGCTTGAACATATACTACCGATGATCTGTTAAGTGTTATCTGCGCTTATACGTAATTTTGTGTTCCGGGAAGAGGGGTCTGTGTGTGCAGGTGCGCGGTGCTGATCGTGTGTGCGTGTGTGTGTGAATACGCAAAGAGCATTAACCTTTCAGGACACTTGCACACACAAGACATTCGCTATTAGATAAAACTAGAGCCAGGCTTGTAAATTTATTTGTACTACAAGTGGATTCGGTGAGACCCAGGCAAACATATTGTTTTTGCGCAAATGACATCTATCTGCTTCGCGTTATTTACTGGTCGACTTTGTTTCGCATCTAGTATGAAACAGTAAAGGGATTTATCATTGTTACAAGTTTTTCATCCTATTATTCATTCAGCCTAATAACGTGTGTGCTCCTACATCCCCCACTTTTACATATGCAGGTTAACTTGTCAACCCTCATAGAAGTTTCAATTTCATTCAAAGGCGACCTTGAAGCCGCTGCGGGATATGTCGTCCACAACGTGCTACCAAATATTGGCCCGGATGACATTAACGCAGATATGAATGAAGAAATTCTTGGTAAAGTTTGATCCTGTATATATATACATGATAAACGAGCTGTTAATGAATGCCATACAGCATTCTTTTTTTCCATTCCTTGCTGTTTTTATTTCAAACACTTCTTTATGCTGACACAAAATTCTGCCACAGGAAAACATGAAGAAGTATCTGCTGACACCCACAGCCATCTGTTGGCTGCATCCGTTGTTAACGGCACCCTTTCAGAACCCGACCAGTTCGATGTCGCAGCCAATGAGGATTCAGCTGAAACTCAGGATAGTCCCATGGGGGAGCATTTGACGCAATCGCCTTCTGCAGCATTAGCATCTGATCTGGCTGTTCTACCGGAAGAAAGCAATTCCGATCCTGTGATAGCTGGCGCGCAGAACTCTGTAACTGAGCATGAAAACCAGCAAGAAGTAATGCATTCTTCTAACCACCATACGGGTGGTCATGGTGATGAACAAGTACAATGCTCATCTTCCGAGACAAACCAGGGCATGCCAGTTTCTGAAGATAACTTGGCGCTACATGATGATGGTTCACATGATAGGAACATGGGATCAAACTATTCTATTTGCCCCGAATCCATTGACCATATTATCTCTGCTGAAAATTACAATAAGGTACAGCTGTTTCCTTCATTTCAATTCTGGAAATATCACTTGTATTTGTCAAAGCAGTAATATTTCATGGACTTGTACGGAAATGTTTTCTATCAATGTATTGGTAAAAAGCTTTTGATTTTCTCAAGGAACAGATATTTGAAAATAATTATGCTAATGGATCAAAAAGTATCATCACTGATTCTCTGTGCAAACTTGAGGAAAAATAGCCTCCCCCTCCCCCGGAAGTTTCAATATTCTCCAGCATTCTTAGCTAGTAATAATGATCCATCCCTGGTCTATATTATTTACGGTATGTGTCCATATTTAACACCATGCAGTCTTTCGTAAAAAAAAAAAATTGCATAAAAATAATACTCATTATGTTCAATCTATAATTTCTTTGATGTACCAAAATATATTTATGTTACCAATCACACTGGATTCTCTGCCATCCTAATATATACTAGAGAACAAGCAACAAGATTATTGCTGCAATGAGACAAAATTGTTTGCTATTGATTGCCAGATAATATACATTCATATTTAGGGTGATGCTTAGGTTGGATTTATTAGAATTTTTTTAATACTCCCTAAAATTACACATTGTGAATTTCTCTTAATGTATGAATGTATGTTACAGAATGCATTGCTGTCAAATGTGGCTGCAATAAGTGAAATGCTAGAGGAGGTTGAGCTTAGTGAAGCAGAAACAAAAAATGTTGTAACTGAAGCAAGCCAAGCTGGAAATGATATTCTTGTAGAGGCGGCGAAGCTGAAAGAAATGTCCACCTCTGTAGTGGAAGAGAACAACAAGGTTTTACTCAAATTCTTTAATTCTTATACCTTATTTTCTGCTAATTTACTTAAGCATCCAATGCTAAGACCCTTCAATGGAATATCTATAGGTTGCAGCAGAGGTTTTTGCTGAGAAATCTGTTCTAGCAGCAGAAGCGCAGGGGCTGCAGTCTAGGTTGTCCGACATTTCTGACGAACGAAACCACTTCGTGACGATCATTGATGAGGTAAATTTGAAAATTTTCTGTTACTCTTGTTTGTTCTCCTAATGAAATATCAATATATGCTCTAACTTAGGCTAGTGTCCACTAGCCATCGACTCCAAGTACAGGTTCAATAGCCAAATAAAGTGGTCTTACAGTTGCACTTTGCTTTGTGGTGCATAGTTCTTAGTTTCTCTGCAATATGTGGCTTCTCTTATGCAAATTCTATAATGATAGCCACAATTTACTGTGAAGGATATTAGACTTGCACTATCTACGCGCGAGAAAGTTTTGTTGATGTGTGTTATTATGTTGATTGTTGCTTGGAGCATGTCAATGTCCAAGCCAAATGACAAATGAAAATGTCATTCTAGAGATAACTCACGATTACTTTTGCTCTGTGATCGCTTTATGTGTTGTTCATTATTGCGCTCAATACTATTTTGTATTTTACATCGATTATATTCTTAAACATGAAATTTAATGTAATTTCATATGATTTTTCATGTACAATATGAAGATGCATGAAACTCTTCAAAGAAGACGTGAATTAGCACAAGCAGACAGAGCAGCCGCTGAGAGGGAAATGGTTGAAAGGGAGACAACAGCTAAAGAAATGCTGAAAGAGCAGGAAGTCCTACTTGAAGCTGCCAAGGAAGAGTCTAAAAGGCTGGAGCAACAAGCACAGGAGAATGCAAAGGTAACAAAATGAGCTATGTCGGCGATTCACACACCGATATGTACTTCATGTTGATATGAGACAAGGGCTAATATGCATTTATTTGATACAGCTGAGGGAGCTACTGACGGACAGAGGCCATGTTGTTGATGCATTGCAGTAAGTACAATACTAAGGGTCAAAATGATTTTTTAATATTGGAATATTTAACTTACAAATCTACATAATACGTTTGTTTCAGTGGTGAAATGCTAGGGATCTTCGACAACATTGCACAGCTCCAGTACAGAGTTGATATGGGGCAACTAGCTTCGTCGACCATGTCCAGCTCAGTCAAGTCAGCAGCTAACAAATTTTCGGCTGAAGAACCGCTGCATTTCTCTGCACCGAGTTTGCCCAGCCCAGTCAATTCAGCACCTTCCAGACTAATTTATGCTGATGAACCGCCGGAACTTGCTCCATCGAGCTTAGCAGGCTCAGTTCATTCGGCGCCTTGCAAACTAGTTTCTGTTGGTGAACCACTGCAACTAGCTTCACCGAACTTGTCCAGCTCCGTCAAATCGGCAACTTCTGAGAGCAGCTGGTCTTCTGCTACAGAGTCAACTTCAAGTTATAATGGTGACGAGGAGATCGCTGTTGCTTCTCCCCATGACAAGTTTGCTCTGGATGACAGCTGGGATGTGGTTGAAGGAGAGGAACAATGCATCTGCTAAACTTCTCAACATGATTCTTATGTTGCCCTAATCATTTATTCATTGGTTTCAGCAAGAGGAATCAGAAGTTGCCTTTAGGGCTGAAAGGCTTGTTCCTGATTTATGCACATTGTCATCGTGCTTTCCTGTTTTTTTTTTAGTGTATCCTTCTTGAAAACTGAAGGTGGAGAATTTGTTAAAAGTGATCTTGATTGGAAGTAAGACAGGTTCTTCTGCACAAGTTTATTTCAGTGAAGTGTGGTTGATGTCGAAAAGTTTTATCTTTCCGATGTATTGGAAATTTGGAACTTTAGCTTTTGATTGAGATGCAAAAAAAAAAGTTCTATGATTAACCTAAAGCAGGACCTTAATATCGTCATTAGAACACCGACATCAGAAGGAGATGCGAATCATCACAACTAGATTTTGGGGCGTGCCCATACGCGTGTTTCCCAGTTTTTGCATCAGTAAGCATTTTTTGGAACAGTTTAATTAAAATATGGTGTAAGAATCAACAAAATGGCATCTTGGTAACAGCATCCCCATAAGAGACCATCAAACTCTAACGACATGTACAATAGTCCTACTGGTAATGATCTGCTTGGATCGATAGGTGAAGGGATTTCAAGTCAAAAGCCAAGAGATCCCATATGGCCATATCTAGCGCCCGTTTTTATTTTACTGAGAGAACACCCAACGTCAAGCCCCGAGCGAGATAGATATCGACACCTGCATCCTCGCAAATTACCTCAAGCGTTCAAACGTGCATCAAATCTCTCGATCATTCGCTGATGACTGCGATCGATTATTGGTAGTATTTATAACAAGGTACAATCACATTCCCGGAAGCACATCAGGAAAAAACTGAGGAGTTAAGCGTGCTGAGGGTGAAGCAGTGTGAGGATGGGTGACCGACCGAGATGTGACCAAGTCTAGAATTTGACTACAAAGTAAATATAATTAGTGTTAAAAATGGTCCAAGTGAGAGAGTAACGGGTCAAACAATTAGAAAAATGAAAAAAATGAAAAGAATGAAAAATGAAATTAGAAAAATGAAAAAAAACAATTTCGAAAAATAATAATTAGTCCCGGTTGGGCTTACGAGCCGGGACTAAATGTCCTCCAGCCCAAACGCTGTATTGCACCCACGTGGAGGGACATTTGTCCGAGCTGGTAACCGGGTCAGGACTAAAGGGTTTGCCTTTAGTCCCGCATGGATAGTCTTGGTTGGCCAACCGGCACTAAGGCCATCTGCAACGCGGCAACCCATCCCGTGGCCGCGCATCCGAATGAGTCGCGGCGGACAAAATCGCAGCACAGTGCGGCCACGCATCCCAAATGCGGATGGCCGCAGTGTCCGGGACGATCCAAACCCAGCCCAAATCTAGGCCAGGTTTGCGCGGTCGCGGATGGCACGCGGCGTACTCGCGCGTCCGCCTGCTCGCCTCCCTGGGTCCAGCTGTCGGTGGGGTGCGCGATTCTTATTAAATGTGGACTGGGAGGGGACTGTCCCTATCCAGTCCACTTCCCCACTAGCACAATCCAGCCCATGCGTCCAACTCCGCCGAGATGTCCCAGAAGAGAACTTTCACTCCCGGCGCCAACGACGACGAGGTCGGCAGCAGCCCGGCGGATCGCGCCGGTGTTGAGGGCTGCCGGCCACCGTGGCGGTCTCTACATCGGGGATGCGGGCCGTGTCGGCGCGGCATTGGCGCAGCCCGCGCCGCTGGTTCCGAAGCCGGAGGAGGACGACGTCACGCATACGCATATGAGGCCTGAATGGCATGCATCTGATGAAGGGCTTGTAGTGTGCCCGTGTGGGTCTTCCCTCTAAAAAGAGCTTGTAGTGTGATTTGGAGCTAGCTGGAACAGAGAATGCTTACGTGAGTGTAAGATACGATATATCCCCTCTCTCTTCTAGCCAATCACTATATTTTGTAAGGATTATTGACGTTAAATGAAGATTGAGAAGCAAGTGGTGTTTTGAAATATGAGTGCGTGTGCTCCCTATATTTTGAAATGCATTTTACATACATTTTGAATTTCAAAAAAATTGGAACAAAAAGTTTGCACGTACATCTTTACGTGCTACGCGCTCACAAAGTCGTTTCATAAAAAATCGACTTGTCATTTGACGTGTGTAAAAAGACAAAACTCGATGCTAAAAATAATGCTTTTCGTAAGATAAGTTTTCTCTTTTTTACATAGACCATACAAAATATTGTTTTTTCGTGAAACTTGACGAACGCACATATATTACGGAGATGTACATGTAAATTTTTTTAAATTTTTTTTAACACTTCGAAATATGATGTTTTGGTAGAGGAAGCATACGCAACCGGAAGCCAAATTGAATTTCCGGTGAATGAAGCCATTGTAAGATTATTACTCCGGTAGCTGAGTGACGACAAAGAAATCAGTCATGCACGATCTGAAGGAAGAAGTGGCCGCGTCGGATAAAAGGGGTTGAGCTGTTTTTTTTTTTTTCGAGGGTAATAAAAGGGGTTGAGCTCCTATTGCTGTATCATGTCTCCGTCCTGGCCTATGTTTTGGGCCCTGCCCAGTTATATGTTTCATTGTGCTTTTCCGCGTGCAAACTGTGGGGGGTGATATACACCGACCTGGTCGGTGCGGTGCACCCACCGCACACCCTCCCCAGCCTGTGGGCCGGCCCAGTAATGTTTTGTTTTTCATTTCTGTTTTCTTTTTGCGTTTGATTTTAAATTCGTTCAAAATTTGGAAATCGTCCATAGTTCAAAAATTGTTCAGAATTAAAAATTTGTTCAAATTTCGAAATTCGTTCAAATTTTAAAAATCGTTCGAAATTTTAAATTTGTTCAAATTTCAAAATTCGTTCAAGATTAAAAATTTGTTCAAATTTTATCATACTTGAACATTTTTCAAATTTGATAATTTTTGAAAAAAAAATTTAAACAGAAAAAAACGAGAGAACAAAAAAGAAACACTGAAAAAGAAAACAGAAAACAAAAAAAACAAAAAAGAAAAAAAAAAGAAAACAGAAAAGGAAAGGAAAAGAAAAATAAGAAAAACAGTAAAAATCGCCTAACCGGGCCAGCCCACACCGCGCGCGGGGGTGTGTGGCACGGTGCAGGCACCGACCTGGTCGGCATATAGGAATTCCCGCAAACTGTTCCTACGCTGCGCCATGTTTCATTTCACTGGGCTGGATTACCACGCACGCACTAACGTTATCACTTATCACACTAGTGGTGATTTTGATTAGCTAAAAAAAACTAGTGGTGATTTTGATTAGCTAAAAAAACTAGTGGTCATTTTTTCCGAGTCTTGAAAAATGTTCCTATTTACAAATTGTTTGAGTTTTACAAATAAAGAAGTTCAGATATTTAAAAAATCAGATT
Source organism: Lolium perenne (assembly GCF_019359855.2). Classification (NCBI taxonomy): domain Eukaryota; kingdom Viridiplantae; phylum Streptophyta; class Magnoliopsida; order Poales; family Poaceae; genus Lolium; species Lolium perenne. The sequence continues at coordinate 183,810,168 of NC_067244.2, forward strand.
TAAAGAATGTTCATCGTGTTTTATGGATTTTAAAATTCCGTACATGGTTTGAGAAAATGTTCACATGGTTCGAAAAATATCCGTGGTTTAAAAATAAAATTCATGAATCAAGAAAATGTTCACCGACTTTGAAAAATGTTAACCAACGTTAAAGAAAACTTCATCAGATTTTAAAGCACTTCACGAGTTCCTTATATATAGGGTGCATGAGGCATATATATGTGTCTTCAATCCTTCAGCCGATCACTTAAAAAGTGCATATGTATGTATAAGCAATCCTTCCGTAATGGTAGGGGAGTGCGTCAGGGTTACCCACTCTCGCCACTCCTCTTTGATTTTGTTGTCAAGGCCCTCACTGCTATCCTCGACGCTGCTTCGCGGGCATGGCACATTTCCGGGGTGATTCCGCACCTCGTGGTTGGTGGGGTCTCGCACCTGCAATATGTGGATGACACGATCATCATGATCCAACCTGACAAGCCCGGTATTGCGAATCTTAAATTTTTGCTCCTATGTTTTGAGAACATTTTAGGACTCCGCATTAACTTTCACAAGAGTGAGGTCATGCTACTGGGGTCCACTGACTAGGAACAACAGAGCATTCCTAACATGCTGCTCGTTCCCCTTCACCTACCTAGGCCTACCCATTAGGGATAGGGCCATTGTCGCGGGGGATTGGGGTCCACTTACCCTTAGGGTTGGCAGGAGGGCGGACCCTTGGATGGGAAAATTCATGTCTTTCGTGGCCCGCTTGACCCTTATCATTGTGTGCCCGTTCAATCTTCCTCTCCATGCCATGGGCGTATACCTATTGGGAGTGAGCATACACCTAGTGTTGCGGAAACACTGGGCCAGATTTTTCTGGGAGGCCAATGGCCCGAGGCGCAAATACCAATGGGTTCAGTGGGACGGGTTATGTAAGACAAAATCCTTTGGGGTAGATATTATCGACATGAACATCTGTATTATGGAAAAGTGGATTTGGAAGCTCTATGCCGGGGAGCAAGGGATTTAGGCAGATATAATCTGGAACAAGTACCTTACAACGAAAGACCTCTTGGTTGATTCTCACCGCCCAGGGTCCCAATTTTGGAACGCCCATTCAAAAGGTTAAATTTGTGTTTCCCTTGGGAGAGAGATACCAGGTGCGGAGCGGCTCTTCCACACGCTTCTGGGACGACTCGTGGCAAAGGCAGTGGCCCTTAATTATGAGACCAGTATCCCGCACTATACGCGATTGTGGCGGAGCCGCAGATTTTGTTGGCCAGATGTCATCCCTCCACGGAATGGATTATCGATATCCTTCGGGGTTTGGGGGGGGGGGCGCTAGAGGATTGTCTTTGCCTCTCTCGTGATTCTATTGCCGGGACACAATTACCAGAAGGCCGGGGAATGATTTCCTGAGCGTTGGAACCTTATGGGATGTTTTCGGTCAAATCTTTCTACCGGAAGATGTACCAGGGGACCCCAGGAAGCACTTTAGAGATATTTGGAAGGTTGATGTGCCCATGAAAGTGCGAATTTCCCTATGACAACTTGTGCGGAAACACCTGCCTTCCATTGACAATATCCACCGCAGACGGGGACCGTCGTCAGGTCGATGTGCCCTCTGGGCGGAGGCGGAGGATACCGCCCATATCTTCTTCGTATGCCCACTGGCTAAATTCATGTGGAGTGCAGTTTGGGAACTGCTTAGCTTCTCCTGGATTCCAACTTGCTTTGCGTACGTATATAGGTTCCTTGTTAATTTGATGGGTCAAACCAAGCGGGTTCTTTGGATTTGCTGCACGCCCTGTGCTGGACACTTTGGAACATTAGGAACAAGTTTACTATTGAAGGGATCTTCCCCTCCCAGCCTGCTCATGGATTGTATGAAATGATGGTGTATCTACAGGTGAGGAAGCCAGTGGCTAGGAGGCAAGACTAGGAGGAATTGGAGCAACTATTGGTTCACACGCTTCATGCCAACATCAGGGACCGTCCGGTGTGATCGGCGACGCCCTTCGTCCTATTGTTATCCTTGTTTCTTTTAGCTTGGACTAGTCTACCTTGCATATTTGGTGTTGCGTTGGGGCATGACGCCTTCTATATGATGCGGCTGCCTTACTTGGCCCCGTTGTGGGTTGCTGATCCGTGTAAGTGTGTGTTGTGTGTTATCTGTTGCAAACTATGTGTACTACTCTGTCGGTTGAGGCTTCATTAATTAAAGTCGGACTTATCTTAAGCCTTATGTCTATGTATAAACAATGGAATTTGCTAGTTCTCAGCTTCGTGCTCAGTTAAGTCTTACACCATTTTATTTGCATCGTGATTCGGGTTAGTAATGAGTTGCAACATGACTTGCAACTGAGATTTGGTTAACATCATCTAACTGAGAACAAAGTTAATTCTCAGTCGACTGAGATATAATCACACCATAAACAATATATATGTATGAGGAGCGTGTGCAACGATGAAATGAATATATGGAGATAAATGCAAGAATAAGGGTTACTAAAGCGTCATCTTCTATAATATGACTCCTTTAGGTTCAAATGGAAGAATAGGAATTACATGCTGCTCTCACTATCAGTGGGGCCTAGGCGTCATGTTTATTTTCTTCCCCCTAATTTCTTTCTATTTTTCACCGCCAAATCCATCCTTCCTGCCCACTCCGTTGGAGTTTTGCTCCCCGTGCATGAGGTCTGAGCTCGTCGTCAACAATGGTGGCACACCGCCACCTAGCCTCACCGACGTGGGTGCCTAGAGGAGCAGAAGACCGAGCTCCAGAAGAAGAGGGCAACAGACCCATGCTAGCTCATCCCTACGCTGGACCTATTCCACGACACCGGTGTCAAGCCCCCACTTAGCCTCGCCACAATGCACACCCGGATAAGAAGTCGTCACAACTCTAGAAGAAGAGGGGGACACATCGAAGCTCATCCCCGCGCTGGACCTCATCATCGGAATCGGTGGCGGCGCCTCTGATGCATGTAAAATGCATACATGAACTCTGTAGTTTATTGCCACACATTCCTATATATTTGCATCTTATATAATGTTATTTCCATGTTTTACATTGTTTTTGGAGATTTTCCAAATAATCCCCTCTCCTCTGATTTTAACTCCGTCTGGCAGAAAACACCTTCTGTTAGTATTTTTGGCTTTTCAGAAGCTACGGGACTCGAAAAACGGCAGGATCACGGGCCACACTTCGAAATTTTCGAGACGAATAAAATGGTATTTTTGCTGCCATTGCTCTAGTCTGCACCGGAATAGTGACACAAGGTAGTTAGACTTGTTAAGGCAATATGCTTGTTGTATTACCAGGGGGCCAAAGGCCACAATATATAGTACATGTACAGGTGCACATATGCAGAAAGCCCCCTAACATATGGGGAAACTACAATAGACAGATATATACATCTAACACCCCCCTTCAAACTCATGGTGGATCCACAACACTGAGTTTAGAGAGTAAGAAATCATGCTGCGCTCGAGTTTGTGCCTTCGTAAAGAAATCCGCCAACTGTAAATCTGAAGGCACATAATGAACCGCAACAACATCATTCTGTACCTGTGCACGTGTGTAAAAAGCATCAACACCGATATGCTTGTTCAGCTCATGCTTGACCGGATCACGTGCAATACTGATAGCACCTGTACTGTCAGACAAAAGTGGAGTGGGTGTCGTAACAGAGACCCCAAAATCTGCAAGCAACCACCGTAACCAAGTCACCTCAACAATCAACAAAGCCATAGCCCGCAACTCAGCCTCAACACTCGAACGGGAAACTGCGACCTGTTTCTTCGTCTTCCAAGCAACAAGCGAACCACCAAGAAATACACAGTAAGCAGAAAGCGAACGACGATCCGTAGGATCACTCGCCCACGTAGCATCCGAATAGCACTGGAGCTGGAGAGAGCTGGAACGGGGAAAGAAAAGGCGACAAGTGATCGTGCCACGAAGATAACGAAGAAAACGGAGGAGATGACTATAGTGAACAGTGGTAGGAGCTGAGACAAACTGACTCAGAATATGAACATGATAAGAAATATCAGGATGAGTGACAGCAAGATAAACAAGACTCCCAACAAGATGGCGATAACGGGTGGGATCAGGAAGAGGATCACCATCAGTAGAACGAAGCTTAACATTAAGCTCCATAGGAGTATCGACTGTGCGCTCATCCCCAAGAGCAGCACGAGCAAGAAGATCCTGAATGACTTTTCCTGAGAGATAGAAAAGCCATAAGAAGTGGAGGAAACCTCAATTGCAAGAAAATAGCGAAGAGGACCAAGATCAGTCATAAGAAACTAATCACGAAGACGAGCCTTGACGAAGGCAATATACTCAGGATCATCACCAGTAATGATCATATCATCAACATAGAGAAGAAGAAGAAGAGTACGTCCACAAGGAGAAGTGTGAACGAAAAGTGCTGGATCATGAAGACTAGGAGAGAAACCAGCAGCAGTCACCACAGAGGCGAAGCGCTCAAACCAGGCACGAGGGGCCTGTTGAGACCATAGAGAGAACGTCGAAGACGACAAACCATCCCATCGGGAACAGAATACCCAGGAGGAGGCTGCATGTAAACCTCCTCACTCAACTCGCCATTAAGAAAAGCATTCTGAACATCAAGCTGGGAGACAGACCAACGGTGAACAGAAGCAACAACAAGAAGGGTACGCACAGTAGTCATATGAGCCATAGGGGCAAAAGTCTCATCATAGTCACATCCGTGCTCCTGCTGAAAACCACGAGCCACAAGACGCGCTTTATAGCGCTCAAGAGATCCATCAGAGGGGACGAACACCAGAAGGGGGAGAAACAAGATCCCAAGTGCCAGTGCGCTCAAGCGCAGCGATCTCCTCAGCCATGGCAAGCTGCCATTCAGGATGACGCTCGGCATCCCGATAAGAAGTCGGCTCGGAAACGACAGAGAGACCATACTGACTAGGAGAGTAACGAACTGGAGCACGACGCTGACGAACAGGCCGTGAAGGGGGAGGCTCATCTGCAGACAAGTCATCAGAAGAAGAGGAAGAAGGGACAGCATCGGAAGGAGCCGAAGCTGGAGAACCAGGAGTAATAGGTGGACTAGACGAACGAGAGGATGGCGCCGAAGGGGGCGCATCAGAAGTAGGAGGGAGGGGAGGAGGGACAGCAGGGGGTGCATCCGGAAAAAGAAGAAAAAAGATATCATCCACCGAGTAAGTACCCGAGGTGGGGCGAGGATAGAAGGGACGCGTCTCATCAAACGTGACGTCACGAGAGATGCGCATCCGACGACCAACGGGGTCCCAACAGCGATAGCCCTTATGCTCATCACTGTATCCGAGAAAAACACACTCAACAGACTGAGCGGTCAGTTTGGTGCATTCACGAGGAGGCAGAAGGACATAGCAGACGCAACCAAATGAACGGAGAGTCGAGTAGTCTGGAGAAACACCAGAGAGACGCTCGAGAGGAATGCCACCCTGTAGAGCAGCGGAAGGCGGAATGTTAATGAGGTGGGCCGACGTAGCAACAGCCTCAGCCCAGAAATGTGGCGGAAGAGAAGAAGCAATCATCATAGCACGGGTGGTCTTAAGAAGATGATGATGCTTACGCTTGGCGACGCCATTTTGAGCATGCGCGCCGGGACAAGAAAACTGAGCGAGGGTGCCCTCCTCAGCAAGGACACCACGAAGGTGCTGGGAGATATACTCACCAGCAGAATCAGCATGAAACACGCGAATGGGTGAGGAATACTGAGTGCGGACCATGGCCGCAAAACGCTGATAAATAGAGAGCACCTCACTGCGAGAGTGCATGAAAAACACCCAGGTGTACCGTGAAAATCATCAATAAATAAGATATAGTATCGATGGCCCCCGTTTGAAGCGAAGGGAATCGGACCCCAAACATCTGAATGGACTAAATCGAACGGTCGCTGAGAGACAGACACACTAGTAGGATAGGGAAGCTGAATCTGTTTGCCTAACCTACAGCCCTGACAGTGTAACGACCCATCTCCAGAGACAGACCCCAGAAGGCCACGATGAACCAAAGAGGACAGGCGAGAGTCACAAAGGTGACCAAGACGATGATGCCACTGCTGAAAAGAGCCGGTGACAGAGGCAACAACCGGAGGAGAACTGGCAGATGGAGTGGCAGCGGAAGGAACACGAAGCCAGTCTAACTCCCAAAGCCCCGGAGACTTACGGCTACGAGGGCCAGCTCCAACCAGGGCCTGTGTGCGACGATCCTGAACCGCACAAGAGTCAGCGTCAATAATGACGCGACAACCAGAATCGGTGAGCTGGCTAGCAGAGAAAAGGTTCATCTGAAGGCGAGGAACATGAGAAACATCAGGGACAGAGAAAGAGGGAGTAGAAGGGGTGCCTCTACTAGAAACAGGAATAAAGGTACCATCAGCCATGACAACACGGACAGGAGAAATAAGAGACCGAAGAGTGATGTCTACGGGTGCTTCTATTCTTGTAGACAGTGTTGGGCCTCCAAGAGCAGAGGTTTGTAGAACAGCAGCAAGTTTCCCTTAAGTGGATCACCCAAGGTTTATCGAACTCAGGGAGGAAGAGGTCAAAGATATCCCTCTCAAGCAACCCTGCAACCACAAAGCAAGAAGTCTCTTGTGTCCCCAACACACCTAATAGGTGCACTAGTTCGGCGAAGAGATAGTGAAATACAAGTGGTATGAATGAATATGAGTAGTAGTACGGCACCAGAAAAGTGCTTGCTGGCGTGCAGTTGATGGTAGTAATATTGCAGGAAGTAAAGATGCAGTAAAACAGTAAACAAGCAACGATAGCAGTATTTAGGAACAAGGCCTAGGCATCATACTTTCACTAGTGGACACTCTCAACATTGATCACATAACAGAATAAATAGATAGATGCTAGACTCTACACCCTCTTGTTGGATGATGAACACCACTAACTGTGTAGGATTACACGAACCCTCAATGCCGGAGTTAACAAGCTCCACAATATTCAATGTTCATATTTAAATAACCTTAGAGTGCATAACAGATCAACATAACCAAACCAAGTACTAACATAGCATGCACACTGTCACCTTCACACTACGAAAGGAGGAATAGATCACATCAATACTATCATAGCAATAGTTAACTTCATAATCTACAAGAGATCACAATCATAGCCTACGCCAAGTACTACACGATGCACACACTGTCACCATTACACCGTGCAGGAGGAATAAACTACTTTAATAACATCACTAGAGTAGCAAACAGATAAATTGTGATACAAAACACATTGCAATCATAAAGGGATATAAATAAGCACTTCACTATGCCATTCATAATAGTGAATAAGTATTCTGTGAAATATAGCCTAAGAGACCCACACGGTGCACACACTATCACCTTTACACACGTGGGACAAGGAGTCTCCGGAGATCACATAAGTAAAACCCACTTGACTAGCATAATGACATCTAGATTACAAGCATCATCATATGAATCTCAATCATGTAAGGCAGCTCATGAGATTATTGTATTGAAGTACATAGGAGAGAGATTAACCACATAGCTACCGGTACAGCCCCGAGCCTCGATGGAGAACTACTCCCTCCTCATGGGAGACATCAGCGTTGATGAAGATGGCGGTGGTGTCGATGGAGAAGCCTTCCGGGGGCACTTCCCCGTCCCGGCGGCGTGCCGGAACAGAGACACCTGTCCCCCAGATCTTGGCTTCGCGATGGCGGCGGCTCTGGAAGGTTTCTCGTACCGTGGTTTTTCCCGTATCGTGTTTTAGGTCAGGGACCTTTATATAGGCGAAGAGGCGGCGTCAGAAGGTCAACGAGGCGACGACACAACAGGGGGGCGCGGCCCAGGCCCTGGCCGCGCCGCCCTATCATCTGGGCCCACCAGGGCTCCCCTCTGGTGGCTCTCGGGTGTTCTGGAAGCTTCGTGGAAAAATAGGATGCTGGGCATTGATTTCGTCCGATTCCGAGAATATTTCCTTACTAGGATTTCTGAAACCAAAGCCAGCAGAAAACAGCAACTGGCCCTTCGGCATCTCATCAATAGGTTAGTTCCGGAAAACGCATAAATATGACATGAAGTATGCATAAAACATGTAGATATCATCAATAATGTGGCATGGAACATAAGAAATTATCGATACGTCGGAGACGTATCAGCATCCCCAAGCTTAGTTCCTGCTCGTCCCGAGCAGGTAAACGATAACAAAGATAATTTCTGGAGTGACATGCCATCATAACCTTGATCATACTATTGTAAGCATATGTAATGAATGCAGCGATCAAAACAATGGTAATGACATGAGTAAACAAATGAATCATAAAGCAAAGACATTTCATGAATAGTACTTTCAAGACAAGCATCAATAAGTCTTGCATAAGAGTTAACTCATAAAGCAATAAATCAAAGTAAAGATATTGAAGCAACACAAAGGAAGATTAAGTTTCAGCGGTTGCTTTCAACTTATAACATGTATATCTCATGGATAGTTGTCAATGCAAAGTAATATAACAAGTGCAATATGCAAGTATGTAGGAATCAATGCACAGTTCACACAAGTGTTTGCTTCTTGAGATGGAGAGAAATAGGTGAACTGACTCAACATAAAAGTAAAAGAAAGGCCCTTCGCAGAGGGAAGCATTGATTGCTATATTTGTGCTAGAGCTTTGGTTTTGAAAACATAAAGAGAGCATAAAAGTAAAATTTTGAGAGGTGTTTGTTGTTGTCAACGAATGGTAGTGGGCACTCTAACCCCCTTGCCAGAAAAACCTTCAAAGAGCGGCTCCCATGAAGGACGTTATCTCTACCAGCAAGGTAGATCATCCCTCTTCTCTTTTGTTTACACATGTATTTTAGTTTTATTTATGGATGACACTCCTCCCAACCTTTTGCTTACACAAGCCATGGCTAACCGAATCCTCGGGTGCCTTCCAACATTCACATACCATGAAGGAGTGTCTATATGCAAAATTAAGTTGCTTACTGATGAATCAGAGCAAAACATGTGAAGAGAATTATTAATGAAGGTTGATTAATTGGGGGCTGGGAACCCCGCGCCAGCTCTTTTTGCAAAATTATTGGATAAGCGGATGAAGCCACTAGTCCATTGGTGAAAGTTGCCCAACAAGAATGAAAAATAAACACCACATACTTCCTCATGAGCTATAAAACATTGACACAAATCAGAGGTGATAAATTTTGAATTATTTAAAGGTAGCACTCAAGCAATTTACTTTGGAATGGCGGAGAAATACCATGTAGTAGGTAGGTATGGTGGACACAAATGGCATAGTGGTTGGCTCAAGGATTTTGGATGCATGAGAAGTATTCCCTCTCGATACAAGGCTTAGGCTAGCAAGGTTATTTGAAACAAACACAAGGATGAACCGGTGCAGCAAAACTTACATAAAAGACATATTGTAAACATTATAAGACTCTACACCGTCTTCCTTGTTGTTCAAAACTCAATACTAGAAATTATCTAGACTTTAGAGAGACCAATTATGCAAACCAAATTTTAGCAAGCTCTATGTATTTCTTCATTAATAGGTGCAAAGTATATGATGCAAGAGCTTAAACATGAGCACCACAATTGCCAAGTATCAAATTATTCAAGACATTTTACCAATTACTACATGTAGCATTTCCCGTTTCCAACCATATAACAATTAACGAAGCAGTTTCAACCTTCGCCATGAACATTAAAAGCTAAGAACACATGTGTTCATATGAACCAGCGGAGCGTGTCTCTCTCCCACACAAGCATTTATTCAAACAAAAACACAAACAAAAGCACACAGACGCTCCAAGTAAAGTACATAAGATGTGATGGATTAAAAATATAGTTTTAGGGGAGGAACCTGATAATGTTGTCGATGAAGAAGGCGATGCCTTGGGCATCCCCAAGCTTAGACGCTTGAGTCTTCTTGAAATATGCAGGGATGAACCACGGGGGCATCCCCAAGCTTAGACTTTTCACTCTTCTTGATCATAGTATATCATCCTCCTCTCTTGACCCTTGAAAACTTCCTCCACACCAAACTCGAAACAAACTCATTAGAGGGTTAGTGCATAATCAAAAATTCACATGTTTAGAGGTGACACAATCATTCTTAACACTTCTGGACATTGCCCAAAGCTACTGGAAGGTAATGGAACAAAGAAATCCACCCAACACAGCGAAAGAAGCAATGCGAAATAAAAGGCAGAATATGTCAAAACAGAACAGTCCGTAAAGACGAATTTTAAAGTGGCACCAGACTTGCTCAGATGAAAATGCCCAAATTGAATGAAAGTTGCGTACATATCTGAGGATCACGCACGTAAATTGGCAGATTTTTCTGAGTTACCTACAGAGAATTCTGCCCAGATTCGTGACAGACAGAAATCTGTTTCTGCGCAGTAATCCAAATCTAGTATCAACCTTGCTATCAAAGACTTTACTTGGCACAACAATGCAATAAAATAAAGATAAGGAGAGGTTGCTGCAGTAGTAACAACTTCCAAGACACAAATACAAAATAAAAGTACTGTAACAAAATAAACACAGGGGTTATCTCCCAAGAAGTTCTTTCTTTATAGCCATTAAGATGGGCTCAGCAGTTTTAATGATGCACTCCCAAGAAATAAGAGTTGAAGCAAAAGAGAGCATCAAAAAGCAAATTCAAAACAAATTTAAGCCTAACATGCTTCCTATGAAAAGAAATCTTGTAAATAAACAAGTTCATGAAGAGCAAAGTAACAAGCATAGGAAGATAGAACAAGTGTAGCTTCAAAAATTTCAGCATATAGAGAGGTGTTTTAGTAACATGAAAATTTCTACAACCATATTTTCCTCTCTCATAATAACTTTCAGAGGCATCATGAACAAACTCAACAATATAAGTATCACATAAAGCATTCTTATTCACATGCATAAAAGTATCATTACTCTCCACATAAGCATAATCAATTTTATTAGTTGTAGTGGGAGCAAATTCAACAAAGTAGCTATCATTATTATTCTCATCAAGTGTAGGAGGCATAGTATAATCATAATAAAATTTACTCTCCATAGTAGGAGGCACCAAAAGACCACTATCATTATAATCATCATAAATAGGAGGCATATCATAATCAACATAAACTTTCTCCTCAATACCCGGAGGGCTAAAGAGATCATTTTCATCAAAACCGACCTCCCCAAGCTTAAATTCTTCCATAGCATTAGCAACAATGGTGTTCAAAGCATTCATACTAATAACATTCCCATTAGCATGCATATAAAGTTCCATGGGTTTTTTAATTCTCTCTTCAAACACATCATGTCCAAATTCAAGATAAAGTTCATAAAGATCTCTCATTTTGTTGTTGTCTTCCATTAAGCCTTACTAGTGTAAAACAAGTGACAAAAAGATGCAATTGCAGGATCTAAAGGAAATAGCTTCGAACACTCACACAATGGCAACAGAAAAGTACTTAGTTACCTGGGACCGGAGTATGAGTGCCTTTTACCTTTCCTCCCCGGCAACGGCGCCAGAAAAGTGCTTGATGTCTACGGGTGCTTCTATTCTTGTAGACAGTGTTGGGCCTCCAAGAGCAGAGGTTTGTAGAACAGCAACAAGTTTCCCTTAAGTGGATCACCCAAGGTTTATCGAACTCAGGGAGGAAGAGGTCAAAGATATCCCTCTCAAGCAACCCTGCAACCACAAAGCAAGAAGTCTCTTGTGTCCCCAACACACCTAATAGGTGCACTAGTTCGGCGAAGAGATAGTGAAATACAAGTGGTATGAATGAATATGAGCAGTAGTACGGCGCCAGAAAAGTGCTTGCTGGCGTGCAGTTGATGGTAGTAATATTGCAGGAAGTAAAGATGCAGTAAAACAGTAAATAAGCAGCGATAGCAGTATTTAGGAACAAGGCCTAGGGATCATACTTTCACTAGTGGACACTCTCAACATTGATCACATAACATAATAAATAGATAGATGCTAGACTCTACACCCTCTTGTTGGATGATGAACACCACTAACTGTGTAGGATTACACGAACCCTCAATGCCGGAGTTAACAAGCTCCACAATATTCAATGTTCATATTTAAATAACCTTAGAGTGCATAACAGATCAACATAACCAAACCAAGTACTAACATAGCATGCACACTGTCACCTTCACACTACGAAAGGAGGAATAGATCACATCAATACTATCATAGCAATAGTTAACTTCATAATCTACAAGAGATCACAATCATAGCCTACGCCAAGTACTACACGATGCACACACTGTCACCATTACACCGTGCAGGAGGAATAAACTACTTTAATAACATCACTAGAGTAGCACAGATAAATTGTGATACAAAACACATTGCAATCATAAAGGGATATAAATAAGCACTTCACTATGCCATTCATAATAGTGAATAAGTATTCTGTGAAATATAGCCTAAGAGACCCACACGGTGCACACACTGTCACCTTTACACACGTGGGACAAGGAGGCTCCGGAGATCACATAAGTAAAACCCACTTGACTAGCATAATGACATCTAGATTACAAGCATCATCATATGAATCTCAATCATGTAAGGCAGCTCATGAGATTATTGTATTGAAGTACATAGGAGAGAGATTAACCACATAGCTACCGGTACAGCCCCGAGCCTCGATGGAGAACTACTCCCTCCTCATGGGAGACATCAGCGTTGATGAAGATGGCGGTGGTGTCGATGGAGAAGCCTTCCGGGGGCACTTCCCCGTCCCGGCGGCATGCCGGAACAGAGACTCCTGTCTCCCAGATCTTGGCTTCGCGATGGCGGCGGCTCTGGAAGGTTTCTCATACCGTGGTTTTTCCCGTATCGTGTTTTAGGTCAGGGACCTTTATATAGGCGAAGAGGCGGCGTCAGAAGGTCAACGAGGCGATGACACAACAGGGGGCGCGGCCCAGGCCCTGGCCGCGCCGCCCTATCATCTGGGCCCACCAGGGCTCCCCTCTGGTGGCTCTCGGGTGTTCTGGAAGCTTCGTGGAAAAATAGGATGCTGGGCATTGATTTCGTCCGATTCCGAGAATATTTCCGTACTAGGATTTCTGAAACCAAAAACAGCAGAAAACAGCAACTGGCCCTTCGGCATCTCGTCAATAGGTTAGTTCCAGAAAACGCATAAATATGACATAAAGTATGCATAAAACATGTAGATATCATCAATAATGTGGCATGGAACATAAAAAATTATCGATACGTCGGAGACGTATCAAAGAGCAGACATAATAGAAGACTTAGAGGTCATATGAAAGGAAGCGCCATAATCCAGATACCACGGGGACGTACCTGACTGTGTAGAAAGTGGTGGTCGCGCAGTGCCAGAAGAGCCGATCCACAGAACCAGCGGCGCCCGGCGAGGAAGGGTGCATGAGTAGCGAGCAGAACCACGAAGACCCCCGAGAATGTCCCGATCAGAGAGTGCAACTGCAGAAGATCCTGAAGAGCCAGCCTACTGACGATCCTGGAACTGCTGACGTAAACTGGGATCCCGCGTCCAGCAGGTGGAGGAAGTGTGGCCAACCTTGCCACAGTAGGTGCAATGAGGACGAGGGCGGAGACTCGGACCGCGAGTCTGCTAACGTAAACTGGAATCCCAAGCATCAAGCAGGCGGTGAAGCTGCGCTATCTCATGCGCAGAGAGGGGCGCGACTGGAGAGGTCGACGTACAATCAAGTGCCGACGAGGAGCTATCACCCACATGCACAGAGGCCACCAAAGGGGGCGACGGAGAGCAACACGCCGATGAAGACAGAGTCGGCAAAGCGCGGTCATAACCACGTGAAGAGGCCGCGAAAGTCGATGTAGAGCGGCAGGCCGACGTAGACGGAGTCGACGAAGCACGGCCATAACCGCGGGAAGAGGCTGCAAAAGTCGATGTAGAGCGGCGGGCCGACGTAGACGAAGTCGGCGAAGCGCGGGCATAGCCGAATGAAGAGGCCGCAAAAGTCGGTGAAGCGCGGGCAGAGCCGCGTGAAGAGGCCGCAAACGCCGACGAAGAATGTCTAGCCGTCATACACGGCAAATACCAAGTACCGAAGGGAGGCCCAAAGATAAGACGGGATCAGCGGAAGAAGACAGCCGACGACAGTTTTTTTTTCTTCAGATCGAAGTAACCTCAGGAGAGAGAAAACGGATCGGGGGGGACGCGGTAGAGCGCGCGGGACGGGGCGATGCGGCAGAGCGGGGCGGGGCGATGCGGGGGAGCGGGGCAAAGCGGGCGGCGGCGGCAGCAGCAGGCGGCGGGGACGGGGATGGTCGGGCGACCGGGGCGGCAGCGGCGGGCGGCGGCCGGGCAGGGGACAGGGACGGGGAGATGGCTGGGCGACGGGCGGGGACGGGACGGCCGGCGACGGCGGGTGGCGACCGGGGCAGCAGCGGCGGGCGGCGGCCGGGCAGAGGATGGGGACGGCCCGACGGGGATGGCCGGGCAGAGGATGGGGATGGCCGGAGCAGAGGACGACCGGCGGCGGCCGGAGCAGAGGACGGCGGCGGCCGGAGCAGAGGACGGCGGCCGGAGGTGGGAGGCGGTCGGAACAAGCGACAATGACGGCCAGACTAGAGGACCAATTTTTTGCTCTGATACCATGTTAAGGCAATATGCTTGTTGTATTACCAGGGGGCCAAAGGCCATAATATATAGTACATGTACATGTGCATATATGCAGAAAGCCCCCTAACATATGGGGAAACTACAATAGACAGATATATACATCTAACAAGACTAATTGAGTTTTCATGTTTTATGCGAGGAACTAGCAAAAGTACCCGTGCGTTGCACCGGGAGAAACGAATACTCAAACACTCCAAGCAACCATCTGCATTGACACTTCTCTTTTTATCACCATCACCTTATCTCCTATTTATGATGAACACAATATATTCAAAAAATATTATGAGTATGGTAATACAGTAGACTTGTAATTATGTTGAAAAGTGCCCTTAAATTTTATAATCATCATAAATAGGAGGCATATCATAATCAACATAAACTTTCTCCTCAATACCCGGAGGGCTAAAGAGATCATTTTCATCAAAACCGACCTCCCCAAGCTTAAATTCTTCCATAGCATTAGCAACAATGGTGTTCAAAGCATTCATACTAATAACATTCCCATTAGCATGCATATAAAGTTCCATGGGTTTTTTAATTCTCTCTTCAAACACATCATGTCCAAATTCAAGATAAAGTTCATAAAGATCTCTCATTTTGTTGTTGTCTTCCATTAAGCCTTACTAGTGTAAAACAAGTGACAAAAAGATGCAATTGCAGGATCTAAAGGAAATAGCTTCGAACACTCACACAATGGCAACAGAAAAGTACTTAGTTACCTGGGACCGGAGTATGAGTGCCTTTTACCTTTCCTCCCCGGCAACGGCGCCAGAAAAGTGCTTGATGTCTACGGGTGCTTCTATTCTTGTAGACAGTGTTGGGCCTCCAAGAGCAGAGGTTTGTAGAACAGTAACAAGTTTCCCTTAAGTGGATCACCCAAGGTTTATCGAACTCAGGGAGGAAGAGGTCAAAGATATCCCTCTCAAGCAACCCTGCAACCACAAAGCAAGAAGTCTCTTGTGTCCCCAACACACCTAATAGGTGCACTAGTTCGGCGAAGAGATAGTGAAATACAAGTGGTATGAATGAATATGAGCAGTAGTACGGCGCCAGAAAAGTGCTTGCTGGCGTGCAGTTGATGGTAGTAATATTGCAGGAAGTAAAGATGCAAGAAACAAGAAACAAGCAGCGATAGCGATATTTAGGAACAAGGCCTAGGGATCATACTTTCACTAGTGGACACTCTCAACATTGATCACATAACATAATAAATAGATAGATGCTAGACTCTACACCCTCTTGTTGGAAGATTAACACCACTAATAGTTAATGATTACACGAACCCTCAATGCCGGAGTTAACAAGCTCCACAATATTCAATGTTCATATTTAAATAACCTTAGAGTGCATAACAGATCAACATAACCAAACCAAGTACTAACATAGCATGCACACTGTCACCTTCACACTACGAAAGGAGGAATAGATCACATCAATACTATCATAGCAATAGTTAACTTCATAATCTACAAGAGATCACAATCATAGCCTACGCCAAGTACTACACGATGCACACACTGTCACCATTACACCGTGCAGGAGGAATAAACTACTTTAATAACATCACTAGAGTAGCACACAGATAAATTGTGATACAAAACACATTGCAATCATAAAGGGATATAAATAAGCACTTCACTATGCCATTCATAATAGTGAATAAGTATTCTGTGAAATATAGCCTAAGAGACCCACACGGTGCACACACTGTCACCTTTACACACGTGGGACAAGGAGTCTCCGGAGATCACATAAGTAAAACCCACTTGACTAGCATAATGACATCTAGATTACAAGCATCATCATATGAATCTCAATCATGTAAGGCAGCTCATGAGATTATTGTATTGAAGTACATAGGAGAGAGATTAACCACATAGCTACCGGTACAGCCCCGAGCCTCGATGGAGAACTACTCCCTCCTCATGGGAGACATCAGCGTTGATGAAGATGGCGGTGGTGTCGATGGAGAAGCCTTCCGGGGGCACTTCCCCGTCCCGGCGGCGTGCCGGAACAGAGACTCCTGTCCCCCAGATCTTGGCTTCGCGATGGCGGCGGCTCTGGAAGGTTTCTCATACCGTGGTTTTTCCCGTATCGTGTTTTAGGTCAGGGACCTTTATATAGGCGAAGAGGCGGCGTCAGAAGGTCAACGAGGCGACGACACAACAGGGGGCGCGGCCCAGGCCCTGGCCGCGCCGCCCTATCATCTGGGCCCACCAGGGCTCCCCTCTGGTGGCTCTCGGGTGTTCTGGAAGCTTCGTGGAAAAATAGGATGCTGGGCATTGATTTCGTCCGATTCCGAGAATATTTCCTTACTAGGATTTCTGAAACCAAAAACAGCAGAAAACAGCAACTGGCCCTTCGGCATCTCGTCAATAGGTTAGTTCCGGAAAACGCATAAATATGACATAAAGTATGCATAAAACATGTAGATATCATCAATAATGTGGCATGGAACATAAAAAATTATCGATACGTCGGAGACGTATCAAAGAGCAGACAGAATAGAAGACTTAGAGGTCATATGAAAGGAAGCGCCATAATCCAGATACCACGGGGACGTACCTGACTGTGTAGAAAGTGGTGGTCGCGCAGTGCCAGAAGAGCCAGTCACAGAACCAGCAGCGCCCGGCGAGGAAGGGTCTGTAGTAGCGAGCAGACCACGAAGACCCCTGAGAATGTCCTGATCAGAGAGTGCAACTGCAGAAGATCCTGAAGAGCCAGCCTACTGACGATCCTGGAACTGCTGACGTAAACTGGGATCCCGCGTCCAGCAGGTGGAGGAAGTGTGGCCAACCTTGCCACAGTAGGTGCAATGAGGACGAGGGCGGAGACTCGGACCGCGAGGCTGCTAACGTAAACTGGAATCCCAAGCATCAAGCAGGCGGTGAAGCTGCGCTATCTCATGCGCAGAGAGGGGCGCGACTGGAGAGGTCGACGTACAATCAAGTGCCGACGAGGAGCTATCACCCACACGCACAGAGGCCACCAAAGGGGGCGACGGAGAGCAACACGCCGATGAAGACAGAGTCGGCAAAGCGCGGTCATAACCACGTGAAGAGGCCGCGAAAGTCGATGTAGAGCGGCAGGCCGACGTAGACGGAGTCGACGAAGCACGGCCATAACCGCGGGAAGAGGCCGCAAAAGTCGATGTAGAGCGGCGGGCCGACGTAGACGAAGTCGGCGAAGCGCGGGCATAGCCGAATGAAGAGGCCGCAAAAGTCGGTGAAGCGCGGGCAGAGCCGCGTGAAGAGGCCGCAAACGCCGACGAAGAATGTCTAGCCGTCATACACGGCAAATACCAAGTACCGAAGGGAGGCCCAAAGATAAGACGGGATCAGCGGAAGAAGACAGCCGACGACAGTTTTTTTTTCTTCAGATCGAAGTAACCTCAGGAGAGAGAAAACGGATCGGGGGGGACGCGGTAGAGCGCGCGGGACGGGGCGATGCGGCAGAGCGGGGCGGGGCGATGCGGGGGAGCGGGGCAAAGCGGGCGGCGGCGGCAGCAGCGGCGGGGACGGGGATGGTCGGGCGACCGGGCGGCGGCAGCGGGGCGGCGGCCGGGCAGGGGACGAGGATGGGGAGATGGCTGGGCGACGGGCGGGGACGGGACGGCCGGCGACGGCGGGCGGCAACCGGGGCAGCAGCGGCGGGCGGCGGCCGGGCAGAGGATGGGGACGGCCCGACGGGGATGGCCGGGCAGAGGATGGGGATGGCCGGAGCAGAGGACGACCGGCGGCGGCCGGAGCAGAGGACGGCGGCCGGAGGTGGGAGGCGGTCGGAACAAGCGACAATGACGGCCAGACTAGAGGACCAATTTTTTGCTCTGATACCATGTTAAGGCAATATGCTTGTTGTATTACCAGGGGGCCAAAGGCCATAATATATAGTACATGTACATGTGCACATATGCAGAAAGCCCCCTAACATATGGGGAAACTACAATAGACAGATATATACATCTAACAAGACTAATTGAGTTTTCATGTTTTATGCGAGGAACTAGCAAAAGTACCCGTGCGTTGCACCGGGAGAAACGAATACTCAAACACTCCAAGCAACCATCTGCATTGACACTTCTCTTTTTATCACCATCACCTTATCTCCTATTTATGATGAACACAATATATTCAAAAAATATTATGAGTATGGTAATACAGTAGACTTGTAATTATGTTGAACAGTGCCCTTAAATTTTATTAAGATATGAATCCAAACAAATTTATAGCTATTACACGGTTCTGAAATTTAGTACGAAAAATGTCCATAGAACTGAAATTTTTCCGAACAATCTAGGTAGCACTATAATCGTAGCCTTACTTTGGCATTTTCTCATCCAACATAGCATAGGCTTTTTCTGTATATGTCTATTTATATTGTTCTCTAAACTATTTCAGTTTGGTTTGTATTAATATGGTGAAATCTAAAAATGTCCATCTCTAATGTCTCAACTCGTAAGTTTTTACTTTGTTTAACTAAATGTAGTTCAATAAAAAATGAATTAACTTACACTGGAAGAGATCCGGAGATTTATTTCTTTTTCAGTTAAAACAGAAAAACCCGATGCACAAGTGGCAGCAAATAAAATATGAATGAGTTTGAGTTGGATTCAACCAAAATAAGAAAAATCAATGAAAATTAATTCCTTCCAGAAGCTTCCTTCGGTCGCTGGTTTACTGCGAGCATAGGTCACCTTCTCTGCCATTTGCTCGAGCTGGCCAGCCAATGGATTAGCCACAAGATAACAGCTATGGGAGAACGTCCCACCTCTTTTTTTTATGCTTGTCGCTTTTTTTTATCTCGAAATAGTTGAAACTTCTCTGCTAGTCTATATCTATATCTATACCTAATAATAAAGTACGAAGTGTTTCCGTAGTTTCGTCCGTTTTGGTCCGTTCGTCCCTCACCTGGTTCGGCTGTCGTGTGTATCCTGAACTCCCTGATCGTTTTTGTTACGTCAGAATCAGAAAAAAAAGGCAAATCGTAGTCCAAATAGGAAATCAAATTCTCACACCACACCTCGGGTCAATAAAACCCACCTGATACGCTGGGCATAGCGAAACACCAAAGAGAAACGATCCCGGCGGACCAAGTTATCCATCAGCAAACCCGATCAGCAAGATCTTCGCCAGCCGTCGAGGATCTTATCGAGATAAATTCAGCGATTTTTTAGGTGACTCCTTTTCCTGGAGGTTTTCCTGCGGCCCACAAGATCGTATCTCACACAGGCAGGCGGCGAGGCTTGCTGATCGGCGCCCTCGGCAACAAGATCATCGCCATGCGGGAGCCGTCGCATAGAATCTCCGTCCCGGATTCGTGCTCCCAAGCAAGCGGCCATGACCTCGCGGTGGAGTAGCTTGAGGTCATGCCACGGCCCCACCCGAGCAACGGCGCCATGGTTTTGAGACTGATGGGTGACAATGGGCGGCTCTATGTATGTCTATACTGGTGCGTTGATAGGGCTATGTGAGGAGCGGCATGCATGTCTTCAAGGCCTAGCTGGTGCGGAAGGTAATCGATGGGAATATGAACTGAGGCTTCATACGCTGATTGTTTACTGCAGTTACGGACGAAACCAAGGAAACGTTAGCTCCTTTATTATTAGGTATAGATATAGATATAGATATAGATTTGTTTACGCACAGAACATTGTATCTGGTACAACCATGAATATTGTTCACAACACGAAGAAACTTCTTGAAACAAAAGAATGTGACAAGCTAAAGTTGCTAGGATGCTTGACCGATCTTGCTCAACCTTTTCAACTAATCCAACCTTTTCAGAGGGATCGACGGAGACCCAATTAAATCTATCTCACCCCACAGCTACTTGGATGAGCTGAAGTCAAGCTCCGCCATAGTAAGAGACCTCGACATATCCTCATAGACCCATGCGCGCAAACGTGAGTGGGGTTCGTTGATCAACCACCGCTCGAGAGCGAGTGGTTGACAAGACAACCGGCTCAGATGGCTCCGGCAATCAATCACGTTACGGGTCAGCAACAGGTGAATTGGGTTTACCTACCATGCCTGTGCGCGGCAAGACGAACAACCGACGCGTGGTTGCCTCCATTATTTGCTTGGCTGCCGCCGCGACGAAGGGGGTGTTTGTTTGAGCTTTTGGTGGGTTTCCAAAAGCAAAAGCAGGTAAAATGAATCAAACGGTGTGCCTTGACTGTAGGCTTTGCCGAAGCCACGGAGCAAAACAGGTATACTAGGGAAAACACTTTTAGAGGTGCTTTCCGCGGCTTCCCGGGGCTGCGAGCCAAACGTTTTCGGCTTTGGATATTTGGTTTGAGGCAATTACGAGCAAACTGCCATCCTGAGCCTCGTCCCCGTGATTCGCAAAAAAAAAAGCCTTTCCCCCCAACCCAATCGACCGATGGACACGGACATCCTCCTTGCCATCCTCGCCCGACACGTGCCGCCCCAGATCGACGGCCCCCTGACTTGCGCATCAGCTAACCGCCCGACCCCGCCCCCTCACCCCGGGCTGACCTCCTCCTGGGCGGACCTCATCACTGGCCGAATTCCTCCCCATCTCGTGCCGAGGACGGCGGAGGGCTTCTTCCATGCTTTGGGAAGACGGCGGCGATCTTCTTGATTTCGAGCTCCCATGGCGACTCCTTCGTCCAGGAGGTAGAGGAAGGTGAGGCGGTGACATCGCAACCGTCATCTGGGGCCGGGGATGGCCATGGCGACTGGGCATCGGAGAGCACGCATCGGACTGCCATGGCGACTGGGTGTTGGGGAGCAAGCGCAGGCGAGCGAGGCACTGGGGAGTAGCTCGTGCGGGAGGGAAGGAAGAGAGGCCGGGAGGAGAAGGAGAGCAGCGGCCGGCGGCAGAGCTAGGTGGGGGAGGTGCTGGAGCGGCGGTGATGCGCGGGGTCGGGGTGGAGGTCGGTTTTCTTTTATTTTTTTATTTTCCTTTTTTATTTCTGTCTTTTTCTTTGACTGAAAATTTTAATTAGAAGAATGCATGCTAAATACATTGTATCTAAATCATGGAAAAAAATAGCGCGCTATTTCGACGCTAATAGCACGCTATAGCGTTTCTAGACAGCCCACGCTACATCATTTTGGCGCTATAGCGTGCTATAGCGCGCTATTAGCACGCTATAGCACGCTAATAGCGTATTTTTCGGCCGACGCTATTTTGCTATAGCGCGCTATTTTTTTCCTTGATCTAAATGGATGTTCTATTACTTTGTAAATAAATATTCATGTGTATAACATGCTTGTACACTTTAATCAACAAATATACATGTTCTCGAAACTCTGAGGGTATTTCAGACAATTTCTCAGCATAGCTAGATAGCCAGCCAAGGTGCCAAATAGTGAAACTCGAAACAGCAGTTTTTTCTGCACATCAGCTTTCTCTGCACAACAACTTTTCCTGCACAGCTAGCCAGCCACAGCTCAAACAAACACCTCCGAAGTCATCCGGTGAGCAGTCGCCGGTCACCGTGGAGACTCAGCCGTCGTGCAACTTAACAGACACAAGGACCTTTTTTTGGTTGGCCTTTTCCGGCTATCTTGCCTTCGGAGAGATACTGGCTTGGTGCCCTATCGAGGCTGGGTCGCTGGGAACGGTGACAGGGAAGGCCAGAACTTTCCGGTCGGTGTTCTTCAGGCAGGCTGTCCAAATATAGAGCATTTTTGGTGCGACTTTCCTTTTCAGATCATAAATTGTGTTCATGTCGTTTCGTTTGGATCGGTCCACAGATAAAAATGAAGCCGCCTCTTTCTCCTTATCCGTTTGGATCGGAGAGAGATCCAGTGTTGTGATGCAGATTTTTTGTCATTTTTTTTATTTTACAGATGAGAAACATCATACATATGTCGAAAATTAAAGGAAGAATACATGAATAGAAATGCAATACATCGTGAAAGCTTCATGGCCGACCACATAGAGGCTTTGTCCCTCGGGTGGGTGCCTTTGCCGCTAGATGCCACCTGCATCACCCTATTCTTCCTTGTTGGTGTCGAGGTTGACAATGTCGACTTCCATAGCCCACTAGATATGGCGTATCGCGTTCGCCAAAGATGGCCTACCGCGTTCGCCAACTATGGCGTACCGCGACCACCGCGTTCGCCAAATATGGCGTACCGCGTTCGTCCAAAGATGGCCCAGCCCCTTTGCATTGTCGTTTTTGGTGGCACGAGTACGCCATATTTGGCGAACGCGGTGGTCGCGTGCCATTCCAGCCAAAGCATATCCATGCCGACAGTTGGAGAGAAGGCTACTAGTGACAGTGGTTGGGAAGCAAGGTAGGCTTGAAGTGGCAATGCCGACGCCTGTGAGGACTGGGTGGTGTAGCCGCTTATCTTAAAAAGGACGAGTGGACGGTCACTATCAATGCCAGTGCGTAGTCGAGCGGGCATCATTAATAGCGGTAGACCTCGACCTACCATTACTACTCCCTTCGTCTCAGTTTACTAGTTTTCCTCGTATTCCTAGGTCGCCAATTTAACCTCTATAATTTAATTTATACAATGTAAAAATTATATCATTATAAAGTAGAACATCTAAACTTTCTAATGATATAATTTTTATAACATATAATTAATGCTAACTTGATCAAATTTACGATCTAGAGGTGCGCGCACGCCTAATAAATTGTGAGAGAGGGAGTAGCAAGGTATAAAGAGAATGAAATGTTCGGTCTCGCTGCCAAGCAGGCCAAGGTTATGCGGGCACGCGAGCGGTCTGTGACATGTCTGTTCTGACGCATTCCCATTCCATATGTGGGGTCAAGAATGGGACAGTCCAGGCGTGACGGCGTTTGTGACGGCCGTTGGGGATAGTCTCGGTCCGTTAGGCTGTTTGAGACTAGTCATAGTGGGAAGTAACATAGAGTAGTAACATGTGCATGTTACTACTCTATGTTACTACCTTCATAGTGGTTAGTAACTTCAAAGTAGTATCATATATATCTTCATTAATTAGCTTATAGACTCATTGTATCTTGAGAAATGTGATGTTACAGTAACTAGCTATGTTACTCCATCCTCCTCTCTCCTCATTAACTCACTGCCACATAAGCAAATTTGCTGAGTTGGACACTTAGTTACTAGTGAAGTTACTCCCACTATGAGTAGTCTGAACAAGCATGAGGCAAATCATCTTTTTTTTCTCTCTTAAACGAGGAAAATAACTTGTCATGTTAATTAAGAAAAAAAAAGTTGACCGGTTTATTACCAAAAACCGTTCTCCTCTTTTTTCTAGTTTCACTAGTAAGGAAAATACTGTAGAGGCTCGACTAATGGTACCGGGCACTTTCCCGCGCATGTGGCTGCTATTTGTAGCAGCGTGCGGAAAAAGCACACGTAACTATTAAGACCGTAGAGGCAGCGTGTGGCGAGGTTTAGCACACGACTAGCAAGTGGGCTCCGTCTGCGGCACATAACTTATCCACAGCGTGCGACTCTGCCGGCACGCAGCTCAGTCGCGTGCACCCGCGGCTGCACGCTGCCACTAGTTCCCGACAGAGTGGAGCGACAAATAGTGGCAGCGTACCCCGGTGTGGCCCGCTACTATTATTTTGACTTAAACCAGAACTCTCAGACGCGCATTTCAGTTTCCCTGGCCAGTTCACACAGCTGTCGCACCCGCTATCTCTCTGGATGGCGGCGGAGCGCTCGACCTCAACGTCGCGACCGCGCCGCTCCTCTGCCGCCTGCTGCTCCGCACCTCGTGACTACTAATGGATACCATTGGCGAGGTACTTGTCGAGTGCCGGCACCCGCGACTGGTAGCCCAAATCCACACGTCATCAGTAGGCTTTTTTCTACTAGTGTTCTTTCGTGAAACTCCTGGCACGGTCCAAACATAGACTCTTTGATTTAGTGATAATATTTTGGGGTATTTAGAATCTTTAAGAAGTTTCTATGATGGTTTTTTCGATATGTCTAAGGATTCTTTTGCACTATATAATTTTAGGATTTTTTCACTTGTTCAAAACTCTTTGAAAAATATTTGTTTCTTATGATGTAATTAAATAAACTTTGTGGAAATAAAATACAATAGCTTTGCAATGAACCTGTTATAATAATTATGAGTTTTATCCATTCTTGCATTCTTGGAATCTTGCAAATCAAAGAAGCCCATATGTTCTCAAATAATCAATTTGGATCTTGAGTGCTAGGTATACCTTTTTCTTTGAATTTGAGAAATTCATACGTACATTATTTCAGATCAATGCAAAGATGCATGATACTACTATTAGTGAAATAATATGTTCTATTAGTTATTGAAAACTAGAACACTCTCCCTTTAGCTCCCCATAACATTGTAATATTTAAAAAGCATGTATAAAAATATCTTGCAACTACTACTATCAAGTGTTATTTCGTATTTTGGCAACCACAATATACAGAAATGGCAATGGTGCAACGTAATATTTTTTATCTAAAATTATGAACATGTAATCTAATTCTGAAACCCTCGTCAATAACTCAGAGGATAAGACGGATCACTAATCCAAGTAACGGTATAGAAGATAAATCATTATAAATATTTAGAATTTTAAACAAGTACAATGATATTAGCAATGAGGTTACAAATTCTGCATAGATTGCATGTGCTCTACGTGTAAGGGTAGTCAGGAGCACATATTAGATTGGCGCATAGGAAGTTCTAACATGAACATGCCCAGTTAGTATAACTGATTTTTAAATCCTATCACATACTTAAAAAGTGGATAAATAGTCAGATCATGTGCATCCTATACCAGCTTTAAATCATCAATCGAGTAGTGCTAGCAGTACTCCACTAAACAGGTCACTGTCCGGTCAGTCTGAACCGTTAAACAGCTTAGCCGGCGTCATATCAGATTTGACGAGAACAGGGGACTCAAGGAACAGACAGAGCCCAGAATAACCTTGAAATCTAGAACTAAATAAAAGAAGGCAGCCAATAAACTCTTCCCATCGCTCCATCGTACATGTAGCTCGATATGGAAATGCGGCGGGCCAGCGTTAGCGGCGCCAGGTCCTCTATCATGTCCGTGTGCCTAAGGGCGCGTTTGCGCGTTTGGTAGCCAGAAGCATCTCTTGGTTCGCATCGGTCCAACATTTTTCAGCCTGCTTGGTTACCTGATCGAGCTTGCATTTTGCACGAACCGTTTCTCAAAGCACCATCGGGTCAGGACCTGGAGGAACGCTCGGTTCGGCCGTTTCTAGCGAGCTACCCTCGTTTCCGTAGAACTGGAGAACGCCGCGTCCCTGCAGAGCGACCGTGGGAGATGCGGGAGTTCGCGGGGGACGGCGAAATCTTGGCGGGATGAATGCGGTCACATCGCTTGAATTTTCGCCGCCGTATATAGAGGCGGCTCTCTCACCGGCAAATCCAAATCCCCCATTTCCCCCCATTTCGAGCTCATCGACCGTTTCCGATCTAGCGACATGGCCGGCTCTTCCTCACCCGCACGGTCGGTGAGGCTTGCAGCGGCGACAGCTGCGACGGCGGCTGTGGTCGTCTTCTTCCTCTGCGTCGATGACTTTGGTTGTGGTAAGCTTCTGCAAACCCTAGCCTTAGATCTAGATCTTTTCGGTACCTAAGGGGGGTCTGAACGAATCCAATGTAGGACATTCATTCATCGCCGATCGAGGTTGTGGAGGTTGTTCAGGTTGCATCTGACTCTACCACGGGAACCGTTGTTGCCGTTGACTCTTTCACTGGGACGGTGGTACTACCTGCATGTTCGTTAGGGTCCCCTGCTTTCCCGACCTCGGTGCTGCGTGTGGCTCCTTTGACTGTATGGCCGCTCTTACTTATCTCGATGTTCATTGATGTGATAGTGGTAGTTCATTGATGTGGTACTGCTTAAGGATGTGGATGTGGTGCTGGTAGTGGTGGTAGTTCATTGATCTGCTAGTGTTTGTCATGTAGGCGATCATACCTTTGGGCTCCCCTAATCTGTCTGCGCCTACTGTGAATGCTCAGCCATGTCTGATTGCAAGCAAACCTGCTATGGTTTGGAAACCTGAGCTATCAGAGTTTATGCTGAACCGGTTGATTCAGCTCGTCCGTAGCGGCGTCTGTTTTAACATGGGATTCAAGGAGCAGGAGATGAAGAAGGTATCCACAGATGTTCTTGCATTCGCTGGTATACATGACACCACTCTTTAGCTCTACAACCACATCAGAAACTGGAGGACGAAGTGGAGCGTCATTATGAAGATGAAATCCGATCGCATTCTGAACTGGAGCGAAGATGGTTACTGCTTCTACGGTGGTGATGAAGAGACAGCGGACGAGTACATTCAGGTACGAAGCCTCATTGAGTTCCTTCATAGATCTGAAAGTATGTGAATCTCATCTGCACTAAAAATTATTCCTTGTGGATTGCAGTGCTACCCAAAGCACTGTCAGTATGTGGGCACCCCGATCACGAACTACACTCAGATGAAGATGATCTTCATGCCCCGGTTTGTGTTCAAGGCGCAGCTGTTCCAGCCTAACTTGTTGGTCAGGGCTATCGACTTTATTGCAGACAACGAAGCAGAGTATGCCGAGTACCGTAAGCTGCAGCCACCGGAGAGGAGCTGGCTTAGGACCTGGCTCCGCAACAAGTTTCCTGCTTATTGCTTCTGCTTCCTTCGTCATGATCTGCTGATTTTGGGAGGTAGTCTTTGTATCCCTCCATTAGCTAGGACTTGCTACAACCTGATCCCCGGTCTGTAACATTGAACTTGTTCGAGGTGGTATTATATTAATACCTCGTGATGAACTGTGATGCATCACGAAGTATAGATGCTTCGCTCGTGATGCATCGGTCACTAAGTAGTTGCTGTGTATTACCAGCACCTTTTATGATGAACTGAATCTGATGTGTGTTGTTACTCAGTATTGGGTAACCTCACCACTCTAAGGGAAGGGGTTACCACCGCACACAGCTATCTGCAACCAAAGAGGTTGTGGACTGCACGAGCAGGAAAGAAAGTAGTGGTAACAGACAACCAAACAATGGGTCCTAGCTTTCCTCTCCGGTGCAGAAAATGCCGCAGAAACTACCAAACGATCCGCATTTTATGGCCCATAGCCCATTCGCGACGCGTAGGGAGGCCCATCTCACCAACGCAGTGGTGCAAAAAATTCATGCAGGCTATCAAACGCGCCCTAAGTCTTCACTCAATCATGTGGAAGGAGGCAACGTTGTTGATCTCAATCGTGTGCCTAGGCCCTCCGATGATGTCTGCGGTGGTGGGGCGTGCAACGTTGCCGACTCTATAGTTCATAGACACATGAGCCACCAAGTGCGTTGAATTTGACGACTGGGCCAGCATGGATACAGCGGTGCCCATTGGCGCTTTTTCGTAAGGAATATGGTGTTGGTTATTTTCTGTCAATGGGAAATTTCAGCATTTCAAGTTGACCTCAAATCCCTTCCACAAGAAGTCGAGAACTTAGAAGAGATTCCCCAAACTAAGTGCAGAAATATTATTAGTGATTTGCTGTAATGAGAATTTCTTAAGTTTCAGCCGACTTAGAATTTTCTTAAGTGTCAATAACCTATAAATAATTATCGCAAAAAAAAAACCTATAAATAAGTGCTTCAGCTACCGAGTTGCACTTTTTTTTTACTGAGATTTAAGACATAGAGAAACTCTTTTCTATTAAGTGAGAAATGTTGCAAGGATGGAAATATGCTCGAATTGCCCATTTATTACACTGATACTCTGCGCTAAAATTTGCTTTGTGGCACAACTATTTCCTTAATTGGTACTGCGACTCGACGCGATAAATATCAGTTGCCGTTAGCTAGGTTAGGGAAAATTGCCGTCTGCTTTGGTTTCGTTTCTTACATATGGGATCCACCGTTAAGCCAAGTTGAAGGAGACGAAACAAATAAATATTGACCGTTTTTCTTGCAAGCAAGACCATCACTTTACGAGAAAAGGTCAGCCAAAATGCATTCTATCCCCAACCTCGACCCCGCCCCCACCCTTCTCTCCTGGTGCCCCCTCTAAGCCATGCCCCATCCACCCTTGCGGCTACCAGAAAGCCCAAGCTACCTATGAAAGGCCCTAGCCTCCATGTCATGTTTCACTATTAACGAGAGGCATGTCGCAAGAGGTCAGAAGGAGGCCATAACTCGATTAAAACACGAGAAGCTAATACTCAATCCACCTCACTTGATAGGAAGTAATGTCAGAAGCAAGTCGTTACAATCATTGGTAGACTTTAACTACACAATGAGTTCTTCTACCTTTTGAAAATAGCAACTGCCCTCGATCTGGGCCAGGCAGAGTCTGGATGTTCCTTGTGGTCCGTTCTACAAGATGTGTTCGGGCTTGTGTTGCCGGTGATTATAGCGGGCGCTGGAGCACCATGTCTCTTAGGGGAATAGGCTCTCAGCCGTGGTAGGAGCTTCGCATTCTCTATGTACATGGTGGCCTCCCGCATTCTAGGTTGTCGGGTGTTCGGTGAAAACCCTGTGTGGTTGTGGCCATCGCCGGTGACGATGACACCTACGGGTGTCGTTTTCCTTCTTGAAGGTGTCATTGTGAAGACCCCTACCTTATTTGCAGGATTCCACCACTCCGCCTCAATCTTCCCTCGCATGTCTCTTAGATAGGCGTGTTTCCCTTGCAGTGTCCTTCGAATCCCCTTGATCTCTCCGCCGTCAAGGTCCTCTAGCAATGTCGACATGGCTTCTTATAGCCTTATATACGATGTTTCTTCTTGTTCCGGCATCCGTTCCGCGGCATAGAGACGGTGGTTTTCCCTTGACGCTAGTCCACGATAGAAACTGGTGATGTCATCCTATGGTCGTTGATTGACATGGGTTATTTGGTCGGTGACTAGGTCTCGGGTTCTTTTGTTGGAGGTTGGGAGTTGACGAAAGCTTTCTAGGTCACTGGACTCTACCGGCGATGATGATGCTCATGGGTGTGGTTTTCCTTCTTGGAGGCATCGTTTGAATACCCCTACTTTGGATTATCGAGTCCTACTGGGTTCATGCGTGATGTTGATCCCCCGTGGGTGGCAGTGTCGGTGTGATAGAGCTTAGTTGGGGAAGGCACCTTTGACGACGCTTCCTTACTATAGAAGACTACTTCAACAGGGTCAAGAATATTATTTTTTTGGTGTAGTGCTTCATTTAGTTTTTGCTTGTACGTCTTACCCTATTCTTTCTTCGTGAAACTAGCATCCCCAATCTAAGTGTATGTTGTAACTCTTAGCCGATTAATGGATTCGTTAATTCAACAGCGGATTATTTCGAGCCTTCCGTCAACAAAGGACAAGCTCAATATTCGCCGCCACAAAGCACATAAGAAAATTTAGGTCAAAGTTTTTCGGGGCATATAGCCTTGTCGTTGTCGGGCTGACCAGCTCCAGCCAGTCTCTGTCAGCGCGCGGCAATCGTCCCAACGGCTCACAGGCACGCCACACCGTCGCAATGGGAAGCTTACCATTAGTATTTGCCAACGAGTTTTGACCATTGCTTCTGTAAATTAATTGGAAATGGAATCATCGGTTCTCAGGCACACCACGTGTCCGTAATGGGAAAGTTACCCAGTTGCATCTGTAAATTAAATGGAAGCATCGGCTCCGTTCTCTTCACAGATCGGTACCAAGGCAGTGCAAGCATAATTAGCAGCTGTTGGAGGTGGACATGTCCTGCAGCTAATCGCCCTGTCCCTTCGGCACGGCAGCCGATGTGACAACGCGATGGATAATCGACGACGAGACAAACACTTTTAGAGCATCTCCAGCCGCATCCCCAAAGCGCTCCCCAAAGGGATTTGGGGCGCGCCGGACCAAAAATGCGTTCCAGCCGCGTCCCCCAAAGCCCATTTTTGTTTGGCGCGTCCCGATACGGTGTCCGGCGCCCCGAGCCCGTCCCCGTCCCACAGGGGACGCACCGGAAACGCCGGACACAACGAAAAGCGAGGCGGGGAGTGGCGGGGCCGACCCGTCAGCGGCACGGAAGGCTAAAACCCTGTCGCCTACCTTTGGTCAAGCGACGTTAATGGCGTCCCTGTTTTCCCAGGCGACGCAGGGACGCGTCTTGTCGTGCATGGCCGCGTGGCCGTCCGCGCCGGCGTTATTGCGTGCAACCACCCGCTGCCGCCGCTGTTTTAAGACGCCCTGCAGTTCTCACCGCTCACAAACCTTCTCGTCGCCGCCGCCTCCCCCTCCCAGATCTTCTCCTCGCCGCTCCAAAAATGTCGAGCTCGTCCTCCCGCAAGATCGCCGCGGCGAACGGCTTCGGCCGCGGCAGCCTCACCGTGCCGGAGGCGTGGGCGCTGTACCACGCCCGGTATCCAGTCCCGCCGGACATGCGGCTGCCAAGCAGCGGCGGCTGGAAGATGGCCATGAACGGCATTGGCGTCCCGCCGCCGCCGAAGCCGGGCACGGATCAATGGAGGGACGCCATCAAGGCCCGGTGGGCTCAACTCACCGCCGAGGAGCGGTTGGATCCAACGTGGGCGGTCAACAACAACGACGCCTAGTGGACGACGTAGTTCAAGGCGAAGTACGACGTCGAGATGTACAGCACCGACAACCTCGTCGGCGGCCCCAACAGCTGGAACAAGGACGGCCGCGCCCTGTTCTGGGGCGTTCCGGGGCGCACCCTCGACAACATCATCCGCGGCATCCGCAACGACGCTCCAAGGTTGGAGATGCCGTCGTCACCGCCGCCGTCTCCTCAATGGCAGCCGAGGAGGACGACGTACTCGTCCTCCTCGCACTCTTCCTCCTCGGGACCGGCGCGATCGACGCCGTCCTTGTCGTACCGGTCGGCGCCCTACACCGTCCCCAAACGGGAGGTCAAGAAGGAGCCGGCGGCGCCCTCCTCATCCCGAAGCCGGAGGTGAAGGAGGAGCCGGAGGAAGCGTCGTAGGCGGCGCTGCTGGCGGAGTACGAGCGGCAGCAGCGGCTCATCGCCAGCAGCGACGACCCCGAGGACTGCCCAGGGCTGCGGGCGGCGTTCTTGGCGTCCATGAACGACAAGGACGCCTGGAGGGGCGACCTGGAAGCGGCGATCACCATGTCCATCCGCGTCTCCGGCAAGCCGCTGGTGGACCTCACCGACGACGGCGAGGCAGGACCAAGCGGCTTGGTTAAGGACGAGCCCGTCGACGAGCCCGTCGACGAGCGCGTCAAGCAGGAGGTCGTCACCGACGACATGTACAACTTCCAGCAGTACTACAACGCCTCCGGCCGCCGCAAGTGGTTCTAGATTAGGTTTAGTTTAAATTTAGTCAAATTTCGTTCGAATCTATGTAAGTTTGGACGAATCTAATCGAATCTCGTTAAGTTTAAAATTTCCAAAATTTTGTTTGGGGGACGCGATTGGGGAGCGACGTCCCCCAAACGCGGCACGAACGAAACACGTCCCCCAAACGCTTAATCCGGCGCGGTTTGGGGGACGGTTTGGGGGACGCGACTGATGGAGATGCTCTTACTCCCCTAAGCTCGATCTGATCCGCCCCTATAAGTTTTCTGCGCCGAACCTGCGTAGTTCTTGCAAGCGACCGGAGGAAGCGTTTCGCCAGACATCAGCCATGGGAAAGAAGAAGCCGGAGGAGGAGAATTCGAGAAAGAAGAAGCTGGAGAGGGTGCAGAGCGCGGCGCAGCAGCACAAGGGGAGGCTCTATATCATCGTGGCCTGCATCGCCCTGCTCGTCTGCGGCTGCTGCTGCAGAAGCAAACAACAAAAGCGTACGTGCATATATACAAGTACCAGGCATACAAATACGTACTCACTCACGTACTCCAATTAGCTAGGAAATATCCCCATGCAAGCGTAGGTCTTCACACTTCAGTCAGTCTCTCCGTGGTGTTCAGTGCCTTGTGGATTGGGGAACTGTTGATGTTCTACTGATGTATTACCTCAGTTTTGAAGCTTTCTTAGAATGTTAACTACTTTAAAAAAAAGGCTCATATTTGAACCGAGGTAGTAGAACACTAGCATTACAGTTTGGTCTATGCACGAACACGGATCACCTGCGCATTAGTGACGCAATGATTGATTCAATTTATGTTTGATTATCGAACTGCAGACTTTAATTTTTGACTGCAGGTCACAAAAGGGATAGGAAAAAGAAGTAGGCCTACTGGACACGAAACGGACAATATCGGAGAAGGGGTGTGCTCCGGTGTCCCCCCGGCGAATGACGTTCAAGTGGGATACCCGTTCGAGAAGGTGGGGCCGTATTAGTGGCGTATAATTATACTCCACGTCATTTTCCACATAGATGATCGGTTGTCACGTAGATATGGTACGTATCCTTGGTGATGACGGTTTCCGCCGGCCCCACGGCATTACAATCAGAGTTCGACCCGAAAACTACGTCGATCACGTGGATTTGATGCCGGCGATAAGCGGTGGTTACGGGGAAATTATTTGAAACCTTGCGTGTGCGCCATTGCTGGTCCTCCTTAGGGTTTGGAAGGTTCTGTCGATCGGGAGGGAGACGGCAGGGACGACGACGTTGGGACGGCAAGGCGTAGCGCAGGGCGGTTTCGTTCTGAGAGCTGAGCTGGGTATCGTGGAGGCGGGAGGCGGATCCGGCGACGAGGAGGCTGGGCAAGGTCGGACGCGGAGGCGGATCGCACGCGGGTTGTTCCTGCTGGTACAGGCGTCGTTAGGGTTTGGCGGCTCCTTATTGGTTCTGGGAGGTAATTGATTCTAAAAACTAATTGCATGTTCATGATTTGGTTGACGTTAGGGTTTGGGTTTGGAGCTCCTTTTTTGAGATGTACTTATTTGGTTGTTACTTTGGACAGGCGATGGACGTTTCAGATTTGAGTGCAAGTTCAATGGAGTACGACAGCGGAAATACAGATGAAGAGGAATTCAATATTTCGTCTGCCAACGAGAATGCACCTCCTGAAGATGAACACACTTCTGGAGACGATGATGTCGACGAAAGTGTGAGTGAAACGGAACTACTAGTTTTATTTAGTACTTGCATGTAAGTAGTTAAATACTGATTGTGCTTATTTTTGCTAATAGATGGATGCAGATGGTATTAATCTAGAAGATGATAATGTAGAGCAAGAAGAAGATGTTGAAACTGATAATGTGAGTTTGTAGTAATAAATGTCTGATTGCATAAAAATATGGAATTGATGTTTACATGGTTTAAAATGCATTAGATTCAGAGTGATGTTGTGGATGAGCCAAATGATGATGAGAGATTGGACTCTGGTTTTGTTGACGAGGTATGCATTTTAATTTTAGTAGGTCATATGTATGTTTAATTTATATTTAATAACTAAACAATGCATTTTATGTCGTCGTGACATGACCGTTAATCTTTCTTGTTTGCTCAGGTATTAGTTGGCGATAATTCTTCTTACGACTATTACGGTGATTCAGACTTGGAGACTATAGAAGAACCTGTTAGAAGAAGACATGTAAGTTTTCTGAATTTATTCGTTGTATGACTCGCGGACATGGCGTTCAAAAATATTTATATTTTCAATGTTATCAAATTGTGCATGCAGGTGAAATCAGTTGGTAAGAAAAAGAATGGATCAGAGGATGAAGATGAGAGTGATGCAAAGATAAGAGAAAGTTTTACTGGGAGGTAATGGAGAAGACATTTGTGTCTGAGGCAGCTGCTTATACTTTTTATAATGGATATCCTCGACAAGAGGGATTCAGTGTAAGAAAGTTCAAGTTCAAAGAGACTAAGGGTGCTAACAAAATAGTTCGCAGAAGGCGTTTTGTGTATTCACGGGAAGGAAAACGTAACAGCAAGTTTCTGACTATGGACAACCGCACCCGTAGGTTGAGACCTTTGTCACGTTGCAATTGTAAAGCGGAGTTGGATGTGAAGCTTGATAGAGGTTCGGGGCTTTGGCGAGTTGCAAAATTTGTTTACAAGCACAGTCATAAGTGTGCAGAACCGAACGAGAGCCCATTTTTATGGTCACATAGGAGGATAAAAGATTTCCAGAAAGCGGAGATATTAGCATTGGCAGCAGCTGGGGTTAGGAAGCATGTGATCATGGATACCTTCCTCAGCAAGTATGGTCGGTACACCACTGTTGGGTTTACGAGGAAGGACTTGTACAACATGTGCTGCAGGGAGAAGAGAAAGTAACTTGCAGGTGGTGATGCTACCTCAGCCATTGCCATGATGGAGAACCGGAGGAATAAGTTTGCTGACTTTTTTTTTTGAGTACGACGTTCATAGTAAAGGTCGTTTGAAAAGCTTGTTCTAGTGTGATGCTCAGTCCCGACAGGATTACAATGATTATGGAGACGTACTGGTGTTCGACAGCACATATAAGATGAACCGATATGGTATGCCATTTGTTCCGTTTGTTGGTATTAACAATCACCGGAGGACGACAGTTTTTGCGTGTGCCATCTTATCAGATGAGAAGGAACGCACATATGTATGGCTACTGAAGACTTTTTTGAAAGCTATGTTGCAGCAGAAACCCAAGTCAATAATCACCGATGCCGATAGTGCGATGATTAGAGCTATTCGAAGTGTGTTTCCGGAGCAGTCGCACCGTATTTGTTCATGGCACATTGAAAAAACATGGCTCGACACCTAAGTTACAAGTCGTTGAGTGAGTTTCGGGCTCTCTTGTATTACACGACCACACCGGATATATTTGAGGAAAGATGGCACGCTTTTATCCAGAAATGGCAGACAGAGAAAACACAAACTTGGCTGAAAAGAATGTACAAGAAAAGGAAATTATGGGCAGCGGCGTACCTATCTGAGGGGTTCTGGCTGGGTATGAAAAGCAATCAGCAAAGTGAAAGTCTTAACTCATGTCTTCACCTACACCTAGACTACGGTATGACACTAGTGGATTTGATTTTGCACTACGAGAATGCTATTGTGCGCATTCGAGAGACGGAGGCAAAAGATGACTGCATCAGTTCACAGACATCACCTGTACCAGTAACCAATTTGAGGAGAATTGAGAGAGCTGCTGCAAAGGTATTCACTCCGGCAAACTTTTATATATTGCAGCAAGAGATTAATAAAATAGAAGGCATTGAGGTTATAGATAAGTATAAGGGAACAGAAGGTGAGATGCAGTTTGTTGTTGCTTGGAAAAAGATAAAGCAGGCAAAGTTTTATGTTGATTATAAACCGGCCAACTCGGATAAACTTGTAGAGTGCAGCTATCGAAGGATGACCCGGAGGGGACTTCCTTGCAAGCATATTCTGCATGTACTTGACGTGCTGGATTTGGATGAAATACCTAATTGTTTAGTTCTGCTCCGATTCTCTAAACAAGCTAGGGGTGGCTTGCCTGCGAGGCGCAAGAGCAATCTATATGGTTGGGGTTTTCCCGTAGCGGAGGAGCGACAAAGATTTACGGAGCTGAATGTGTTACAATCTGAAGCATTGCAAGTTGCATGCAAAGATCCAGTGTTATTCGAGCGGACCAAGGCATTTTATGCTGATATTATTTCAAACAAGATGGAGTATGATAATGTACCCAACTGTCCGACTAACTCGCTGAATACTGATGTTAATAAATTGGGTGACCCTGCTAAAGTTGCTGCTCGAGGTGCTCCTAAGAAACGAAAGCGTAGAGATGATGGAGAAGGACCCGTGACAAAGAATGGAAGGCCATTATCGTATGACGAGCGGGGTAGGGGGATTCGATGTAGTAGATGCAAAAAGCCTGGACACACGAAACGTAGCTTGAAATGTGAGCTCAATCCTAGGTGAGTATTAATTTTTGTTATGAATTTTTTATGCATCCTTTTAAACTTTAGTTATTTACTTTATCATGTGTTTTGTGAATTGCAGGCATGTTGCGCATATGTTTGTAGGTCACGAAGATGAATGACTTATTTTGAAGGATGAACTCCGCACGACATTATGAAGCTTGAGTTGGCATGCCGATATGTAGTCATTAATCATTATGCTATATGAAGCTGGAGTTGGAATGGTGACATGGTTTTTTTTAGTTTTGTTTAGTAAAGTGGACTGTGTGATGATATTTGAGAAATTAGATGCTACTTTGGTTGATGCATATTTGTCATACAAATTGTTGGTACAGTTTTGCAACATACTTTTTGTAATACTGACCCATCGAACAGGGTACATGGGCGCCAGGCCAGTCTGCCGGTTGCCGGCCGGTCCTCAGGCCGGTCCAACCGGGGTCCTGGGCCGGAGGTGTACACATTTTGTGCTAGCAGCCAACTAACAAGTATCTGTATTTTGTGTATCCTTTACATCCTGGCTATCTCCATGGTTGTTCACCGCACTGGGAAAAACTTGTCTATTTTGCGCACTTCTTGCCGGGCGGTATAAACCATCTCTAATGCACAGTTTGGTTTTAACATCCAACTGACTAACTGCGCCTACTGTCATATATACAGATTCGCGCAATCACACTAGTTGCTTAATAGATAGATGAATACTTAAAATCACACAATCACAGTATTTGCCAATCGTACTTAACTGTCATAGATATAGATTCACAGAAGCTGAGATTCACAGAAGCTGGGAAACCTTCTACGGGACTAAAACCCAACCTATGGTCACTGCTGCTTTATCTACTTAGTAAATCTCTTGGAGATCCGTACAACCTTCGTTTTCACCGTCTCTAAGAGATTTGAAGTTGCTAAAACTATCTGTGCGGTAATGAGGTTCCTTGATCCGTTTATCATCTCCTGCAAACAATAGGCATCGGTTATTCATTTTATGTAGCACGGAACAAAGGTGTTTGTTCAGCATGTAGAAACCAGTACCTGTGATATTTGTTTAGTCCATTTATCTCCATCCCAATGTTCCATGCATTGAAGAACAAATAAGCCACATGAATTGCTGCAACATTAATTGAGTTCATTGAGTTAGTACATGCAATAGTAGTGTAATATGTATTTATTTGTAGTTTGCATGTACTGACCCATCTTTTTGCTGCGGCATATCGTATGATTTTATATCCCAAGTTATCACATCAGGGAAAAATCCAGATGTAGATTTGTTGTACTCTTGGATGTCAGCAGATATTTGTTGTCTCTATACAAATATAGATAATTAGATGTTTGTGTGCGCATGCAATTTGAAGACAATATGTAGTAGAAGAAACAGTACCAGAGCCCTGACAGTGTCTATTGTCACACTTAATGGAAATAATGAGTCAATAACTTGGAATTCTTCCTTCGGTATGTGCATGATCACGGTAATACAGTGATTGTTCGTTATGTTAACTGGAAAATATGCCTGTATCACAGGAAAAATTGTCATTGCAATGTAAATTAATATTCGTACTAAATTTCGTCATATTGATGGAATACTTTACCTTGTCCCGCCTAAAATATTCGTCGATAACTCGTTGAATGGTTCCAGTTCTTACAGCTAAGTGATCATCGTTCTTGTTACTTTTTTTTGTTTTGTGGCCTTTGCGATGTTTTTCTAGCAGGAATGATGACCTCCACGCTGCACATAAGTACAGATCATCCCCAACACGAAGAGACAAATCTCCAATGTAAGCATCGATAACCTGAAAAACAAATGTTTGGTGTAGTTAACACATAAACATACATGTGCATAATTCAAACATCAAAAGTATGTGCATAGTTGAATCATCAGCTATTTACTTACATCATCTGTACACCATTTATGGTCTAGAACCACTTTAAGCCTTTGTGATGTCAATGTGACGCCAATATCATTTTTGTAGACACATTTTTTCCCATTTTCCTCAGTCTTGCAGCAGAGTTGAACAAAAATTTCTGCTGCTGCAATGTGTTCCGCTGTTAACGCAGTAGAGTCTTGCGGAATTTCAACATCATTGCTTGACGGAGTAGCTGTACAAACAAAATGCATTGTGGTTAATATCATATTAGTAATAAAAAAGTTAACAAAAAAAATTCCATTGCGTACCTATTGCGGAAGTTGGTTTTTTTTTGAGGTTGACGTTTCGTTCGATTCTCAATGATATAAGGATACTGCAGTTTAAGAGGGAGCTTTCGCTTCCTCTTTCCATTTACATCTTCATTCTTCCCGGTTGCACTATTGACGCTTTTTGATCCTTCTGAGGCAGCCTCTTTATGTTCGTCCTCTTTGTTCATCTTTTGGAGCACAGGTTCAAATATATTTGATGGCACCTCTGATGAAGAGGCCTCCTTAAAACCTTCAGGAAGTTGCCAAGGATTGTCTGGCGTGCCATCCCCTACGAAGTCACACTTGGTCCTTGCAGGTGTGATGTAATCCTCTTATTTATGGGCCTCTTTGGACACCTACGGAAAGGAAACATAGAAGCACATGACGCAGGTCAAATATCCAAAGTATTATAGAGATTGTATATTGTAAGCACTAGACTGTATATTCAAAATAGTGGAAGCATGTTAATCTGCATTATTTGTTGTAAAACTAACCTTGTCAACATCTTCTTTAGGTAATGACACACTCCGGGTGTCACTTTTTTTGTCGTAAACAAATTATTTCCGTTCAGGTACTCCGTTGAGGTAAGATCCGCAGCCTTCGTCATAACAGTACTGATCTGACAGTGTTTCCGCGAATGCCTTGTACCTAACACCTGATTTGTTTAATAATTTGACAACATCCTGCAACAAGAAAAGAAATTTTAGCATGTCAATAATAATTAAATACATGGTGAACTTTGTGGTTGAGAATTATTTCGGCCAATTCACCTTCGCGCATCTCTCTGGTAGTTCTTCCATTATCTCCCTCTTAAAATCCTGCATTATCCTCTTCATGGTGGTTTCCATATTTATTTCCCACGACGGGCCTGGTTTTCTCGAGCTACTTGCCTTCCCAGTGCTCCTTCCATTGCCCTTTCCATTGCTCCTTCCAGTACCCGGTTTTTTAATTTCCGCACCCATGTATTTGTTTCCATCAGTTTTCTTCCCATACTTTCGCCTATATTCCTCTGTGATGGTATCTTCAATCTAAAATTCACAATTTTAATATGTTAGTACGATATTTGACAGTAGATAGTTATATATAAAACAACTATAAGATATGAAATGGCCGGTTAGCTATGATTACCTTAAGGATACCTTTGCCCCGGCCATTATCTTGATCATAGCTATCTCTCAAGGCTACAGCAGCTTCTGTCCAGTTGATCATAAGTGGGCGTGAAGAGATGCGAGCATATAGTGCTATCTCATCAAGAGGTTGCACTTTCTCCCAATACAAGTACTACATGAAAAAATATAAAGGACAGTTAGTATATGTTCCAATAAATAAAAACGAAAACATTAAAGGACATGTACCTCTAAAATTGCGACATTGCCTTTCGGCCACTGCCTAACATATATTCCTCTCCGACAAGTGCTGATCTGCTCGATGACATATGCAAGCGTGAATTGGTTCCAATTCAAGTTGTGTAACTTGTACATTGTTTCCACAAATGCATAGAACGGCTTGTAAACCGTATAGGTCGAAGTAGGAGCTAGAACAGTCCCTATAAGAATTAAGACAGCTCTTCGAAGGAAGTCTTCATTTGTGGCTTTAGAAGTAATGATTTCATCAATCATATCTTTCATGACTAAATTGCCGGTTTTTTTACTAAGAAATCTAGTAGGTATGTTTGTTTTCCATTCTTCTCCTTCCTCTTCCAATATATCAGCAGACGACAAGCCTTCATCCTCTAATCCTAGCAAGCATTCCACATCCTCATTTGTTGCCGATATTTCACCCACCCTAGGTTCAATGATGAACCTACCCTTTTCCGCGTCGTAAACCTGCATCATGTATTTGACCAATAGTGGTCGTATCTTTCTGGATGGAATTTGGAGCATGCATCGGCCAACAGCACAAGTGCGTAATTTGTCTCGTTGCTCGTCGGTCATTGCTGCTACGACTTTCTGCCACCTAATTATGTCACAGAAAATCTCCCCATCCGGGTCTTCCATCCTGTAGACCAATTGTGAACAACATGAAATTAATACGAGGTAGGAAATAAAATTTTACTACTGCATCACATGAAACTAATACACTATACCCTGGGGTTTAATTACGTCATAACAGATTTGAACTTCATGTCACAACAGATTCGAACTTCATGTGATAACATATTTGAACTTCATGTCATATCAGATTTTAACCTCATGTCAAAACAGATCTGTACTTCGTCTGCTAACAGGTATGAACTTCATGTGATAACACATCTGTATTCCGTGTGCTAAGAGTTTTGTACTGCGTGTTGTAACATATATGAACTGCATGTGATAATGTATCGCATGTGCAAGAGTAGGGCTTCTGAAGGTATGCATTTTAATTTTAGTAGGTCATATGTATTCATTGCCAAATTTCAGCAGGACTATGTTTTCAGTAGCACCATGACAATTGTTCAAGTTACGGTACTCCTGCAATCAGTCCGGTTGCTAATACTTATGACCAGAAATCCATAAGAATTGTTCAAGGTTTTTCCCACAATGTAAATTGGCTACTGCTAGTTAACTAAAAAATGTAAAAAAAATTGCTCAAATTCTTTGGTATTCACGTGAATACATGGGAATACCCCGGCGCCGCCAATGCTGGAGGAGCCTAGTGCGGCACAGATGGTGGTCGCGGCAGATATGGCGGCACGGACGAGGAGCATACGGCGGCAGATATGGCGGCACGGAGGAGTTGGAGCATACATGTTTGTACAACACGTGCTTATGTTTGTCTACCGCATGTGCTAAGGAAATTAGGGTTTAGGGAGGAGGAGGCTACCGTGACACAGAGTATGGTCGCGTCAGAGATGATGGTGGCCGCGGCATACCTGCGGTTGTCGAGGCAGAGACGACGGTGGCCGCCCTAGAGACGAGGATGGCCGCGGCAGAGACGATGATGGCCACGGCAGAGACCGATGGTGGCCGCGGGAGAGATCTTGTTCTGGAGGCACAGACGACGGTGGCCGCGGCAGAGATGTGCGTCGGACGGTGGGTGATGTGCGGGGTGGCGGACGGTGGTTCAGGTCGGGGGCGGCGGACGGTGGTTCAGGTGGGGGGCGGCGGAGGTGCGAAGATGGAGGTTGAGAACTAGGTCAACGTGTCCACGACCTGCACAATTTCTAACCGATGACGTCGCCCTAGTCGCACGTAATGTAGCAGTCAACGCATCGGTTAAACATTAAATGGGCCGAAAGCCCATTAATTTGTCCCAACACATAATAATGCAATTAACGTCCCATATTTGTAACTATTTTTTTCAATGCAAAGTTTCATATTGCAAAGTGGTTTTTACAAATAATAATTTTCAAATTTTACTTCATGCACATTACATCTATTTCTGTAAACTAAGATCTATCATTTATGATGAAAGTTACAATTTTATTGATTCATACAAAATATGAAAAATAATATTAAACAAAATTTTGATGCATCCCTTAAATTTTGTGCAAACAATAGTTCACATCACAAGTTTTCACATCACAAGGTGGTCAAGTGTGCCAAATCATGGCCCATTCCATGGTGGTTTGGTCAATTTTTGGCCATTCCCCCCTCTTTTCCTCCGAAAACCCTTGTTTCGACACACCCCTAGCATGGGCCACCTTGCCACCAGCTCCTAAATTGGGAAAACCTTGGCAACCAAGGTGTCACATCACAAGGTGCACAAGTGTGCCAAATCATGGCCCATTCCATGTTGGTTTGGTCATTTTTTGGCCATTCCCCCCTCTTTTCGTCCGAAAACCCTTGTTTCGACACACCCCTACCATGGGGCCACCATGCCACCAGCTCCTAAATTGGAAAAACCTTGGAAACCAAGGTTTCACATCACAAGGTTCTCAAGGGTGCCAAATCATGGCCAATTCCATGGTGGTTTGGTCATTTTTTGGTCATTCCCCCCTCTTTTCCTCCGAAAACACTTGTTTCGACACACCCCTAGCATGGGGCCACCATGCCACCAGCTCCTAAATTGGAAAAACCTTGGAAACCAAGGTGTCACATCACAAGGTGGTCAAGTGTGACAAATCATGGCCCATTCCATGGTGGTTTGGTCAATTTTTGGCCATTCCCCCCCTCTTTTCCTCCGAAAACCCTTGTTTCGACACACCCCTAGCATGGGGCCACCTTGCCACCAGCTCCTAAATTGGGAAAACCTTGGCAACCAAGGTGTCACATCACAGGGTGCACAAGTGTGCCAAATCATGGCCCATTCCATGGTGGTTTGGTCATTTTTTGGCCATTCCCCCCTCTTTTCCTCCGAAAACCCTTGTTTCGACACACCCCTAGCATGGGGCCACCATGCCACCAGCTCCTAAATTTGAAAAACCTTGGCAACCAAGGTGTAACAACACAAGGTTGTCAAGTGTGCCAAATCATGGCCCATTCCATGGTGGTTTGGTCAATTTTTGGTCATTCCCCCCTCTTTTCCTCCGAAAACCCTTGTTTCGACACACCCCTAACATGGGGCCACCTTGCCACCAGCTCCTAAATTGGGAAAACCTTGGAAACCAAGGTGTCACATCACAAGGTGCTCAAGTGTGCCAAATCATGGCCCATTCCATGGTGGTTTGGTCATTTTTTGGCCATTCCCCCCTCTTTTCCTCCAAAAACCCTTGTTTCGACACACCCCTAGCATGGGGCCACCATGCCACCAGCTCCTAAATTGGAAAAACCTTGGCAACCAAGGTGTCACATCACAAGGTGGTCAAGTGTGACAAATCATGGCCCATTCCATGGTGGTTTGGTCAATTTTTGGCCATTCCCCCCTCTTTTCCTCCGAAAACCCTTGTTTCGACACACCCCTAGCATGGGGCCACCTTGCCACCAGCTCCTAAATTGGGAAAACCTTGGCAACCAAGGTGTCACATCACAAGGTGCACAAGTGTGCCAAATCATGGCCCATTCCATGGTGGTTTGGTCATTTTTTGGCCATTCCCCCCTCTTTTCCTCCGAAAACCCTTGTTTCGACACACCCCTACCATGGGGCCACCATGCCACCAGCTCCTAAATTTGAATAACCTTGGAAACCAAGGTGTAACAACACAAGGTGGTCAAGTGTGCCAAATCATGGCCCATTCCATGGTGGTTTGGTCAATTTTTGGTCATTCCCCCTCTTTTCCTCCGAAAACCCTTGTTTCGACACACCCCTACCATGGGGCCACCATGCCACCAGCTCCTAAATTGGAAAAACCTTGGCAACCAAGGTGTCACATCACAAGGTGCACAAGTGTGCCAAATCATGGCCCATTCCATGGTGGTTTGGTCATTTTTTGGCCATTCCCCCTCTTTTCCTCCGAAAACCCTTGTTTCGACACACCCCTACCATGGGGCCACCATGCCACCAGCTCCTAAATTGGAAAAACCTTGGAAACCTAGGTGTAATATCACAATGTGCACAAGTGTGCCAAATCATGGCC
The DNA here is from genome assembly GCF_019359855.2 of Lolium perenne. NCBI lineage: Eukaryota > Viridiplantae > Streptophyta > Magnoliopsida > Poales > Poaceae > Lolium > Lolium perenne. The sequence continues at coordinate 183,854,069 of NC_067244.2, forward strand.
CATTCCATGGTGGTTTGGTCAATTTTTGGCCATTCCCCCCTCTTTTCCTCCGAAAACCCTTGTTTCGACACACCCCTACCATGGGGCCACCATGCCACCAGCTCCTAAATTGGAAAAACCTTGGCAACCAAGGTGTCACATCACAAGGTGCTCAAGTGTGCCAAATCATGGCCAATTCCATGGTGGTTTGGTCAATTTCTTGCCATTCCCCCCTCTTTTCCTCCGAAAACCCTTGTTTCGACACACCCCTACCATGTTACCAACCACAAAATCACAAACCCCATGGCATGTAATGTTGTCTTTTATTACAAACAATTATATCAATTATTGTGTTTTTAATAATTATGAAAAAAACATAATTCAGAAATTAATTACTATAAACTTACAAGGTTTCGTGTCTACGGCCCCTTTCTGGCCCACTCAAGAACATGCCATCTAACCCATGCCGGCTACTTTCCTATAATACCTTGCTAAATAATCAATGTGCTGCTTCTATTTTCGACTAACTAAAGTACATTTATTACAAAATTTCCAAATTCTAACCCAAACAACAGAAGAACATGGTACATTTAACCAAACCATCTCATCTCAACCAAGATCTCATGCTACTAAGCTTGCACGTGCAATGCTTGTCTCGGCTAATGTGGACATGTAAAATTGATAAATTTATTACTATCAAAGTTCTTTTCATAAATACATCATGTAAATTATGATCTCCACCGTCGTAACATAGGCAATGAGAAAGATAAAGACATGAACAAGTTGGATGTTTCCTGTAATTACGACCTACTGTCGAGATGACGGCAACCAACACCATGCAAAGTGCACATACATGCAACCACCATCATTCCAAATGAAAGACATAACTAAGCATCATCACCTAGATAATAATTCATCACACAACATAGTTCCACACAGATTCACTAATTAAGACCATCACTATAATAGATGGTCTGACATCTCAGTTCAACACCAAACCAAACTTAGTTCAAGACACCTCACAGCAATAGTTCAAACAATATAAACCAAAAGCAAAGCTAGCAGATCTGTCCAGAGGAACTAGGCTTCATCCTCCATAGCAAGCACCAGCAGCAGCCCTTGATGCTCTGCCCTTATCTGCTTCGAGGTGCCAGAATAGGCTAGCTCCTCGCAGTGCTGCCTCAGGTTCGCAAGCTTGCCACCCTTAGGCTTCACCGGGTGCCATGGGCAGAAGTACTTTCCCCTCCTCTTGAAAGGGAGGTTCCCAGCATCCAGCTTCTCCAGGAGCTTCCTCTTGAAGGAACCTATGTTCCTGTTGTCCACCAACTCAGCTGAATCCTGGGAGTCGTACTGGACAGCACCAAATTGTACAAGTTATAAATTAAGATGCAAAGCAAAGCAAACAGGGTAGAGAACAAAATTATATAGCTCACCTCAAGGGAGCCATCTGATTTCTCCAACTCCTCGTATGGACCAGGCACAGGTGGAGCAGGAACAGCTGGAGCAGGCACAGGTGGAGCAGGCACTGGTGGAGCAGCCACAGCTGGAGCAGGCACAGGTTCTTCCTCCTCCTGGATTGGAGGAGGCACAGGTACTTCCTCCTCCTGGTTTGGAGGAGGGACAGGGTCTACATCCTCCTGGATTGGAGGAGGCACAGGCTCCACCTCCTCCCGCTTCCGCTTCCTGGACCCTTCCCCAGCCTGCATAGAAATAAGATTAGTCCCCACAGTTATTATAGCAAATCTATTCTAAGTTAGATTTAACAACACATAACAGTATTTATCCATTCATTAAAACAATTAACCCATGACAAGTGGAAAGATTTGTTTTCTTCAAACAAATTAAGATGCATGCTTCACATACATTTTACATGTCATATCTGTCTGCCAACATTCTCCTAATAAATTAACAAAGTTGAAAGCATACTTATTGTTCACAAAATCTAGGGTTAATATTCATGCACCAACTATAAAACATGCTGGATCACATACACTTGCTACTATTATGCTGAATTGAACATATCATGCAAATGACCTCATGTCCCAACATACCAATGTGCTATCACATCAAAGTCAAGACCCTGATACCAATTTTTTTTTGCAATGATGCAAGTCATTGGAGCATTTTTACTGAAATATAGTATCCACAAGCACAATAGCTAACGCATGTCCAATTGCAAACTTTCAGCAATACATAGCAGATCCAGTGAATTCCTAGAATTTATAAATATCATTTACCTTCAACATTAAACAATTACTAGGGGAATGTACACTAAAACATAGTAATACAATAAAAAGAGGTACATAATTGAACATTATGTTAGTGCAACCTTTACACGTCAATTGGTTGTTATGATGCTATAATTGGCAACCATTCTAGTGTGAAATACAACAGGTAAGGATAGGATGATCAGAGAATGTAATTAGCTCTTCTACGATCTAGATAATTTGCTATCTCCAATCAACTAGAAGTGAGAAAGAATATGATAACAACTACCAAAACAAACTTCTACTTTTGAATAATAACTTCACTCTTTGCCGCTCTATGCAAAATCATATCGGAACAAATCCGTACTGAGATATTACAAGGCACTTAAGCAGTAATGAGATGGAAGAACACAAAAATAATCATATAAAACAACAGTGTGAAATACTACAACATATTAGGATGGATTATCCGAGCATGTGATTACCGCTTATCTCTAACCAACTACAAGTTCGAAAAACTGTTAATCGAATGCTAAAATAAGGGATAGCGCACTGATAACCCACAAGTATAGGGGATCGTAACAGTCTTCGAGGGAAGTAAAACCCAAATTTATTGATTCGACAAAAGGGGAGGTAAAGAATACTTATAAGCCTTAACAACTGAGTTGTCAATTCAGCTGCACCTGGAAAAGCACTAGTAACAGGGGTGATGTGAAAGCAGCAGTAATATGAGAGCAGTAGTAACAGTAACACAGAGGCAATGGCACCAGAAAATAGTTGATACTACTTCCAATGACATATAGAACGAGTATATGATGATGAAAGATGGACCGGGGTTCCCAGCTATCTACACTAGTGGTAACTCTCCAATAACAAGTGTTGGGTGAGCAAATTACAGTTGGGCAATTGATAGGATTGAAATAGCATTAAGACAGAACATCAAGATTATTAATCATGTAGGCATGTTTTCCATATATAGTCATACGTGCTCGCAATGAGAAACTTGCATAACATCTTTTGTCCTACCAGCCGGTGGCAGCCGGGCCTCTAGGGAATCTACTGGAAATTAAGGTACTCCTTTTAATAGAGCACCGGAGCAAAGCATTAACACTCCGTGAAAACATGTAATCCTCATATCTAAGCCTTCCCCTCCAGTTATCCCAGTTGCTGTCACTCTGGGGCCTCGGGTTCCGGACATAGACATGTGCAAACAACTTGTAGATACAATCTAAGCAATAAGTATAGAGCTTAAATCTAAGATCATGCCACTCGGGCCCTAGTGACAAGCATTAAACACAACAAGATTGCAGCAACAATAACTTCACAAACTTTATAGATAGACTAATCATAATGTAACAATCCATCGGATCCCAACAAGCACAACACCGATTACATCAGATGAATCTCAATCATGTAAGGCAGCTCATGAGATCATTGTATTGAAGTACATGGGGGAGAGAGTACCAACTAGCTACAGCTAGAACGCGTAGTCCATGGGGGAACTACTCACGGAGCATGATGGAGGCGGTGGCGTCGATGGAGATGGCTTCCGGGGGCACTTCCCCATCCCGCCGGCGTGCCGGAACAGAGATTCTGTCCCCCGAAACGGAGTTTCGCGATGGCGGCGGCGCCCCTGGAGTCTTTCTGGAGTTTCGTCAATTGGTATCGCGTTTTTAGGTCGAAAGGGGTCTTATATGCGAAGAGGCGGCGCAGGGAGGTGCCTGGGGCCTCCTCACCATAGGCTGGTGCGGCCAGGCCTGGGGCCGCGCCGCCTTATGGTTTGGTGGCCCTCTGGCCCGCCTCCGACTCTCCTTCGGTGTTCTGGGGTCTTCCGGGAAAAATAAGATGTTGGGTCTTCGTTTCGTCGAATTCCGAGAATATTGCCCGAACAGCCTTTCTGGAACCAAAAACAACGGAAAACAGGAACTGGCACTGTGGCATCTTGTTAATAGGTTAGTTCCGGAAAACGCATAAAAAACATTATAAAGTGTGAGCAAAACATGTAGGTATTGTCATAAAACAAGCATGGAACATCAGAAATTATAGATACGTTGGAGACGTATCAGCATCCCCAAGCTTAGTTCCTGCTCGCCCTCGAGTAGGTAAACGATAAAAAGAATAATTTCTGTAGTGACATGCTACTTACATAACCTTGATCATACTATTGTAAAGCATTGAGTAACAGTAAAATGGAACCACTAGGCTCTTACCACAGCGATTTAATGTTCCTGGCCATCAGATCTAACAATCTAATGGTCCAAAATGTGTTTACCGTCCCGAACAGGCATACCGTTCCAAACTGACTTTGTTAGCGATCTGAAAAAGACCCATTTTCGTTCTAAAGGCCCGTCCTCTTTCTAGGGCTGCTACGCCCAGCGTTGTGCTAGGCCACAGCAGATTAATTGGGCCCCATAACAGTTGAACGGGCCTCTCTTTTTTGGGCTTCAAACAAATATCTCAAGTACCAGGTAGTATTGCTTATATCTTCTTCGTTTTCTTTTGTACGCCCGCGCCGCTAATCCTCTTCCGCCTGCGCCACCATTCCTCCTCCGCGTGCGCCGCCAACTCGCGCTCCCGGCTGGACAGCGGTTGTAGGTTACGAATTCCTCTATCTTCCCATTTTTTTAGTTCTATTTCAGTCCGATTTGTAGAGCAGTGTTGACCAATTTCTTTTATCTTCTGCAGCTACAGTGCCGGCCAGGTTTGATTTCCTTAGCTTCTTCTCCGGCGACAGGTGGCATGTGGATTGCTTGCAAGCAGCAGAGTGAGATGCGGGCCTAGGCTTCTTCGACTTGCCTCTGTACCTGGCCCACCATCCGAGCAACCCCTCCCTTTCCGGTGGTGCAGCTGGCCATCGTAATCATTGTGCAAACTGAAACCGCCGGCAGCGTCGTCATAATGGTGCTAATTTTTTTGACCCTCCCCCTCGTGTAATAATGGTGATTAATCTGACTGTTGTTGTCAGTTTCTTCATACGGTTTTGCTATGTCTCAGTCAACTGAGATTTTCTTAAGTCTAAGTCAGTTACAAAAAAGTGCTTTGAGTTGCACTTTGCTGTTAAAAAAGTGCAATTGCACTTTTCTGGCAGAAATGTGCAATTGACCGAGTTGCACTTTTCTTTGAACTGCAGTTGCACTTTTCTAAGATGACTGAGACTTAAGAAAATCTCAGTCAACTCAGACATAGGCACACCCTTCTTCATATATACGTGCAGGCGTGCAGCGAGTAATCGACTTTCTTTACCCCTTCGTCTCGCCTTCCGCCGTCCCATTGCTCGTGAGCAGTGTTCCTTTCTTAGGTTTGCTTTTCTGTCTGCCCATCATCCTCATTCTTCTCAGTATTTTCATCGATGCCAAATTAGGTACCAAACTAACTTACTTTTGTTTGTTTCAGTGCTCTTGTTTCAGGGATTGGCCGGCTTGTTTGTTTGAGATTTTTATTCAATAACTGCTGACACAGAGTGTTTGACCTTCATCTGCAACGATGGTTGTTGTACACGTTGATACGTCTCCGACGTATCGATAATTTCTTATGTTCCATGCCACATTATTGATGTTATCTACATGTTTTATGCACACTTTATGTCATATTCGTGCATTTTCTGGAACTAACCTATTAACAAGATGCCGAAGTGCCGCTTGTCGTTTTCTGCTGTTTTTGGTTTCAGAAATCCTAGTAACGAAATATTCTCGGAATTGGACGAAATCAACGCCCAGGGTCCTATTTTGCCACGAAGCTTCCAGAAGTCCGAAGAGGAGACGAAGTGGGGCCACGAGGCGCCCAGACTACAGGGCGGCGCGGCCTAGGTCTTGGCCACGCGGCCCTGTCATCTGGGGCCCTCGTGTGGCCCCCTGACCTACCCTTCCGCCTACAAATAGCCTCCGTGACGAAAACCCCAGTACCGAGAGCCACGATACGGAAAACCTTCCAGAGACGACGCCGCCGCCGATCCCATCTCGGGGGATCCAGGAGATCGCCTCCGGCACCCTGCCGGAGAGGGGAATCATCTCCCGGAGGACTCTACGCCGCCATGGTCGCCTCCGGTGTGATGTGTGAGTAGTCTACCCCTGAACTATGGGTCCATAGCAGTAGCTAGATGGTTGTCTTCTCCCCATTGTGCTATCATTGTCGGATCTTGTGAGCTGCCTAACATGATCAAGATCATCTATCTGTAATTCTATATGTTGCGTTTGTTGGGATCCGATGAATAGAGAATACTTGTTATGTTGATTATCAATGCTATGTCTATGTGTTGTTTATGATCTTGCATGCTCTCCGTTATTAGTAGATGCTCTGGCCAAGTTGATGCTAGTAACTCCAAGAGGGAGTATTTATGCTCGATAGTGGGTTCATGTCTCCGTGAATCTGGAGGGGTGACAAGAACCTCTAAGGTTATGGATGTGCTGTTGCCACTAGGGATAAAACAATGGTGCTATGTTCAAGGATGTAGCCACTAGTTACATTACACGCAATACTTAATGCAATTGTCTGTTGCTCTGCAACTTAATACTGGAGGGGGTTCGGATGATAACCTGAAGGTGGACTTTTTAGGCATAGATGCATGCTGGATGGCGGTCTATGTACTTTGTCGTAATGCCCAATTAAATCTCACTATACTCATCATAATATGTATGTGCATGGTCATGCCCTCTTTATTTGTCAATTGCCCAACTGTAATTTGTTCACCCAACATGCTGTTTGTCTTATGGGAGAGACACCTCTAGTGAACTGTGGACCCCGGTCCAATTCTCTTTCTTGAAATACAATCATCGTAATACTGTTTCTACTGTTTTCTGCAAACAATCATCTTCCACACAATACGGTTAATCCTTTGTTACAGCAAGCCGGTGAGATTGACAACCTCACTGTTTCGTTGGGGCAAAGTACTTTGGTTGTGTTGTGCAGGTTCCACGTTGGCGCCGGAATCCCTGGTGTTGCGCCGCACTACATCCCGCCGCCATCAACCTTCAACGTGCTTCTTGGCTCCTCCTGGTTCGATAAACCTTGGTTTCTTTCTGAGGGAAAACTTGCTGCTGTGCGCATCATACCTTCCTCTTGGGGTTCCCAACGAACGTGTGAGTTACACGCCATCAAGCTCTTTTTCTGGCGCCGTTGCCGGGGAGATCAAGACACGCTGCAAGGGGAGTCTCCACATCCCAATCTCTTTACTTTGTTTTTGTCTTGCTTAGTTTTATTTACTACTTTGTTTGCTGCACTAAATCAAAATACAAAAAAATTAGTTGCTAGTTTTACTTTATTTGCTATCTTGTTTGCTATATCAAAAACACAAAAAAATTAGTTACTTATTTTACTTTACTTAATATCATGCATGTTTTTATTTCACTAGTTAAGCATAATGGAAAACAACAAAAATATGAGAGATCTTTATGAACTTTATCTTGAATTAGGACATGATGTGTTTGAAGAGAGAATTAAAAAACCCATGGAACTTTATATGCATGCTAATGGGAATGTTATTACTATGGATGCTTTGAACACCATTGTTGCTAATGCTATGAAAAATTCTAAGCTTGGGGAAGCTGGCTCTGATGAGCATGATCTTTTTAGTCCCCCAAGCATTGAGGAGAAAATTTTCTTTTATGATTACAATATGCCTCCTATATATGATGATAGCCACTTTGTTGAATTTGCTCCCACTACAACTAATAAAATTGATTATGCTTACGTGGAGAGTAATAATTTTATGCATGAGACTCATGATAAGAATGCTTTATGCGATAGTTACATTGTTGAGTTTGCTCATGATGCTACTGAAAATTATTATGAGAGAGGAAAATATGGTTGTAGAAATTTTCATGTTACTAAAACACCTCTCTATGTGCTGAAATTTTTGAAGCTATACTTGTTTTATCTTCCTATGCTTGTTACTTTGCTCTTCATGAACTTGTTTATTTACAAGATTCCTATGCATAGGAAGCATTTTAGACTTAAATGTGTTTTGAATTTGCCTCTTGATGCTCTCTTTTGCTTCAAATACTATTTCTTGCGAGTGCATCATTAAAATTGCTGAGCCCATTTTAATGGCTATAAAGAAAGGACTTCTTGGGAGATAACCCATGTGTTATTTTACTACAGTACTTTGTTTTTATTTTGTGTCTTGGAAGTTGTTTACTACTGTAGCAACCTCTCCTTATCTTAGTTTAGTGTTTTGTTGTGCGAAGTAAAGTCGTTGATAGTAAAGTTCATACTAGATTTGGATTACTGCGCAGTTCCAGATTTCTTTGCTGTCACGAATCTGGGTCTACCTCCCTGTAGGTAGCTCAGAAAATTAAGCCAATTTACGTGCATGATCCTCAGATATGTACGCAACTTTCATTCAATTTGGGCATTTTCATTTGAGCAAGTTTGGTGCCATTTTAAAATTCGTCAATATGAACTGTTCTGTTTTGACAGATTCTGCCTTTTATTTCGCATTGCCTCTTTTGCTATGTTGGATGAATTTCTTTGATCCATCAATGTCCAGTAGCTTTATGCAATGTCCAGAAGTGTTAAGAATGATTGTGTCACCTCTGAATATGTTAATTTTTATTGTGCACTAACCCTCTAATGAGTTGTTTCGAGTTTGGTGTGGAGGAAGTTTTCAAGGATCAAGAGAGGAGTATGATGCAACATGATCAAGGAGAGTGAAAGCTCTAAGCTTGGGGATGCCCCGGTGGTTCACCCCTGCATATATCAAGAAGACTCAAGCATCTAAGCTTGGGGATGCCCAAGGCATCCCCTTCTTCATCGACAACATTATCAGGTTCCTCCCTTGAAACTATATTTTTATTCCATCACATCTTATGTGCTTTGCTTGGAGCGTCGGTTTGTTTTTGTTTTTTTGTTTTGTTTGAATAAAATGGATCCTAGCATTCACTTTATGGGAGAGAGACACGCTCCGCTGTAGCATATGGACAAGTATGTCCTTGGTTTCTACTCATAGTATTCATGGCGAAGTTTCTTCTTCGTTAAATTGTTATATGGCTGGAATTGGAAAATGATACATGTAGTAATTGCTATTAATGTCTTGGGTAATGTGATACTTGGCAATTGTTGTGCTCATGTTTAAGCTCTTGCATCATATGCTTTGCACCCATTAATGAAGAAATACATAGAGCATGCTAAAATTTGGTTTGCATATTTGGTTTCTCTAAGGTCTAGATAATTTCTAGTATTGAGTTTGAACAACAAGGAAGACGGTGTAGAGTCTTATAATGTTTTCAATATGTCTTTTATGTGAGTTTTGTTGCACCGGTTCATCCTTGTGTTTGTTTCAAATAAGCCTTGCTAGCCTAAACCTTGTATCGAGAGGGAATACTTCTCATGCATCCAAAATACTTGAGCCAACCACTATGCCATTTGTGTCCACCATACCTACCTACTACATGGTATTTTCCGCCATTCCAAAGTAAATTGCTTGAGTGCTACCTTTAAAATTCCATCATTCACCTTTACAATATATAGCTCATGGGACAAATAGCTTAAAAACTATTGTGGTATTGAATATGTAATTATGCACTTTATCTCTTATTAAGTTGCTTGTTGTGCGATAACCATGTTCACTGGGGACGCCATCAACTACTCTTTGTTGAATTTCATGTGAGTTGCTATGCATGTCCGTCTTGTCTGAAGTAAGAGAGATCTACCACCTTATGGTTAAGCATGCATATTGTTAGAGAAGAACATTGGGCCGCTAACTAAAGCCATGATCCATGGTGGAAGTTTCAGTTTTGGACATATATCCTCAATCTCAAATGAGAAAATTATTAATTGTTGTTACATGCTTATGCATAAAAGAGGAGTCCATTATCTGTTGTCTATGTTGTCCCGGTATGGATGTCTAAGTTGAAGAATAATCAATAGCGAGAAATCCAATGCGAGCTTTCTCCTTAGACCTTTGTACAGGCGGCATAGAGGTACCCCTTTGTGACACTTGGTAAAAACATGTGCATTGTGATGATCCGGTAGTCCAAGCTAATTAGGACAAGGTGCGGGCACTATTAGTACACTATGCATGAGGCTTGCGACTTATAAGATATAATTTACATGATACATATGCTTTATTACTACCGTTGACAAAATTGTTTCATGTTTTCAAAATCAAAGCTCTAGCACAAATATAGCAATCGATGCTTTTCCTCTATGGAGGACCATTCTTTTACTTTCAATGTTGAGTCAGTTCACCTATTTCTCTCCACCTCAAGAAGCAAACACTTGTGTGAACTGTGCATTGATTCCTACATACTTGCTTATTGCACTTATTATATTACTCTATGTTGACAATATCCATGAGATATACATGTTATGAGTTGAAAGCAACCGCTGAAACTTAATCTTCTTTTGTGTTGCTTCAATGCCTTTACTTTGAATTATTGCTTTATGAGTTAACTCTTATGCAAGACTTATTGATGCTTGTCTTGAAGTGCTATTCATGAAAAGTCTTTGCTTTATGATTCACTTGTTTACTCATGTCATATACATTGTTTTGATCGCTGCATTCACTACATATGCTTTACAAATAGTATGATCAAGGTTATGATGGCATGTCACTCCAGAAATTATCTGTGCCGTTTTACCTGCTCGGGACGAGCAGAACTAAGCTTGGGGATGCTGATACGTCTCCGACGTATCGATAATTTCTTATGTTCCATGCCACATTATTGATGTTATCTACATGTTTTATGCACACTTTATGTCATATTCGTGCATTTTCTGGAACTAACCTATTAACAAGATGCCGAAGTGCCAGTTGCTGTTTTCTGCTGTTTTTGGTTTCAGAAATCCTAGTAACGAAATATTCTCGGAATTGGACGAAATCAACGCCCAGGGTCCTATTTTGCCACGAAGCTTCCAGAAGTCCGAAGAGGAGACGAAGTGGGGCCACGAGGCGCCCAGACTACAGGGCGGCGCGGCCTAGGTCTTGGCCGCGCGGCCCTGTCATCTGGGGCCCTCGTGTGGCCCCCTGACCTGCCCTTCCGCCTACAAATAGCCTCCGTGACGAAAACCCCAGTACCGAGAGCCACGATACGGAAAACCTTCCAGAGACGCCGCCGCCGCCGATCCCATCTCGGGGGATCCAGGAGATCGCCTCCGGCACCCTGCCGGAGAGTGGAATCATCTCCCGGAGGACTCTACGCCGCCATGGTCGCCTCCGGTGTGATGTGTGAGTAGTCTACCCCTGAACTATGGGTCCATAGCAGTAGCTAGATGGTTGTCTTCTCCCCATTGTGCTATCATTGTCGGATCTTGTGAGCTGCCTAACATGATCAAGATCATCTATCTGTAATTCTATATGTTGCGTTTGTTGGGATCCGATGAATAGAGAATACTTGTTATGTTGATTATCAAAGCTATGTCTATGTGTTGTTTATGATCTTGCATGCTCTTCGTTATTAGTAGATGCTCTGGCCAAGTTGATGCTAGTAACTCCAAGAGGGAGTATTTATGCTCGATAGTGGGTTCATGTCTCCGTGAATCTGGAGGGGTGACAAGAACCTCTAAGGTTATGGATGTGCTGTTGCCACTAGGGATAAAACATTGGTGCTATGTTCAAGGATGTAGCCACTAGTTACATTACGCGCAATACTTAATGCAATTGTCTGTTGCTCTGCAACTTAATACTGGAGGGGGTTCGGATGATAACCTGAAGGTGGACTTTTTAGGCATAGATGCATGCTGGATGGCGGTCTATGTACTTTGTCGTAATGCCCAATTAAATCTCACTATACTCATCATAATATGTATGTGCATGGTCATGCCCTCTTTATTTGTCAATTGCCCAACTGTAATTTGTTCACCCAACATGCTGTTTGTCTTATGGGAGAGACACCTCTAGTGAACTGTGGACCCCGGTCCAATTCTCTTTACTGAAATATAATCTACTGCAATACTGTTCTACTGTTTTCTGCAAACAATCATCTTCCACACAATACGGTTAATCCTTTGTTACAGCAAGCCGGTGAGATTGACAACCTCACTGTTTCGTTGGGGCAAAGTACTTTGGTTGTGTTGTGCAGGTTCCACGTTGGCGCCGGAATCCCTGGTGTTGCGCCGCACTACATCCCGCCGCCATCAACCTTCAACGTGCTTCTTGGCTCCTCCTGGTTCGATAAACCTTGGTTTCTTTCTGAGGGAAAACTTGCTGCTGTGCGCATCATACCTTCCTCTTGGGGTTCCCAACGAACGTGTGAGTTATACGCCATCACACGTACTCTCGTTTATGCAATTTTAGCTCTTATTTCTCATCTGTTGTTAACCTTTCTTATAAGTTTCTTTACATGGCCATCACATTTTTGTTAGATGGTACTAATACTACTACAGAAAAGTGCCATATGCCTTGCTACTTATTCTTTTTCCCGAAGAATGGCAAGCTGAAGAAGCCGGATGCTATGGGCAAGAAACATACACAATCTTTGCACCTCCTGAGCATCCTATCAAGGTGGACTCATCTTGTTCGACTTTGGTATACTGTTTTTCAACAGTTCATGAGTTGTAATGGTGTTTAGCGTTCCTGTATTTTAACTCCTATGTTTTTATTCGATCTGTTCATCCTACACTCTTATAATACCTTGTTATATTTTCCAAGATAAGTGCAGCTCGTAACATCTTACTTTAATTCAGAGGAAACAACATCCATAGGCCATAGGTTTTTTATGCACTCATGTACTGTGTGTACGGTGATAGTTAGAAATGCTCCTCTTTGCAAGTTTCTACATCGTGGAGATACAAATTCATATTTGATCACTTGGATTTCTTGTAGGGATTCGTAGCATAGAAAACAAAAAATTTCCTACCGCGAGAACGCAATCCAAGCCAAGATGCAATCTAGAAGATGGGAGCAACGAGGGGATGAATGAGACTAACCCTTGAAGATTTCCAAAGCCTACAAGAGGAGGTTCTCGTTGTTGCGGTAGACGATCACTTGCCGCTTTCAAAAGCGCGTAGAAGATCTTGACGGTGCCACAATCGGGCAGCACCTCCGTACTCGGTCACACGTACGGTGTTGATGACGACATCCTTCTCCCCGTTCCAGCGGGCAGCGGAAGTAGTAGATCCTCCTCGGAATCCCGGCAGCACGACGGCGTGGTGGCGGTGGTGGTGGAGAACTCCGGCAGGGCTTCGCCTATGCGCTGCGGGAGTATTATGTGGAGGAGGAGAGGCTAGGGTTTGGGGAGAGGGGGTGGCTAGGGCGCCGGCCATGGGCAGCCCTAGGTGGTGCGGCCAAGAGTGGCTGCCCCCTCCCTCTCCTCCTCATTATATAGGTGGAAATCCCCAAGAGTTGTAGTCCAAGTCTTCGAATAAGACCCCAACAACAAAACCTCCCATAGGTGGGAAACCTACTCAAGGGGGGAGTCCTACCCAAGGTGGGACTCCCACCTTTCCCTTAGGTGGGGTGGCCGGCCACCTATGGTGGAGTCCACCTGGGACTCCATCCCTTAGGGTTTGGCTGGCCATGCAAAGTGGAGTCCCGGGACTCCACTTTCCATGGTGATTTCTTCCGGACTTTTCTAGAACCTTCTAGAACCTGCCATAAATGCACCGGATCATTTCCAAACTTGGAATATGACTTCCTATATATGAATCTTATTCTCCGGACCATTCCGGACCTCCTCGTGATGTCCTGGATCCCATCCGAGACTCCGAACAAAACTTCGAACTCCATTCCTTATTCCATATCTACTTAAACGACATCAAACCTTAAGTGTGTCACCCTACGGTTCGCGAACTATGTAGACATGGTCGAGATCTCTCTCCGACCAATAACCAATAGCGGGATATGGAGATCCATAATGGCTCCCACATATTCAACGATGACTTAGTGATCGAATGAACCATTCACATACGATACCAATTCCCTTTGTCACGCGATATTTTACTTGTCCGAGGTTTGATCATCAGTATCTCTATACCTTGTTCAACCTCGTCTCCTGACAAGTACTCTTTACTCGTACCGTGGTATGTGGTCTCTTATGAACCATTCATATGCTTGCAAGCTATTTAGACGACATTCCACCGAGAGGGCCCAGAGTATATCTATCCGTCATCGGGATGGACAAATCCCACTGTTGATCCATATGCCTCAACTCATACTTTCCGGATACTTAATCCCACCTTTATAACCACCCATTTACGCAGTGGCGTTTGATGTAATCAAAGTACCTTTCCAGCATAAGTGATTTACATGATCTCATGGTCATAAGGACTAGGTAACTATGTATCGAAAGCTTATAGCAAAAAACTTAATGACGTGATCTTATGCTACGCTTAATTGGGTGTGTCCATTACATCATTCACATAATGATATAACCTTGTTATTAATAACATCCAATGTTCATGATTATGAAAGTAATCATCTATTAATCAACAAGCTAGTTAAGAGGCTTTACTAGGGACTCATTGTTGTTTACATAACACACATGTATCAATGTTTCGGTTAATACAATTATAGCATGGTATATAAACATTTATCATAAACATAAAGATATATAATAACCACTTTTATTATTGCCTCTTGGGCATATCTCCAATAGTCTCCCACTTGCACTAGAGTCAATAATCTAGATTACATTGTAATGTACCTAACACCCATGGCATTCTGGTGTTGGTCATACTTTGCCCTAGGGAGAGCTTTAGTCAATGGTTCTGACACACTCAGAAACGTATGTATTTTGCAATTCATTTGCGTCTTCACGCATCACTCATTTTCCAAATGAGTCGGCATTAAATATGTTTGGTCTTCTGGTGGAACCTTAATTCCGCGGTCTGAAATATGTCACTAATATTGTCATACACAATATAGCTTCAAAGTTCTGACACTATCGGAACTACACCAAGTTCTCAAAGAACCTCTTGACTTAACATCCTCAGTCATTGTAAAAACAACGACATATTCTACCTTCGTTTGTAGAATCCGTCACAACATTTAGAACTCTTCTAAATCTAGCATTGTGCTACCTTTTAAACAACACTTAGCCTAATTTTGAGATTGAAATTTTATTTTTATATGTGACAAAACCAATATCGGTGCAACACCTTACAGCGATTTGTTTGTCATTTCTCCATACAAAACTATTTATATATCCTTGGTTCTTCTAAAGTACACAGGGATATTCTTACTGTTTGTCCAATGATTATCACATGAATCATTCTGGTATATGCTCCTAACATTTTAGAGCACAGGACATCTGATTGTGTACATATTAATTGTGATCTAAATCACTCATGTGTTTTTACTCATTGAGTGTCAGATACACTCAAGTTTTGTTAAAACTTCACATGACAAGAACATTTTCTTAATATTTCTATATTGAACTACTTCAATATCCTTTCTATGTACTTTGACTTAAACTTATTATGTGTTTCAATCTATCTTCATAGATCTTGACACTAAATATGTTTTTTTTTTGAGAAAGTAACCACGTTCATATATTAAAACATACAGAACAAGCACACACACGCGGAAACCTCAGGAAGAGACTGGAAAGGATACACGTCGAGGAACAATTGCAGAAAGACCCCCCAACAAAGGAAAAATAAAGAAAAGCTCCTGGAGGACCCTGCATCCATCATCTTCTCCAATCGTCGCCGGATCCGAGCGAGCACCATCGCCGTTGCTGGCTTTACGGATCGAAGGAGAAGCTCCTCGCAGATGGAGGAGCCATGAGCGTTGGGGAGCGTCGACCAGGGATCTTCCCCATGCTGCAGATCGGATCCCAGGTCCGCCGTAACACGCCGACCACGTCGGGGAAAACCGGCGAACCTGCCACCATCAGGCCACCATCCTGCTCCCGAGCCGCCATCCTCTCCTGAAGGCCAACGCCGCCGCCAAAAGCAACGGACGGCAGCCATCATCTTCACTCCTGGGCAGGATCTCCAAGCTACGCGACGACGCCGGAGGAAACGCCATCGAGACGGGGCCAAAGCTTGAGAACAAAATCCCCTGGATGCGGCGCCGCCGCCGCCTCGCCGACGCATCCTGGGAAACCCTAGCCACACCGTCCAGCAGGAACGGCTGGAGACTACGCCACCACTCCCCTCGAAGAAATTGAGATGGGGCCGGAGATGGTGGATCTTATTGAGGGTAAGCGTCGTCGCCGCCGCCATCCTGGCAACGCCGCCCCCAAAGCCTAACCCTAACCTATCTACACGCCGGGCCAAAGGAGCTGGAGCTCCCCCACTCTCCCCCCGCCGCCGGAGCAACGAGAGAAGAGAGAGGGAGCCAGCGCCCTCGCCGGCGGCGGTGGACGGAGGGAAACGGGGCTCCTCCCTTTTCGCCTCTTCTACTGTAGCAAGAGATAGGGGGAGGGAGAGCACACTGACACTAAATATGTTTCAGTCCATATCCTTTCATTGAAGTTAATTCTCAATGAAACCTTTTATAATCAAGTATATAATTACATCATTTATAACCAACTATATGTATCTACATAAAGTATTATAAATATGTCTCAGCGCTCCCACTTAATTTCTTGCAAATGCAAGCCTCTTCATCGTTTCTGATGTAATCAAAAACTCTTTGACTATTTCATCCGGTGAAGATTCCAACTCCGTGATACTCACTTCATCCACTTGAAGTTCGTTTACCTATCTAGTATTCCACGGACTAGCAAAACAATTGGTTGTATCTTGTATACACCTTTAATACACACTTCTGTTAAGTAATGTATTTTACCATCCTACTATCATATCTCATGAAAGAAATATGTAATGATTACTAGAATAATCCACATAGACTATAAGCATTGCTACGGAAGATCTAATCTTATCGTAGTCAACTCTTTGAACTTTGTCGTAAACAACTTTTCGACAAGTCGAGCTTATTCAAGGATATTCCATCCAAGTCCATCAATTTTATAGATCCGTTTACTTTCAAAAAGTATTCATCTATCTTGGATTTCATGACGTATAGCCATTTTAACGGAGTCAGGGCCCATCATAACTTCTTTGTATGTAGTTGGTTTATCATTGTTCAAAAACAATCCTTTGTTCACAAATCATTTATTTGATCACAAAGTAAATCATACCTACAAGGTTCAATAAGTACTTCGATCTCCATGACTATAACATTTTGTAGACATGGGAGCCATGATCGTCGTGGCCGCTTCTGGAACCAATTCCGATGCTGCGCTACTCTGATCATTATGCTCAGGTTCATACACCTTATCAAGTTTTATTGTCCTCCCACTCAAATACTTCGCTAAAAACAATTTCTTGGAAATAAGTAAGAAACATCGACAAACACTTTTGTCTTTGTCTCCATAGTGAAAAGAATTCCCAATCAATTCTGTGGGATAACCAACAAAGACATTCATCCGATTTTGGTTGTAAACTCTTAGACCAAAATTTTAAAGAAAGGACTATTATGGTTTATACCCATGCCATAACTTGTATGGTGTCATTTCAACGGATCATGATGATGCTCAATTTAGTGTAAAAGCGGTAGTCTCTAAAGCATAATTCACAAAAATATAATGGCATCAATATTTTATCTCATCATTGACCCAACAAGGTTTGGATACATCTCTCGGATACTCCATCATCACTATGATACTCCAAGAAACGTGAGTTGTAGAATAACTTCATAACTCTCTTAGATGTTCGCTAAAACTCGTAATTCAAATATTTCCATGATCCAATCATATATATTTGAATTTTCTATTACGATGATTTCCACTTCATGCTGAAATTTATTTGAATCCATTCAAATGTTTCAAACTTCTTCCTTATCGAATATATCCACATATATATACTCAATTCATTGTTGGAAGTTTTCATGAAGTAGAAGAATCTCCCGCACACAACTATGCCCAGTGAACCACATATATCATCATGTATGTTTCCATTAAGTTAGTTGCCCGTTCAACTCTTGGCCTATGAACGGTATTTCAGTCATTCTCTTTAGAAAAGATTTGCAAGCGCCAAACGATTCAAAAATCGAATGACTCCAAAAATTCCATTTGCATGGAGTTCCTTCATGCATTCCTTTCTAACATGACCTAAATGGCGGTTCCACAAATAAGTGGAATTCAAATCATTTGCCTTATGGCATTTTAGCGTCAGTGTTATGTATGTGTGTTTCACCATTAAGATTTATAATAACTTATCCATCGTACATGGAGTAATGTCATAATTTGAACAACTCATTGTTTTTATTTGACCAGAGCAAAATAACAATTATTAAGTTCTTTATTATAAATTCTAAGGGTTAGATAGAATGCCAACGACGAACATAATAACACTTTATTTTTGTTCCAGACGTGCATTCCTATCATATTCCTTGTCAGTCACTTAGGCCATTGTATTCTTGTATTGCGTTGTTTTGTATGACACTTCATACCAACCAATATGGTACAAATACCCAAGAATTTCATTGTGTGACCAAACAAGGAGTACATCCATAACATGTATATCATTTATATACACCTGAGCTAGACTTTCTAGTCTTTTCTTTTCTTTCTGCCAAAATATCTTTTGTAGTTTCTCTTTTAGCTTTCCTCATTATTCAGAAAAACACTTTAACATCATTAACTTCTAGGTTTGTTGGTCAAATACCAATAACCTTGAGGTTCTAACTTTGAAGTTGATCATCATATGACAAGTGTTTCAGATTTCACTATTAGTAACTTTGTAATATGATGAACAATTTCACTCATAATTTTATCCATCATATCATGACGACTTTTCCGAGACCATGTATGTACATGCTAGGCTCGTAAAGTTTAACCTCAGTATTCGCATGTGCAAATCTAGCTTGCACCCGTTGTATGCACACGTAGAATCTATAACACCCGATCATCACGTGATGCTACGAAACGACGAGTCTTAGCAACGGTGCATACTAAGGACGATCACTTCATGGATATGCAAATATCGTTAGTGCCCCAATAGTTGGAGGATTGGGACGCCTTGCGTCTTCAACCTTCCTACATTCCCATAAAACTTATGAGTTTATGTAGTCTCACCAAATTATATTCTATCATCTTGCAATAAGGTCTTAGATATCACATATATCTCATACCTTGATTATTTCTGAAAACAAAATTTTCAGCTCCTTACTTTTCAAACAGATTTGAACTTCAAGTTTCACGGAGACAAGATAACTTTAGGTACTAATTGAAACCATAGCTCTTTGAATCAACAATGTGAGGTTTACTAAAAGTTTGCAATAGGACTTAATCATTTCTTGATTCTTTAACAATACGGTACCAGTCCGTAAAGTTTCTTGTCAGATTTTAACAGTATTTCTATCTCAATTACAAGACTAGCGCTTGGTAGAAAACGGATGCCAATACTACAAATTAATTCAAAATACTACTCAGACTATGTTTATGATAATTAGTTCATGTTTTAATCTAATTACTAATGAACTCCCACTTAATACAACATCCCTCATAGTTGTTAAGTGGTACACAATCCACATCCACTACACCAAAACCGATCATCACGTGAGATGATGTAGCTTCAATGGTGAACATCAACATGTTGATCATATCATCCATATGACTCATGTTCAACCTTTCGGTTTCCGTTGTCCCGAGGCCATGTCTGTACATGCTAGGCTCGTCAAGCAAACCCAAGTATTCCGCGTGTGCAACATGGCTTACACTCGTTGTATGTGAACGTTGAGTCTATCACATCCGATCATCACGAGATGCTTCGAAACGACGAACTGTGCAACGGTGCATACGAGGGGAGAACACTTTATTATCTTGATATTAATGTGAGGGATCATCTTATAATGCTACCGTCGCGATCTAAGCAAAATAAGATGCATAAAGGATTAACATCACATGCAATTCATATGTGATATGATATGGCCCTTTAGTCTTTGCGCCTTCGATCTTCATCTCCAAAGCACGGACATGATCTCCATCATCAACGGGCATGATCTCCATCATCGTCGGCGTAGCGTCAAGGTCCATGGCGGCGTCTTCATGATTGTTCACCTCATGTAGCAACTATTACAACTACTTTGAAATACTACTCAACATGAAATTTAAAGACAACCATAAGGCTCCTGCCGGTTGCCACAATACAATAATGATCATCTCATACATATTCATCATCACATCATGGCCATATCACATCACCAAACCCTGCAAAAACAAGTTAGACGCCTCTAATTTGGTTTGCATATTTTACGTGGTTTAGGGTTTTCGAGTAAGATCTAATCTACCTACGAACATGAACCACAACGGTGATACTAGTGTTGTCAATAGAAAGAGTAAATTGAATCTTCACTATGGTGGGAGAGACAGACACCCGCAAAGCCACTTATGCAATACAAGTTGCATGTCGAACGTGGAGCAAGTCTCATGAACGCGGTCATGTAAAGTTAGCCCGAGCCGCTTCATCCCACCATGCCACAAAGATGCAAAGTACTCGAACTAAAGACAACATAAGCATCAACGCCCACAAAACAATAGTGTTCTACTCGTGCAACCATCTATGCATAGACACGGCTCTGATACCACTGTAGGGATTCGTAGCATAGAAAACAAAAAAATTCCTACCGCGAGAACGCAATCCAAGCCAAGATGCAATCTAGAAGATGGGAGCAACGAGGGGATGAACGAGACTAACCCTTGAAGATTTCCAAAGCCTACAAGAGGAGGCTCTCGTTGTTGCGGTAGACGATCACTTGCCGCTTTCAAAAGCGCGTAGAAGATCTTGACGGTGCCACAATCGGGCAGCACCTCCGTACTCGGTCACACGTACGGTGTTGATGACGACGTCCTTCTCCCCGTTCCAGCGGGCAGCGGAAGTAGTAGATCCTCCTCGGAATCCCGGCAGCACGACGGCGTGGTGGCGGTGGTGGTGGAGAACTCCGGCAGGGCTTCGCCTATGCGCTGCGGGAGTATTATGTGGAGGAGGAGAGGCTAGGGTTTGGGGAGAGGGGTGGCTAGGGCGCCGGCCATGGGCAGCCCTAGGTGGTGCGGCCAAGAGTGGCTGCCCCCTCCCTCTCCTCCTCATTATATAGGTGGAAATCCCCAAGAGTTGTAGTCCAAGTCTTCGAATAAGACCCCAACAACAAAACCTCCCATAGGTGGGAAACCTACTCAAGGGGGGAGTCCTACCCAAGGTGGGACTCCCACCTTTCCCTTAGGTGGGGTGGCCGGCCACCTATGGTGGAGTCCACCTGGGACTCCACCCCTTAGGGTTTGGCTGGCCATGCAAGGTGGAGTCCCTTCGGGACTCCACTTTCCATGGTGATTTCTTCCGGACTTTTCTAGAACCTTCTAGAACCTGCCATAAATGCACCGGATCATTTCCAAACTTGGAATATGACTTCCTATATATGAATCTTATTCTCCGGACCATTCCGGACCTCCTCGTGATGTCCTGGATCCCATCCGAGACTCCGAACAAAACTTCGAACTCCATTCCTTATTCCATATCTACTTAAACGACATCAAACCTTAAGTGTGTCACCCTACGGTTCGCGAACTATGTAGACATGGTCGAGATCTCTCTCCGACCAATAACCAATAGCGGGATCTAGAGATCCATAATGGCTCCCACATATTCAACGATGACTTAGTGATCGAATGAACCATTCACATACGATACCAATTCCCTTTGTCACGCGATATTTTACTTGTCCGAGGTTTGATCATCAGTATCTCTATACCTTGTTCAACCTCGTCTCCTGACAAGTACTCTTTACTCGTACCGTGGTATGTGGTCTCTTATGAACCATTCATATGCTTGCAAGCTATTTAGACGACATTCCACCGAGAGGGCCCAGAGTATATCTATCCGTCATCGGGATGGACAAATCCCACTGTTGATCCATATGCCTCAACTCATACTTTCCGGATACTTAATCCCACCTTTATAACCACCCATTTACGCAGTGGCGTTTGATGTAATCAAAGTACCTTTCCAGCATAAGTGATTTACATGATCTCATGGTCATAAGGACTAGGTAACTATGTATCGAAAGCTTATAGCAAAAAACTTAATGACGTGATCTTATGCTACGCTTAATTGGGTGTGTCCATTACATCATTCACATAATGATATAACCTTGTTATTAATAACATCCAATGTTCATGATTATGAAACTAATCATCTATTAATCAACAAGCTAGTTAAGAGGCTTTACTAGGGACTCATTGTTGTTTACATAACACACATGTATCAATGTTTCGGTTAATACAATTATAGCATGGTATATAAACATTTATCATAAACATAAAGATATATAATAACCACTTTTATTATTGCCTCTTGGGCATATCTCCAACATTTCTAGCTCCTATTGTTATCTATTTAACATTCTCTATTTAATATGTGGACCATTTATTTGTGTTCTTTGGTAATTTTTTTTTGTAGATTCCCCGCTTGTGTTATTTGGTAATGACTTCTCACTACAAGAAAAGTTCTGATAGACAACGTCTCAAAATCGTCCGCTAAGGGGTATTTTTCGTCGCCTATGGGCCTAACCCGACGATATGGGTTCTGTTGTGGAAACTGCGTCAGGCAAAGTCCTACGACGATTTTTTCGGTCCATCGCGCTTGGGCGCCCTTCCGCCACGGAAAATCGGACCGTTGCCCAAGTGTTTCCGGGAGCCCGTTGACTGCTGACATCATGCAAACTGACACGTGGCAGACGCCGTTAACTGGCAGTTAACGGCGTTAACCGGCTGAAACCCCGTGGTAGATGGTAGGCCCACACGAGGCCTGCCACTGCTGGCGCAAAGTTGACGTGGGTGTTAGAGATCTCTGTGGTGTAGCTTTTCTTCAGTTCCCCGGCAACGGCGCCAGAAAAAGAGCTTGATGGCGTGTAACTCACACGTTCGTTGGGAACCCCAAGAGGAAGGTATGATGCGCACAGCAGCAAGTTTTCCCTCAGAAAGAAACCAAGGTTTATCGAACCAGGAGGAGCCAAGAAGCACGTTGAAGGTTGATGGCGGCGGGATGTAGTGCGGCGCAACACCAGGGATTCCGGCGCCAACGTGGAACCTGCACAACACAACCAAAGTACTTTGCCCCAACGAAACAGTGAGGTTGTCAATCTCACCGGCTTGCTGTAACAAAGGATTAACCGTATTGTGTGGAAGATGATTGTTTGCAGAAAACAGTAGAACAAGTATTGCAGTAGATTGTATTTCAGTAAAGAGAATTGGACCAGGGTCCACAGTTCACTAGAGGTGTCTCTCCCATAAGATAAACAGCATGTTGGGTGAACAAATTACAGTTGGGCAATTGACAAATAAAGAGGGCATGACCATGCACATACATATCATGATGAGTATAGTGAGATTTAATTGGGCATTACGACAAAGTACATAGACCGCCATCCAACTGCATCTATGCCTAAAAAGTCCACCTTCAGGTTATCATCCGAACCCCTCCAGTATTAAGTTGCAAAGCAACAGACAATTGCATTAAGTATGGTGCGTAATGTAATCAACAACTACATCCTTAGACATAGCATCAATGTTTTATCCCTAGTGGCAACAGCACAACACAACCTTAGAACTTTCATCCGTCCCAGGTGTCAATGCAGGCATGAACCCACTATCGAGCATAAATACTCCCTCTTGGAGTTACAAGCATCTACTTGGCCAGAGCATCTACTAGTAACGGAGAGCATGCAAGATCATAAACAACACATAGATATAACTTTGATAATCAACATAACAAGTATTCTCTATTCATCGGATCCCAACAAACGCAACATATAGAATTACAGATAGATGATCTTGATCATGTTAGGCAGCTCACAAGATCCGACAATGATAGCACAATGGAGAGAAGACAACCATCTAGCTACTGCTATGGACCCATAGTCCAGGGGTAGACTACTCACACATCACACCGGAGGCGACCATGGCGGCGTAGAGTCCTCCGGGAGATGATTCCCCTCTCCGGCAGGGTGCCGGAGGCGATCTCCTGGATCCCCCGAGATGGGATCGGCGTTGGCGGCGTCTGTGGACGGGTTTCCGTATCGTGGCTGTCGGTACTGGGGGTTTCGTCACGGAGGCTGTAAGTAGGCGGAAGGGCTAGTCGGAGGGGGCACGGGGGCCCCACACCACGTGCCGGCGCGGCCAAGGGGGGCCGCGCCGCCCTAGGGTTTGGGCACCCCGTGGCCCCACTTCGTTTCGTCTTCGGACTTCTGGAAGCTTCGTGGCAAAATAGGACCCTGGGCGTTGATTTCGTCCAATTCCGAGAATATTTCGTTACTAGGATTTCTGAAACCAAAAACAGCAGAAACAAGAATCGGCACTTCGGCATCTTGTTAATAGGTTAGTTCCGTAAAATGCACAAATATGACATAAAGTGTGCATAAAACATGTAGATAACATCAATAATGTGGCATGGAACATAAGAAATTATCGATACGTCGGAGACGTATCAGCATCCCCAAGCTTAGTTCTGCTCGTCCCGAGCAGGTAAAACGATAACACAGATAATTTCTGGAGTGACATGCCATCATAACCTTGATCATACTATTTGTAAAGCATATGTAGTGAATGCAGCGATCAAAACAATGTATATGACATGAGTAAACAAGTGAATCATAAAGCAAAGACTTTTCATGAATAGCACTTCAAGACAAGCATCAATTAGTCTTGCATAAGAGTTAACTCATAAAGCAATAATTCAAAGTAAAGGCATTGAAGCAACACAAAAGAAGATTAAGTTTCAGCGGTTGCTTTCAACTCATAACATGTATATCTCATGGATATTGTCAACATAGAGTAATATAATAAGTGCAATAAGCAAATATGTAGGAATCAATGCACAGTTCACACAAGTGTTTGCTTCTTGAGGTGGAGAGAAATAGGTGAACTGACTCAACATTGAAAGTAAAAGAATGGTCCTCCATAGAGGAAAAGCATCGATTACTATATTTGTGCTAGAGCTTTGATTTTGAAAACATGAAACAATTTTGTCAACGGTAGTAATAAAGCATATGTATCATGTAAATTATATCTTACAAGTTGCAAGCCTCATGCATAGTATACTAATTGTGCCCGCACCTTGTCCTAATTAGCTTGGACTACCGGATCATCACAATGCACATGTTTTTACCAAGTGTCACAAAGGGGTACCTCTATGCCGCCTGTACAAAGGTCTAAGGAGAAAGCTCGCATTGGATTTCTCGCTATTGATTATTCTTCAACTTAGACATCCATACCGGGACAACATAGACAACAGATAATGGACTCCTCTTTTATGCATAAGCATGTAACAACAATTAATAATTTTCTCATTTGAGATTGAGGATATATGTCCAAAACTGAAACTTCCACCATGGATCATGGCTTTAGTTAGCGGCCCAATGTTCTTCTCTAACAATATGCATGCTTAACCATAAGGTGGTAGATCTCTCTTACTTCAGACAAGACGGACATGCATAGCAACTCACATGAAATTCAACAAAGAGTAGTTGATGGCGTCCCCAGTGAACATGGTTATCGCACAACAAGCAACTTAATAAGAGATAAAGTGCATAATTACATATTCAATTCCACAATAGTTTTTAAGCTATTTGTCCCATGAGCTATATATTGCAAAGGTGAATGATGGAATTTTAAAGGTAGCACTCAAGCAATTTACTTTGGAATGGCGGAAAATACCATGTAGTAGGTAGGTATGGTGGACACAAATGGCATAGTGGTTGGCTCAAGTATTTTGGATGCATGAGAAGTATTCCCTCTCGATACAAGGTTTAGGCTAGCAAGGCTTATTTGAAACAAACACAAGGATGAACCGGTGCAGCAAAACTCACATAAAAGACATATTGAAAACATTATAAGACTCTACACCGTCTTCCTTGTTGTTCAAACTCAATACTAGAAATTATCTAGACCTTAGAGAAACCAAATATGCAAACCAAATTTTAGCATGCTCTATGTATTTCTTCATTAATGGGTGCAAAGCATATGATGCAAGAGCTTAATCATGAGCACAACAATTGCCAAGTATCACATTACCCAAGACATTAATAGCAATTACTACATGTATCATTTTCCAATTCCAACCATATAACAATTTAACGAAGGAGAAACTTCGCCATGAATACTATGAGTAGAAACTAAGGACATACTTGTCCATATGCTATAGCGGAGCGTGTCTCTCTCCCATAAAGTGAATGCTAGGATCCATTTTATTCAAACAAAACAAAAACAAAAACAAACCGACGCTCCAAGCAAAGCACATAAGATGTGATGGAATAAAAATATAGTTTCAGGGGAGGAACCTGATAATGTTGTCGATGAAGAAGGGGATGCCTTGGGCATCCCCAAGCTTAGACGCTTGAGTCTTCTTAGAATATGCAGGGGTGAACCACCGGGGCATCCCCAAGCTTAGAGCTTTCACTCTCCTTGATCATGTTGCATCATACTCCTCTCTTGATCCTTGAAAACTTCCTCCACACCAAACTCGAAACAACTCATTAGAGGGTTAGTGCACAATAAAAATTAACATATTCAGAGGTGACACAATCATTCTTAACACTTCTGGACATTGCATAATGCTAATGGACATTAATGGATCAAAGAAATTCATCCAACATAGCAAAAGAGGCAATGCGAAATAAAAGGCAGAATCTGTCAAAACAGAACAGTTCGTATTGACGAATTTTAAAATGGCACCAGACTTGCTCAAATGAAAATGCTCAAATTTAATGAACGTTGCGTACATATCTGAGGATCATGCACGTAAATTGGATTAATTTTCTGAGCTACCTACAGGGAGGTAGACCCAGATTCGTGACAGCAAAGAAATCTAGAACTGTGCAGTAATCCAAATCTAGTACTTACTTTTCTATCAAAGACTTTACTTGGCACAACAAAACACAAAACTAAGATAAGGAGAGGTTGCTACAGTAGTAAACAACTTCCAAGACTCAAAATAAAAACAAAGTACTGTAGGTAAAAACATGGGTTGTCTCCCATAAGCGCTTTTCTTTAACGCCTTTCAGCTAGGCGCAGAAAGTGTATATCAAGTATTATCAAGAGATGAAGTGTCAACATCATAATTTGTTCTCATAATAGAATCAAAAGGTAACTTCATTCTCTTTCTAGGGAAGTGTTCCATACCTTTCTTGAGAGGAAATTGATATTTTATATTACCTTCCTTCATATCAATGATAGCACCAACAGTTCGAAGAAAAGGTCTTCCCAATATAATGGGACAAGATGCATTGCATTCAATATCCAAGACAACAAAATCAACGGGGACAAGGTTATTGTTAACGGTAATGCGAACATTATCAACTTTCCCCAAAGGTTTCTTTGTAGAATGATCAGCAAGATTAACATCCAAATAACAATTTTTCAGCGGTGGCAAGTCAAGCATATTATAAATTTTCTTAGGCATAACAGAAATATTTGCACCAAGATCACATAAAGCATTACAATCAAAATCTTTAACCTTCATCTTAATGATGGGCTCCCAACCATCCTCTAGCTTTTTAGGAATAGAGGCTTCACGCTCTAGTTTCTCTTCTCTAGCTTTTATGAGAGCATTTGTAATATGATGCGTGAAAGCCAAATTTATAGTACTAGCATTAGGACTTTTAGCAAGTTTTTGTAAGAACTTTATAACTTCAGAGATGTGGCAATCATCAAAATTCAAACCATTATAATCTAAAGCAATGGGATCATCATCCCCAATGTTGGAAAAAATTTCAGCGACTTTATCACAAGCGGTTTCAATGGTTTTAGCAGTTTCAGGCAGTTTCTCGCGCTTTGCATTAGAAGTGGAAACATTGCTAACACCAATTCTTTTATTATTAATAGTAGGAGGTGCAGCAACATGTGTAGCATTAGCATTACAAGTGGTGGTAATAGTCCAAACTTTAGCTACATTCTTCTCTTTAGCTAGTTTTTCATTTTCTTCTCTATCCCACCTAGCACGCAGTTCAGCCATTAATCTTATATTCTCATTAATTCTAACTTGGATGGCATTTGCTGTAGTAACAATTTTATTATGATGATTCTCATTAGGCATAACTTTCGATTTCAAAAGATCAACATCAACAGCAAGACTATCGACTTTAGAAGCAAGTATATCAATTTTCCCAAGCTTTTCTTCAACAGATTTGTTAAAAGCAGTTTGTGTACTAATAAATTCTTTAAGCATGGCTTCAAGTCCAGGGGGTGAATTCCTATTATTGTTGTAAGAATTCCCATAAGAATTACCATAGCCGTTGCCATTATTATAAGGATATGGCCTATAGTTGTTACTAGAATTGTTCCGGTAAGCATTGTTGTTGAAATTATTATTTTTAATGAAGTTTACATCAACATGTTCTTCTTGTGCAACCAATGAAGCTAACGGAACATTATTAGGATCAATATTAGTCCTATCATTCACAAGCATAGACATAATAGCATCAATCTTATCACTCAAGGAAGAGGTTTCTTCGACAGAATTTACCTTCTTACCTTGTGGAGCTCTTTCCGTGTGCCATTCAGAGTAGTTGATCATCATATTATCAAGAAGCTTTGTTGCTTCACCAAGAGTGATGGACATAAAGGTACCTCCAGCAGCTGAATCCAATAAATTCCGTGAAGAAAAATTTAGTCCTGCATAGAAGGTTTGGATGATCATCCAAGTAGTCAGTCCATGGGTTGGGCAATTTTTAACCAAAGATTTCATTCTTTCCCAAGCTTGAGCAACATGTTCAGTATCTAATTGTTTAAAATTCATTATGCTACTCCTCAAAGATATAATTTTAGCAGGGGGATAATATCTACCAATAAAAGCATCCTTGCATTTAGTCCATGAATCAATACTATTCTTAGGCAGAGATAGCAACCAATCTTTAGCTCTTCCTCTTAATGAGAAAGGGAACAATTTTAATTTTATAATGTCACCATCTACATCTTTATATTTTTGCATTTCACATAGTTCAACAAAATTATTAAGATGGGCAGCAGCATCATCAGAACTAACACCAGAAAATTGCTCTCGCATAACAAGATTCAGTAAAGCAGGTTTAATTTCAAAGAATTCTGCTGTAGTAGCAGGTGGAGCAATAGGTGTGCATAAGAAATCATTATTATTTGTGGTTGTGAAGTCACACAACTTAGTATTTTCAGGGTTGGCCATTTTAGCAACAGTAAATAAAGCAAACTAGATAAAGTAAATGCAAGTAACTAATTTTTTTTGTGTTTTTGATATAGCAAACAAGATAGTAAATGAAGTAAAACTAGCAACTAATTTTTTTTGTATTTTGATTTAGTGCAGCAAACAAAGTAGTAAATAAAACTAAGCAAGACAAAAACAAAGTAAAGAGATTGAGAAGTGGAGACTCCCCTTGCAGCGTGTCTTGATCTCCCCGGCAACGGTGCCAGAAAAAGAGTTGCTGGCGCAAAGTTGACGTGGGAGTTAAAGATCTCTGTGGTGTAGCTTTTCTTCAGTTCCCCGGCAACGGCGCCAGAAAAAGAGCTTGATGGCGTGTAACTCACACGTTCGTTGGGAACCCCAAGAGGAAGGTATGATGCGCACAGCAGCAAGTTTTCCCTCAGAAAGAAACCAAGGTTTATCGAACCAGGAGGAGCCAAGAAGCACGTTGAAGGTTGATGGCGGCGGGATGTAGTGCGGCGCAACACCAGGGATTCCGGCGCCAACGTGGAACCTGCACAACACAACCAAAGTACTTTGCCCCAACGAAACAGTGAGGTTGTCAATCTCACCGGCTTGCTGTAACAAAGGATTAACCGTATTGTGTGGAAGATGATTGTTTGCAGAAAACAAGAAACAAAGATTGCGGTAGATTGCATTTCAAGAAAGAGAATTGGACCGGGGTCCACAGTTCACTAGAGGTGTCTCTCCCATAAGATAAACAGCATGTTGGGTGAACAAATTACAGTTGGGCAATTGACAAATAAAGAGGGCATGACCATGCACATACATATCATGATGAGTATAGTGAGATTTAATTGGGCATTACGACAAAGTACATAGACCGCCATCCAACTGCATCTATGCCTAAAAAGTCCACCTTCAGGTTATCATCCGAACCCCCTCCAGTATTAAGTTGCAAAGCAACAGACAATTGCATTAAGTATGGTGCGTAATGTAATCAACAACTACATCCTTAGACATAGCATCAATGTTTTATCCCTAGTGGCAACAGCACAACACAACCTTAGAACTTTCTCACATCGTCCCATGTGTCAATGCAGGCATGAACCCACTATCGAGCATAAATACTCCCTCTTGGAGTTACAAGCATCTACTTGGCCAGAGCATCTACTAGTAACGGAGAGCATGCAAGATCATAAACAACACATAGATATAACTTTGATAATCAACATAACAAGTATTCTCTATTCATCGGATCCCAACAAACGCAACATATAGAATTACAGATAGATGATCTTGATCATGTTAGGCAGCTCACAAGATCCGACAATGATAGCACAATGGAGAGAAGACAACCATCTAGCTACTGCTATGGACCCATAGTCCAGGGGTAGACTACTCACACATCACACCGGAGGCGACCATGGCGGCGTAGAGTCCTCCGGGAGATGATTCCCCTCTCTGGCAGGGTGCCGGAGGCGATCTCCTGGATCCCCCGAGATGGGATCGGCGTTGGCGGCGTCTCTGGAAGGTTTTCCGTATCGTGGCTCTCGGTACTGGGGGTTTCGTCACGGAGGCTTTAAGTAGGTGGAAGGGCAAGTCAGGAGGGGGCACGGGGGCCCCACACCATAGGCCGGCGCGGCAAAGGGGGGGGGCCGCGCCGCCCTAGGGTTTGGGCACCCCGTGGCCCCACTTCGTTTCGTCTTCGGACTTCTGGAAGCTTCGTGGCAAAATAGGACCCTGGGCGTTGATTTCGTCCAATTCCGAGAATATTTCATTACTAGGATTTCTGAAACCAAAAACAGCAGAAACAAAGAATCGACACTTCGGCATCTTGTTAATAGGTTAGTTCCAGAAAATGCACGAATATGACATAAAGTGTGCATAAAACATGTAGATAACATCAATAATGTGGCATGGAACATAAGAAATTATCGATACGTCGGAGACGTATCAGCCACGTCTTAAGCGGGCCGGCCCATTAAGTTTGCGGGCCGGGCCAGCTGACTTAGTTTGACCGGTCAACTATATAGCTGGGCTGGTCCATTAGTTACGTGGGCCGGGCCTAACCTCTAAGGTTGACTGGTCAAAACTTTAATGGGCCGGCCCACTAAGCATGTGGGCCGGGCCGAATGCACTCGTTTGACCGGTCAACAGGCAAAAGGGCCGGCCCACAAGACATGTGGGACCCACTTTCCTGTTATCGGGCCGGCCCATTTACCAAGTGGGGTCCACCTTAAAGCAAGTGGGCCGGCCCAAGAAGGTATTGGGCCGGCCCAATTAGCACGTGGGTCCCACTTTTCTGCTATCGGGCCGGCCCATTTAGTACGTGGGGTCCACATTAGATCAAATGGGCTGGCCCAACAAGCCAGTGGGCCGGGCCAAAAGCACAGGTGGGTCCCACTTTCCTGTTAAAGGGCCAGCCCATTTAGTACGTGGGGTCCACCATATAGCAAGTGGGCCGGCCAAACAAGATAGTGGGCCAGGCCAAAAGCACAGGTGGGTCCCACTTTCCTGTTAAAGGGCCGACCCATTTAGTATGTAGGGTCCACCATATAGTAAGTGGGCCGGCCCAGCAAGATAGTGGGCCAGGCCAAAAACACAGGTGGGTCCCACTTTCCTCTTAAAGGGCCGACCCATTTAGTATGTGGGGTCCACCATATAGCAAGTGGGCCGGCCCAAGAAGATAGTGGGCCGGGCCAAAAGCACAGGTGGGTCCCACTTTCCTGTTAAAGGGCCGGCCCATTTAGTATGTGGGGTCCACCATATAGCAAGTGGGCCGGCCCAACACGCTAGTGGGCCGGGCCAAAAGCACAGGTGGGTCCCACTTTCATCTTAAAGGGCCGGCCCATTTAGTATGTGGGGTCCACCATGTAGCAAGTGGGCCGGCCCAACAAGATAGTGGGCCGGGCCAAAAGCACAGGTGGGCCCCGCTTTCCTGTTAAAGGGCCGGCCCATTTAGTATGTAGGGTCCACCATATAGCAAGTGGGCCGGCCCAGCAAGATAGTGGGCCGGGCCAAAAACACAGGTGGGTCCCACTTTCCTCTTAAAGGGCCGACCCATTTAGTATGCGGGGTCCACCACAAAAGCAATTGGGCTGGCCCAACTAGTTAGTGGGCCGGCCCAGTAGTTGGTGGGGTCCACCTTAAAGCAAGTGGGCCGGCCCAATTAGAGTGTGGGGTCCACCGTAAATCAAGTGGGCTGGCCCAATAAGTAAGTGGGCCAGCCCGTTTAGTTGCTGTTTATATGCCGGCATAATAGGCGCTTTAGGATTTTGCGGGCCGGCACATATGTGATTTCGCTTAATTGGGCCGTTTAAGGGATGGGAATTCGTGATTTAGATACTGAGAATATTTACGCGGCATTGATTTCTGTCAGATAGCCTCACTTACCACAAGCACCAAAGAAAAAATGCGCGAAAGAACTATAAAAACTAACTAAATATTACATCAGCTGCAAGGCTTTGAAAAAATATTACAGAACCCAGAGAAATTGAATGGTAATTAAACCTAGCAATACAATGAAGCGATCCGGCAATCTTTTAAGTTGTCCATGCAGCACCTATATCTGAAACAAAGACATTACAAGTTAAGACAGCAACAATGGAAAGGCAAAGACACTACAATATTGTTTGCCAAAGAATTTGGAACTCATCATTTCGTCATTATAACAAGATCATTGTAATGCGCACAATAAGCAAACAAAGAGTGCATGCCGCATACCAACAGCCAATATAACAGAGCATGTTAGAATGAAACAGCAGACTTACTACTGTCGAGTCCCATGCAAACCAACATGTTCAGGGAGTACAAAATTGGCATGAACAACATAGTAGCAGGCTATAAATTTTGTAACAACGACTGAGCAAGATGAAGTTATGATGGCTACATCTACAGAGCAGGGAATGTAAACCAAAAATAGAAGTTACGATGGCAAAAGCTAAAGAGGAGGGAATGTGAACCAACATGTGCCAAGTGCAATTACTTCATTTTGGCCGTGAACTAAATAATACTCCTGAACTTATAGTGAAGGGGATGCAAATCAAGATGTTTCGGGATATAAACTTGTAATGAGCAACACATAGAGGATAGTTAATGCTGGAGCTTAGGATGGACCAGATACAGAATATAGTGGGATCACCTGTGAACTTGTATAAGAGGGAATGCAAACCAATATGTTCAGCATTCCATATGTGAGCGTCATGCCAAGTCAGAGAAACAAGTCAATAATGCAGCTTTTGAAGAACAAGATGGCACGCAAAATTATTATCTAGTAGTATGACAAGTTTATTTGTACTACAGGCTAGATAGCAGAGTGATAGCATGCCAAACTAAGTCCTTACTTTGTTAGCTTACAATGAACTAGATACAAAACAATGGCATCACCTGTAGTACAGGGAATGCAAGCCAACATGTTCATGGAGTAAAAAATTGGCACAAACAACATAGTAGCAGGCCATAATTTTTGTAACAACGACTGAGCAAGATAAAGTTATGATGGCTAGATCTACAGAGCAGGGAATGTAAACCAAATATAGAAGTTACGATGCCAAAAGCTATAGAGCAGGGAATGCGAACCAACATGTGCAATTACTTAAAATTGGCCATGAACTAAATAATAGCAGGATGTTACTATAATACCTATAATTTTTGTAACAACGACTGAGCAAGATAGAAGTTATGATGGCTACATCTACAGAGCAGGGAATGCAAACCAAAATGTTAAATCGCTTAAAGTTAGCAATGAACTAGAAAATAGCAAGGTGTTACGGTCATAGCTAGGAATGAACTAAAAGAGCTTCAGACAAACAAGCATCTGAACCCAGAACATCACTACAAGAAATGTGCCATAATATGACGTTTTTTTTATGACTGGAAATCAAAATGTCATAGCTTTATGACGTTCCTAGCTTTGACCGTCCTTGGCCACTCCGGGGGGGCAAAACCCTAGAAAATCTTGACGTTATTGGGCAAAAACGTCATTGGCAATTTAGGTCAAAACGTCATTAGCAAAATTAAGTGGCCTACGACGTTTTTCCAATGCCGATTGCGACAAATCAATAGCGTCATTGGCATTTGGCTCAATACAATGGTATGTGTTTGGCTGCCATGTCATCCATTTTGCCTATGTGTCCCTTTTCGGGTCCCACGCGCCTCACACGTGTCACTGGAAGCAACTGGCTTGAACTAACTGACATGTAGGACCAACTGATACTTGTGGGACAAAGGCGTCTTGTTATTTTTTTTCTCTGTGCCGTCCACCATTTTAATGGGCTGCTGGTGATATCCTCCTCTTTTGGGCTGTCCTCTACTAGGCTGCTGGCTGCTGGCCTACCCCACGGCGGCCCATCCGGGGGTTGAATTGCTGGCCCGACGGCCCATCCGGGGTTGGAGTGGCTCCCGATGGAAATAACTGGCAAAAATTGCGCTTGCGGGGACTCGAACCCTCGACCTGGCGCTGCCGCACTACCACTCCCTACCGCTTTGCTACAATAGTGTTGTTGACACAAGTATGGTTGTCCATGTATATAGACATGATAGACTAATCAGTTGTCTTAAAAATCCCTCCACCTCGACCAAAATCCCTCCGACCAGGTGCATCTAGCTAGGGTTCCTCCTCCGACCAAAATCCCTCCGACCAGGTGCATCTGTTGCATGGCGGCACAGTTCCCAGCCTGCTCGGGCAGTTCTTCTAAGTCAGGAGCGTCGTCGCGTCGCCGCCGGCGGCCGGGCACGCCCATCCCGTATCGGCAGCGGCCATTCGATTATGAGCCCGCCGACGTATGTGACTGTGGCGAGAAGATGCCGCAATGGATTTCTTGGAGTGATCCGAATCCTGGGAGAAGATACCGGAACAGCAAAATTCGCTCGGTTAGTCATCGAGCACGCCCCCGCCCCATTCTGAATTTCGCCCGCCGTCTTCTGAAGTTTCTTTTCTACTATGGCTTACTTATCCTCTTTTGTTCTTCATCTGTCAGATTGCTGGTGGAATAGGGTGTAAAGTGTTTAAGTGGATTGATGATCCGCTGGATGCACGTCACAAAGAGTTAGTTCGTGATCTGCGTGATGCTGTTTGGGATCGAGATGAAGAAATTGAGAGGCTCCAGGTAGAAATTGAGAGGCTCCAGGAAGAAAAGTTTCTGCTTGCTGCAAGGAAACAGAGCAACCCTGAACCAAAGAAAATGGGAGGCTTCATGGTTTGGGTGCTATCTCGTAGCTTTTGTCATCTGTTGTACACAGGTGATGTGTAGGAACTGAAATTAGGGTGAATTCAGTGATCCGTTGGTCGGAGGAGAAGAAGCTAGAGTATATGCTAGAGTTATTGTGTTGTAATTCCAACCATTTGTCCTGTTCGTGCCACAATGTTTAGTTCCTGAATTTGAACCATGTCTATGTATGTGTGCAATTCTGCTCGATTGAAAATGTGTTCGTTGAAAATGAGTTCTGTTGAAAATGTGTAGCAGCTACTTTTGCACGGCGGCGCCGCCCATATATGGTCGCCGGCGTCAGCCATGCACGGCGGCGCCGCCCATATATGGTCGCCGGCGTCAGCCATGTATTGAAAAAATTGGGCATGGATTCCCCTAAAAATTGGGCATGGAGTCCCCAAAAAATTGGGCACAAATTCTGGGAACAAATAGCTGACATATTCAACATAAATTCTGGGAATATTGAACATAAAAATTGGGCACAAATTCTGGGAACAAATAGCTGACATATTCTGGGAACAAATAGCTGACATATTCAACATAAATTCTGGGAACAAATAGCTGACATATTCAACACAAATTCTGGGAACAAATAGCTGACAAATTCTGGGAACAAATAGCTGACATATTCAACACAAACTGCTACTCATCTTCTTCGAAAACTTGACGCTTCCTAGTCCTATTTCCTCCATCATCATCATCATCATCCTCATCGCTGCAATATTGGTACATTGTCTGATCAACCTCCTCGATTTCTTCGGGCACAACCTCTTTGCTATGTTTCTTCAGTTTGTCCACAATGACTTTTTCAAGTAGCACACGTTCCTGGTCACTTCTCGTCCTACTCCGTGCAGTGCCTTCTTTTTCTTGCACAGGAACTTGACTGGAATCTTCATCTTGATATGATAGTACAGCAACACCGGGTCCCTGTTCATTTTCTTTTACACTCCATAGATGTCTATGGTGAAATTTCTGCACAACTTGCCATTTTCCTTTCAACTTGGTGTCTGGCACATAAAAGACCTTGGTTGCTTGTGATGTCAGAAGGAAAGGATCAGTCTTGTACCAAAACTTTTCTGTGTTAACACTCTTGAAGTGTCCATCATCGTCGAGCCCGGGTTTCCTACCACCAAGGTCAAACCGGTCACACCGGAAGAGGACAATCGACCGATGGACGCCACCGCTGGAGTTGTATTGCAATCTGATGATGGATTTGAGCTGACCAAAGAAGTCAATGCTGTTGCCATCATGATCTCCCTCAGAAATGATTCCACTATTTTGTGTCTTCCTGTTCTTCTCGCGGTCAACAGTATGGTACCGAACACTGTCAACAACACATGCCGAATATAGTCTCACTCTAAAATCTGGTTTGCACGCCAAAGCATAGAGATCAGGACAGACATCATTTCGCATTTTTCCAATCTGCAAAAAATCAACCGGGGGTGAGTAACACACACAGCAAAATTATATCATGAACTTTTCCAATCTTCAGAAATAAACCAGCTAAAGATCTCACATGAGTCTGAAACCATCTAGCAAAGTTCTTGGCAAGCCATCTATCAACATTGATCTGACCACCTTGTTGGTTCAACTCTTGTTTGCACAGGCTGGAATGGCAACAGAAAATAGATCCTAATTATTATTTGGAGAGGCTGCAATAACCTATCTATATAAGGGGATGAAGAGAAACGTACTCGATGTATGGATCAACCTCAGGGCAACTTCGGAGCACATACCACACCATGTTGTCATAGTCCTCACCAGCAAACACATATTGAGAGGCTCCAATAAATTTCACACCGTGTTTGAAAACAGACACATCACCAATATGTGAATCATCCCGCTCCGGATTTCTGCTTGGACGGTTGAATCTTGTTTCAACATCGTCGAAGTATCTCGAGCAAAATGTCAGGCACTCATCAACAATATATGCTTCGGCAATCGATCCCTCCGGCCTGGCATTGTTCCGGACATAACGCTTCAATGTTAGCAACCTTCTTTCGACTGGGTACATCCAACCGTAATGCACTGGGCCTCTAAGCCTTGCCTCTTTTGGTAAATGGATGGCCAAATGCACCATCACGTCGAAGAAAGATGGGGGGAAGATCTTCTCAAGTTTGCAAAGAATAACTACGATTTCCTTTTCAAGTCTGTCCAGAACGTCTCTCTTCAGTGTTTTGCAGCACAGCTCTCTGAAGAAATTTCCAAGTTCAGCAACCGCTTCATATATGTCTTCATGGATTGTTCCTCGAAGGCCAGCCGGTAAGATCCTTTGAAGCAATATATGACAGTCATGGGTCTTCAGCCCTTGAAGCTTGCACTTATCAGCAGCAACACACTTGGATATGTTAGACGTGTACCCATCTGGAAACCTCACAGCTTTTATGAATTCACAAAAAGCAATTTTTTCTTGTTTACTCATTGTATACCACGCCTGTGGCATCTCAAAAGAGTCAGCTGAAACAGGCTGCAAATGCAAGTCACCTCTTATGCCCATGTCTTCCAAATCAAGCCTTGAATTCCACAAAGGTGTCTTTGGTCTTGCCTTGTATGTTCATGAAAGTACCAAGCAAATTGTCACAGATGTTTTTCTCGATGTGCATTACATCGAGATTATGCCTCAGCTTTAGATCTTCCCAGTATGGCAAGTCCCACAAACATGATCTACGGCTCCAACACTGACCGTCCTCACGTTTCCTTTTCTTCTGAAGCTTGCCTGGTATCACATCTCTAACCCTATCAAGCTGTTGCTTCAGCTCTTCTGGAGTGAATTCCGCTGGCTTCTCACGGCTTTCAGAAGCACCATCGAATTCTTTGCTATTTCTCCAAGGATGGTGCCGAGGTAGCCAACGGCGGTGCCCAATAAAGCAGATTTTGTTCCTTAATTTCTTGGAGCAATTCTCTTTGTCACAACGCACACATGCCTGGTAACCAGCTGTGGCCCTCCCTGACAATGTGTGCAGTGCGGATAATCATGAATACACCATAAGATTGCAGCACGGAGATCAAACTTGTCCGGACTATTGGCATCAGACGATTTTACACCTTTCCAGAGCTCCTGCAGCTCTTCCATCAAAGGCTCCATGAAGACATCAAAATCTTTTCCCGGAGAGGATGGACCAGGGATTAGCAATGCAAGCATGAAGTTGGACTGATCCATACATGCCCACGGCGGAAGGTTGTATGGCACCACGAATACGAGCCACATGCGTAGGAGTTGCTCATATTCCCGTAGGGATTAAAACCATCCGTGGCAAGTCCAAGCCTTATGTTCCTGGCATCAGCGGCAAAGTCTTTATGAATATTGTCAAAATCCTTCCATGCATCCCCGTCTGCTGGATGACTGAGATCATTCTCCACGTCTTGCCGCTCAGTTTGTGCCACTGTACTTCCTTTGATTGCTCCTTTGAAAGAAACATTCTTTGCAGCCTTGGAATCAATGGGAAGTGCCTTAGCACCTTCTCTCCGGGATCTTTCTCCTACCATCAGCATCTTTCCATCCGGAGGCTTTGCACTTGGGGCAATTATTCTCCTTGGCATAATCCTTAGGAACAATACACAGTTATTCGGGCACACATGGATACTCTCATAACCAAGTCCCAACCTGCCGACTATGCTAAGTGCCTCCTCGTATGACTTTGGTATTGAGCTATTAGGGTATTGCAAGGCCAAAATCAGGAGTATCGCGTTGAATGCAACGTTGCTAATCCGGTAGTACGACTTGGCCTGAAGTAACTTGACTGTGAGTGAAAACCTTGACATTGTACCCCCATCGCTGGCTGCGCGCTTGGCTTCCTCTATCAACTCAGCAAATATAGTGTCCTTTCCAAAGCACCTTGCGGTTCGAGTTGTACAAATCAGCAAGCAGATCAGGAATTCTATCATCTTCGTAACCATCTTCCTCTTGCAAACCATAATAGTGTGCCTCTCGCATCACCTCCACCAACATGGTGTGCCCCTGCATCACCTCCATGTCCAGCCTCGTGTTCACCTCCATGTCCAGCCCTCAAAGTTCACCTCCATGTCCATGTCCTGGCTGGGTGCACCTCCTTGTCCTCCATGTCCAGCTTCAGGTACAGGATGTAATGGTTCTCCATGGAAGACCCATCGGTCATAAGTGCTTGCCATCCCAAAAAGAAGCAAATGAGACTCTACTACATCTAGAGGTTTTGTGCACCGGTTGAGACAGCTACGACATGGGCACAAAGACTCGATCAACATTGGCAGCATTCAAGCGAACAAACTGCATAAACTCTGCCACTCCCTTTGAGTGTTCAGGGGAAAGCCTTCTAATTCTTGTTGTAATCCAGCGTCTGTCCATCTGCGGAAGAACAAAATGATGCAATTAGCACACACCTAACTGCACAGCAGTTCCAATTTCAAGCAATGCACAGCAGTTCAATTCGATTTTGTGAACTGATGAAGAAGAACAGATCGAGAGGGGAGAGATGAGAGGGGTGCAGACCGGGAGATGCGGAGGGCTCGCCCCTGGAGAGGGCGAGGGCTCGTCTGGAGAGGGCGAGGGGCTCGTCGTCGGCGAGGCAGATGGACAAACAGATCCCTTGCTCGGACGCAGCGCCGGCACAACCACCACCGCCGTCACCTCGGACTCGGTACTTTAGTCCTAGTAACAGCACATATTGGATCACAGAGATTCGATATTGTGAACTGACGAAGAAGAACAGATCGAGAGGGGAGAGGTGAGAGGGGTGCAGACCGGGAGATGCGGAGAGGCTCGTCGTCGGAGAGGGCCGGGGCTCATCGTCGGAGAGGGACGGGGCTCGTCGTCGGAGAGGGACGGGGCCGCCACCGCCGCCACCGCCGCCGCCGCTCGTCGTCGGAGATTCGAATTTCTGCTAGGTTATCAGAGGGAGTTGGATTCGGAAGGGATATTTGGGCTTCTCCTGGGCGCCAAAAAAAAATCAAAAAGAGTGAGGGCTGGGACTCGAACCCAGCACCTCTAGATGTGTCAACGTGCCAGTTAACCAGTGGAGCTATTGGAGAGATCTTGTCAGCTTACCATCCTTTATCCTTTACATAGTGGAACTAAGGCAACTTTTTTTTTTATAGTTATGGATATGATCTTGTTACATAATCTATCAGAGGGGATACTGATTTAGGACAACAGTTAATTTGTACAGGAGCATTAGCTAAGCAACAGGCTAATATATGACTAATAATTAATTACAGCTAGCAAACTATATATATATATATACTCCAGCATATATAGACCACCAAAAGCACATTATATTACACATATATAGTGCCAGCCTTGAGCTCAATAACATAGTACCAAAAGGACACGTTAATTATAGATACTACCGAGGAGGTTCAACGCTCATTTACTTGAGCACATTACATAGACCAACAGGCCATTAGATAGTACCAGATCGATCGATAAGAGGTTCAACGCTCATATTAGTTGAGCTCATACACACATATATATAGTACTACTAGCTTAATTAGAGAGGTTCAGCCTGCTAGCTCATTTCTCGAGCTTCCTGACATACAACTTGAGACCGCCCCGGGCGCGAATGCGGAACCAAAACACAAAGATATCATTTGCCTTCATCTTGCTCTTCCGCACCACAAAGACTCCAGTTTGTTGTGATCACTGCACCGTCAAACTTCCCTTTGCCCTGGAAAATCCTCACTTTCACACCATGTCTCTCACTGTAAGAGACAAGAAAGTCATTATCTGGAAGCTGCATATTCGTCGAGATGTACTTCTTGGTAAACTTCCGGTTGAAGTACTGCAGATTATAAGATGCAAAACTTCGTTCAGATGAAGTAATTGTCAACATATAAAGATGCAAAAACATCCTTGATCGAGATGGAGTAATTATATTTACCATTCTGGAACAGCCTTCCACGGTACTTGCACTCTTTATAGTGCACACATAAAAAGGAATTGCGGGGCGCTTTTGGTCAACAAGATATCTCAGGGTATCAACTTGTGTAGGATTCATTTCCACTAGATTGGGATACATGCAAAAGTCATCCCATTCCTCACCTGCCTCTATCCTGGGACCTACATATATAAGGAAACCAGGGAATAAGGCCTAGTTTAAAGTTTTCCTAAAACTGAAGTATATCAAACCAACGGTATTTATAGAAACCGAAGTATTCCTTGAATGCTACAAATTGACTAGCTATTATGCCAAACCGAGACTAATTAAGCATTTGACCTATATCCTGCATCTATAACTACTATATATATATTTTACCTCGACGAGTCAGATGGACATCAGCAGGAGGAGGAGGAGCAACTTCCTCATGCTCAGCTGCACAATCCATTGCTGCAGCATCATCAGCTTTCTCTTGCTTGACGTGAACCCTATCTAGAGCACCATCCTCACCTTCGGAGGATGAGCTGATGTCGATGGTCTCAACGGCCTTCTTGGATGGGACCAAAATGGCAACTTCATAGTCATAGGGGTCCATGGTGTCGACCTAATAACAAGCAGTGAACAATTTGAGAACTATGAAACTATTAATTACACATTAATTAAAACTAAGTTGGGATGTTTAGGTTCAGATTGACATTCGCACTAGCAGCACTAGCACATGTTTTGAATCAATCTAAACCAGGAAAATCTACTCTAGCACTAGAATCTACTTTGAATCGATCAAACCCTAGGAAAATCGCCGCTCGGACAAAAAAACCCCAATTAAAATCCCCCGAGATTAAGTACGGCAAACCCTAGAAAATCCCCCGCTCATCCCCCAAATTAACCTGAGCTTCGGCCGACGGAGGCAGTGGAGCTTCGGCCGACGGAGCTTGACGGAGCTGCTTGACGGAGCTTCGGCCGACGGAGTTGGGAGAGGAAGAGGCGGCAGTGGCGGCTGGGTGAGAGAGAGTGAGACAGGGGAGAAAGTTGCTTTTGGTATAGGACATTTTGGGGTGGGTGGGGCAAAATGGCACCCACTGACGTGTGGGGCCATCTAGCAGTAGATACCACTGGGTTGGGCCATTTCCGGTAATTTTATGTGGATTATGGTCCAGAAGGTAAAATGGAACACTCATTCTCTCGTTTTTACTAATTATAATAAATCAGAAATTCCCTCCTCCGCCTCTCCGCTTCTTGACGGTTCCACTCCGCTTCTTGCCGGTTCCACTCCCACTAGACGGAAAACCCTCCTCCGCGCCAAGACGCTTCTGCCTCGCCGCTTCTGCCTCCTCCGCTCCGCTTCCTCCTCCGCCGCTTCTGCCTCCTCCACGCCATGGACGCTGCTTCTTCTTCCTCTTCCTCTGTTCCGCAACCGCTTCTGCCTCCTCCGCCGTCAGCAATGCAGGCCATTACTCAGATCAGGACCTTCACCGTCCATGGCGGCAAGGAGATCGATGTTGTCTACACAAACGAGGAGGAGACGATGAGCAAGTACCTGAAGATGTACGCGCAGTGGTATGCGGAAGAAGAAGAACAAGTTTGTAGGATTGGATCTCGAGTACACTCGGGAGGACCCCAACCACGAAGAAGACAACTACCTCGCCGTCGCTCAACTGTGCATGAGGAACCACGTCCTCGTCTGCCACTTTTCCTGGTTTGTAGACCTTAATCTTGCTCGATTTACTTAATCTTGCTCTGATTTTGTTAATCTTGCTCAGATTTTAGTTAATCGCTAGTG
The DNA here is from genome assembly GCF_019359855.2 of Lolium perenne. Classification (NCBI taxonomy): domain Eukaryota; kingdom Viridiplantae; phylum Streptophyta; class Magnoliopsida; order Poales; family Poaceae; genus Lolium; species Lolium perenne. The sequence continues at coordinate 183,897,144 of NC_067244.2, forward strand.
CATGATGAACCAAGTCACCCTCGAGTGCTCTGTTTTAGTTAATCTTGATCTGTTTTAGTTAATCTCGAGTGCAACAAATTAAACTACAAACCGTGCTAGCTGCAAAACTAGTTTTGTTTCTGTGTTTTGTGTAACAAAAGCCACAAAGCATGGTGTGCTGATCTTGCAGATTGAATCTATCCATATGCTCATCTAGCATGTACTGGATTTCATTATACCAAATTAATTATCACAAAGCAAATTTCCGGAGTCCTGATCTTGCATTTAATAGACTTTTGTTAGTTTCAAAATTATATGATGCAAAATGATATTTCAATGACTAAAAAATTTGCACTTGCACATTTCATAAAAGTGTTGGTCATGCATTCTTTTAGTACCAAATGGATTATGACTAGATAATTTTCAGACTCTTGATCATGCACTTACTAAACTTATGTCAATTTTATTCAAGTTATGAGATTGCATAGACTAAACATTCGTATTCCCAAATTTTATTCAAGTGTTGATCTCGCAAGTACTAAATTTTTGCATCAAATTGAATCTATCCATATGCTCATCTAGCATGTACTGGATTTCATTATACCAAATTAATTATGACAAGCAAATTTCTGGAGTCTTGATCTTGCATTTAATAGAATTTTGTTAGTTTCAAAATTATATGATGCAAAATGAAATTTCAATGACTAAACAATTGCACTTACACATTTCATAAAAGTGTTGTTCATGCATTCTATTAGTACCAAATGAATTATGACTAGATAATTTTCAGACTGTTGATCATGAACTTACTAAACTTATGTAGTTTCAAATTTTATATTCAAGCTATGAGATTGCATATAGACTAGCTTCGTAGTCCCAAATTTTATTCAAGTGTTGATCTCGCAAGTACTAAATTTTTGCTTTCAGGACCAACGGGGAATGTCCGGCGCTGCGCTCATTCCTTCAAGATCAAGGAATTGTGTTCTGCAGCATTGACAAGACAGCAGATTTTATAAAGTTATATTACGAGAAGATTATAATTCCTAGGGAGAACTGGATCGATATCCAGGAAATTGTCAACGTCAAAGGTCTCAACGAGAGAGGAAAATTAATGAGGGATGGAATGGCTAGTCTTGCAACTAGCATCATCGACGAGTCGTACAGCCAGATGAAGAGCAAATTCCCTCCAGAGAGGCACAATTACTGGGAAGAGCAGCCGTTGTCTGATTTAAACCTGGAGTATGCAGCTAAAGATGCTTACGTGAGCTACCAGCTCTACGTTAAGATATGGTTCTTCCTGCGTTACCTTGTGTTTTGCCCCGGTTGCAAGAAGGAAGACGAGCTGAGGGGACGTCTGTGTCGCAAATGCAAGGCAGCAGAGATCGAAGCTGAACATGCACAGAGAAATGCTGCAGCTGAAATAGCAAGGTTAAATGCTGAACTTGCAAGCGTGCTGGCTGAACTAGCAATCTTGAAGGCACCAGCTTCCTGCAGCGACAACACCCAGCAGACAAGTCCCCCTCATGGCAAACGGACGAAGATGAATGATGAGCAGTGGCTGGAGCGTAGTGATGCACCGAAGAGTAGTGATTATTGGCAGAACCTGAGGAAGAAGTCGTGGACTGGTGCTGATCAGAAGAGTGATGAACCGTGGACGACGGAGATGAGTGATCAGCAGAGCCCGAAGAGTGATAATCCGTGGCGGACGAAGCCAGGCAATTACTGACGACTTCTCCAAGATCCATGCCTAGTTAATTATTTGTATTTGCTTGTCAAGAAACTTTGCTTCTATCGTCTCAGATTATCAGAGAAATCATACTTTTCCTGATGTGAATAGTACTGTCAGATCTGGTTGAATATTCACACCCAGATTTATATATCTTTTTTGTTTCTCTAAGTGTATGTCGAATTTGAATTTGAAGTTACATGTACATCTCCATAATATATGTGTATGCCTCAAGTTTCACGAGAAATCTAGGGGGGTAGACCCGCCGGGGCACACGTTCCGCTGTTTTGGGGGAAGGAGGGGGAGAACGACCGCCGGAGCACCGGAACCCCACCAAATCTTGCATGTGGACCTATGATATGTGTTAAAGTGTGGTGCAAGGTCTAATGGTGCAAAAGTAGCTCCCCTAAACCCTAAACCCTAAACTGGGGAGGCTTCGAGCACTAAAACCCCTCTAAAACCCTAAACCACGACACCGGAGCTGCAGAACCATGCATCATAAACCCTAACCCTAACCCTATACCCTAAACATATACCTAACCATAAATACTTACCTTTAACCTAAACCCTAGCCCTACCCCCTAAACCCTAGCCCTAACCCTACACCAAACCCTAACCAGTAGATCAGGCACACCCTCGATCGTGTGATAATGGCTCTAGCTGCGGGTATATGTGCCAAAGGGTCCCAATCTTGGTTCTCCATGTGTATATGTCCTAAACAAACCTAAAAGAATGAAAAGTTACATTGGTGCACCCTCGCGCGGAGAAATCTAGGGGGGCAGACCCGCCGGGGCACACGTTCCGCTGTTTTGGGGGAAGGAGTAGGAAACGGCCCATTTCACCACATAGTTTGTCGGAACGAGGCCATATTTGGCACGTGCGTGGACCTTAGGATGGGAAGCAAGGCCCGTGTCGCGGATTTCCAATCCGAACCACGGGCGACGGTTTTTCCATTTTCGGGGTGCCGGAAGGGCTTTTTTTGTGAAGGGGCTACATGGTGCGCATTTTAGTATTGCGCGAGACCTCCGCGCAGCGGTAGGATACCTCCTACGCACCACCTATCACATGCCGTATGCGCGCGGTAGCCATCTGGGAATCCCTCCCGCTTCCTGCGGTGTCCCGCCGAATCCGCTGGAAACTGACCGGATCTGAACTGGGGCCACACTTTCCTTTGCTCAATAAATGGAGGGAAAAATGTTTTTAGGTCTAGGACGCGTCATTTTATGTGCTAAATGTTTTCCGTTTTGCGCCTTGGCGGACGGGTGCACGCGCGCTCCGGGTACGGCCATACCGCATGTCCCGACGGCCCCGTTTTGCGCAGTTGGCAAATTAAACGGAGCCAAAAAATCGAGCGGAGCCACGTGGCGTCATTTTATGTGTCCTGGTAACCACTTCAAAAGACGGAATCGGGATACGGCAATTATCTTGAAAAACCCTTCACGAATAGGGCTATCACGTCCGGAGTTCTATGGCTTTTAGGGGAAATGAGTAGGAAACGGCCCGTTTCACCACATAGTTTGTCGGAACGAGGCCATATTTGGCACGTGCGTGGACCTTAGGATGGGAAGCAAGGCCCGTGTCGCGGATTTCCAATCCGAACCACGGGCGATGGTTTTTCCATTTTCGGGGTGCCGGAAGGGCTTTTTTTTGTGAAGGGGCTACATGGTGCGCATTTTAGTATTGCGCGAGACCTCCGCGCAGCGGTAGGATACCTCCTACGCACCACCTATCACATGCCGTATGCGCGCGGTAGCCATCTGGGAATCCCTCCCGCTTCCTGCGGTGTCCCGCCGAATCCGCTGGAAACTGACCGGATCTGAACTGGGGCCACACTTTCCTTTGCTCAATAAATGGAGGGAAAAATGTTTTTAGGTCTAGGACGCGTCATTTTATGTGCTAAATGTTTTCCGTTTCGCGCGTTGGCGGACGGGTGCACGCGCGCTCCCGGTACGGCCATACCGCATGTCCCGACGGCCCCGTTTTGCGCAGTTGGCAAATTAAACGGAGCCAAAAAATCGAGCGGAGCCGCGTGGCGTCATTTTATGTGTCCTGGTAACCACTTCAAAAGACGGAATTGGGATACGGCAATTATCTTGAAAAACCCTTCACGAATAGGGCTATCACGTCCGGAGTTCTATGGCTTTTAGGGGAAATGAGTAGGAAACGGCCCGTTTCACCACATAGTTTGTCGGAACGAGGCCATATTTGGCACGTGCGTGGACCTTAGGATGGGAAGCAAGGCCCGTGTCGCGGATTTCCAATCCGAACCACGGGCGACGGTTTTTCCATTTTCGGGGTGCCGGAAGGGCTTTTTTTTGTGAAGGGGCTACATGGTGCGTATTTTAGTATTGCGCGAGACCTCCGCGCAGCGGTAGGATACCTCCTACGCACCACCTATCACATGCCGTATGCGCGCGGTAGCCATCTGGGAATCCCTCCCGCTTCCTGCGGTGTCCCGCCGAATCCGCTGGAAACCGACCGGATCTGAATCGGGGCCACACTTTCCTTTGCTCAATAAATGGAGGGAAAAATGTTTTTAGGTCTAGGACGCGTCATTTTATGTGCTAAATGTTATCCGTTTCGCGCGTTGGCGGACGGGTGCACGCGCGCTCCAGGTACGGCCATACCGCATGTCCCGACGGCCCCGTTTTGCGCAGTTGGCAAATTAAACGGAGCCAAAAAATCGGGCGGAGCCGCGTGGTGTCATTTTATGTGTCCTGGTAACCACTTCAAAAGACGGAATTGGGATACGGCAATTATCTTGAAAAACCCTTCACGAATAGGGCTATCACGTCCGGAGTTCTATGGCTTTTCGGGGACTGTAGTCGGAACCGGCCCGTTACACCAGATAGTTTGTCGGAACGAGGCCATATTTGGCACGTGCGTGGACCTTAGGATGGGAAGCAAGGCCCGTGTCGCGGATTTCCAATCCGAACCACGGGCGACGGTTTTTCCATTTTCGGGGTGCCGGAAGGGCTTTTTTTTGTGAAGGGGCTACATGGTGCGCATTTTAGTATTGCGCGAGACCTCCGCGCAGCAGTAGGATACCTCCTACGCACCACCTATCACATGCCGTATGCGCGCGGTAGCCATCTGGGAATCCCTCCCGCTTCCTGCGGTGTCCCGCCGAATCCGCTGGAAACTGACCGGATCTGAACTGGGGCCACACTTTCCTTTGCTCAATAAATGGAGGGAAAAATGTTTTTAGGTCTAGGACGTGTCATTTTATGTGCTAAATGTTTTCCGTTTCGCGCGTTGGCGGACGGGTGCACGCGCGCTCCCGGTACGGCCATACCGCATGTCCCGACGGCCCCGATTTGCGCAGTTGGCAAATTAAAAGGAGCCAAAAAATCGAGCGGAGCCGCGTGGCGTCATTTTATGTGTCCTGGTAACCACTTCAAAAGACGGAATTGGGATACGGCAATTATCTTGAAAAACCCTTCACGAATAGGGCTATCACGTCCGGAGTTCTATGGCTTTTAGGGGAAATGAGTAGGAAACGGCCCGTTTCACCACATAGTTTGTCGGAACGAGGCCATATTTGGCACGTGCGTGGACCTTAGGATGGGAAGCAAGGCCCGTGTCGCGGATTTCCAATCCGAACCACGGGCGACGGTTTTTCCATTTTCTGGGTGCCGGAAGGGCTTTTTTTGTGAAGGGGCTACATGGTGCGCATTTTAGTATTGCGCGAGACCTCCGCGCAGCGGTAGGATACCTCCTACGCACCACCTATCACATGCCGTATGCGCGCGGTAGCCATCTGGGAATCCCTCCCGCTTCCTGCGGTGTCCCGCCGAATCCGCTGGAAACTGACCGGATCTGAACTGGGGCCACACTTTCCTTTGCTCAATAAATGGAGGGAAAAATGTTTTTAGGTCTAGGAAGCGTCATTTTATGTGCTAAATGTTTTCCGTTTCGCGCGTTGGCGGACGGGTGCACGCGCGCTCCCCGTACGGCCATACCGCATGTCCCGACGGCCCCGTTTTGCGCAGTTGGCAAATTAAACGGAGCCAAAAAATCGAGCGGAGCCGCGTGGCGTCATTTTATGTGTCCTGGTAACCACTTCAAAAGACGGAATTGGGATACGGCAATTATCTTGAAAAAACCTTCACGAATAGGGCTATCACGTCCGGAGTTCTATGGCTTTTAGGGGAAATGAGTAGGAAACGGCCCGTTTCACCACATAGTTTGTCGGAACGAGGCCATATTTGGCACGTGCGTGGACCTTAGGATGGGAAGCAAGGCTCGTGTCGCGGATTTCCAATCCGAACCACGGGCGACGGTTTTTCCATTTTCGGGGTGCCGGAAGGGCTTTTTTTTGTGAAGGGGCTACATGGTGCGCATTTTAGTATTGCGCGAGACCTCCGCGCAGCGGTAGGATACCTCCTACGCACCACCTATCACATGCCGTATGCGCGCGGTAGCCATCTGGGAATCCCTCCCGCTTCTGCGGTGTCCCGCCGAATCCGCTGAAACCGACCGGATCTGAACTGGGGCCACACTTTCCTTTGCTCAATAAATGGAGGGAAAAATGTTTTTAGGTCTAGGACGCGTCATTTTATGTGCTAAATGTTTTCCGTTTCGCGCGTTGGCAGACGGGTGCACGCGCGCTCCCGGTACGGCCATACCGCATGTCCCGACGGCCCCGTTTTGCGCAGTTGGCAAATTAAACGGAGCCAAAAAATCGAGCGGAGCCGCGTGGCGTCATTTTATGTGTCCTGGTAACCACTTCAAAAGACGGAATTGGGATACGGCAATTATCTTGAAAAACCCTTCACGAATAGGGCTATCACGTCCGGAGTTCTATGGCTTTTAGGGGAAATGAGTAGGAAACGGCCCGTTTCACCACATAGTTTGTCGGAACGAGGCCATATTTGGCACGTGCGTGGACCTTAGGATGGGAAGCAAGGCCCGTGTCGCGGATTTCCAATCCGAACCACGGGCGACGGTTTTTCCATTTTCGGGGTGCCGGAAGGGCTTTTTTTGTGAAGGGGCTACATGGTGCGCATTTTAGTATTGCGCGAGACCTCCGCGCAGCGGTAGGATACCTCCTACGCACCACCTATCACATGCCGTATGCGCGCGGTAGCCATCTGGGAATCCCTCCCGCTTCCTGCGGTGTCCCGCCGAATCCGCTGGAAACTGACCGGATCTGAACTGGGGCCACACTTTCCTTTGCTCAATAAATGGAGGGAAAAATGTTTTTAGGTCTAGGACGCGTCATTTTATGTGCTAAATGTTTTCCGTTTCGCGCGTTGGCGGACGGGTGCACGCGCGCTCCCGGTACGGCCATACCGCATGTCCCGACGGCCCCGTTTTGCGCAGTTGGCAAATTAAACGGAGCCAAAAAATCGAGCGGAGCCGCGTGGCGTCATTTTATGTGTCCTGGTAACCACTTCAAAAGACGGAATTGGGATACGGCAATTATCTTGAAAAACCCTTCACGAATAGGGCTATCACGCCCGGAGTTCTATGGCTTTTAGGGGAAATGATTAGGAAACGGCCCGTTTCACCGCATAGTTTGTCGGAACGAGGCCATATTTGGCACGTGCGTGGACCTTAGGATGGGAAGCAAGGCCCGTGTCGCAGATTTCCAATCCGAACCACGGGCGATGGTTTTTCCATTTTCGGGGTGCCGGAAGGGCTTTTTTTTGTGAAGGGGCTACATGGTGCGCATTTTAGTATTGCGCGAGACCTCCGCGCAGCGGTAGGATACCTCCTACGCACCACCTATCACATGCCGTATGCGCGCGGTAGCCATCTGGGAATCCCTCCCGCTTCCTGCGGTGTCCCGCCGAATCCGCTGGAAACTGACCGGGAGGATTTGAACTGGGGCCACACTTTCCTTGGCTCAATAAATGGAGGGAAACATGTTTTTAGGTCTAGGACGCGTCATTTTATGTGCTAAATGTTTTCCGTTTCGCGCGTTGGCGGACGGGTGCATGCGCGCGCCCGGTACGGCCATACCGCATGTCCCGGCGGCCCCGTTTTGCGCAGTTGGCAAATTAAACGGAGCCAAAAAATCGAGCGGAGACGACATTCTAGCTAGGAGAATCCTTCACGATCGAACTGCCACGTTCGGAATCTTGATGTATATAGAATGGGATAAAGCTTGCATATGCCTTATGATAAGCATATAATTAGTGTGTGCAAGAGACATATATTATTTGACCTAATTAACCAAACATTTTCTGATTTTTTTTATATAATTTAATTATTAAGGATTCTAGGAGTTTCATATATCCCTATATTATTATCATTAAAGGAATGAAGGTGACACACGTTTAATTACATGATATTCTGTTTTTAAAAATATTTTAACCTACACCAAATTATATGCATTATTGCGCATTTAATTATTATTGTTTTGCACAAAAAAGCCCCAAAAATTCCCTCCAAAACCCCAAAACCCCAAAACCCTCCAAAACCCCAAAACTCTCCCGCCCAGCTTCTCCCGCCAGCTCCAGCGAAATGTTTTGAATCCGCCCGCCACTAACCTAAGCTGGAAAGGAGGGCAAATGTCCGAAACGCCACTAACCTAAGCTGGAAAGGAGGGACATTTCAGTCAAATCCCGTACGAGCTCCCTCAATTCCCCAATTCCCCTCCCACTCCGGTGCAATGCGAACCCCAATTCCCCTCCCACTCCGCTCATCCCCACCCGCCGACGGCCACCGACGAGCGGCGCTCCGACGAGCGGACGAGCGGAGAGCTACCCACCGACAACGGCCGCGCGTGCGTAGACGCTCGCCACAAGATCTTCAGGCGAGTTCCCTCCTCAACCCGACCCCTCGCCCCCACTTCTATGGCCTTTTCTTGGCCTGCTTAGGGTTTCGTCGGCCATGGCTAGGGTTACGGTTTGCTTGGCATGGCATGGTTAGGGTTAGGGATTTCGTGGCATGGCTTCTTTCCTTGGCTTGTCCAGGGTTAGGGTTGCTCGGCCTGTCATGGTTCTTGCTGCAACCAGTCCATGGTTGCTTCGGATCTTGCTTGGCATGTTCTTGCAGCAACCAGTCGATGATTGCTGCGGATCTTGCCTGGCTCAGGCTCTGTAGATTTTAGATTTGGTTTTCTGCAGTACCTATATGATTACCTGCTGCCGATCTTGCTTGCTATATGCAAGCAGTCCATGTTTGCTTCGGATCTTGATTGGCATGTGTCTTGCTGCAACCAGTCGATGATTGCTGCGGATCTTGCTTGGCTCAGGCTCTGTAGAATTTAGATCTGGTTTACTGCAGTCCCTATATGATTACCTGCTGCCGATCTTGCTTGCTGTATCCAACCAATCAATTAGTGATGCGGATCTTGCCTCACGTGGGTCTCGCTGCAACCAGTCCATGATTGTTGGGGGATTTTACTTGGCTTGGGCTCTGTAGATTGTACATCTAGTTTACTGCAGTCCATATATGATTAGCTGCTACAGATCTTTCTTGCTGCAACTAGTACATAATATGATTACCTGCTGCGGATCTTGCTTGGTACAGATCTTTACCAAGGCATGCCCTTTTATATTTCGTCGATGAACATTTATATTGCCCTTTTATCCTGTGTTGATGAAACTTCTCCCAAACAAAGTTTGGGAGCCCTGTTTATCTGTACATGCCTACAGCTTTTTCTGTGTACATGTCTATTGTTGTATTAAGGGATATGTCTAATGATTATAACTCGTTATCTTCTTAGGTAATACTATCAAGGTCTGACCTACTTCAAGGAGCAAGGTGAACCAGGTGATTGTTGATCCACATGAACCTATGTTGCTTGGTTCTTTAATTGCATCCATATGTTGTATCTGCTGTCACTAATTGTTATTCTTTTCGTGCCAGCACATATCCAACCCATCAACATCAGGCATGGCAAAGACTGGGAAGAAGCAGCTGGCTGGTATGCGGCTTCATCCTAACATCATTGTGTCTAATTGATGCTTTTAATCGGGTGCTGGGGTTTTTTGGCTCTGTCTGAATATTTCTGTACCCTAGGATTAAATGAAACTAAAAGTTGAAAATTGCTATGATTAAACAATTTACCTTAGTTGTTCGAGTTGGCTTGCTTCTATGCATTTCAACCATCAATCTAATGGTTACATATTTTTCTCATACATGTAAAGAAGCGCCCCTCACCGAGATAGAGAAGGACAGGGCTAGGACAATGATGCGGAACAACCGTGTCTTACAATCCCTGGGTATCCCCGCTGTAGTGTCAATTTTTAGGAAGTCACATGGTGGTCGAGGTGGAGGTCGTTCCACACTTTCAAATGATGAGTCATCTGCCATAACACAAGGCGAGAGCTCAGATTATCATCCGAGCAATGACCAATTGGTTGACCAGGAGGATGGGGAGGTTGAAGGGAGTATAGGGGAACACATTGAGAAGGTGCATTCTCGCTTATCATCTTTGGAGCGCCGGCATTATTTGTATCTGTTTTCTTATTTCTGTTTTGCTATAACCTTTGTGATGTAATGCCATTTTGTTTTGCTATTTTTGCGAGGCATTGAAGGATCCCAAGAGTAGAAAGAAAAAGGCTTCTGTTAGAAAGACAAGCCCAGGAGGAGGAGTAAGAGGTTGCAAAAGGAACAAAGTTCAATGCCTCCTGTTAGAGTGTTTGTCGATGCTCCAGAGGGGGAAAGAGGCATCTGGAACCTGTTGCTGAAGTTCCTTCCAAAAGAGTCACCAGGAGGACATCAAGTGAAGCGTCTGCAACCAACAATGAAGATACTCCGCCCCGCAACAATCGCAGTAGCTCACCGCAGATTGATGAAAGGATCGATGAAGCAAGCACTGTTCGCAGGGACACAGGTCCTACTGCATCTGATGTCATGGTCCATCAGCACTTTGATTCTGATGGTTTTCTTGATCCTGAGGATGATGAAGGCAAGTTTTTGTTGGACAGCTGTCCACACTATCTACTGCCTTTTTTGTTTATCTTTATAAACTCTTTTGGTTGTGGGTGCTGCTTTCTGACATGATCTTTGTATGTATGCTATTCAGGTGGAACCACTGCTGCAGGTGGCCGTAAAAGGAAGGGCACCGGGCTGGAGCGGATTTGCAAGGGGATGGGAGTCAAGCTTACCATTGAGATTCCTCCAGGGCTGAAACATCCTGAGAAGCCTTTGCCTGCTGCCAAGTTTGCATCGGAGGGTGGAATGCTTGCAAGAGGCCAGATGCCGCTCCTTCCGCATTTCAAGTTGTACAAGAGGGATGAGAATTTGTTGGCCGACTTCGTTGGAAAGATGGGGGTAATCTTCTTCATCACCAGTTCATTTGTTAGATGATAGGAGTGCTTGCTTGATTGTTCATAGTTCATGATAACTAACCTCGTCCTTGCCCTTGTTTGCTTTGTAGGCAAATTTCAACATGGACACAGAGTCGGAAGACATCCGAAGGCTTGCTATGACGCATCGCGGAAAGTGTCGAAGAACAGGCGCTACATCCTGAAAAGGGACTACTTCGACAAAGTACCAGCAAATGAAGTCGGCATCAAGTCCCCTGTTAAGGATGTCTCAGATGAAGAATGGGAAGCTCTAACTGCTCTGTGGGTAACCCCAAGACACAGGGTATGTTCTTTGCTTCAGTTGCAGTCATTAGTGCTTGCATGGTAGACATGATGCTCATCGTTATAGTGTGCACATTGCTGAATATCATGATTGTGCCCTTCTGCAGAACACATGTACCAAGAACAAGGACAGTCGTGCTGCGGTCAAATTTGGCCAAAAGACTGGCTCTCGTAGCTATGCTGCTCATTTGTATGCAACTGTAAGAACACTCTTACAGAATTTCCTTTTGCATCTTACTCTTGTCTCCACAAGCTTATGTTCTGATTCTTGGTGAACATCATTTCCAGAGGGAGGAGCGCAGAGGTGAAGAGCTAGATGCAGTCGACATCTTTAAGGCGACCCATCACAGCAAGAAGGATGGTTTCTCTGAGGAAGCTCTAGCTGCAATAGTAAGTGACTTGTTCATTTCACTTTTGTGAACCATTCTTGGACCTGCGCGTTTCTGAATTGATGAATCTTTTGGAAATGGATCTCCAGGCTGATATGGAAGCTGAGATGGCTATTCTGTGCCGGAAGGTGCACCGCCAAGGTCTCAGATCGCTGTTGTTGCAAAGGTTCTTAGCAAGGAAGCCAAGCACACACTTTCTGAAGAATGCTTGGACTTCAGCCCGGTTCCACTGTCAAGCTCAACAAGCCCACCGTAGCTGCGTATCGGCGCATGTTCATGACCTGGAAGCACGGTGAAGAGGTCCCAGGAGGAAGCTGAACAGATGAAGCAACAGTTTGCTGCCATCATGGAAGAAGCTGCTGCCCAGAAGGAGAAGCAAGCGGCAAATGAAGCCGCACAAGCTCAGCGTGACAAGGACTACATGGAGCTCCTCAAGCGGACTGAGGAAAGTGATAGGAGGCTTGCTCACATGATGTCCATCTTCGGAGCATCTGCGAATTAGCTCCTGCTGCTGGTCGTATCCCTTTTTTGTGTCCCGCCATGGAACTTGGTCATATCCTGGCAGCGTGACAATAACTTGGTCATATCTGTGAACTTCTTACTGTGAATCTGTGAACTTTCTTGACATGTTGGTGAATCTGTGAACCTGGTCATTTTGCTGTTGTCACTCTGTGAAATTTGCAGATTTGAAATGTTGTCTTTTATATTTCTTTGTTGAATTTCCTAATTTAATATATGCACTGTTGGGCTATTGTGGGCTCTTAAAAGGCCAAGGCCCAAAGTAGCCTAGAAATATATGGGCTCTTAAAAGGCTAGAGCCCAACAAATAATTAATTGCATTTTCGAAAAATGGGAGTTGAAAAGGCCAAAAAAGGCCGAAGCCCAAAAAACTTGCAGGACCGTAAAAAGGCCAAAGCCCATAACTTTTATGGACCCAAAAAGGCCAAGGCCCAATATCTTTATGGACCCCAAAAAGGCTGTGGCCCAAAACCTTTGTGGACCCTATAAAGGCCTAGGCCCAAAATCTTAATGGACCCTAAAAGGCCAAGGCCCAAAACCATATTGGACCCTAAAAAGGGCAAGGCCCAAAACTGTAATGGGTCCTAAAAAGGCCACGGCCCAAAACTGTAATGGGTCCTAAAAAGGCCACGGCCCAAAACTGTAATGGGTCCTAAAAAGGCCACGGCCCAATGGAAATTGGCCCAGGCCCAGTAAGTACAGCAGCTAAAAAGGCCGTTGAAAAAAAAATAAGCTAAAAAGGCCGAGGTAATTGGGCCAGTTACGGGCCAAGGCCCAACAAAGCCGAAAAAAATAATCAGAACTAATGGGCTCAGCCCACATAAGGAGCTGAATGGACCGGGCTGAATTCAAATAACGACGTTTCTAATTCGTCATAATTTTGCCACGTCGGATTGCCACGCTGGACTCGGGGGCAGGTGCCCATGACATTTTGGGAACGTCATGCAGTCAGTGACATTTTAAAACGTCACAAAGCTCTACGACGTTTTCAAGTGGAACGTCTTAAGCACTCACTGCTGACTCCCAGCTTTCGACGTTTTGAAAGTTGTCACAATAACATCACAAGTAGCCATTAGTGACGTTTCAGTGACACCTTTATTTCGTCAACTTATGGCAGATTTCTTGTAGTGCATGGCGCTAAAACAAGGGACTTACATTAGGAGAAGCACTCTGTGGGAGTCACAGCAGATCTTCCTGGGGTTGATAGATCCGGTGATGAAGTACGCTACATGTGCTACTTGGGGTTGGAGAGACGGCCATTACACTTCATGGTTACTCATCTCATCTGCAAAAACGTAACGGCGCGTCGTTAGCACAAACAGGTTCCCCCAAGATTAAACAAGAACTTGCAGGCAAGCAATAGAAAAACGACAGTAGAAGAGTTTAGATCATGCACGGCGCCGGTGAAGCAGATCCGGTTCATTCACAGCGGTGTCGGTGAGCAAGATCCGATGCGGTGGACGACGGATCCAACGAAGCGGCTCCGGTGGGATGGACGATACCGCAGCTGAAGCGACTGCGGTAGACTGCTGGATGAGCATATGGTTTTGAGGTTCGGCGGGGATGATCCGGTCCGATTGATGACGGCGTCGATGAAGCGGCTCCGGCAGGCAGCCGGATGACGAGGATCGCGAGGCCTCGGGTAGGCCAGGGAAGTCCGGCGGGGATGTTCCGGTGCGGTGGTCGTGGAGGTGGGAGAGAGAGAGACTTGGGAAGTTCCGGTGGGTGTGGTCTCAGAGGAGAGACTGAGGGGAATGAATTTTTTTTCGGTTAGTTTCCGGGGCTAGGGAGGTGGTGATCGAAACAAATGACGGGTAGACCCCCCACCAACCTACTTATACATGGACATTGTTGTCATCTTTACGAGGGTAGAATGGGAAGTTAGAAGCGTGTGAAATATTTGTATTTTTCGGGCGGGAAGTTTTGCCGCTGGAATGAGATTTTGAATTTGGCTACAGTGCAAGTAATACAAAAATATGAGACCGTACTAGTACGGCCAAATGTCACATGAAGTCATCATCACGTTGAAAATTAGCATCATTAGAAAGTGCTTTTCAATACGAATCCAACAATACTAATTACATACGGAGTATAATATAATCAAGATTGTGTTGCTCAATTTTTATTGTCAAAGTTCGTCTTGGAATACGCGTGGGCCTTATTCCTTGGGACGGAGGTAGTACTTACCACTATGACTAGTCTAATATAAAAATGGTAGACCATGCGAAGTAGCTCTGCTCAGGCATTTATTCCCAGCGATCATATCAAGCCATTATCACAAACAAAATCAGTTACTCCCATGTCCTCCGAACTGCAATTCAAAAATGCCTCTGAAATATTTCGGAGTTAATTGGCTAGTGGTTTTGCAGCTCAACTGATTTTGAGTTTGAGTGTGGCTACAGTCGAAGCTATATCTGTATCTGTCCATCTATATCTATATCTGTCCACCTATCCACTATATATAAAAAAATCTCAGTTTTTTGAAATCAGATAAGCCATCACCATGATGCACAAGCAATTATTGGCCGTTGGCACATCAGTTCTCCAACGCTTGATCCAATGGTCAAAGTTCCCTCTTTTAAGAGAACGGTCAAAATTCATTTGATTCGCTCCGGAACTGCGCGCGCCAAAACGAGTCTGACGAAGAGTTCTCACGGACGCACCTTGGCGATACATTGAATGCATATCGTGCAAGGTCAAAAAAAATGCAAATATTGCAGGATCGTATGTGGCTCCTATGAGCTGAAGTACTCCATGAAACCATGAACATACATGTAGATGGGAATCCCATGTAGATGATCTGAAGAACGACCCGCTGCATCTTTCACAAATCCATCTACATGACATCATAAACTTTAATTAGGAAGCAGCCACTTAACAATCATTGCCCAAAATCTGACGGGTTCGACAATAAGCTGGTAATTCTCTATTATATATAAACACCAAAAAAATAAATTAGCAAGTAAGAAAGGAGTGTCAATGCCACCAGGACTTACAAAAAAAGGGAATTAGCACTTTGTAATCTCTTTGTTTTAACACATACGTTCTGCTTAGGAATCCAGGGCCTAGGGTCACATCAAGTCATAATCAGAACCAAAGTCGGTTCCCATGTTCTCCAATTCAAAACGCGTACAAAATATTTCAGTGTGTGAAATAATTGTATTCGATAGGCAGGAGGTAAATGCTACAGTGTTGAGATTTTGAATTAGACGGTTGTTAAGCTATTGATTATAATTGTATTTGAGTAGCATACATAAGTATCTCTGTTCACAACTCGCCTCTACAGAAGCAGGAACAACTGTTGAGTTGCAGCACAACACAAAGGAGAAGCCACTGTTCCGTTCATTGCCCTCAATACAGCGATGAATGAACCAGACCAGTTGACAAGCTTCTAGACCTGGACTATATGTAGAAAGCTGGAAACCAATGGATCACAGAAAATCATCAGTGTCAAGCTTTAATGCACTAGCCAAAGCGACCAAAAGTCCGAACTGATGGAAAGGGCTAGGCAATCCACTTTATACATTTCAACATAGCCAACGCAACAAAAAGTCCAAACTGACAGAAAGGGCTAGACCGGGAGAAGAGAAGAGAAGGTTTGCGAAAGCGATGACTCGAACTTGAGACTATGGGCTCTGATACCATGTCAAGCTTCATCCACAAGCCAACGGAACCACAAGTCAGAACTGATGGAAAGGGCTAGGTAATCCACTTATAATATTAACAATCAGCAGGGTTCCGGTTCAAAAAAAATCCACATCACAACAAGGAAACGACCACCAAGATCATAGCAATTGCAGATAAATGCACCTACGAAATATGCTCAGACTAAGGAACCATTTTACAAGACCAAGATACTGACCTGTCACTGTCCCCGTTCATCTCCAATTATCTAGCAGATACTCTTCTTACTACTTACTAGCATTCCTAACCTGCTCCAGTAGGGCCTCCTTCTGTGCTGCTATCGTTCTAAAATTGTCGACTTCTAGTCTTAGCGCAGCTGATGCAGCTCGTTCTACTTGGAGTTGCTCCTCTAGAACTTGAGCATGCAAATACTTTGACTTGGACATGGACTTGCACTTCACCAGTCCAGCATTCCGTAAGAAAGTGTTTTTGGCAATGCCTTTCTTTTTTATTGCCATGGAAAATGCCTTCACACATTCTTCATCGGTTTTTTCCAGACCGTTTTTACCGGGTTTTGCCATCTCTAATTTCATATCTTCCTGCAAAAAATTCAGTTCGTACACATGTGTAAACATGATAGTTACTACAGAGAAACTTGCTGATAGTAGATTTATCATGTGTATGACCTACTTTTATTCCTACAGTTTGGCATGTCTGATTCACATCACATGAATTTTAATAAACATCTATAATATCATATTGACATGTACTTTACTACTCCTACAAGTTGGGATGTGAGTCGTCACAAAATTTCAATCTTAGAGAAGACTTACAAGAACACTCTGTGCGACTTCTCCAATCACTTCAAGTTTGTTCTTCTAGCATGCTTCAAAAATCTTTGGCAGAGTCATCTCTTTGTTTGGTTCCCTTTTACTTGCATTATGTAACATCTGCATTTTAGTACTACCATTTATAAATTGAATAACGCGGTTGAAATGGAGGATCATAATATAAGCTGCACACGGGTGTATATACTCTGCATGATCTTTTACTAAAATATTTCTAAATAGCAGTATAAAACAACATGTCCTTACTTTTTGCCGAATGTGCACTATAAGGTTACGAGATCTCGTACGGCTAGGTAAAAGTAGTTTACCGCTGTTTTTCTGATTCTGTTTAGCCAAATTCTGCAAAAAGGAGACTAGTGAGACACTGCTATAAATAAGAATCCAAGATGTGATCTAGTATCAGTCTTACAAATCATACCATATTCTTTGGATAAGACCAGTGCTTCACAAGATCTGCCCACTGTTTGTCTGTCATTTGCTTAAGAGGAGATCTAGTTGGAACACTCCCAGTAATCTTTCCAGTGAAGTATTTCTTCTTTAGCCTGCTGCGATACTGGCGCAGACAGTCTGAGAATAGACTGTTGAGAACATGCTTTACTTCCTCTTGGTCATCATCGAACTCGAACCTTAACTGTTCACAACAATATAAACCGTTGGTGCGATATGCATAGAGCCAACAACAAGCTAGAAGGAACGGGACGTGCCAATGTGGTATACTAGTATGAGTAACATTACCAAGAGAAAGATGACTTACGTGTAACCTGTGCACTAATTTTTCAAAATGTGCAGAGGTGTCTACGTGCTCTTTCCATGTTGGGAAGATAGGAATTTCATTCCTGACGAAAATTCCTACATCCGATGCTAATTTACAAGATTCTTCTGGGTCCAGTGGCCTTCTGCCTCCTACGATAGATGAAAGGCGAAATCTTGATTCCATCCCAGCAAGCTTAGCTACGAACATTTTCCCTACTGTTGGGCCCCTCGTTTTTCTTGATCGTGGTGCAACTACAAAGTTAAGCATTACATCAAGCTATCAAGGTAGATATATATATTTTTATATATACATATTTATCTATAAAGTATAACTTTATAACGGAGAATGAAACTATAAGCATTGGAAAATGTACCTTCTTCGGTGTGGGGCTCATCCTCATTGGAGTTGTCTATGGCAGGATTGGCGGGACTAATATGGGTCAGTGGGAGATCATCAACAGTTTGTTGATGTTGTGCTAGCAGTGTTTGGCCAGTTGTGGTTGTGTCAGCTGGGACTGGTACAGTGTGTCCTTGGGCAGTATTTCCTACCACAGCTACTTCTGATCCCAATTGTGGCTGAGAAGTTGCCGTGGAAACTGGTTCTGCTGCCAATTGTGGTTGAGAAGTTGCTGTGGAAACTGGTTCTGCTGCCAATTGTGGCTGAGAAGTTGCTGTGGAAAATGGTTCTGCTGCCGATTGTCGCTGGTTGACTGGATTGGTAACAGGTGGCTGATTCAACCGCTTGGGGTGTTCACCACGTTTTTTTATTTCAGTACTCTTAGCATTTGCGTTATTTTCTTCAACTAGTGCCATGAATCGCTGAGACTGTCTAGTAGCAGAAGCAGATTTCTTTTTTGGTTGCAGCTGTTCTATCACCGATTCAGTTGCCTGTTGAAAGGTCTTCCTCTCATTGGTGGTTCCTGCGAAATTCTTACTTGAAGCTGCAGATTTCTAGCACACATAAACGATATTTCAGTCTACAGAAGTGCCATATATGATGATATGCAAATGGAATAGAATGAAGAACAGTAAAGGATGACGTGCATGCTGAAACATATATATGATGCGTTAAGGAGACCTAGAGGTGGCATGTGAACATGTTTGGTGGGATTCAGGATACAAGTATACAACACATGGAAGTTGCAACAGATATCTCAAAGTAAAAAAAACAGAAATCACCTGGTGGGGTTGAGGAGAATGGTCAGGCAAGGCATCTTCCTGAGTCAGCTCTCCAAGAGGCTCAGCAGGATCAAATTGTGAATCATAACATTGTTCTTTATCTTTGGGGAGGGGAAAGGGTTCTTCTCCGATTTTGTTCAGGTTTGCACTAGAGGCAATAGCGTTACAGATGTTTGTGCCCACACGGCTTGCAAATCTCCAACATATCTTCCGTCTCCGTTCCTCTTTTAATTCATTCTGTAGTGCAATAATATCTAGCATGCATTACAAAAAAATTGCTAATGAGATGGTGGTGCAAGTAAGCAAAAAAATACTTTTCGAAAGCACCTGCATAACGAAAGCGGCCATATCAACCTTCTTGGGAGTGGGCGCGTGTACGCTTTGGTTTCCTGCCGTGGACCATGGAGTCGCTTTGTGTACCCATCTCTCCAGTCCGGTGGACGGAAGGAGTCGGGGATTAAGATACGAGAACCCGGCGATGGTGAATGTCGCTGACAAGGCGGCGGTGGAAGTCGGCTACGGAGGAGCTCGTATGGTACAGTGGTGGTCGGTGGGGGTGGGGGGAGGTGGAAGCTACTCCGGCTTGCTAAAAAGGAAGGGAGACAGTGGAACGTCGTCGGTCACTACGGTGGCCGATGAGAAGGCAGTAGTGCTGGTGTGGGAGTGGGACAGTGGGCCGGCGCCGGCGCCGGCGTGTGAGATGATCCGGTGGGTCATGCAAGGTGGAAGCGTGAGAGAGAGATGCGGGGTTCGGCGCCGCCGGTGGTAGGTCTGAATTGAGCGGTCCGGGGGGATAAGATCGGCACTGTACTTATTTCACATCGCTTTGAATTTTGGAAGCGGGGGGGATTTCAGCGGGAATTTTGGGGCAGAGTTGAAATTATTATTACTAGTTGGTGGAAAACTGTGGAACCCTAGCCTACGAAATCCCAGGTCTGAAGCTGAGGGCCCTTTTGTTGTGGCTTTTTTTTGGCTTTTTGGCTTTGGCAAAAGCCAAAAAAATCACCTAAATAGGTGCTTTTTTGGCTTTTGATTTTGGAAGCCAAAAACAAAAAGGATCTTTTCTTTTGGCTTCCAAAATCCAAAAGCCAAAAAGGCAAAAAAAAGGCACAACAAAAGGGCCCTGAGTAGGTTCGGGGTCAAGGGGATATGCTTGTTGGTTCTTGGGTGCATATGATCTCTTTATTTCGAAATTCATCTTCTATACATTTTGAAATGTCAAAAAAGAATAAAACAAAAAATGCATGTGTACTTCTTCGCTTGCTATATACACATAAAATATTTCAATGGAAAATCGAATAGTAATTTGGGCTATGTAAAAAAGAGTTACTCCATAAAAAAATTGTGCTAACCATAAGGCTTTTTATGAGACATGTTTTCTCTCTTTTTTTACATCGACCATGAAAAAAACTTGTTTTTTTTACATCAACCATGAAAAATACTTTTTTTACATCGACCATGAAAAATACTAGGAATTTGCTAAAGTTATATTTTCCATCTTGTACACAATTAAAAATATCTTTAAAACAAACAAATCTCTAATGTCTAGGTGTACCATCTCTACTAGTAGTATATACTAGTAAATTGCACGTGCCTTGCACGTGAGAGCTCTTTTTTTAGTGAAACAACTTCGATGCAATAAGAATTCGATCTTTTTTAACAAAGGAGAGGGGCCCAAGGGCTTGGATACCATTAACTGCAACAGAGGGGTACATATTACAGTTGCAAATCAACAAATCACTTGGGTTGAAAGCGAATGCAAGCCCGCCTACATGATAGCAGGATTTTGTGAAGCTTTTTAACTTAATTGATCAAACATGCGAAGCATGTGCCATTTACTTGTACAACTTTATCGGAAAAAAATACTTGTACAAGCTAGTTCCCCTAAGTACTACTAGCACATAAGTAAACAAAAGAACCAGGGACATCATCAACTGAAACAACAATCTATTCATATAGCGGCTCTTGCATCACCCTTTGAAAATCATCTACCTGCAAAGATGAGTGCAGAGTTTCTGCTCGTGCTTTCACCTGTTCCAAGATCGTCCAGTTGATCTCATGGACATCTGCATCAGCCAAAGAGGTAACCAAATTGCCAGCCACTAGCTTCTGCAGATCAGCAACAGCATGTAGGCCATCTTGAATTGTAGAATTCCATCCTCGGTTCATTTCTTTGTTCCGCCAAGTGGCCACATCCAAGTCCTTTTGAAGACGCCTAATCTTAGCTTCCCCAGTGCCACATCCTTCTGTTTTGTTCCTACAAACGTTTGCATCACTGGAACTCTGGACATCTGTGCTACAATGCTGCTTGGCAGGGACATGAGCAGTCACTTGCTTCTGCGATTTGCCATGCATTAAATCAATCAGCAGATTAAAAGGAAATATGTTGGTTGATTCATGTCACCACTTTGAGCAACCCATGAGTTTCTAAACCTTAAATGGAGTCTAAAACATTGCAATAAAAGGGTGGGTGCATCATTTGGATGCAGAGGCCGGGGCTACCCTATTTTGAAGAAAAAATTAGGAAATCTGAAATCTATATCTATATCTCTACCATCTATACCACTCCACTCCTGTTGACAGTTGATCTCTTTCAGTACATTAGATTATGTCATGTTTAAAACACTATTATAAAATTACCTCCTTAATGTTGAGCTCAGGAGGATCCAGATGTGCTGATCCTAGGTGGCCCCTCAAATGATTGCTTGCTAGAACAATAGGACCAAATCCCGCCTCCTTTCTACCAATGTTCCGCATCCCGGCGCGCTCACTGTCTTTGTTAGGAACATGAGCAGTGGCTAGCTGCTGCAAATCAAAGTTCATCAAATCAATCAGCAAACAACACATATGAAATTTGAGCAGTGCGGCTAAATACCTTCTTCAGCAGCAGCCCCACGGGATCGTCCTTTTGGCGGCACATCACACGGGTGAAAAATCTCGGCAACGACTTGGGGTGCGGTGATTTTGTCCCATTCCACAGTATGCCGATCGAGGCTGCAATTATCTTATTCTGCAAGATATTTTGCCTCCGAGATTCTTCGTAGGCATTCTTGAGTGGAATATCTAGCAGGCATTACAAAAAAAAAACAGATGCTAATAACAAGCAGTGGAAGCAAGCAATAAACTAGTCTCGGAAATCAAATACATAACAAAAGCTGCCGGACAAAGTGTTCAACCTTGGTCGACTGGGGAGGTGGCGCGTTGGCCATTCGGTTTGGTTCGGTGGATCATGGTGGCGCTTTGTGTACCGATCTCGCTGGCCGGTACGATGAACCAGTGAGTCGGGAAGCAGATCCGATGAAGCGGACGGAGTGTGGTTGACGGCGTCGCTGAGCTGGCTCCGGCGCGGTGGATGTCGGCTACGGATGGAGGACTGAGAGGGAGCGAGGTAGGGAGAGAGGTCCTTGCTTGTCCGTGGGTGGGGCTGGATATAGGGGAAAAGAAAGCACTAGAAGATAGCATCCTGCTAATATCCTACTCGAATATATGGTGCTGAATTGCGGGCGGCTCATAGCTTGTGCACAAATAAAATGGGAAAATCCAAAAAATGTAGTTCAACAAAAAAAAAACTCTAGTAGGCAAAGTCGCTAGCTCGCCATGAGAAGATGCACTCCGCCAAAAAAATGTCATGACAAGCTAGTTTGCTATGGATCTTGCATTAACCCTGCTCGATAAAATGGTGGGCACAAAAGACAAGCTAAATCAAAAATAATGGTGGTAGAAAGATGTAAACTCTTAAATGTAAACTCTACTAAACAGGGCCAACTCAAAAACATGCCTCATATTATTAGTACTTCCTCCGGTCCATATTAACTGCCACTAAAATGGATGTATCTACAAATACATCCATTTGAGTGGCATGTATATGGATAGGAGTAGTAGATCAAGGAGTTGCGAGACAGTGGAGGAAATGAGGTGGGGAGGAGGAGGGTGACGACTAGACCCCCACCTCCACGGCACCGCATAAATAGAAGCTAAAATATGTGAAACAGTGGAGGAAATGAGGTGGGGAGGAGGAGGGCGACGAACAGACCCGATAACAGTACTCCCCCCGGTCGAACTGCTCCTCATGTCGCGCAAGGTGAAAAAAGGGGTATTTTTTTCATTGACTTGATGGAGAAAAAAAAGGTCTTATTTTTAGCCCCAGCATCACCGCAGATCAGGTGACATGCACCTATTGCATGTCACCGTGGGACATGCGGTTTAAATTCAAATTTAAACATTGCAAACAAATCTGAAAAAAATCATGCATGTTCACAGCACATATTAAAATAACCCCTAAAAATTTCAGATCAAAATTCGAAACATACATCGAGAAACAAAAAGAGAAATCTGTCCTGAATAGTTCCCGAATTCAAATCTGAGTTTCTCTGTAGATTATTCACATCTGAGTTTCTCTTTTTTGTTTCTCGATGTATGTTTCGAATTTTGATCTGAAATTTTTAGGGGTTATCTTAATATGTGCTGTGAACGTGCATGATTTTTTCAGATTTTTTCGCAATGTTTAAATTTGGATTTAGGCCGCATGTCACACGAGGTGCATGTCACCTCGCTATCGCTCGCGAAATGGATTCCCTCTCCGCTGGGCTCCAATAAAAGCTTCACTGCTCGTGTCAGACTGTTGAAGACACTGGCAAGTGCATGTTAGGGGGACAGAGAATAAATTGCGTCCACGCGTCGGCGCGTGCTGTCTACCCCAAACCCTAAACTCTGTCTTATGAAGTCAAGCATGCATGAAGAGAAGTGGTTTTTGGTTTCAAACATGGAAATTTCAAAAAACCTCCCAAGAGCTACATTTTGGAGTGACTAATTAATCATATTCATTATTTAAACTTGTTTAAATGGGCATAAAATTCAAAATAAATCAAAATAAATGAAAAACCAAGGCACATAGTCTTCTTTTGTCATATAGTAAGCATTCAATTAAGTTGATAAACAAGGTCTAGACATATTCAAACTAGAAAAATCATGTATCTCCCCCTAACCCTAAACTCTGTCTTATGAAGTCAAGCATGAGGAGATGTGGTTTTTGGTTTCAAACATGGAAATTTCGAAAACCCTCCCAAGAGCTTCATTTTGGAGTGACTAAGAAGCATACATGCTTACTTTTTCATATTCATGTTTTAAACTTGTTCAAATCTTGGTCAAACCTAGGATTTGACCAAGATTCAAATGGGCATAAAAATTCAAAAAAAACAAAAAAAATGAAAAACCAAGGTCTTCTTATGTCATATAGTAAGCATTCAATTAAGTTGATAAACAAGGTCTAGACATATCAAACATGAAAAATCATGTATCTACTCCCTAACCCTAAACTCTGTCTTATGAAGTCAAGCATGCATGGTGAAGAGAAGTGGTTTTTGGTTTCAAACATGGAAATTTCAAAAACCCTCCCAAGAGCTTCATTTTGGAGTGACTAACAAGGATACATGCTTACTTTGTCATATTCATGTTTTAAACTTGTTTAAGTCATGGTCAAACCTTGGATTTGACCAAGATTCAAATGGGCATAAAAATTCAAAAAAAAACAAAAACCAAAGCACATAGTCTGTGTATGTCATATAGTAAGCATTCAAGTTGATAAACAAGGTCTAGACATATTCAAACTAGAAAAATCATGGAAATTTCAAAAACCTCCCGCGAGCTTCATTTTGGAGTGACTAAGAAGGATCGATGCATGTTACTTTTCATATTCATGTTTTAAACTTGTTTAAATCTTGGTCAAACCTAGGATTTGACCAAGATTCAACAAATGGGGATAAAATTCAAAAAAACAATAAAATGAAAAACCAATGCACATAGTCTTCTTATGTCATATAATAAGCATAAAATTAAGTTGATAAACAAGGTCTAGACATATTCAAACCAGAAAAAACATGTATGTGGCTACCCCAAACCCTAAACTTTGTCTTATGAAGTCAAGCATGAAGAGATGTGGTTTTTGGTTTCAAACATGGAAATTTCAAAAACCCTCCCAAGAGCTTCATTTTGGAGTGACTAAGAAGCATACATGCTTACCTTTTCATATTCATGTTTATAACTTGTTCAAATCTTGGTCAAACCTAGGATTTGACCAAGATTCAAATGGGCATAAAAAATCAAAAAAATGAAAAACCAAGGTCTTCTTATATATATCATATAGTAAGCATTCAATTTAGTTGATAAACAAGGTCTAGACATATTAAACCTGAAAAATCATGTATCTACCCCTAACCCTAAACTCTGTCTTATGAAGTCAAGCATGCATGGTGAAGATAAGTGGTTTTTGGTTTCAAACATGGAAATTTCAAAAACCCTACTAATTAAGAGCTTCATTTTGGAGTGACTAAGAAGGATACATGCTTACTTTTCATATTCATGTTTTAAACTTGTTTAAGTCATGGTAAAACCTAGGATTTGACCAAGATTTAAATGGGCATAAAAATTCAAAAACAAAATCATAAACCAAAGCACATAGTCTTTGTATGTCATATAGTAAGCATTCAAGTTAATAAACAAGGTCTAGACATATTCAAACCATAAAAATCATGGAAATTTCAAAAACCTCCAACGAGCTTCATTTTGGAGTGACTAAGAAGGATCGATACAGGCTTACTTTTTCATATTCATGTTTTAAACTTGTTTAAATCTTGGTCAAACCTAGGATTTGACCAAGATTCAACAAATGGGGATAAAAATTCAAAAAGTAATCATTAAAATGAGCACATATAATTCTTATGTCATATATAGTAAGCATTCAATTAAGTTGATAAACAAGGTCTAGACATTATCAAACCAAAAAAATCATGTATCTAGCTACCCCTAACCCTAAACTCTGTCTTATGAAGTCAAGCATGCATGAAGAGAAGTTGTTTTTGGTTTCAAACATGGAAATTTCAAAAACCCTCCCAAAGAGTTAAATTTTGGAGTGACTTAAGAAGGATAGATGCTTAATTTTTCATATTCATGATTTAAACTTGTTTTAATCATTGTCAAACCTAGGATTTGACCAAGATTCCAAATGGGCGTAAAAATTCATAAAAAATGAAAAGAATGAAAAACCAAAGCACATAGCATTCTTATGTCATACAGTAAGCATTAAAGTTGATAAACAAGGTCTAGACATATTCAAACCAGAAAAAATCATGTATATATCTACCCCTAACCCTAAACTATGTCTTATGAAGTCAATCCTGAAGAGAAGTGGTTTTGGGTTTCAAACGTGGAAATTTCAAAAACCTCTAAAAAAAATCATTTTAGAGTGACTAAGAAGGATGCAGGCTTCCCTTTTCATTTTCATGTCTTAAACTTGTTTAAATATTGGTCAAACCTAGCTAAGATTTGACCAAAAGATTCAAACGAGCATAAAGTTAAAAAAATAGAAAAATGAAAAACAAAAGCATATAGTCTTCTTATGTCATATAGTAAGCATTCAAGTTGATAAACAAGGTCTAGACATACTCAAACCAGAAAAATCATGTATATATCTACCCCTAACCCTAAACTATGTCTTATGAAGTCGATCAATCATGAAGAGAAGTGGTTTTGGGTTTCAAACATGCAAATTTCAAGAACCCTCCCAAGATTTACATTTTGGAGTGACTAAGAAGGATATATGCTTAATTTTTATATTCATGATTTAAATTTGTTTAAACCATGGTTAATTAAACCTAGGATTTGACGAAGATTCAAATGGGCATAAGAATTTTAAAAAAATCAAAAAATGAAAAACCAAGGCACGTAGTCTTCTTATGTCATATATATATTAAGCAGTCGACTAAGTTGATAAACAAGGTCTAGACATATTCAAACCAGGAAAATCATGTATATATCTACCCCTAACCCTAAACTCTGTCTTATGAAGTCAATCATGAAGTGATGTGGTTTTGGGTTTCAAACATGGAAATTTCAAGAACCTCCCAAAAGCTTCATTTTAGAGTGTGACTAATTAAGAAGGATCCAGGCTTACCTTTTCATTTTCATGTTCTAAACTTGTTTAAATCCTGGTCAAACCTAGGATTTCACAAAGATTCAAATATATGGGTATAAAATTCAAAAAAAAAATAGAAAAATAAAAAACCAAAGCACATATCATTCTTATGTCATATAGTAAGCATTAAAGTTGATAAACAAGGTCTAGACATATTCAAACCAGAAAATATTATGTATATATCTCCCCCTAACCCTAAACTTTGTCTTATGAAGTCAAGCATGCATGAAGAGAAGTGGTTATTGGTTTCAAACATGGAAATTTTAACCCCCCCCAAGAGCTACATTTTGGAGAGTGACTAAGAAGGATAGATGCTTAATTTTTCATATTCATGATTTAAACTGGTCAAACCTAGGATTTTACCAAGATTCAAATAGGCATAAAAATTCAAAATAATTCAAAATGAATGAAAAACAAGGCACATAGTCTTTTTATGTCATATATTAAGCATTCAATTAAGTTGATTTTAGAGTGACTAAGAAGGATGGAGGTTTCCCTTATCATTTTCATGTTTTAAACTTGTTTAAATCTTGGTCAAACCTAGGATTTGACCAAAAGATTCAAATGGGCATAAAATTTCAAAAAAAAATAAAAGAATGAAAAAACAAAGGACATAGTATTCTTATGTCATATATATAGTAAGAGCATTCAAGTTGATAAACAAGGTCTAGACATATTCAAACTAGAAAATCATGTATATATCTACCCCTAACCCTAAACTCTGTCTTATGAAGTCAAGCATATGCATGAAGAGAAGTGGTTTTTGGTTTCAAACATGGAAATTTCAAAAACCCTCCCAAGAGCTTCATTTTGGAGTGACTAAGAAGGATATATCCTTAATTTTTCATATTCATGTTTTAAACTTGTTTAAATCATGGTCAAACCTAGGATTTGACCAAGATTCAAATGGGCATAAAATTAAAAAAAACAATAAAATGAAAAACCAATGCACATAGTCTTCTCATGTCATATAGTAAGCATTCAATTAAGTAGATAAACAAGGTCTAGACATATTCAAACCAGAAAAATCATGTATTTACCCCTAACCCTAAACTTTGTCTTATGAAGTCAAGCATGAAGAGAAGTGGTTTTTGGTTTCAAGCATCGAAATTTCAAAAACCCTCCCAAGAGCTACAATTTGGAGTGACTAAGAAGGATAGATGCTTAATTTTTATATTCATGATTTAAATTTGTTAAAACCATATGGTCAAACCTAGGATTTGACCAAGATTCAAATGGGCATAAGAATTTAAAAAAAATCAAAAAAATGAAAAACCAAGGCACATAGTCTTCTTATGTCATATAGTAAGCATTCAACTAAGTTGATAAACAAGGTCTAGACATATTCAAACCAGGAAAATCATGTATCTACCCCCTAACCCTAGCTAAACTATGTCTTAAGTCAAGCATGCATGTAGATAAGTCGTTTTGGGTTTCAAATATGGAAATTTCAAGAACATCCCAAAAGCTTCATTTTAGAGTGACTAAGAAGGATCCATGCTTACTTATTCGTTTTCACGTGTTAAACTTGTCTAAATCTTGGTCTAACCTGCTAGAATTTGACAGAGATTCAAATGGGCGGAAAATAAAAAAAACAGAAAAATGAAAAACCAAAGCACATAGTCTTCTTATGTCATATAGTACGCATTAAAGTTGATAAACAAGGTCTAGACATATTCAAGCCATACAAATCATGTATCTACCCCTAACCTTAAACTATGTCTTATGAAGTCAATCATGAAGAGAAGTGGTTTTGGGTTTCAAAGATGGAAATTTCAAAAACCTCCCAAAAACTTCATTTAGAGTGACTAAGAAGGATACATGCTTCCCTTTTTATTTTCATGTTTTAAACTTGTTTAAATCTTGGTCAAACCTAGGATTTTACCAAGATTCAAATGGGCATCAAAAATAAAAATAAAATCAGAAAAATGAAAAACGAAAACACATGGTTTTCTTATGTCATATAGTAAGCATTCAAGTTGATAAACAAGGTCTAGACATATTCAAACCAGAAAAATCATGTATATATCTACCCCTAACCCTAAACTCTGTCTTATGAAGTCAAGCATGCATGAAGAGAAGTGGTTTTTGGTTTCAAACATGGAAATTTCAAGAACCCTCCCAAGATTTACATTTTGGAGTGACTAAGAAGGATATATGCTTAATTTATATATTTATGATTTAAATTTGTTTAAACCATGGTCAAACCTAGGATTTGACCAAGATTCAAATGGGCATAAGAATTTTAAAAAAATCAAAAAATGAAAAACCAAGGCACATAGTCTTCTTATGTCATATAGTAAGCATTCTCAATTAAGTTGATTTTATAGTGACTAAGAAGGATGCAGGCTTCCCTTTTCATTTTCATGTTTTAAACTTGTTTAAATCTTGGTCAAACCTAGGATTTGACCAAAAGATTCAAATGGGCATAAAATTTCAGAAAAAAATCAAAAGAATGAAAAAACAAAGGACATAGCATTCTTATATGTCATATATATAGTAAGCATTAAAGTTGATAAACAAGGTCTAGACATATTCAAACCAGAAAAAATCATGTATATATCTACCCCTAACCCTAAACTCTGTCTTATGAAGTCAATCATGAAGAGAAGTGGTTTTGGGTTTCAAACATGGAAATTTCAAAAACCTCTTAAAAAATTCATTTTAGAGTGACTAAAAGAAGGATGCAGGCTTCCCTTTTCATTTTCATGTCTTAAACTTGTTTAAATATTGGTCAAACCTAGCTAAGATTTGACCAAAAGATTCAAACGGGCATAAAATTAAAAAAACAGAAAAATGAAAAACAAAAGCATATAGTCTTCTTATGTCATATAGTAAGCATTCAAGTTGATAAATAAGGTCTAGACATATTCAAACCAGAAAAATCATGTATATATCTACCCCTAACCCTAAAATCTGTCTTATGAAGTCAAGCATGCATGAAGAGAAGTGGTTTTTGGTTTCAAACATGCAAATTTCAAGAACCCTCCCAAGATTTACATTTTGGAGTGACTAAGAAGGATATATGCTTAATTTTTATATTCATGATTTAAATTTGTTTAAACCATGGTTAATTAAACCTAGGATTTGACCAAGATTCAAATGGGCATAAGAATTTTAAAAAAATCAAAAAATGAAAAACCAAGGCACGTAGTCTTCTTATGTCATATATATATTAAGCAGTCGACTAAGTTGATAAACAAGGTCTAGACATATTCAAACCAGGAAAATCATGTATATATCTACCCCTAACCCTAAACTCTATCTTATGAAGTCAATCATGAAATGATGTGGTTTTGGGTTTCAAACATGGAAATTTCAAGAACCTCCCAAAAGCTTCATTTTAGAGTGTGACTAATTAAGAAGGATCCAGGCTTACCTTTTCATTTTCATGTTCTAAACTTGTTTAAATCCTGGTCAAAACTAGTATTTCACAAAGATTCAAATATATGGGTATAAAATTCAAAAAAAAATAGAAAAATAAAAAACCAAAGCACATATCATTCTTATGTCATATAGTAAACATTAAAGTTGATAAACAAGGTCTAGACATATTCAAACCAGAAAATATTATGTATATATCTCCCCCTAACCCTAAACTTTGTCTTATGAAGTCAAGCATGCATGAAGAGAAGTGGTTATTGGTTTCAAACATGGAAATTTTAACCCCCCCAAGAGCTACATTTTGGAGAGTGACTAAGAAGGATAGATGCTTAATTTTTCATATTCATGATTTAAACTGGTCAAACCTAGGATTTTACCAAGATTCAAATAGGCATAAAAATTCAAAATAATTCAAAATGAATGAAAAACAAGGCACATAGTCTTTTTACGTCATATATTAAGCATTCAATTAAGTTGATTTTAGAGTGACTAAGAAGGATGGAGGTTTCCCTTATCATTTTCATGTTTTAAACTTGTTTAAATCTTGGTCAAACCTAGGATTTGACCAAAAGATTCAAATGGGCATAAAATTTCAGAAAAAAATAAAAGAATGAAAAAACAAAGGACATAGTATTCTTATGTCATATATATAGTAAGAGCATTCAAGTTGATAAACAAGGTCTAGACATATTCAAACTAGAAAATCATGTATATATCTACCCCTAACCCTAAACTCTGTCTTATGAAGTCAAGCATATGCATGAAGAGAAGTGGTTTTTGGTTTCAAACATGGAAATTTCAAAAACCCTCCCAAGAGCTTCATTTTGGAGTGACTAAGAAGGATATATCCTTAATTTTTCATATTCATGTTTTAAACTTGTTTAAACCTATGCATGCATTTTCGAGCATATCAGGCCGACTTTCAGAGGTTGGAAGGCAGGGTTTTTTCATGATGTCACCATGCTTAAGCAAAGGGTGAAAGCTGCTGATGTGGATCTTTTGTCAATATGGCTAAAGTCTCTTCCTTAGTTTCCTTTTGTATATAATTTGGTTCTTTTTTCCCTGTTTTGTAAATATTGTAACTCTTTTGTTTCGTTGTTGGATTTAATAAAGTGAGGCTGTGGGGGGCTCCCCCGCAGTAGAAAGTTTCAAAAAAATCATGGTCAAACCTAGGATTTGACCAAGATTCAAATGGGAATAAAATTAAAAAAAACAATAAAATGAAAAACCAATGCACATAGTCTTCTCATGTCATATAGTAAGCATTCAATTAAGCAGATAAACAAGGTCTAGACATATTCAAACCAGAAAAATCATGTATTTACCCCTAACCCTAAACTTTGTCTTATGAAGTCAAGCATGAAGAGAAGTGGTTTTTGGTTTCAAGCATGGAAATTTCAAAAACCCTGCCAAGAGCTACATTTTGGAGTGACTAAGAAGTATAGATGCTTAATTTTTCACATTCATGTTTTTAACTTGTTTAAATCATGGTCGAACCTAGGATTTAACCAAGATTCAAATGGGTATAAAAATTCAAAATAAATCAAAATACATGAAAAACCAAGGCACATAGTCTTCTTAATTATGTCATATAGTAAGCATTCAATTAAGTTGATAAACAAGGTCTAGACATATTCAAACCAGAAAAATCATGTATCTACCCCCTAACCCTAAACTCGGTCTTATGAAGTCAAGCATGAAGAGAAGTGGTTTTTGGTTTCAAACATGAAAATTTCAAAAACCTTCCCAAGAGCTTCATTTTGGAGTGACTAAAATGGATAGAGGCTTAGTTTTTCATACTCATGTTTTTAACTTGTTTAAATCTTGGTCAAACCTATGATTTGACCAAGATTCAAATGGGTATAAAAAATCAAAAAAAATCAAAAAATGAAAAACCAAAGCACATAGTCTTTGTATGTCATATAGTAAGCATTCAAGTTGATAAACAAGGTCGATCTAGAAATACTCAAACCAGAAAAATCATGTATCTACCCCATAACCCTAAACTCTGTCTTATGAAGTCAAGCATGAAGAGAAGTGGTTTTTGGTTTCAAACATGGAAATTTCAAAAAACCTCTCAAGAGCTTCATTTAGGAGTGACTAAGAAGGATCCATAGGAAACTATGTACTAATACAGTATAATAATCACCCGAGTTATTAGAGCAACAAGTCTGTCACTTACGTGTGGTTCCCATGCGTGAGGTCCCACACTTCAGTGAGCACAAGTCACGTACGCTAGGTAGGCAAACTCCCAGCCATCTTCTTTGTCAAGAGAGAGGCATCAACTCTCTCTCTCTCTCTCTCTCTCTCTCTCCAATTATCCACCTCCGTTGGCTGCCGGTTTTGGCAGGTCGTTTCTAGCTCAGCTCGTAGGCCATGGTGTGCAGGCTCTGTAGCCATGGCGATTTGGTCGCGCCAAGTGGTTCGTGCCCGGCTGTGACGAGGATCAATCCGGACGGTGGCTGTTAAGGACCCGATCGCATTTCTTGCTTTCAGCCTGGGGTCTACCATGTAAATCTTAGGGATTTAGACGTAATTCCCTGTTTATTTTGTGTCCTGCTGTAAACTGTGCTCTGATGCGTATAGGAAATCTAGGTCCTTCAGGATCGTTCGGTTGTCCCTCTAAAAAAAACCATCTCTCTCATTCTCGGCCTCGCTCGCTCGCACCCCCTGCGCACTGACAACCCTGCACAACAGTCAGCATCACCCGAAAAAATATAGGCACCATAAATAAGTGGGGCCCCGTGACTGCTCTCCCTTCATCTCCTCCCGTGTGATCCATCTTCCTCCGACTCCCGACCTTGCGGAAAAGAAAAATGAAATGAAAGAGTTTCACTGGACGGGCAAACACATGTGCTTCCTAGTAATAATAATAATAACGTAAAAAAATCGACCTACGAATCTATTATTAGATAAGTTAAACTAGGGTTCTGCCCAGTACTACGGATCAATTTCAGAAAATGCAACTACGGGGTTCGATTTTGGCCTGCTAATATAAAATTAAATAATCTGAACTAGTATTCCTCTAAAAAAATCATTTTGGTATGCATCGTTTGGTACTTTTGATAGCAAGAGTGCTTACTCCCTCCGTTAGCAAATAGTCTTCATTTTCATGTTTATGAAGTCAAGCATGAAGAGAAGTGGTTTTGGGTTTCAAACATGGAAATTTCAAAAACCTCCCAAAACTTCATTTTAGAGTGACTAAGAAGGATACAAGCTTCCCTTTTCATTTTCATGTTTTGAACTTGTTTAAATTATCTTGGTCAAATCTAGGATTTGACAAGATTCAAATGGGCAAACATATGATAAGTGATGCAAATATCATTTCTAAGTGCGGGCAAACCAGCCTTTAGCTTAACATATTACAAGATTTCAGACAATTGAGTTGGGGCAGCTGCCCCCCTTGGCTATAGTCTGGATCCGCCCATGCTCGAGCGAGCGAGTCGAGCGAGGCCGAGAATGAGAGAGATTTGTTCTTTTTGTGAGAGGGACAACCGAAGGATCCTGAAGGACCCAGAGACTTCCAATACGCATCCTGATGCGTCTTCTCTTGACAAAGAAAATGGCTGGGAGTTTGCGTACCTATTGCACGTGACTTGTGGTCACTGAAGTGCGGGACCTCACGCATGGGCACCACACGTAAGTGACATACCTGTTGGTGTAAAAACTCGGTTGATTATTATAGTGCATTAGAACAAAGTTTCCTATGGATTCATATAGTAAGCATTCTCAATTAAGTTGATTTTATAGTGGCTAAGAAGGATGCAGGCTTCCCTTTTCATTTTCATGTTTTAAACTTGTTTAAATCTTGGTCAAACCTAGGATTTGACCAAAAGATTCAAATGGGTATAAAATTTCAGAAAAAAAATCAAAAGAATGAAAAAACAAAGGACATAGCATTCTTATATGTCATATATATAGTAAGCATTCAAGTTGATAAACAAGGTCTAAACATATTCAAACCAGAAAATCATGTATATATCTACCCCTAACCATAAACTCTGTCTTATGAAGTCAAGCATGCATGAAGAGAAGTGGTTTTTGGTTTCAAACATGCAAATTTCAAGAACCCTCCCAAGATTTACATTTTGGAGTGACTAAGAAGGATAGATGCTTAATTTTTATATTCATGATTTAAATTTGTTAAAACCATATTGTCAAACCTAGGATTTGACCAAGATTCAAATGGGCATAAGAATTTAAAAAAAATCAAAAAAATGAAAAACCAAGGCACATAGTCTTCTTATGTCATATAGTAAGCATTCAACTAAGTTGATAAACAAGGTCTAGACATATTCAAACCAGGAAAATCATGTATCTACCCCCTAACCCTAGCTAAACTATGTCTTAAGTCAAGCATGCATGTAGATAAGTCGTTTTGGGTTTCAAACATGGAAATTTCAAGAACATCCCAAAAGCTTCATTTTAGAGTGACTAAGAAGGATCCATGCTTACTTATTCGTTTTCACGTGTTAAACTTGTCTAAATCTTGGTCTAACCTGCTAGGATTTGACAGAGATTCAAATGGGCGGAAAATAAAAAAAACAGAAAAATGAAAAACCAAAGCACATAGTCTTCTTATGTCATATAGTACGCATTAAAGTTGATAAACAAGGTCTAGACATATTCAAACCATACAAATCATGTATCTACCCCTAACCCTAAACTATGTCTTATGAAGTCAATCATGAAGAGAAGTGGTTTTGGGTTTCAAAGATGGAAATTTCAAAAACCTCCCAAAAACTTCATTTAGAGTGACTAAGAAGGATACATGCTTCCCTTTTCATTTTCATGTTTTAAACTTGTTTAAATCTTGGTCAAACCTAGGATTTGACCAAGATTCAAATGGGCATCAAAAATAAAAATAAAATCAGAAAAATGAAAAACGAAAACACATGGTTTTCTTATGTCATATAGTAAGCATTCAAGTTGATAAACAAGGTCTAGACATATTCAAACCAGAAAAATCATGTATATATCTACCCCTAACCCTAAACTCTGTCTTATGAAGTCAAGCATGCATGAAGAGAAGTGGTTTTTGGTTTCAAACATGGAAATTTCAAGAACCCTCCCAAGATTTACATTTTGGAGTGACTAAGAAGGATATATGCTTAATTTTTATATTCATGATTTAAATTTGTTTAAACCATGGTTAATTAAACCTAGGATTTGACCAAGATTCAAATGGGCATAAGAATTTTAAAAAAATCAAAAAATGAAAAACCAAGGCACGTAGTCTTCTTATGTCATATATATATTAAGCAGTCGACTAAGTTGATAAACAAGGTCTAGACATATTCAAACCAGGAAAATCATGTATATATCTACCCCTAACCCTAAACTCTGTCTTATGAAGTCAAGCATGCATGAAGAGAAGTGGTTTTTTGGTTTCAAACATGGAAATTTCAAGAACCCTCCCAAGATTTACATTTTGGAGTGACTAAGAAGGATATATGCTTAATTTTTATATTTATGATATAAATTTTTTTAAACCATGGTCAAACCTAGGATTTGACCAAGATTCAAATGGGCATAAGAATTTAAAAAAAATCAAAAAATGAAAAACCAAGGCACATAGTCTTCTTATGTCATATAGTAAGCATTCTCAATTAAGTTGATTTTAGAGTGACTAAGAAGGATGCAGGCTTCCCTTTTCATTTTCATGTTTTAAACTTGTTTAA
Organism: Lolium perenne; assembly: GCF_019359855.2. Lineage (NCBI taxonomy): Eukaryota > Viridiplantae > Streptophyta > Magnoliopsida > Poales > Poaceae > Lolium > Lolium perenne. The sequence continues at coordinate 183,932,743 of NC_067244.2, forward strand.
ATCTTGGTCAAACCTAGGATTTGACCAAAAGATTCAAATGGGCATAAAATTTCAGAAAAAAATCAAAAGAATGAAAAAACAAAGGACATAGCATTCTTATATGTCATATATATAGTAAGCATTAAAGTTGATAAACAAGGTCTAGACATATTCAAACCAGAAAAAATCATGTATATATCTACCCCTAACCCTAAACTCTGTCTTATGAAGTCAATCATGAAGAGAAGTGGTTTTGGGTTTCAAACATGGAAATTTCAAAAACCTCTTAAAAAATTCATTTTAGAGTGACTAAAAGAAGGATGCAGGCTTCCCTTTTCATTTTCATGTCTTAAACTTGTTTAAATATTGGTCAAACCTAGCTAAGATTTGACCAAAAGATTCAAACGGGCATAAAATTAAAAAAACAGAAAAATGAAAAACAAAAGCATATAGTCTTCTTATGTCATATAGTAAGCATTCAAGTTGATAAACAAGGTCTAGACATATTCAAACCAGAAAAATCATGTATATATCTACCCCTAACCCTAAAATCTGTCTTATGAAGTCAAGCATGCATGAAGAGAAGTGGTTTTTGGTTTCAAACATGCAAATTTCAAGAACCCTCCCAAGATTTACATTTTGGAGTGACTAAGAAGGATATATGCTTAATTTTTATATTCATGATTTAAATTTGTTTAAACCATGGTTAATTAAACCTAGGATTTGACCAAGATTCAAATGGGCATAAGAATTTTAAAAAAATCAAAAAATGAAAAACCAAGGCACGTAGTCTTCTTATGTCATATATATATTAAGCAGTCGACTAAGTTGATAAACAAGGTCTAGACATATTCAAACCAGGAAAATCATGTATATATCTACCCCTAACCCTAAACTCTGTCTTATGAAGTCAATCATGAAGAGATGTGGTTTTGGGTTTCAAACATGGAAATTTCAAGAACCTCCCAAAAGCTTCATTTTAGAGTGTGACTAATTAAGAAGGATCCAGGCTTACCTTTTCATTTTCATGTTCTAAACTTGTTTAAATCCTGGTCAAACCTAGGATTTCACAAAGATTCAAATATATGGGTATAAAATTCAAAAAAATAGAAAAATAAAAAACCAAAGCACATAGCATTCTTATGTCATATAGTAAGCATTAAAGTTGATAAACAAGGTCTAGACATATTCAAACCAGAAAAAAATATGTATATATCTCCCCCTAACCCTAAACTTTGTCTTATGAAGTCAAGCATGCATGAAGAGAAGTGGTTTTTGGTTTCAAACATGGAAATTTTAACCCCCCCAAGAGCTACATTTTGGAGAGTGACTAAGAAGGATAGATGCTTAATTTTTCATATTCATGATTTAAACTGGTCAAACCTAGGATTTTACCAAGATTCAAATAGGCATAAAAATTCAAAATAATTCAAAATGAATGAAAAACAAGGCACATAGTCTTTTTATGTCATATAGTAAGCATTCAATTAAGTTGATTTTAGAGTGACTAAGAAGGATGGAGGTTTCCCTTATCATTTTCATGTTTTAACTTGTTTAAATCTTGGTCAAACCTAGGATTTGACCAAAAGATTCAAATGGGCATAAAATTTCAGAAAAACATAAAAGAATGAAAAAACAAAGGACACAGTATTCTTATGTCATATATATAGTAAGAGCATTCAAGTTGATAAACAAGGTCTAGACATATTCAAACTAGAAAATCATGTATATATCTACCCCTAACCCTAAACTCTGTCTTATGAAGTCAAGCATATGCATGAAGAGAAGTGGTTTTTGGTTTCAAACATGGAAATTTCAAAAACCCTCCCAAGAGCTTCATTTTGGAGTGACTAAGAAGGATATATCCTTAATTTTTCATATTCATGTTTTAAACTTGTTTAAATCATGGTCAAACCTAGGATTTGACCAAGATTCAAATGGGCATAAAATAAATAAAAAACAATAAAATGAAAAACCAATGCACATAGTCTTCTCATGTCATATAGTAAGCATTCAATTAAGTAGATAAACAAGGTCTAGACATATTCAAACCAGAGAAATCATGTATTTACCCCTAACCCTAAACTTTGTCTTATGAAGTCAAGCATGAAGAGAAGTGGTTTTTGGTTTCAAGCATGGAAATTTCAAAAACCCCCCCAAGAGCTACATTTTGGAGTGACTAAGAAGTATAGATGCTTAATTTTTCACATTCATGTTTTAAACTTGTTTAAATCATGGTCGAACCTAGGATTTAACCAAGATTCAAATGGGCATAAAAATTCAAAATAAATCAAAATACATGAAAAACCAAGGCACATAGTCTTCTTAATTATGTCATATAGTAAGCATTCAATTAAGTTGATAAACAAGGTCTAGACATATTCAAACCAGAAAAATCATGTATCTACCTCCTAACCCTAAACTCGGTCTTATGAAGTCAAGCATGAAGAGAAGTGGTTTTTGGTTTCAAACATGGAAATTTCAAAAACCTTCCCAAGAGCTTCATTTTGGAGTGACTAAAATGGATAGAGGCTTAGTTTTTCATACTCATGTTTTTAACTTGTTTAAATCTTGGTCAAACCTATGATTTGACCAAGATTCAAATGGGTATAAAAAATCAAAAAAAATCAAAAAATGAAAAACCAAAGCACATAGTCTTCGTATGTCATATAGTAAGCATTCAAGTTGATAAACAAGGTCGATCTAGACCTACTCAAACCAGAAAAATCATGTATCTACCCCATAACCCTAAACTCTGTCTTATGAAGTCAAGCATGAAGAGAAGTGGTTTTTGGTTTCAAACATGGAAATTTCAAAAACCCTCTCAAGAGCTTCATTTAGGAGTGACTAAGAAGGATCCATAGGCTATGTACTAATACAGTATAATATTCACCCGAGTTATTAGAGCAACAAGTCTGTCACTTACGTGTGGTTCCCATGCGTGAGGTCCCACACTTCAGTGAGCACAAGTCACGTACGCTAGGTAGGCAAACTCCCAGCCATCTTCTTTGTCAAGAGAGAGGCATCAACTCTCTCTCTCTCTCTCTCTCTCTCTCCAATTATCCACCTCCGTTGGCTGCCGGTTTTGGCAGGTCGTTTCTAGCTCAGCTCGTAGGCCATGGTGTGCAGGCTCTGTAGCCATGGCGATTTGGTCGCGCCAAGTGGTTCGTGCCCGTGTGCGACGAGGATCAATCCGGACGGTGGCTGTTAAGGACCCGATCTCATTTCTTGCTTTCAGCCTGGGGTCTTCCATGTAAATCTTAGGGATTTAGACGTAATTTCCTGTTTATTTTGTGTCATGTTGTAAACTGTGCTCTGATGCGTATTGGAAATCTGGGTCCTTCAGGATCGTTCGGTTGTCCCTCTAAAAAAAAACCATCTCTCTCATTCTCGGCCTCGCTCGCTCGCACCCCCTGCGCACTGACAACCCTGCACAACAGTCAGCATCACCCAAAAAATATAGGCACCATAAATAAGTGGGGCCCCGTGACTGCTCTCCCTTCATCTCCTCCCGTGTGATCCATCTTCCTCCGACTCCCGACCTTGCGGAAAAGAAAAATGAAATGAAAGATTTTCACTGGACGGGCAAACACATGTGCTGCCTAGTAATAATAATAATAATAACGTAAAAAAATCGACCTACGAATCTATTATTAAATAAGTTAAACTAGGGTTCTGCCCAGTACTACGGATCAATTTCAGAAAATGCAACTACGGGGTTCGATTTTGGCCTGCTAATATAAAATTAAATAATCTGAACTAGTATTCCTCTAAAAAATCATTTTGGTATGCATCGTTTGGTACTTTTGATAGCAAGAGTGCTTACTCCCTCCGTTAGGAAATAGTCCTCATTTTCATGTTTATGAAGTCAAGCATGAAGAGAAGTGGTTTTGGGTTTCAAACATGGAAATTTCAAAAACCTCCCAAAACTTCATTTTAGAGTGACTAAGAAGGATACAAGCTTCCCTTTTCATTTTCATGTTTTAAACTTGTTTAAATTATCTTGGTCAAATCTAGGATTTGACAAGATTCAAATGGGCAAACATATGATAAGTGATGCAAATATCATTTTTAAGTGTGGGCAAACCAGCCTTTAGCTTAACATATTACAATATTTTAGAAAATTGAGTGGGGGCAGCTGTGCCCTTGGCTATAGTCTGGATCCGCCCATGCTATAGTTTGAGGCCATTTGGATGACGTCGAAAAAAACCTTTGATTAGAAATGGGGTTGTTCGAACCCCGTAGTTGGATTTTTTTGAACCTTGATCTGTAGTACTGGGAAAACCCTAGTTTAACCTATTTAATTATAGATTCGCAGGTTGATTCTTCTACAGAGTACCTTTTTATTATTACTATGCAGCACATATGTGTTTGCCCGTCGAGTGAAACTCGGAGGAAGAGGGATCACTCGGAAGGAGAGAAGAAGGGAGTGCATTATGGTGTCTCCCCTTTTTCGGGTGATGATGTTGACTGTTGTGCAGGTTTTGTCAGTGAGCAGGAGGTGCGAGCGAGCGAGCGAGTCGAGCGAGGCCGAGAATGAGAGAGATTTGTTCTTTTTGTGAGAGGGACAACCGAAGGATCCTGAAGGACCCAGAGACTTCCAATACGCATCCTGATGCGTCTTCTCTTGACAAAGAAAATGGCTGGGAGTTTGCGTACCTATTGCACGTGACTTGTGGTCACTGAAGTGCGGGACCTCACGCATGGGCACCACACGTAAGTGACATACATGTTGGTGTAAAAACTCGGTTGATTATTATAGTGCATTAGAACAAAGTTTCCTATGGATTCATATAGTAAGCATTCTCAATTAAGTTGATTTTATAGTGACTAAGAAGGATGCAGGCTTCCCTTTTCATTTTCATGTTTTAAACTTGTTTAAATCTTGGTCAAACCTAGGATTTGACCAATAGATTCAAATGGGCATAAAATTTCAGAAAAAAATCAAAAGAATGAAAAAACAAAGGACATAGCATTCTTATATGTCATATATATAGTAAGCATTCAAGTTGATAAACAAGGTCTAAACATATTCAAACCAGAATATCATGTATATATCTACCCCTAACCATAAACTCTGTCTTATGAAGTCAAGCATGCATGAAGAGAAGTGGTTTTTGGTTTCAAACATGCAAATTTCAAGAACCCTCCCAAGATTTACATTTTGGAGTGACTAAGAAGGATAGATGCTTAATTTTTATATTCATGATTTAAATTTGTTAAAACCATATGGTCAAACCTAGGATTTGACCAAGATTCAAATGGGCATAAGAATTTAAAAAAAATCAAAAAATGAAAAACCAAGGCACATAGTCTTCTTATGTCATATAGTAAGCATTCAACTAAGTTGATAAACAAGGTCTAGACATATTCAAACCAGGAAAATCATGTATCTACCCCCTAACCCTAGCTAAACTATGTCTTAAGTCAAGCATGCATGTAGATAAGTCGTTTTGGGTTTCAAACATGGAAATTTCAAGAACATCCCAAAAGCTTCATTTTAGAGTGACTAAGAAGGATCCATGCTTACTTATTCGTTTTCACGTGTTAAACTTGTCTAAATCTTGGTCTAACTTGCTAGGATTTGACAGAGATTCAAATGGGCGGAAAATTAAAAAAAACAGAAAAATGAAAAACCAAAGCACATAGTCTTCTTATGTCATATAGTACACATTAAAGTTGATAAACAAGGTCTAGACATATTCAAACCATACAAATCATGTATCTACCCCTAACCCTAAACTATGTCTTATGAAGTCAATCATGAAGAGAAGTGGTTTTGGGTTTCAAAGATGGAAATTTCAAAAACCTCCCAAAAACTTCATTTAGAGTGACTAAGAAGGATACATGCTTCCCTTTTCATTTTCATGTTTTAAACTTGTTTAAATCTTGGTCAAACCTAGGATTTGACCAAGATTCAAATGGGCATCAAAAATAAAAATAAAATCAGAAAAATGAAAAACGAAAACACATGGTTTTCTTATGTCATATAGTAAGCACTCAAGTTGATAAACAAGGTCTAGACATATTCAAACCAGAAAAATCATGTATATATCTACCCCTAACCCTAAACTCTGTCTTATGAAGTCAAGCATGCATGAAGAGAAGTGGTTTTTGGTTTCAAACATGGAAATTTTAAGAACCCTCCCAAGATTTACATTTTGGAGTGACTAAGAAGGATATATGCTTAATTTTTATATTTATGATTTAAATATGTTTAAACCATGGTCAAACCTAGGATTTGAACAAGATTCAAATGGGCATAAGAATTTTAAAAAAATCAAAAAAATGAAAAACCAAGGCACATAGTCTTCTTATGTCATATAGTAAGCATTCTCAATTAAGTTGATTTTAGAGTGACTAAGAAGGATGCAGGCTTCCCTTTTCATTTTCATGTTTTAAACTTGTTTAAATCTTGGTCAAACCTAGGATTTGACCAAAAGATTCAAATGGGCATAAAATTTCAGAAAAAATCAAAAGAATGAAAAAACAAAGGACATAGCATTCTTATATGTCATATATATAGTAAGCATTAAAGTTGATAAACAAGGTCTAGACATATTCAAACCAGAAAAAATCATGTATATATCTACCCCTAACCCTAAACTCTGTCTTATGAAGTCAATCATGAAGAGAAGTGGTTTTGGGTTTCAAACATGGAAATTTCAAAAACCTCTTAAAAAATTCATTTTAGAGTGACTAAAAGAAGGATGCAGGCTTCCCTTTTCATTTTCATGTCTTAAACTTGTTTAAATATTGGTCAAACCTAGCTAAGATTTGACCAAAAGATTCAAACGGGCATAAAATTAAAAAAACAGAAAAATGAAAAACAAAAGCATATAGTCTTCTTATGTCATATAGTAAGCATTCAAGTTGATAAACAAGGTCTAGACATATTCAAACCAGAAAAATCATGTATATATCTACCCCTAACCCTAAAATCTGTCTTATGAAGTCAAGCATGCATGAAGAGAAGTGGTTTTTGGTTTCAAACATGCAAATTTCAAGAACCCTCCCAAGATTTACATTTTGGAGTGACTAAGAAGGATATATGCTTAATTTTTATATTCATGATTTAAATTTGTTTAAACCATGGTTAATTAAACCTAGGATTTGACCAAGATTCAAATGGGCATACGAATTTTAAAAAAAATCAAAAAATGAAAAACCAAGGCACGTAGTCTTCTTATGTCATATAAATATTAAGCAGTCGACTAAGTTGATAAACAAGGTCTAGACATATTCAAACCAGGAAAATCATGTATATATCTACCCCTAACCCTAAACTCTGTCTTATGAAGTCAATCATGAAGAGATGTGGTTTTGGGTTTCACACATGGAAATTTCAAGAACCTCCCAAAAGCTTCATTTTAGAGTGTGACTAATTAAGAAGGATCCAGGCTTACCTTTTCATTTTCATGTTCTAAACTTGTTTAAATCCTGGTCAAACCTAGGATTTCACAAAGATTCAAATATATGGGTATAAAATTCAAAAAAAAAATTAGAAAAATAAAAAACCAACGCACATAGCATTCTTATGTCATATAGTAAGCATTAAAGTTGATAAACAAGGTCTAGACATATTCAAACCAGAAAAAATTATGTATATATCTCCCCCTAACCCTAAACTTTGTCTTATGAAGTCAAGCATGCATGAAGAGAAGTGGTTTTTGGTTTCAAACATGGAAATTTTAACCCCCCCCAAGAGCTACATTTTGGAGAGTGACTAAGAAGGATAGATGCTTAATTTTTCATATTCATGATTTAAACTGGTCAAACCTAGGATTTTACCAAGATTCAAATAGGCATAAAAATTCAAAATAATTCAAAATGAATGAAAAACAAGGCACATAGTCTTTTTATGTCATATAGTAAGCATTCAATTAAGTTGATTTTAGAGTGACTAAGAAGGATGGAGGTTTCCCTTATCATTTTCATGTTTTAAACTTGTTTAAATCTTGGTCAAACCTAGGATTTGACCAAAAGATTCAAATGGGCATAAAATTTCAGAAAAAAATAAAAGAATGAAAAAACAAAGGACATAGTATTCTTATGCTAGTAAGAGCATTCAAGTTGATAAACAAGGTCTAGACATATTCAAACTAGAAAATCATGTATATATCTACCCCTAACCCTAAACTCTGTCTTATGAAGTCAAGCATATGCATGAAGAGAAGTGGTTTTTGGTTTCAAACATGGAAATTTCAAAAACCCTCCCAAGAGCTTCATTTTGGAGTGACTAAGAAGGATATATCCTTAATTTTTCATATTCATGTTTTAAACTTGTTTAAATCGTGGTCAAACCTAGGATTTGACCAAGATTCAAATGGGCATAAAATAAAAAAAACTATAAAATGAAAAACCAATGCACATAGTCTTCTCATGTCATATAGTAAGCATTCAATTAAGTAGATAAACAAGGTCTAGACATATTCAAACCAGAAAAATCATGTATTTACCCCTAACCCTAAACTTTGTCTTATGAAGTCAAGCATGAAGAGAAGTGGTTTTTGGTTTCAAGCATGGAAATTTCAAAAACCCTCCCAAGAGCTACATTTTGGAGTGACTAAGAAGTATAGATACTTAATTTTTCACATTCATGTTTTAAACTTGTTTAAATCATGGTCGAACCTAGGATTTAACTAAGATTCAAATGGGCATAAAAATTCAAAATAAATCAAAATACATGAAAAACCAAGGCACATAGTCTTCTTAATTATGTCATATAGTAAGCATTCAATTAAGTTGATAAACAAGGTCTAGACATATTCAAACCAGAAAAATCATGTATCTACCCCCTAACCCTAAACTCTGTCTTATGAAGTCAAGCATGAAGAGAAGTGGTTTTTGGTTTCAAACATGGAAATTTCAAAAACCCTCCCAAGAGCTTCATTTTGGAGTGACTAAAATGGATAGAGGCTTAGTTTTTCATACTCATGTTTTTAACTTGTTTAAATCTTGGTCAAACCTATGATTTGACCAAGATTCAAATGGGTATAAAAAATCAAAAAAAAATCAAAAAAATGAAAAACCAAAGCACATAGTCTTCGTATGTCATATAGTAAGCATTCAAGTTGATAAACAAGGTCGATCTAGACATACTCAAACCAGAAAAATCATGTATCTACCCCATAACCCTAAACTCTGTCTTATGAAGTCAAGCATGAAGAGAAGTGGTTTTTGGTTTCAAACATGGAAATTTCAAAAACCCTCTCAAGAGCTTCATTTAGGAGTGACTAAGAAGGATCCATAGGAAACTATGTACTAATACAGTATAATAATCACCCGAGTTATTAGAGCAACAAGTCTGTCACTTACGTGTGGTTCCCATGCGTGAGGTCCCACACTTCAGTGAGCACAAGTCACGTACGCTAGGTAGGCAAACTCCCAGCCATCTTCTTTGTCAAGAGAGAGGCATCAACTCTCTCTCTCTCTCTCTCTCTCTCTCCAATTATCCACCTCCGTTGGCTGCCAGTTTTGGCAGGTCGTTTCTAGCTCAGCTCGTAGGCCATGGTGTGCAGGCTCTGTAGCCATGGCGATTTGGCCGCGCCAAGTGGTTCGTCCCCGGCTGCGATGAGGATCAATCCGGACGGTGGCTGTTAAGGACCCGATCGCATTTCTTGCTTTCAGCCTGGGGTCTACCATGTAAATCTTAGGGATTTAGACGTAATTTCCTCCATATTTTGTGTCCTGCTTGTGCTGCGCTACGATGCGTATTGGAAATCTGGGTCCTTCAGGATCGTTCGGTTGTCCCTCTAAAAAAAACATCTCTCTTATTCTCGGTCTTTCTCGCTCGCTCGCACCCCCCTGCGCTGCGCACTGACAACCACACACTGTGATCCAACATCACCAGAAAAAGGATAGACACCATAAATAAGTGGGGCCCCGTGACTGCTCTCCCTTCGTCTCCTCCCGTGTGATCCCTCTTCCTCCGACTCGCGACCTTGCGGAAAAGAAAAATGAAATGAAAGAGTTTCACTGGACGGGCAAACACATGTGCTGCCTAGTAATAATAATAATAACGTAAAAAAATTGACCTACGAATACTCGCGCATTTCAGAAGTTGAGTGCCCAGCTTCGAATAAGTATTGCTTTGGTACTATTTAGAAATATCAACATATCTAGTTAGAATAGACATTTGTAATTTTGTTTCTTTTATTTCAAAATTGTAGTGTAGATAGTCGATATACTTGTATCTCTCCATGAACAAGTACATGATTTCCCTTCTAAGAATAGTGTATGCAATCATATCTCCCTTTCTCTCACTCTTTCTAAAAGAGTTCTCTTGTTGATGTCAATCTAAAGAATCATTTTTCAGGTAGGAGGAATTTAAACGCTTGAAAATGGTTCATGCCGGCGTCTTAGCTCCTAAAAAAAATATACACCAATTGATTTGATGAATTGATGATTTACTCTAGTCTGCTTCTAGACCATGCAGCTAGCGAGCATTCATATGTACTGGATGGAGCCCCCAACTTTTGACTTCCCATGTCAGAAAAGGCATGTTTAATAATGTGGAGCAGTGAGGTACTCCGAAGTATCTAGAGGGTTCCAGTGTTTCAGGCTTTCTTTCAGCATCGCCAGTCCAAGGGGAAGCATGGGTGACGAATCCGTGCATTCACAGCCGTTAGATCTGAAGAGTCCTTGTATGATGAGCGGTAGATAGCACCTTTAAGCTACAAATCAACAGCTTCAATTACTTCAAATGAGCATTGGCCGGAAGGCTGACAGAGTGAAAAAATTCAAATTCAAAAACTCATGTATAGAATAAAAAAAATTAAAAAACATGTAGATAGATAGAGGTATAGATAGATATTATACTCCAGTAGATAAATAGATTAGCCCAAAAGAGAAGAGGAGGCGCCCGTGGTGACTTCGTCAACCTCAAGATATGCCGGCTTAGGTCCTCGGAGGTGCTCATAGGGGTAGGGTGTGCGTCCGTGCGTTCATAGGGGTGTTTGTACGTGCGTGTTTGTGAGCGTCTGCGTTGTACTGTGTTCTCAAAAGAAAAAAAGAAGAAGAAGAGGACGGGGAAATTTTCACCAGCAGACACCTCCCTCGCGCACCTAAACTTTCGAACGCGCGCCCAATATTTCGAACGCTCGCCTTTAACCCAGCACCCAGCCCACCTTGTTCTTCTCTAGACACCTCCTTCGGCGCCCTGTTCTTCTCTAGACACACCCTCGGTGAACCAGGCCGCGCACCAAAACTTCCCCACGCTGTCTATCGGCAGCGTCGGCCCCGGCGCTAGTGGCGCCGTTCTTCTCCAGCCGCACCGGCAGGCGCGGTCAGCTGGTAGATCCTCATGGTATGCATGCTATCTTCAGGCCTGGGCAAGTACGATTCATTATAGCTCAATCGAAGTCAGTCGCCGTCGCCCAGCCCTTATAAGTTCGTTAGTTCGTTCGAATCGATCGGTTGGTATTGTTTTCCTCTCGATGTGTTTGTTTGACATTGTTTTCCGCTTTACCTATTTGCTCGAATTCATTAAATGCTTGTACCTTTATCTGCTCACCATTGCCCAATGTCTGTAGTCGTCGCTTGGTGCCAGTCCTCTATGGACCTGTTTGTAATCTTATTACTTCTGGGTTCTTTGCACTGCTAATACATCGGTGGATTTACGGCCAAAAAGAAGAAAAAAATTGTTGGTATTATATTGCTTTCGATTGATCTATTCGCCCCCAAGCATTTACAGAAGACGCAAGAGATTCAAGGATGAAATGGCTCTCCTTGTTTGTAAGGCAAAGAGGAAATCATATCATGGCTTATCATCATGGGTAGAACTTTTTTAGCTAGATTTTGCTGTTTGGGATCTATGATCCTTTTAGTTGCTGCTCTCCAGTAACCTTTCCCTCTTTTTTATTACAGTGATAAATACACAGCGAGGAAACCACTGTCCAGCCTAAAAAAATAGACCTCAGTTGGTTTGCTGAAATCGGCTCAAATAACGTGGCATTTAGTTATATAGTTTTATATTCGACCTGTTTGCTCAGATATGTTGGTTTACATTCATACGCAACCTGTTGGGCAAGTATGGACACAGCTTCAGTGACTTTCAGGTCAAAATTCCAGCGGTTGAGTGATTTTTGGTTGGATCCATTCTTGTGCGTTCGATCGGCTTTTGATGGCTGTTATTGAGACAAAGTCATGGCTGGACTTTTGACGCAGCTCCAGTGACGTTCAGGTTAGAAGTCCAGTGTTGACTTTGGTTCAATATCAGCCATCCAAAGCCAATCGAACGCACATGAATGTATCCAACCAAAAATCACTCTACAATAAGTCGTTTCCAGACTAAAACAATGTTTATTCCCAAACTATTTATTTGAATCCGACCAATCTTTCCCAGAATGCAGAAGAAATACATAAGATTTACTGGAATGTTGTTCTTTTTTCTGGACAGTTTGAATTTTAAGTTTAAAGTTGGTTGTAAAACATAAAATGAGGTTTATTGATAAACAATATGGCTGAATCTGATGAAACTCCCCCAGAATGCATAACCCAACATATAAGATTTACTGGATTTTTGTTTCAAATACTTCTAGGCAGTACGAATTTTAAGTTTAAAATTTTCTCGTGAAACTAAAAATGGGTAAATTTTGGATCCATTCTCGTGCGTTCGATCGGCTTTTGATGGCTGTTATTGAAACAACGGTTAATTGTTTCTATGCCACTCCTCAATTCACAAGTTGTGTTTATGCCATTAAAAAAACTGAAGTTGTGTTTATGCCACTCTCAATTCTCAATATCCCCTTCTATGCCATTTTCAATACTCCACTATAATAAATATAACATATCTATGATAGTACTCCATGATACCACCCACTATGCACCCATGTTCCAAAACACCACTCCCGCTGACTGTAACTTATTGTATCGAGCGATAAGCTTGATGAGCAACCCAAACAAACAAACAAAAAGACTGTACCTTATTGTACTTGCTCTTACCCGTATATTCTCTTTCTCTTTCATCGTGAGTGCAACTAATTCAGTTAGTCTTCCAATGAATATTAATATTTTGTCTCAATGATTTTTATGAAGTACTAATTGAAGATTCATTTTTGAAAGATGTCATGTTTCGACTAACAATTAGCAATTTTTAATTCTTAGATTGCTTTTTCACACGATGCACTTCTTTTAATTTATTTTACCACATTTCGATGTGAACCTTGACCAAATAAATAGGACAACAATATCACGATCATATAATACATAAGCAGCATTGTTAGAATCGTGATGGAAAATACTTTGTAATGATACCAGTTTTATATCAATTTTTTTTTATATACTTCGTCCTGAAAAATATGTTTCAACTTCATCAAAACTTGCATGTATCTGCAAACTAAACTCATCTAAATACATGTATATCTACATAAAATTGAAACATCATTTTTAAATAGAGAGATATAGATTAATATTTTTTCGAAGATAAAATACGAAAAACAAGGGTGCATTGTTTATTGAAATGGAGTGAGTAGTATATATAAAATCATTTTAGTTGCCAATGATCATGTTGAGGTACTCTATTTCTTGTTTTGCTCAAGCCCTCCGTATTCTCAGGTACGGCCTGGTGGTCTATGGACCTGTTTGTAATCTAATTACTTTTGACTTCTTTGCACTGCTAATAGATCGGCGGAATTACGGCAAAAAATAAGAAAGAATGTGCTGGTATTGTATTGCTTTCGATATATCTGTTCGCCCCCCCAAGCATATATAGATGGCACAAGAGATTCAAGGATGAAATTGCTCTCCTTGTTCATAAGGCAAAGAGGAAATCATATCATGGGTAGAACATTATATATATATTTTGCTGTTTGGGATCTATGATCCTTTTAGTTGCTGCTCTCCAGCAACTTTTGTACATATTTCCCTCTTTTTATTAATAAAAAGAAAAACAAATACAAAGTGGGGAAACCCAGTGGTCAGCCTAAAAAAAAATCTGTTCGCTACGTAGCTGTAGTTTTGCACTCAGTTCGTTTGCTGAAATCGGCTCAAATAATGTAGCATTTATAGTTTTATATTCGACCTGTTTGCTCAGGTATGTTTGCTTACATTCGTAGGTGACCTGTTTGTTGAAATAGCTTATCGCTTCTTTGACCATCTATTCCCTCAACAGATGGACAGAACTTGGATATTATTTCACTCATTAAACACACCAACATATTTGAGTGGTATTGAAGACTTCATGAAGCAAGTTAGTGATTTTACTGACGGCGACACAACAAAGGAAGTGATTTGTCCATGCCGCGTATGTTTGAATATTGGGTCCAAGCCTCAACATGTAGTCTCAGATCATTTATTCGTTTATGGGATGGACCAGACATATATCAGGTGGATTAACCATGGTGAACACTATGATCAGCCTGAAATTATTGATCCTCTTTATTCTGATGGTTATCAGCCTGAAGATCTTGTCCAGGATGAGGCTACTGCTAATTTGTTATGGGATCTGTATCCATATGCAAGCCAACAGCCCCATGGTTATCACAAAAAGCCTCTTTTCCATGACCTGATAGAAGATGCTAAGCGCTTAGTGGCCCCTGGTTCTGTTGTGTCAAGATTCGAATTAATTGTGAAATTGCTTCATGACAAGTCATACCAGGGGATTACCAATAAAGCCTTCAATGCAGTTGCGAAGACAAACAGCGATGCACTCCCTGGGGCTGGACTGCCAAAATCCTTTTATGAGGTGAAGCAGTACATCAAGGTACTGGGACTTGGATATGAGAAGATTGATTTTTGCAAAAATAATCGTACCTTTGTTTTGGATGGAGTATAATGACCTCGATGAATCTCCAGTATGTAAGGAATCAAGATGGAAACATGATGGAGCTGGTGGTAAGAAAAAGATTCCTTGGAAGGTTCTGAGATACTTTCCACTTGTACAAAGATTGCAGAGGTTGTTTGCTTCAGAACAAACATCTCAGGAAACAAGATGGCACAAAGAGATTCTCACGCCCGACCCTGATTTACTGAGGCATCATGCTGATGGCGATGAATGGAAGCAATTCGACCTGGATCATCCAGATTTTGCTGCAGATCCAAGGAACCTGAGACTTGGCCTTGCTACAGATGGATTCAACCCATTTGGCAACATGAGCAACTCGTATAGCATGTGGCCAGTACTAGTTACACCTTACAACCAGGCTCCCTGGACATGCACCGATCAGTCGAACTGTATGATGGCCTTACTCATCCCCGGTCCCAAATCTCCTGGGAAGGATTTTGATGTGTTCATGCAGCCTCTTATTAGAGACTTGCAAACATTATGGGAGGGTGTCCCTACACGGGATGTGTGTCAACCTAAAGAACAAAATTTTCTATTACGTGCTGATGTACTGCATTGTACCCATGATTATCCAGCTTTGGGCACTATGTCAGGCAGAGTAACATCAGGTTATAATGCATGTGTTCACTGTGATACAGATCAGCTGGCAGTGAGGATAATAAACAAGATATGCTATATGGGCCATCGCCGTTTCCTTCCAATAGGTCACAGTTTCCGAAAAAATAGTAAAAAATTGCAATTTATTGGTGATCAGGCCTGTGCAAAGACTGAACCGCAGCACTTTACGAGTCACGAGTTGGAGGCGCAACTAGAAGCGGTCAGAAATGTTAAACTAGGAAAACCACCAGCCGCCACAGCAGAGAAGAATACAGAAGATGCAGCAGCAGTAGTAGCAGGTAGAAAAAGGAAGAAGAGAGGAGATGAACTGAGTCTAGCAGCTACCAAAAGGAAGATGGGAGGTGAAATAGCAGCATGTACCAAGAGGAAGGAAATGGAAAATGATAGACCGAGAATATTTTATAAGCGCAGGGCCACTCTTTGGGACTTGCCGTATTGGGCTGGTAAGAAGCTTCGGCATAATATTGATATCATGCACATGGAGAAAATATATGTGACAGCATTGTCGGCACATTACTCAACATTCCATCCAAGACAAAAGATAGCTCAAATGCTAGGATTGATTGTGCAACATTGAATGTTAACAGGCACTTGCAACTGGATCGTAATGACAAAGTGAACAAAGGCAAGGAAAAACATTATAAATTTCGAGGCGCGGAATTCACATTGCCGATGCCTAAAAGGAGATTATTTTGTGAGTACCTCCGAGGTGTGATGTTCCCGTTCGGATTTGCTTCCAACATTGCAAATTGTCTCAATGCTGAAGGAAACAAGCTCCAAGGGTTGAAAACTCACGATTGTCACATCCTGCTGCAAAGGCTTTTAGCTATTGGCATTAAAGATTTAGTGAAGCCAAATATGTACAACGTGATTGCAGAGTTGGGAAGGTTCTTTAGGGAAATATGTAGTAAAACTCTAAGCAGAGCTATTGTACTACGTCTTAAGGTGGACATAGCAGTAATCCTGTGCAAGCTGGAGCTGATATATCCTCCAGCGTTCTTTGATGTGATGGTGCATTTGGCTGTTCATCTACCTGATGAGGCACTTTTAAGAGGTCCGGTACAGTATGGATGGATGTACCCTATAGAACGTCGACTGTGCACTTTCAAGAATACAGTTAGGAACAAAGCTAGACCGGAGGCTTGCATTGCAGTGGCGTATATTGCTGCTGAAGCATATACATTTGCATCAAGATATATTCCTGATATTGAGACCAGATTCAACCGGGGTCGCAGAATTTTGGAAGTTGGAGGATCTGTTTTTAATCATGGTGTTGAGCTAAAAGGAAAGAGGACCGAAAAAACATTAGAGCAGTCTGAATTTGAACAGCTGTCTTGGTATGTGCTGAATAATGCTCCAAAGGCCGATGAATATGTTAAGTGAGTACTATGCACACGAAATCTTCAGTTCCTCGCATATACTATGAAATTGTATCAAAATGAAATATATTCAGCTGACTTGGCTATGTTTTGCAGGTTGTACATGGAAACGAATGGAAAGCTATCGGCACGTGGGAGTGGGTTTTAGGACTGGTTTGAGAAACATGTAAGATGTTTAATTGCACTCTGACTTGTCTATGTGTTTTCACATGAGATGACCTCTTCTCTATTTTGTAATCGTAGATCTCGAAACTCCATGCGGAGAATCCAGGCGCTGTTAGTGCTGATCTCCTTGTCCTATCACGTGGTCCAGATAAGAGGGTGTTGGTAGCTGCAGCTTGCAATGCCAATGGTGTCCATTACAGCTCCTATGAGCGTGAACAACATTTGAAGACACGAAATAGTGGCATCACAACCAGTGGAGATCACTTGACAACCAGAAAGAAGAGATCAGAGTCATTTGACCATTATGGTCACATAGAAGAGGTTATTCAGTTGTTCTATAGTGATAAGGTTACCGTCCGATCTGTGGTTCTATTTAAGTGTTACTGGTACAACCAAGATCCAAACATGGGCAAAGGTGCCATAAATGATGGGTATGTCATATCAGTAAATACTACTGCTCAGTGGTACAATGATGATCCTTATATTTTGGTACCTCAAGCGGCCAAGGTACTTTTCTTGGAAGACAGATCTAGAAAAAGATGGCAGTATGTGCAAAAGTTTGTGGCAAGGAACATATATGATTTGGATGAGAATGCGGATCCAATAATTGGTGCCCAGCAAGATGATTTCGCTGGTTCTAGGCAAACTAAAGTTGCTGACATTGATGAAACCTCGTTGGATACAGGTATCCCTGCACATGATGGAGAAGTAGATTTCACTGTTGAGGTTAGTATAGTCGACAAAGAGATGGATAAACTGAAGCTACCTGGTGAATCTCAGGAGGAGAATGGACGCGACGAGCAGGATGAGACCATGCACGAATATCAGAATGAAGACGGAGGTGATGATGATGATGATGATGATTAGACTCTTGTCTCTGTATCATGCTATGAGATGAAGAACCATGATTTGTTTTGATTTTTCTATTTGGAAAACGTATGAGTCCTGAAGACAATTATCTGTTGTATTGTAATCCCATGATGACTAATTATTTATGTTTGTTGTCCTACTAAAAGTTGGTCAAACTTAATTGTGTGGAAGTAATCCCAGGCTGTTTGATTCATAGGGTCATATCCCATAGGAAAATAGAATGATAATAGATCAAACTAATGCAAAATATCTTATAACCACAATCAAATAGAATTTCTCTTGACATAGGATTCAAATTGGCATGGCATCCCTATCATACAGGGTTTTTATTCATACTATGCTACAAATCGAAAATAAGATGGGTCAGCACTTTATCGCGGCAGATAGGGCAGCTGACGTTCGTTACAAACCAGGAGAAAATGCACTTCCTATGGAACGGGTGTTTGCATCCCCGGAGACGCACCGTTGTGCGCCGCGATAGCCCCAGCATGCATATGCTGCAGTGGCCGTCCTCTGGCGCAACTAGGACCCAACTGTATTGCAGCGCCGGCAAGTTGACGATGAGCCGGTGGTCCACCCTAAGGGTGAGGTCGAAGTGGAGGCCACCGACCCGACGACACGCCTGCTGCCACATCAGGTGCATAACATCGTAAGGCATGATGATGTCCCACTCCTCCTCCGTGAGGTTCAGGTTCTTGAGCAGCCATACACGGGCAAGAATCTCGCGCATAGTTCGCACGACATAGCCCCCACTACGCAGCTCCCTCGGAGGCAAGCCAAGATCCAGCACCACCTCTTCGCAGGGTGTAGTGGTGATATCGTCCTCATCCAGTGGGGCAGGGAGGGGGCCGGCCATCCTCCTGAGCTCGTACGTCCTCGAGAAGAAGATGTGCACTGTCATAGTGTACGGGGACGCCTCGCCCTCGCCCACGGCCGGCGGCTCGCCGACGGAGAAGTCGGTCGTGCTTGCCGACACACGGCAGGCACGGAAGACATGTGGGCCAGAATCGATGATGCGCTCGCGTGAGGAGCGCTCTAGTAGGGGCGTCGCCGCCATTGGGGATTCTTCGGAGGGGTGTAGACTGGCGGCTAGTCGATGGTGAGGTGGTTGGTGTGATATCTCTGGGATGAGGCCAGGGGAAGTGGGCGAAGTGCTCGGGACTAGGGACTCCCCTCAACTTTCCGCACTAGTATAATAATAATTGGTGGACGAGGGAGACTAGTCCAGAGACTACCCAAAGTTGAGTACAGTAGTAGTAGTACATCATGTTCGAGGGAAAATGCCCAAGATTTATATCAAAATTCAAGCTAATTTCGCCTATTTTGTTCTGCCGTTTTTTTCTTGAACACAGTTCTGCCGTTCATTAGACATCATCCAACGGCCTTGGTCAATGGGATTCGCTGCTACAGTGTCATCTACTATTTTCTACCCATTTCCAGAAACATCCATAAAGCTATAGATAGCTTTCCTGCTTGTTGGCCCCACCCCATTTTTTTAATATTTTCTTCCTTATCCCCTTCGCTCATGCTAGCAGCTACTTGCAGCCATTGCTACACCAGCAAGGTGATCTCTATGATAGGCACGGTTTTAGTAAGACAGCAAGTTGTAGATAGCTAACCATGAGACACATGCCTCTCTGGTTGAGACTGAGCTCGCTCTTGTGATTGGGCTCCAATGGTCGAGGTGAGTCACAGCTGCAATGACAGAGGTTTGTGCTGGATGTAGGCACTGGGATAGAATTAATTAGCACAGAGGCGTAACTAGCACTAGATGGAGAAGGCATAGTACACATATCGGACACGAAGTCGCTTCTGGCGAGCAGCTCGCATTCACTTGCATCAGTGCGGTACAACAAAGATGATGAAGAAGGATTGGAGCTTTGAAGGTAGTCAGAAAAGTTACAAAAAATAATACGTGCAAAACTTAACCTGTATAAACGCACATGCATGGATAATTTTACATTTCTGCATGAGAAAGACATGTCAATTTTCAGTAAGACATGGTTTGATTTGTCAAATTTGATGCTCCTTAATGCATTTTAAGTGAAAATTACAGGTTTATTCATTATAATTGCCGATTTTTAACGTTACATGCAGCTGACTAGCAAACTATAAGTGTGTGATTGCTTGCTTCCAAAATAAGGATATGTAATCATTTTGTATAAGGTAGTACCAATTAGTCGTTATATTGCAGAACTTAAAGAGTTTTGAGAGATTCAACTCGTTGCTACTCCATAAAAATGGTCATGTTGACAAATTTGATCCAGTGTTGAACAGAGCGAGAAACATTTCTAAAACTTGAGCATGGAAGAGGCTAGGGGTAAATGCCCCAAGGCCAGCCGAGCCTATCGTAGGTGCCGTCGCGAGGCCGATGTGCTCGTCGCCGGTACGTATCTCCGCTTAATGGGTACCTTAATTTGGGGCGCGCGCGGACGCTGCGCTACCCCGAGCTCGAGACGCCGCCGTACCGCTAGCTCGACCATGGCGGCGGAGGCGGAAGCGAAGCGGCGGCGGAAGGTAAAGCTCCTGCTGACAAACATATTAGGCACAAATGGGCAACCTTCAGTAACCCATGTTCCATTTTTTTTTGTCAGGATAACCCCATGTACCACCTTCCCAATAGAAAAAGTACTGTTCAACCTTCCCCTGTTGGGCCCAATATTTCACTTTTGGGTTGCCAACGAACATCTACATGGTAATTGTTATCGGTCTACTTGCTCTGGCTGTCGAAGCCGAATAACTACAAATGGGCCTTTCTGCTCATGCAATTTCTGCCCTTTTCTAATGAAACACAGATCCTATGATTGGCAAAAAAAAACACGGAGATTCTACATAAAAGTTGTTTTTATTTATTTTGAATTATTGGGTTCCAATTTTTGAAACTGCTCATGCCCAATATGAAAATCCATGATCGCTCCATACCCACATGGATAACGGTATTTTTAAAAATTCATAAAGTGGATTTGAAATTTAAAACATATCCTGATAATTCCATGATTTAATCTATCAACTTGCAAGATCTTGGAGCGAAAGAGCTTGTATTAGTCTGCAAAAATAATGCGATAAACACATCGTTAACAAGAAATGAAGGTTTATCGTTCAGAGAGGATGCCACGTGGGACCCATGAGACAGTAGCGTCCTCAACGTTTCAAAGAAAAAGGCAAGTAGCCCGAAAATAGGGGTAAAAAATAAATCCTAGAAAGGAAATATTTATAGTTCATAGAGGCTGACCTGTGGTACCGATCTGCCAGCAGCATCCTCACCATTTCGAAGTCGGCAGGGATCAGAAGAAAAAGGCAAATAGCCAGAAATTAAGGGTCAAAAATAAATCCAAAAAAGGAAACTTTTATTCTTCATAGAGGGTGACATGTGGGACCGACCTGCAGTGACGTTTCAAAGGGGCGAGGATCAAAAGAAAAAGGCAAATAGCCAGAAATTAGGGGTAAAAAATAATTCCAACAAAGGAATGGTTTATTGTTCATAGATGCTGACATGTGGGACCCATGAGGCACATGCGACCTCAATTTCAAAGGCGGCATATGAACGAAAAAAAAGGCAAGTGACCAAAAAATAGGGGGTAAAAAAATCTAAGAAAAGAAACTTTATTGTACATAGAGGATGACATGCAGGTCCCATGAGCCAGCACCTTACCCAACGTTTCAGAGGCGGCATGAGATCGAAAGAAAAAGGAAAGTGACCAAATATCAGGAGCAAAAAATAATCCAAGAAAAGAAACTTTTATTGTACATAGAGGATGACATATGGGTCCCACTTATACAAGCTCTCCAAGATCTTGCAAGTTGATTGTACATAGAGGATGACATGCGGGCCCCTTATGTCAGCAGCTTACACAACGTTTTCAAGGCGGCAGGGGATCAAAAGAAAAAGGAAGTAGCCAGAAATTAGCGGTCAAAAATAACTCCAAGAAAGGAAACTTTTATTGTTCATAGAGGATGACATGCGGGACCCATGCGCTAGCAGCTTCCTCAACGTTTCAAAGGCGGCATGAGATCGAAAGAAAAAGACAAGAGACCAAATATCAGGATTCAGGAGCCAAAAATAATCCAAGAAAAGAAACTTTATTGTACATAAAAGATGACATGCGGGTCCCATTTTGCAGCAGCGGTGTCAATGTTTCAAATGCGGCTTGAGATAAAAAGAAAAAGAGTAGCCAGAAATTAGGGGGTAAAAAAAAACTCCAAGACAAGAAAGTTGATTGTACATAGAGGATGGCATGCGGGTCCCATTTTGCAGCTTACTCAATGTTTCCAAGGCGGCAGGGGATCAAAAGAAAAAGGAAATAGCCAAAAATAAGAGGGTGAAAAAAATCCAAGAAAAGAAACTTTTATAGTACAGAGGATGACATGTGGGTCCCATGAGCCAGCAGCTTCCTCAACGTTTCAGAGGCTGCATGAGATCGAAAGAAAAAGGCAAGTGACCAAATATCAGGAGCCAAAAATAATCCAAGAAAAGAAACTAGATTGTACATAGAGGATGACATGCGGGTCCCATTTTGCAGCAGCGGTCCCAACGTTTCAAATGCGGCTTGAGATCAAAAGAAAAAAGAAATTAGGGGGTAAAAAACTCCAAGAAAGGAAAGCTTTATCGTTCATACAGGCTGACATGTGGGACCTATGAGCCAGCAGCTTACTCAACGTTTCAAAGGCGGCAGGGGATCAAAAGAAAAAGGAAATAGCCAAAAATCAGAGGGTGAAAAAAAATCCAAGAAATTAAACTTTTATTGTACATAGAGGATGACATGCGGGTCCCATGAGCCAGCAGCTTCCTCAACGTTTCAAACGTGGCATGAGATCAAAAGAAAAAGGTAAGTGACCAAATATTAGGAGCCAAAAATAATCCAAGAAAAGAAACTTTATTGTACATAGAGGATGACACGCGGGTCCCATTTTGCAGCAGCGGGCTCAACGTTTCCAAGGCGGCACAGGACCAAAAGAAAAAATGAAGTAGCCAGACATCAGGGGGTGAAAAAAATCTAAGAAAAGAAAGATTTCAATTGGGCTGCATCTGGACATCTGGGCCTTCGAACTATCCTGCTGGGCCTTTTGACTCATACAATTTCAGGCCACTCCAAAACATGAAAGTTCGGATTTTTCTCAAAAAAAAAACAGGAAAGTCCTATGCTTCGCAAAAACAAAAAACAAGGAGATTCAACATACAAGTTGTAAAAATAAAGATTTAATTTATCCGTTGCAATAGCTCAGAGCGAAATACACTATTTATTGTTTGCAAAATAATCAAGATATCACATGTTTCTTGTACGGGGAGGCTGACATGCGGGACCCATGAGCCAGCAGCGTCGTCAATGTTTCAAAGGCGGCAGGGGATCGAAAAAAAAATCGGTTGGTAAAAAAATCCAAGAAAAGAAAACATTTATCGTTCTGAGAAGATGACATGCGGGACCCATGAGGCAGCAGCATCCTCAACGTTTCCAAGGCGGCAGGGGATCAAAAGAAAAAAAGGAAATAGCCAGAAATTAATTAGGGGTCAAAAATAAATCCACCAAAGGAAATTTTTATTGTTCATAGAGGATGACATGTGGGACCGACCTGCCAACAGAGTCCTCAATGTTTCGAAGGGGGCAGGGGATCAAAAGAAAAAGGCAAATAGCCAGAAATTAGGGGTCAAAAATAACTCCAAGAAAGGAAATTTTAATTGTTCATAGAGGATGACATGCGGGACCCATGAGCCAGCAGCTTACTCAACGTTTCAAAAGGCGGCATGAGATCAAAAGAAAAAGGCAAGTGACCAAATATGAGGTGCCAAAAACAATCTAAGATTTATTGTACATAGAGGATGACATGCGGGTCCCATTTTGCAGCAGTGGTCTCAATGTTTGACATGCGGCTTGAGATCAAAAGAAAAAGAAAGTAGCTAGAAATTAGGGGTAAAAAAAACTCCAAGAAAGGAAAGCTTTATCGTTCATACAGGCTGACATGTGGGACCTATGAGCGAGCAGAGTCCTCAACGTTTCAAAGGCGGCAGGGGATCAAAAGAAAAAGGAAATAGCCAAAAATCAGAGTGTGAAAAAAACCAAGAAAATGAACTTTTATAGTACATAGAGGATGACATGCGGGTCCCATGAGCCAGCAGGTTCCTCAACGTTTCAAACGTGGCATGAGATCGAAAGAAAAAGGCAAGTGACCAAATATCAGGATCCAAAAATAATTTAAGAAAAGAAACTTGATTGTACATAGAGGATGAGATGCGGGTCCCATTTAGCAGCAGCGGTATCACCGTTTGAGAGGCGGCATGGGATCGAAAGAAAAAGGCAAGTGACCAAATATGAGGTGCCAAAAAAATCTTAGAAAAGAAAGTTTTATAGTACATAGAGGATGACGTGCGGGTCTCATGAGCCTGCAGGTTCCTCAACGTTTCAAACGTGGCATGAGATCGCAAGAAAAAGGCAAGTGACCAAATATCAGGAGCCAAAAATATTCAAGAAAAGAAACTTGATTGTACATAGAGGATGACATGCGGGTCCCATTTAGCAGCAGCGGTATCACCGTTTGAGAGGCTGCACGGGATCGAAAGAAAAAGGCAAGTGACCAAATATCAGGAGCCAAAAATAATCCAAGAAAAGAAATTTTATTGTACATAGAGGATGACATGCGGGTCCCATTTTGCAGCAGCGGTCTCAACGTTTCCAAGGTGGCACAGGACCAAAAGAAAAATGAAGTAGCCAGAAATCAGGGGGTGAAAAAAATCCAAGAAAATAAAGATTTCAATTGGGCTGCATCTGGCCGTCTGGGCCTTCGAACTATCCTGCTGGGCCTTTTGACTCGTACAATTTCAGTCCACTCCAAAACAGGAAAGTTCGGATTTTTCTAAAAAAAACAGGAAAGTCCTATGCTTCGCAAAAACAAAAAACAAGGAGATTCAACATATAAGTTTGTTTATGTAAAAATAAATATTTAATTTATCCGTTTGCAATAGCTCAGAGCGCAATACACTGTTTATTGTCTGCAAAATAATCAAGATATCACATGTTTCTTGTACGGGGAGGCTGACATCGTGGACCCATGAGCCAGCAGCGTCGTCAACGTTTTAAAGGCGGCAGGGGATGGAAAGAAAAAATATACCAAAAATCTGTTGGTAAAAAATCCAAGAAAAGAAACATTTTCGTTCTGAGAGGATGACATGCGGGACCCATGAGGCAGCAGCATCCTCAGTGTTTATTGTTCATAGAGGCTGACATGTGGGACCCGTGAGCCAGCAACGTCCTCAACGTTTTAAAGGCGTCAGGAGATCGAAAGAAAAAATAAGCCAAAAATCATTTGGTAAACAAAATCCAAAAAAAAGAAACATTTACCGTTCTGAGAGGATGACATGCGGGATCCATGAGGCAGCAGCATCCTCAACTATTCCAAGGCAGCAGGGAATCAAAAGAAAAAAAATTAAATATCCAGAAATTAATTAGGGTTCAAAATAATCCATCAAAGGAAACTTTTATTGTTCATAGAGGATGACATGTGGGACCGACCTGCCAACAGCGTCCTCATCGTTTCAAAGTGGGCAGGAGATCAAAAGAAAAAGGCAAATAACCAGAAATTAGGGGTCAAAAATAACTCCAAGAAAGGAAACTTTTATTGTTCGTAGAGGATGACATGCGGGACCCATGAGCCAGCAGCTTACTCAACGTCTCAAAGGCGGCATGAGATCGAAAGAAAAAGGCAAGTGACAAAATATCAGGAGCCAAAGATAATCCAAGAAAATAAACTTTATTTTACATAGAGGATGACATGCGGGTCCCATTTAGCAGCAGCGGTCTCAACGTTTCAAATGCGGCTTGAGATCAAAAGAAAAAGAAAGTTGATTGTACATAGAGGATGACATGCGGGTCCCATGAGTCAGCAGCTTACTCAACGTTTCAAAGGCGGCAGGGGATCAAAAGAAAAAGGAAATAGCCAAAATTCAGAGGGTGAAAAAAATCCAAGAAAATAAACTTTTATAGCACATAGAGGATGACATGCGGGTCCCATGAGCCACCAGGTTCCTCAACCTTTCAAGGCATGAGATCGAAAGAATAAGGCAAGTGACCAAAAATCAGAGGGTGGAAAATAATCCAAGAAAAGAAACTTTTATTGTACATACAGGATGACATGCGGGTCCCATTTTGCAGCAGCGGTCCCAACGTTTCAAATGCGACTTGAGATCAAAAGAAAAAGAAAGTAGCTAGAAATTAGGGTGCCAAAAAAATCCTAGAAAAGAAAGTTGATGGACATAGAGGATGACATGCGGGTCCCATGAGCCAGCAGGTTCCTCAACGTTTCAAACGTGGCATGAGATCGAAAGAAAAAGGCAAGTGACCAAATATCAGGATCCAAAAATAATTCAAGAAAAGAATCTTGATTGTACATAGAGGCTGACATGTGGGACCTATGAGCCAGCAGAGTCCTCAACGTTTCAAAGGCGGCAGGGGATCAAAAGAAAAAGGAAATAGCCAAAAATCAGAGGGTGAAAAAAAAACCAAGAAAATGAATTTTATAGTACATAGAGGATGACATGCGGGTCCCATAAGCCAGCAGGTTCCTCAACGTTTCAAACGTGGCATGAGATCGAAAGAAGAATGCAAGTGACCAAATATGAGGAGCCAAAAATAATTCAAGAAAAGAAAGTTTTATAGTACATAGAGGATGACATGCGGGTCCCATTTAGCAGCAGCGGTATCACCGTTTGAGAGGCGGCAGGGGATCGAAAAAAAAGGCAAGTGACCAAATATCAGGAGCCAAAAATAATTCAAGAAAATAAAGTTTTATAGTACATAGAGGATGACATGTGGGTCCCATTTAGCAGCAGCGGTATCACCGTTTGAGAGGTGGCAGGGGATCGAAAGAAAAAGGCAAGTGACCAAATATGAGGTGCCAAAAAAAAACTCCAAGAAAAGAAAGTTGATTGCACATAGAGGATGACATGCGGGTCCCATTTAGCAGTAGCGGTCTCAACGTTTCCAAGGCGGCAAGGGATCAAAAGAAAAAGGAAGTAGCCAGAAATCAGGGGGTCAAAAAAAATCCAAGAATAGAAAGAATTTTTGTTCATAGAGGATGACATGCGGGACCCATGATCCTGCATCGTAAACGGCTCGATCGGAGAGCGTTGAACGAGATGGCGCGATCGAGAAAAAAAACAATGCCAGAGAGGCTGCCATCTGGGCCCTACATCCCTCGGCGGTGCGGATTTGCGTTGACTCGGCCGACGAACCCGAGAATTCGAGATGCACCACGTCCCGGGACACCATACGCCACGTTTTGGCCGTTTTCGTCGGGCTAGGTGGCCTCAAAAACGAGAAAAAAACGTTTTGACATGCACAACGGAGAGACCAAAAATCGTCGGCCATGGTACACCAGCAACCACGGCGCGACTTCAACTTCGTCGGCCATGGCAACTTTTCTTGTAGTGTCTAGACCAGTGAGATGATTACCTCATCATATCCCTTTGTCTAAAGGTGCTCGCAAACCCTGACCACCCAGATTGCCCTCTGATTCCTAGGTACATAGACAATCATACACATCTTTATTATGGGTTGATGTAAAGCCTTTTGTAACTCTGTAAGGGTATAATAACCTGACGGGGAATTACAAGCAACAAGTGGTCAAGCAAGAAGGGTATTTTTGTGGTGCTGGCTTTTAAGTGTCGATGAGACCTTTCATTGTTTCTCATCAGTGAATGTAGTCAACCAAAGAGAGTAAGATTCATTAGAGAGAGGGAGACCTTTAAATCTGCTCATGCTCTTGGACTAACTATCGATCAAGGTATTAATTTTTCCTACTCTGCATCCCATACCCCAAATGGTATCTCATTTTTATGGTTTTATAACATGAACTAGCATGCCCGAGACAATATTTTGAGTAATAATTTAACTGAATAGTGACATGTGCATTTCTCTTCAGAATTTATTTGGGATATGATTACATTGTTGTGGGACGTTGAATCCAATTGTGTAAATTATAACTGCTTCCTTACCATTCAGTCATGCGGTCAGTGATAGACATATACATTGTATGCTTTGTGTATATAAGGAAGAGGGCAAACCTTCACCATAGAAGGTGTTCAAGAATCAAGAGAATAGGACTTCAATTACTGATGTCTAAGGAGAACAGCTTGGAAGTATGCAATAAAAATCTAGGGATTCACCATGAAAACCGTAAAGTGTCAAAAACATGGAAAAGGTATATTTGCTTTATTTCTCATTATCCCTACTCTATGGTAGAAAGAATGAAGCATAATATCTTGCATCAGGTATATTGCTACTTTATAGTAGAAAAGGTACATTGCTGATGGGGGACGTGAGGTTTCAGGTTTGGTTGAAGCACAAATATATACAATAGATGGTGTGTGTAAGAAGCTGAGGTGCCTTTTCTCCTGTGTCATTCCTTTGTGGTTGGTAATACTTCTGTTTGGCAGAACAAATGATTCAGTTGAGCAGAACAAAAAAGACTCGATTTGCCCAGTTTTCCATTCAAGGTTTATTGCCTTACTTGTCCCACTGTTTTGGTAGGTTTCCAAAAAATAATTGTTGATACAACTACAAGAAATGTACGAGGGGTAAGTAGTTTCACTAATCACTAATAGTATGTGTAGTTCGTTTGTTTTTACATTGAAAGATTGAGAATCTGTGGGTAGCTTTGGCTCATGGAACAGTTACACTCATTAGTTGTGTTATGAAATGCTGCTCCATCTGAGGACAAGAGCACATATGGTAAGAATTACTCTGAATATGTATAGTTCGTTTGTTTTTACATTGACAGATTGAGAATATGTGGGTAGCTTTGGCTGATGGAACAGAGTTACACTCATTAGTTGTGTTACGAAATGCTGCTCCATCTGAGGACAAGAGCACATATGGTAAGAATTACTCTGAATATGAAATGGTGAAGTTTTATTAGCTCTAAATTTGCAAGCATGTGGTGCAGCAACAACAGCAAAAGCCATCTGCACTGGTGATACAATAAGAAAACTGTTAGAATATGCAAAACTATATGTATAGCTTGAGAGTATTTAGATTTAGAAGAGAATTATTAGTTGAGTGCAGTAAGAAAACAACATGTTCAGTTCCATGCTCACCATCTACTGTTTCTAAGAACTAAAAGGTGTGCCCACTACCACAAGTCACCGACTCATTACCATCACTGTCAAGATGCTTAGTTCTTATTTGAATCGTAATATTTCACCGTGGACTCGCTTTTTCTACAACTAAGATCCTTAATAGTGTATTACTAATCTAATTCCAAATATATGCAGGCGGAAGTAATGGCGCTCACCTTGAAGATCATGCCCATCGATGAAAATTGACAATCTCTGCTTATCCTTAAATATCCCTAAGGTTTTCTCATCTATGTTATTGAGACAGTAAAGTATGCATTAAGAATGATGTTGCAAGTGCGAGTCCCTGAGCTTTTTCCTGTTTTTCTTCTTATGTTGCCTAGGAATGAGATGATTGTGGCAGTGCCTGCTTCTATGCATTTCATTGTGTGCATGACATTATTAAATGTGTTTTGAGTCTTTATGGCAGCCGGTAAGAAACTAGCCAATAAAGAAGCTCATTGCCGCACATAGTTTTGTACTTCCTCGGCTCAGGATTGTATCTCCTGGATATTTGCAATGTTTAATAATAATGATTATGATATTACTTTGAACAATTAAATTGGGTTCATTTTTCAGAAAGCGTGCTCATATGACATGGTCGACAATGATGTACTCCATCGTTGAAATTTTTAAGTGCATGTGCATTTAAGTTTTTATATTTCCTTATGGTACATATTTGGTACTATAGATGCTGATATTTTTCTACATAGTTAGTCAAACTTTATGTCGTTTGAGTTTTGAAAAATCTTATATGCACTATATTTTGGTAACGAGAAGTATTGCATAGGCACAATTCTATGTTTATTTAATGTATAATCAACTTTGATTTCCATGGGTACTTTACCAAAGAACAACCATGCCACTGGTGACACCTATACAAACCCTTCGCATCTTGTCACAATATTTATATTATACGACTATTCCAAATATTATTATGAATATTTTTTCTTAAGATGGACGGGCGCGGCAAAGCGCGCATTCACGGTCTAGTATGAGATAAATGAAGTGACTCAAGGCAATGATCTATAGTTTGCTAACAAATAGATAACATATAGCAAAACTTTTCATGAATAGTACTTTCAAGACAAGCATCAAAAGTCTTGCATAAAGTTAACTCATAAAGCAATAAATTCAAAGTAAAGGCATTGAAGCAACACAGAGGAAGATTTAAGTTTCAGCAATCGCTTTCAACTTTCAACATACATATCTCATGGATAATTGTCAACACAAAGTAATATGATGAATGCAAATAAGTAAGTATGTAAGAATCAATGCGCAGTTGACACAAGTGTTTGCTTCTAAGATGGAAGAAAGTAGGTAAACTGACTCAACATAAAGTAAAAGAAAGACCCTTCGCAGAGGGAAGCAGGGATTAAATCATGTGCTACAGCTTTTTAAGTTTTGAAATCATATAGAGAGCATAAAAGTAAAGTTTTTAGAGGTGTTTGTTGTTGTCAACGAATGGTAATGGGTACTCTAACTACCTTATCAACCACACTTTCAAGAGCGGCTCCCATGAAGGACGTTGTCTCTACCAGCAAGGTAGATCATCCCTCTTCTCTTTTGTTTACACATGTATTTTAGATTCATTATTTATGGTTGACACTCCTCCCAACCTTTTGCTTACACAAGCCATGGCTAACCGAATCCTCGGGTGCCTTCCAACATTCACATACCATGGAGGAGTGTCTATTTGCAAAATTAAGTTGCTTACTGATAGATCAGGACAAAGCATGTGAAGAGAATTATTAATGCAAGTTAATTAATTGGGGCTGGGAACCCCATTGCCAGCTCTTTTTGCAAAATTATTGGATAAGCGGATGTAGCCACTAGTCCATTGTGAAAGTCTGTCAAAAGTAAATGACAAGATCGAAAGATAAAACACCACATACTTCCTCATGAGCTATAAAACATTGACACAAATAAGAGATAATAGCTTTTGAATTGTTTAAAGGTAGCACATGAAGTATTTACTTGGAATGGCAGGAAATACCACATAGTAGGTAGATATGGTGGACACAAATGGCATAGGTTTTGGCTCAAGGTTTTGGATGCACGAGAAGCATTCCCTCTCAGTACAAGGCTTTGGCTA
Organism: Lolium perenne; assembly: GCF_019359855.2. Taxonomy (NCBI): domain Eukaryota; kingdom Viridiplantae; phylum Streptophyta; class Magnoliopsida; order Poales; family Poaceae; genus Lolium; species Lolium perenne. The sequence goes on from NC_067244.2 coordinate 183,963,735, forward strand.
GCAAGGTTGTTTGAAGCAAACACAAGTATGAACCGGTACAGCAAAACTTACATAAGAACAAATTGCAAGCATTATAAGACTCTACACTTTCTTCCTTGTTGCTCAAACACTTTTACCAGAAAATATCTAGACCTTAGAGAGACCAATCATGCAAACCAATTTCAACAAGCTCTACGGTAGTTCTCCACTAATAGGTTTAAACTACATGATGCAAGAGCTTAATCATGATCTACTTGAGAGCTCAAAACAATTGCTAAGTATCAAATTATTCAAGACAATATGAAGCATTTTCTGTTTCCAACCAAATACCAATAAGTGCAGCGGTTTTCAACTCCGCCATGAACATTAAAATAAAGCTAAGAACACCAGTGTTCATATGAAAAAGCGGAGCGTGTCTCTCTCCAACACAAGGATTGTTAGGATCCGAATTTATTCAAACATAAAAATAAAAGCACACAGACGCTCCAAGTAAAGCACATATAATGTGACTGAATAAAAATATAGTTTCACTAGAAGTGACCTGATAAGTTGATGAAGAAGGGGATGCCTTGGGCATCCCCAAGCTTAGACGCTTGAGTCTTCTTGAAATATGCAGGGATGAACCACGGGGGCATCCCCAACCTTAGACTTTTCACTCTTCTTGATCATATATCATCCTCCTCTCTTGACCCTTGAAAACTTCTGCCACACCAAACTTCTCATAAACTTCATTAGAGGGGTTAGTACTCAAAAAACTTTAATCCAGTTTAGTCCTGTAGTGACACATTGCAAGAACTCAATAAAACATTAGCTACAGCTCTCCAAGTCTAGAAAGCCTTACTTAAAGTCCACAAGAGACAATGCAAAAAACAGAGACATAATCTGTCAAAACAGAACAGCCAGTAAAGACGAATTTTTAAGAGGTAATTCCGTTGCTCAAATCAGAAAACTCAAAACTAATGAAAGTTGCGTACATATCTGAGGAACACGCATGTAAATTGGCAGATTTTTCTGAGTTTCCTACAGAGAGACCTACTCAAATTCGTGACAGATAGAAATCTGTTTCTGCGCAGAAATCCAAATCTAGTATCAACTTCCTATTAGAGACTTTACTTGGCACAACAATGCAATAAAATAAAGATAAGGAGAGGTTGCTACAGTAGTAACAACTTTCAAGACACAACAAAATAGTAGCAAAATAAAGACATGAGTTATCTCCCAAGAAGTTCTTTCTTTATAGCCATTAAGATGGGCTCAGCAATTTTAATGATGCTCACATAAGGATGAGAGTTGAAGCAAAAGAGAGCATCAAAAAGCAAGTTCAAAACACATTTAAGTCTAACCCACTTCCTATGCATAGGAATCTTGTACACAAATAAATTCATGAAGAACCAAGTGACAAGCATAGCAAGATAAAAGAAAAGTAACTTCAAAATTTTCAGCATATATAGAGGTGTTTTAGTACCATGCAAATTTCTACAACCATATTTTCCTCTCTCATAATAATTTCCAGTAGCTTCATGAATAAACTCAACAATATAACTATCACATACAGCATGCTTTTCATGATCTACAAACACATAATTTTTATCAAGCTCAAAAATAATGGGATTAAAACTTTCAAATCCACTTTTATCAATAATATAACAAGATGATTGATCATTCTCAAGAGATATGGGACTCCTAGATAAAGTCAAGACATTTCCAATCCCATTTTCATTAGTGGTATAATTAATATTATCAAGTAACTTAGGACCATCATCTAGAGCTTTATCATAAACATTTGCTAAGCAAAACTCTTTAGTACCATGCATTTCGATATCAGGCACAAACAAAGCATTATCATAAGATTTATCAAAATAGCATGGATTATCATAGATAACAGTAGCATAATTATTCTCACAAGTTTTACTCATAGGGAATATTTCAAGAGAATCCACAGGAATATAACATTCATCCTCCTTTGGTAAGCATGGAGGACAATCAAATAGTGTAGGAGATAAAGAGTTACTCTCATTAGAAGGTAGCTAATCCATTCTTCCTCCTTTTGTTCATCACTCTCCTCTTCTTTTTCATCCAATGAGCTTTCAGGTTCATCAATTTCTTGTTCCACGGGTTCATGCAAATTGTGAGTGCATTCTTGTGCATTAATGAGTCTCTCTTTATAATCAATGATATAAGGATTATCACTGTAACTTTCTATGCAAAAATTAAGGATAGAAGAGACATAATCTTTAAGGTCCTTACAGACAACACAAGTTTCATAATTTTTAGATATGAAGGATTCTATCTCAGAGGCTCCCATAAATAAGACAAATTGTTCTACCTCTTCGAACCCAAAATGAATATAGGTATTCCAATTATAGTTCTTAATTAAAACTTCTTCACTAAAGCCACATTGGAATTTCAGATGTTTAGTATCCTGTTTAGAGCAACAGTTTATATCATGGCGTTTAAGCAAGATTTTAGCAATCGTATTCAATTTTTCTATCACAGCACTCATAACTTTACCCGTTCTTGATTCTCTATAATTATTATATAATTCTATAAGCTCCAAATAGGTTGTGGGTTCTTCCATAACAACAGTTTTTAATTTTTAGGTTTTTCAAATTTTTATGGATATTTGGGTATATGAGAAAAGTAAAACAAAACAAAAACAAACTAGACAAAAGTAAACTAAGCAAAACAAAATAAAATAAAAAAGAGAGAGAGAGGTGGAGTGTACTCCCCAGGTGAACTTATGAGTAGAGCTATGCCTCCCCGGCAACGGCGCCAGAAAATAGTCTTGATAACCCACAAGTATAGGGGATCGCAACAGTCTTCGAGGGAAGTAAAACCCAAATTTATTGATTCGACACAAGGGGAGGTAAAGAATACTTATAAGCCTTAACAACTGAGTTGTCAATTCAGCTGCACATGGAAAAGCACTAGTAACAGGGGTGATGTGAAAGCAGCAATAATATGAGAGCAGTAGTAACAGTAACACAGAGGCAATGGCACCAGAAAATAGTTGATACTACTTCCAATGACATATAGAACGAGTATATGATGATGACAGATGGACCGGGGTTCCCAGCTATCTACACTAGTGGTAACTCTCCAATAACAAGTGTTGGGTGAACAAATTACAGTTGGGCAATTGATAGGATTGAAATAGCATTAAGACAGAACATCAAGTCTATTAATCATGTAGGCATGTTTTCCATATATAGTCATACGTGCTCGCAATGAGAAACTTGCATAACATCTTTTGTCCTATCAGCCGGTGGCAGCCGGGCCTCAAGGGAATCTACTGGTAATTAAGGTACTCCTTTTAATAGAGCACCGGAGTAAAGCATTAACACTTGGTGAAAACATGTGATCCTCATATCTAAGCCTTCCCCTCCGGTTATCCCAGTTGCTGTCACTCTGGGGCCTCGGGTTACGGACATAGACATGTGCAAACAACTTGTAGATACAATCTAAGCAATAACTATAGAGCTTAAATCTAAGATCATGCCACTCGGGCCCTAGTGACAAGGATTAAACACAACAAGATTGCAGCAACAATAACTTCACAAACTTTATAGATAGACTAATCATAATGTAACAATCCATCGGATCCCAACAAACACAACACCGATTACATCAGATGAATCTCAATCATGTAAGGCAGCTCATGAGATCATTGTATTGAAGTACATGGGGGAGAGAGTACCAACTAGCTACAGCTAGAACCCGTAGTCCATGGGGGAACTACTCACGGAGCATGATGGAGGCGGTGGCGTCGATGGAGATGGCTTCCGGGGGCACTTCCCCGTCCCGGCGGCGTGCCGGAACAGAGATTCTGTCCCCCGAAACGGAGTTTCGCGATGGCGGCGGCGCCCCTGGAGTCTTTCTGGAGTTTCGTCAATTGGTATCGCGTTTTTAGGTCGAAAGGGGTCTTATAGGCGAAGAGGCGGCGCAGGGAGGTGCCTGGGGCCTCCTCACCATAGGCTGGCGCGGCCAGGTCTGGGGCCGCGCCGCCTTATGGTTTGGTGGCCCTCTGGCCCGCCTCCGACTCTCCTTCGGTGTTCTGGGGTCTTCCGGGAAAAATAAGATGTTGGGTCTTCGTTTCGTCGAATTCCGAGAATATTGCCCGAACAACCTTTCTGGAACCAAAAACAACAGAAAACAGGAACTGGCACTGTGGCATCTTGTTAATAGGTTAGTTCCGGAAAACGCATAAAAACATTATAAAGTGTGAGCAAAACATGTAGGTATTGTCATAAAACAAGCATGGAACATCAGAAATTATAGATACGTTGGAGACGTATCACGCACTTACCTCCATCTGCATGTCGCCCTTCACCTCGCAGACCTCGCCGGACACCGCCGCACCGAACAGATCCGCCACCGCCTTCAAGGCCGCGGACGATGAAGATTCCTCCACCAGATCCGCCGACACCATGACGGCGGAGGCAGCATCAGCACCTGGGACGCTACATGCACCTACATCGGCCTTCCCTCCCCCTGTAGCAGATTCGTCGGCGTCCACATCCGCCGTTGCCGCCACCACCGAGCCGACGGCGACCGAGCCGATGACGGAGGTCTCCACGGCGGTGTTCCTCGCACCGAACGCCGTCTTCTTCGACTCTCCAGCTCCGCCATCCCCTCCAACCGCCTCCGGCGATGCATCCCCTTCCACGACCACCACCCACTTCACTTCTTCCGCGGCAGCTCCACCAACTTCCATCGCCGCCAGATCTACTCAATCGCCGAAGATCTACTACCGCAACTACCGGCGGAGTGAGAGGGAGAGGGAGGAGGGTTTTTTGGCGGAGAGATGGGGTTCGGAGAAGTGGGGAACGGGGGGAAATGGAAGCGGCCGAGCGGTTCCAGGGCTTTTATATGCGCCGACGAATCCGCTCCCTAGCCACGTATGTCTACACGTCACCGACGCCTCCTCTCCCTTGCCACGTTGCTCGCCACGTCTTCCCCGTATACATACAAAATACCGTACAACTGAATCCCGCACGCCCCGCTATACACAACGCCGAAGGGGTATCGGGTAATCTTGACCGTCCATGTGTTTTTCACCACAACGTCGTTCGCCACGGGGGGGGGGGGGGGGGGGGACACCGGAGCACAGGCGATCGGAGAAAGCACCGCTGCCATTTCCCCTTTTGGCTACTGGACACGATCAGTAACCATCGTGGAATTACTGGATACATAGTTTGAACTTTTAAGTTTCAGCATGCTGATTCACCGGCGGTTACTTCATGTTGCCCATATATCTTGGCTTCTGTTGAGACAGAACGCCTCAAACCAGTGACGAAAGAGGACAAGACTGAGAGCATTGTCGTCGGATCGTCTGGCATACAGGCTATGTTTGATGGAACAAGAACGAGAAGAAAAACATGTCTAAGTAGTTTAAAACAATAGGAAGCTTTAATTTGCAAATTTACATACATGTGAGTAAGAGGAAATTTGGTGTGAGGAAGGATGTGTATGTATGGATGATTGGTTTAAATAAAGGCCACGAAGTATGTCAATGAGCATGTAATTACCTCCATTCCGAAATGTAATTTATAGAAAGCTAGATTAGCTACCCACTACTAGACCTCTAAATCATTCAACATTTGCACATCTCCTTTGCATCGATAGTACACTACATACCATTTATGCCAAAAATATACTAGCTGTGGTCAAAGTTAAACATTTTTTTTAAATGGGAGCATCGCCCTAGCCAACCTTTATATAATATTATTATAAGGTTCAGTAGCATTAGTTTTACATCTCATGAATCACTCAAAGTAGCAGCAAAAATCAACCATCTAAACAAAGAAGAAGAACACATGATTGCTCTATGCATCTTGTATGCGTCTAGAATGCTGCCAGCCACCCTGGCTGAAGATAGCCCGTATGACCGCCATCAGCCGATTGCAGCCAATATCCATAGGCTCTCGCTGTTCCACAGGAAGAAGGTACGACCACATGTGGAATGATGAAGCTGCCTTGTGTATAACATGCAGGAAATTTGGTTTTGCCACTCTGTTAACAACATCATTTCGATAATTCCATATTGCCCAAACCAAAACACAAACTCCAAGATGAATTCGAGCTTTTGTTTTCTTATCAATCCCATTAAGCCAATTTTCAGACAAATATGTAATATTATAAGGATGCGGGATATTATAAGTGAAGTGAACAACTCTCCAAACTAGACGAGCAAATAGGTATTTTATAAACAAGTTGTTGATTGTTTCCTCATAGTGACAGAACACACATTTAGTTCATCCATTCCATCCTATTTTTCTAAGGTTATCTTTAGTAAGAAGCATTTTTTAGATAGAGAAACCACATAAAAATCCTTATTTTCAGCGGCACATTAATTCTCCACAAGTATATTTTAAGAAAGACCGTATGCCCATTCATATAATCAACATACATAGACTTAACTGAGAAAATACTATTTGTAGTCAAGCGCCACATAGAACTATCTGATTCATTCGTCGGAGTAACTCCCATTAATCTCCGGACCAGGCTTATCCGGGTATCCCATTTATCATCAGACAAAACACGTGTAAATCCTATATTCAACGATGTATTTATTAAGACGTCCCCAACTAAGACTTCTTTATGTCTAACAATATTATATAGCTTCAGATATTGAGATGATAATGGCGAGTCTACCAGCCAAGTGTTTCCCAGAAACGAGTTCCCATGTCATCTCCCACAACAAAAGATCCTCGTTGAAAGAAGTCATCCTTAACCCCCATAATTCCATTCCAGAATGGAGAATCTGTTGGTTTGGCTTGCACTTGCGAAAGGGATTTTCCGCATAGGTACTTATTGCGTAGCAGCTTCTGCCACACACACCATCCTCAGAGAGAAGTTTAAAAAGCCATGTACTTAGTAAATATCTATTTTTATATCAAGTACCTCAATACCAAGACCCCCTTGGTCCTTTGGTCGGCAAATAATGTTCCACTTTGTTAGTATGTACCTCTTTTCTTCAGCTCATCACTTTGCCAGAAGAAACCTATAAAAGTCCAATCTTTTCCTTACCCCTTTGGGTATTTCAAAAAAGGACAAAAGTAACATTGGTAGGCTAGTCGGGACATAATTTATCAAGACAAGACGGTCTCCGTATAAGAGCATCTTGCTTATCCACGATGCAAGTTTTCGTTCAAAAAGATTCTCCACCAGCTTCCATTCTTTATTAAGCAATTTCCTATAATGAATAGGTATGCCTAAATATTTGAACGGTAGAGCACCTACTTCACATCCAAAAAATGTGTTTGTAATCATTCTCTACTTCTTTAGCCTTACCAAAACAAAATATCTCGCTCTTGTGGAAATTTATTTTCAAACTAGATAGTTGTTCGAAAAAACATAGAATCAACTTCATATTTACGGCCTTCGCAAGATCATGCTCCATAAATATAATAGTATCATCCACATATTGTAAAATAGAGTTCCCACTATCAACTACATGTGGAACTAGACCTCCTATCTGACAATCCTCCTTTACTCTTGCAATAAGGATATGTAATGTATTTTTCAGTTCACAATGCCGTAGAATGCAACAGTTTTTAACACTTCCCATTATTGTTTAGTTGTTATTTTATCTGTTCCACATGGACAGACAGCAATACCATGTCCAAATAAATTGTCACAAAATATATTTTTGCCAACTAAAGGAAAGAGAAAACTAGGTTGAACAAACCACGCGAACCTTTTCTCATAGCCATGACCGCATAAATACCTTGCTTAATGAATTGTCATACTAAGCGAGTTGAACTTCGTGCTAGCAGTAGAGTAGTATAGGCTTTCAAATATGTCGTCTGTGGCCACAAATAGCAGAGCCGGCCAATATTCTGCCATGTGGCCGGCCAAACAAAGTTGAGCAGAAGTTTCGGGATATTCACTTCGGCTCATAGGAGCAATTGTTTCCGTTGTGTGGATCTACATTTCGAAGTGTTAAAAAATTCTAAAATAAATTTTTTCATTCACATCTACACATTTTATGTTCGTACACAAATTTAAAAAGAAACTAGTAAATTATGTGACTCCTGTAAAAAAGACAAATTTTGATGATATAACACGATTACGTACAGGACATTTTTTTGTCTTTTTTGTACACGCCACATAAAATGTTGTTTCTCCATGAAAACTTATGCAGTAACATAGAATGTCACGATGTACACCAAAAAAATTATGTCAGAATTTTTTGACATTTTTAAAATTATTTTGTATAATGTGAGCATTTGCTTCTTTTACTTTTATATGTCTTTTTATTTTTTTCCTTCCTTACACTCTCCTTTTTCCATTTTATTACTTTTACTTTTCTATTTAATCCAATCAGTTCCGGGGTATCTATATTTTGGCGTATATTGTGCCAAGACATAGTACACTTTTATGAACTTCAGAGCTTGGCTTCTTTTAGCAAAATTTCACCGATCAATTAATTATCACCGTACACATAGATTAAAAAGTAATAAAAATTAGAAATGGGTCTTTAGACCACCTAGTAACGACTACAGATATTGATGCTAGCCGAACGAGCGCCGCCATCCTCGCCCCTCCATCACCGGAGCCAGGCAAAGCTTATCGTCGTGCTAAGGTTCTAAAGGACCAGCACACCAGAGCAGCAATGGTCACCAATGATGGCAAACGTAGATCGAAAGAGATTGACCTAAAATCACACCAACGAACACATTAACATGTATTCTAGTATTTATAAATATTCTAGTTTGTATGCATCTATTCTTACAAAACATTATATTTTCAAAATAAAATTACATATTTGATACTTGTAATTTTTTACAAATATGATAATATTTATTTTTAAAGCATGAACATTCATATTTGTATTATACTCACTCCACCATATTAGTTGTCGCGGATTCGGATGTTTCAATACACAAAATATGTCTAAATACATTTAAATCAACGACAACTAGTATGAAATAGAATCAATACTTTTTGTTTAGTAAACAAAGTTTGAAAAATGATGTTTGTGTATACAAAATTCTCAAGAATAATAAGAAAATTACAGGTTAAAATGGGTGTGTGGTAGCTTTCATGTATAATAACAAATTGGTCCCCTGAAACAAATATCTTAAGGCCGTCCAAATACATTTCATATTTTCCTCTTAGACGCTATCATAGATAGTGGTGTATTTTAGACACAGCTATCCTAATGCAATATCTCTTAAACACTTTATGTAAGGGGTATTGAATTTATTAATTTATAAGTCATCGTCCCATCTCCCATGAGACTACTATAGCTATTGTCCTATCCATTATCCCGTGTAAGAGGCCTACGGTAGCTAAGATACATCATTGATCTCTTCCGACTAATAGGCCACCTCCACAATTTGACTATAGTACCATGATAAGATCCAAACATTAGAAGCCATAAAATTTTGAATAATTCAAGCATTAAGTAAAATATCTTTCAAAAATTCAGGGATCCCATTATGCATAATGGAATTAAGATTGATGACATACCCTCAACTTTCCTGCTTCAAGGGCTAGTTAATTTTCCCATGCGCTACCTAGGCTCCCCTTACAAATAAGTGTCGGGGCCTTAAATTGCTTGATTTTTAGTTCATTTCGGATAAGGTTGCAGCTAGTTTGAAGGCACGAACCACGAAGTTGTCGGGTTACAAGGTAGGGAAAACAACAATTTCACATCTACTCATACTCCCAAGATCATCGATGGTGAAAACAAGTTTGATCTAGGGTTTTTTCAACAGGAGGTTGCGTAAGAATTAATGACGACTCTGGTACAGCGGTCCACACAACTAGGAAAATTTCTCCCAGCCACGAGAATATCTCCTTCTTGCTCCAAACATCGAAAGCCATCTTGGATGAACCCTAGAACATTAAATGTGGAAAGTAACATGCAAGTTCAGAAAATGAACTTGCCAGTGTGGAGTGTAACTTGCAAGAGAAAGAATCAATACATTACTCACTAGAATAGGAACCGCTATAAGTTCATTAGCACGAGGACATAGGCTAAATCTTTGGGGAGGGGGGGGCTATTGCATCTAATTGTGATAGAGAGAGAGGGGTAAGAGAGAGGCAGATGAATCACATACTTTCTTCCGGAAGCAATTGTCATGGCATGGTGAGGCAGTGCTCATGCGGCCATTACGAAAAAATACTGAGGAAACAGTGGCGAAGACACGTTGTGACCTGTGTGGTCAATTGACCACACATGATTTTGATAATCCTTTGAGTGTGAGCATAGATTAAGCTAAAAATTCTGTAAAATTAGCAAAAACACATGTATTTGACATCACAGATTTGAAATGACAACACAAACTTCAATTCGTGGCACCGACGCTGCGACGAAGGCACCGACATTTTGCTGGTGGCACATCTACATGAAGAGCATGGACGAGATCTACCACAGAGAGCCACACCAACATTAGCAGCACGTTCGCGACCACCATAGTGTTGAGAGTAGACGGTATAAGCCACCAGAGTACGACAGAGTGCCATCAACCAAAACCGTAGTTTTGGAATAGGTTGCGAAAGGTGATAACCCACAAGTATAGGGGATCGCAACAGTCTTCGAGGGAAGTAAAACCCAAATTTATTGATTCGACACAAGGGGAGACAAAGAATACTTATAAGCCTTAACAACTGAGTTGTCAATTCAGCTGCACCTGGAAAAGCACTAGTAACAGGGGTGATGTGAAAGCAGCAGTAATATGGGAGCAATAGTAACAGTAACACCGCAGCAGTAACAGTAACACAGAGGCGATGGCACCAGAAAATAGTTGATACTACTTCTAATGGCATATAGGACCGAGTGAGTATTTGATGATGACAGATTGACCGGGGTTCCCAGCTATCTACACTAGTGGTAACTCTCCAATAACAAGTGTTGGGTGAACAAATTACAGTTGGGCAATTGATAGGATTGAAATAGCATTAAGACAGAACATCAAGTCTATTAATCATGTAGGCATGTTTTCCATATATAGTCATACGTGCTCGCAATGAGAAACTTGCATAACATCTTTTGTCCTACCAGCCGGTGGCAGCCGGGCCTCAAGGGAATCTACTGGTAATTAAGGTACTCCTTTTAATAGAGCACCGGAGCAAAGCATTAACACTTGGTGAAAACATGTGATCCTCATATCTAAGCCTTCCCCTCCGGTTATCCCAGTTGCTGTCACTCTGGGGCCTCGGGTTCCGGACATAGACATGTGCAAACAACTTGTAGATACAATCTAAGCAATAATTATAGAGCTCAAATCTAAGATCATGCCACTCGTGCACTAGTGACAAGCATTAAACACAACAAGGTTGCAGCAACAATAACTTCACAAACTTATATAGATAGACTAGTCATAATGTAACAATTCATCGGATCCCAACAAACACAACACCGATTACATCAGATGGATCTCAATCATGTAAGGCAGCTCATGAGATCATTGTATTGAAGTACATGGGAGAGAGAGTACCAACTAGCTACTGCTAGAACCCGTAGTCCATGGGGGAACTACTCACGGAGCATGATGGTGGCGGTGGCATCGATGGAGAAGGCTTCCGGGGGTCAATCCCCGTCCCGGCAGGGTGCCAAAACAGGAACTTCTGACCCCCGAAACTAGGTTTCGCGATGGCGGCGGCGCTCCGGGAGTCTTTCTGGGGTATGATCTGTTGATGTAGGGTTTTCGCGTCGCGAGGGAATATATAGGCGAAAGGGCGGCGCGAGGGTGTTCTCGGGGGGGCCCACCCCATAGGGCGGCGCGCCCCCGTCCTTGGCCGCGCCCCCATATGGTCTGGAGGCCATGGGCCTCCCCCTGGCTTGCCCTTCTGGCTCCGTGTGTCCCTCGGAAAAAATAGGAGGTTTGACTTTTGTTTCGTCGAATTCCGAGAATATTGCCCGAACAGCTTTTCTGGAACCAAAAACAGCAGAAAACAGGAACTGGCACTTTGGCATCTTGTTAATAGGTTAGTCCCGGAAAATGCATAAAAACATTATGAAGTGTGAGCAAAACATGTAGGTATTGTCATAAAACTAGCATGCAACATCAGAAATTATAGATACGTTGGAGACGTATCAAGCATTCCCAAGCTTAGTTCCTACTCGCCCTCGAGTAGGTAAACGATAAAAAGAATAATTTCTGAAGTGACATGCTACCAACATAATCTTGATCATACTATTGTAAAGCATATGAGATGAATGAAGTGACTCAAGGCAATGATCTATAGTCTGCTAACAAATAGATAATGACTAAACATATAGCAAAAACTTTTCATGAATAGTACTTTCAAGATAAGCATCAAAAAGTCTTGCATAAGAGTTAACTCATAAAGCAATAAATTCTTAATACAAAGTTTTGAAGCAACACAAAGGAAGATTTAAGTTTCAGCAATTGCTTTCAACTTTCAACATGCATATCTCATGGATATTTGTCAACACAAAGTAATATAATAAGTGCAATAAGCAAGCATGTAAGAATCAATGCACATAGTTGACACAAGTGTTCGCTTCTAAGATAGAAAGAAGTAGGTAAACTGACTCAACATAAAGTAAAAGAAAGGCCCTTCGCAGAGGGAAGCAGGGATTAAATCATGTGCTAGAGCTTTTTAAGTTTTGAAATCATATAGAGAGCATAAAAAAAAGTTTTGAGAGGTGTTTGTTGTTGTCAACGAATGGTAGTGGGTACTCTAACTACCTTATAAACCAGACTTTCAAGAGAGGCTCCCATGAAGGACGTTATCTCTACCAGCAAGGTAGATCATCCCTCTTCTCTTTTGTTTACACATGTATTTTAGTTTCATTATTGATGACACTCCTCCCAACCTTTTGCTTACACAAGCCATGGCTAACCGAATCCTCGGGTGCCTTCCAACATTCACATACCATGGAGGAGTGTCTATTTGTAAAATTAAGTTGCTTACTGATAGATCAGGGCAAAACATGTGAAGAGAATTATTAATGAAAGTTAATTAATTGGGGCTGGGCACCCCGTTGCCAGCTCTTTTTGCAAAATTATTGGATAAGCGGATGTATATGCCACTAGTCCATTGGTGAAAGTCTGTCAGATGTAAATGACAAGGTTGAAAGATAAACACCACATACTTCCTCATGAGCTATAAAACATTGACACAAATAAGAGATAATAGCTTTTGAATTGTTTAAAGGTAGCACATGAAGTATTTACTTGGAATGGCAGGAAATACCACATAGTAGGTAGATATGGTGGACACAAATGGCATAGGTATTGGCTCAAGGTTTTGGATGCACGAGAAGAATTCCCTCTCAGTACAAGGCTTTGGCTAGCAAGGTTGTTTGAAGCAAACACAAGTATGAACCGGTACAGCAAAACTTACATAAGAACATATTGCAAGCATTATAAGACTCTACACTGTCTTCCTTGTTGCTCAAACACTTTTACCAGAAAATATCTAGACCTTAGAGAGACCAATCACGCAAACCAAATTTCAACAAGCTCTACGGTAGTTCTCCACTAATAGGTTTAAACTACATGATGCAAGATCTAAAACATGATCTACTTGAAAGCTCAAAACCATTGCCAAGTATCAAATTATTCAAGACAATATGAAACATTTTCTGTCTCCAACCAAATATCAATAAGTGCTACCACTTTCAGCTTCCGCCATGAACATGAAAAATAAAACGAAGAACACAAGTGTTCATATGAAAAAGCGGAGCATGTCTCTCTCCCACACAAGGATTGCTAGGATCCGAATTTATTCAAACGCAAACAAAAATAAAAGCACACGGACTTTCCAAGTAAAGCACATATGATGTGGAAGAATAAAAATATAGTTTCACTAGAGATGACCTGATAAGTTGATGAAGAAGGAGGCATCCCCAAGCTTAGACGCTTGAGTCTTCGTGAAATATGCTTGGGTGAACCACGGGGGCATCCCCAAGCTTAGGCTCTTCACTCTTCTTGATCACATTATATCACCCTTCTCTCCTGACCCTTGAAAACTTCTGCCACACCAAACTTCTCATAAACTTCATTAGAGGGGTTAGTAATCAAAAAAAAACTTTAATCCACTTTAGTTCTGTAGTGACACATTGCAAGAACTCAATAAAACATTAGCTACATCTCTCCACGTCTAGAAAGCCTTACTTAAAGTCCACAAGAGACAATGCAAAAAAACAGAGACAGAATCTGTCAAAACAGAACAGCCAGTAAACATGAACTTTTTCGAGGTACTTCCGTTGCTCAAATCAGAAAACTCAAAACTAATGAAAGTTGCGTACATATCTGAGGATCACGCATGAATTGTTTCAGAATTTTACGAGTTTCCTACAGAAAGATCAACTCAAATTCGTGACAGCTAAAAATCTGTCACTGCGCAGAAATCCAAATCTAGCATCAACTTTCTTATTAGAGACTTTACTTGGCACAACAATGCGATAAAATAAAGATACAAAGGCATTGCTAGAAGTAAACGGCACCTTGACTCAAAAATAAAAGAAAAATTGCAGAAATAAAATAATGGGTTGTCTCCCATAAGCACCTTTCTTTAATGCCTTTCAGCTAGGCGCAGAAGATTTTAATGATGCTCACATGAAAATAGAAAATGAAGCAAAAGGAGCATCAAGAAGCAAATTCAAAACACATTTAAGCCTAACCCACTTCCTATGCATAGGAATCTTGTACACAAATAAATTCATGAAGAACAAAGTGACAAGCATAGTAAGATAAAACAAGAGTAACTTCAAAATTTTCAGCATGTAGAGAGGTGTTTTAGTACCATGAAAATTTCTACAACCATATTTTCCTCTCTCATAATAATTTCCAGTAGCATCATGAACAAACTCAACAATATAACTATCACATACATCATGTTTTTCATGATCCACAAACACATAATTTTTATCAAGCTCAAAAATAATGGGATTAAAACTTTCAAACCCACTTTTATCAATAATATAACAAGATGATTGATCATTCTCAAGAGATATGGGACTCCTAGATAAAGTCAAGAGCTCTCCAATCCCATTTTCATTAGTAGTACAATTAATATTATCAAGTAACATAGGACCATCATCTAGAGCTTTATCATAAACATTTGCTAAGCAAAACTCTTTAGTACCATGCATTTCGATATCAGGCACAAACAAAGCATTATCATAAGATTTATCAAAATAGCATGGATTATCATAGATAACAGTAGCATAATTATTCTCACAAGTTTTACTTATAGGGAATATTTCAAGAGAATCCACATGAACATAACATTCATCCTCCTTTGGTAAGCATGGAGGACAATCAAATAGTGTAAGAGATAAAGAGTTACTCTCATTAGAAGGTTGGCATGGGTAGCTAATCCATTCTTCCTCCTTTTGTTCATCACTCTCCTCCTCTTTTTCATCCAATGAGCTTTCAGGTTCATCAATTTCTTCTTTCACAGGTTCCTGCAAATTGTGAGTGCATTCTTGTGCATGAATGAGTCTCTCTTTATAATCAATGATATAAGGATTACTGCTGTAATGTTCTATGCAATAATCAAGGATAGAAGAGACATAATCTTTAAGGTCCTTACAAGCAACACAGGTTTCATAATTTTTAGACATGAAGGATTCTATTTCAGAAGCTCTCATAAATAAAACAAATTCTTCTACGTCTTCGAACCCAAGATGAATATAGTTATTCCAATGATAGTTCACAATTAAAACTTGTTCACTAAATCCACATTGGAATTTAAGATGTTTAGTATCCTGTTTAGAGCAACAGTTTATATCATGGCGTTTAAGCAAGATTTTAGCAATTGTATTAAATTTTTCTAACACGGCACTCATGACTTTACCCTTTCTTGATTCTCTATAATTCATATATAATTCTATAAGCTCCATACAGGTTGTGGGTTCTTCCATAAAAACAGTTTTTAATTTTTAGGTTTTTCAAATTTTTATGGATTTTCGGGTATATAAGAAAAATAAAACAAGACAAAAACAAACTAGACAAAAGTAAACTAAGCAAAATAATATTAGACAGAAATAAACTAAGCACAAATAAACTAGACAAAAGTAAACTAAGAAAAACAAAATAAAATAAAAAAAGAGAGAGAGGTAGAGTGTACTCCCCAGGTGAACTTATGAGTAGACTATGCTCCCCAGCAACGGCGCCAGAAAATAGTCTTGATAACCCACAAGTATAGGGGATCGCAACAGTCTTCGAGGGAAGTAAAACCCAAATTTATTGATTCGACACAAGGGGAGACAAAGAATACTTATAAGCCTTAACAACTGAGTTGTCAATTCAGCTGCACCTGGAAAAGCACTAGTAACAGGGGTGATGTGAAAGCAGAAGTAATATGAGAGCAATAGTAACAGTAACACAGCAGCAGTAACAGTAACACAGAGGCGATGGCACCAGAAAATAGTTGATACTACTTCTAATGGCATATAGGACCGAGTGAGTATTTGATAATGGCAGATTGACCGGGGTTCCCAGCTATCTACACTAGTGGTAACTCTCCAATAACAAGTGTTGGGTGAACAAATTACAGTTGGGCAATTGATAGGATTGAAATAGCATTAAGACAAAACATCAAGTCTATTAATCATGTAGGCATGTTTTCCATATATAGTCATACGTGCTCGCAATGAGAAACTTGCATAACATCTTTTGTCCTACCAGCCGGTGGCAGCCGGGCCTCAAGGGAATCTACTGGTAATTAAGGTACTCCTTTTAATAGAGCACCGGAGCAAAGCATTAATAGTTGGTGAAAACATGTGATCCTCATATCTAAGCCTTCCCCTCTGGTTATCCCAGTTGCTGTCACTCTGGGGCCTCGGGTTCCGGACATAGACATGTGCAAACAACTTGTAGATACAATCTAAGCAATAATTATAGAGCTCAAATCTAAGATCATGCCACTCGTGCACTAGTGACAAACATTAAACACAACAAGGTTGCAGCAACAATAACTTTACAAACTTATATAGATAGACTGATCATAATGTAACAATTCATCGGATCCCAACAAACACAACAACGATTACATCAGATGGATCTCAATCATGTAAGGCAGCTCATGAGATCATTGTATTGAAGTACATGGGAGAGAGAGTACCAACTAGCTACTGCTAGAACCCGTAGTCCACAGGGGAACTACTCACGGAGCATGATGGAGGCGGTGGCGTCGATGGAGAAGGCTTCCGGGGGTCAATCCCCGTCCCGGCAGGGTGCCGAAACAGGAACTTCTGACCCCCGAAACTAGGTTTCGAGATGGCAGCGGCGCTCCGGGAGTCTTTCTGGAGTATGATCTGTTGATGTAGGGTTTTCGCGTCGCGAGGGAATATATAGGTGAAAGGGCGGCGCGAGGGGGTGCCCGGGGGCCCACCCCATAGGGCGGCGCGCCCCCCTCCTTGGCCGCGCCCCCATATGGTCTGGAGGCCGTGGGCCTCCCCCTGGCTTGCCCTTCTGGCTCCGTGTGCCCCTCGGAAAAATAGGAGGTTTGGCTTTTGTTTCGTCGAATTCCGAGAATATTGCCCGAACAGCTTTTCTGGAACCAAAAACAGCAGAAAACAGGAACTGGCACTTCATCATCTTGTTAATAGGTTAGTCCCGGAAAATGCATAAAAACATTATAAAGTGTGAGCAAAATATGTAGATATTGTCATAAAACTAGCATGGAACATCAGAAATTATAGATACGTTGGAGACGTATCAAAAGGCCATGGCAGAGAGCAAAAGGCAAATCGAACTAGACATGAATACAAAGCAGAGAGAGGCGTGTCCATTCCTAGAGCTATGGCGGTGGAGATAAAGTGTCACAAGATCGCAAGCGATAAGAGGAAGGAGGGTAATGTGGTCGATTTGAGCACGTTTGGTCCAGCTAAGCTGGTCGGTTTGACCTAAGCCACTTGGTTTGATCTTACTAGTGGGCCGAAAGGGAATTTTATGCTTTTCATTCTTCTATCTCTTAATAAGATAAATAAACATAAATAAATACTAGAAAATTTAATAATGATACTTTTTCAAAAGAAACATAAAAATACAAGATAGTTATTTTTTCCTATTATTTAAATATTGGAATCATATACGAGAATTTGTTCCTATTAAAAAATACAAGTTAAATTTTTTATTTGAATCATATATTTCCAAAAATATTTTCCTTTGTATTTAAATATTTAAGATTTTTTTAATATATCCAAAATGGTATTTTGGGAGTACATTCCTATAAATTTATCTATTCTTTTAAAATAATTAATAAGTATTATTCAATGAATTAAATAATCATAAATCCTCCAATAATTTAAAAAATTGAATAATACCATATAAAATTCACCATTAAATAAAATTAAGCCGTTAATCACATACCAAATAGAATGCATAATATTTTTAGGCATTTTCATACCAGACAATGATATTATCTTTTCAGATCTCGATGTCTCGGGTCAAACCGAAGCTTTCAGCTGCATTACCTCGTAGCTAGTCACTTGCTAATATTTTTGAATTACTATTTATTATCAAAGTACTTCTAAATACTATTTTTGTCCTTCATGCACTTAAAATAAAATAGTATTTTAGTACAGTTATGAATGTGACTATGTGGTGGGCAATACAACCATGATTTATTTCGATGGTGGAGGTTCAATTTCAACTAGAAAAATATTAAGATATGATTAACAAAAAAATGTTTCTTGTGTCGTATATTACGCATTAACCATGAGATCTATATGCCTCTAGGGAAGTCAGCTAAATCTTCTTCCTTTCACTTCTCAAAGGAGGACATAGTGAGTCGGACTGTGTCGGGCTGCGATCATAGTTGGGATGCTACTTAATCTCCCCATCTTCTTAAAGAATGACCTCATTGTATCTATGATGGATTGTAATGTGTGGTCAAGGGTTAATCGTCATAGGAGGTAAGCAACCTAAGTTTGAGCAGATTTACAAAATGGTGGGTATGCGGGGTTGTGGAGAAGAGCATCATTAGATTGGATCTTATATTGGGTCCCATACCGTGAAGTATGGATTGAAAAGTACTTCTAGTTGGTAACATGGATAAGAAACTCTTATTTGAAAAATAGCACACTTATGCAGAGTGTATTGAATTATAACATGTCACTTCTTGTTTCGGGAAGGAACTATGAACGCGGCAAAAAATGAAGGGAGTTCTATTTTCGTGCCCTCGGGTCCTTAGTTGTGCTCAGTTTTCCCCAGCTCCTTAGTTTTTTCTTAGTTTTCCCCAAGCCCTTGTCTGAAACCATCACACGTGCTGTAATGGTCGGTTGCCCGATGGTTGGCCGTTATCTTCTGACTAGTGGGGCCACGTAGAGCCCGCAAAGCCACGTCAGACCATCCATCTTTGTTTGACCGTAAGAATCGTTGTATCCCTGACCAAAACGCGAACGAGTGGGGCTTCGGTATATCGAATGACAAGTGGGGCCATGACGCTGATACAAGGGGCAATACACAGGTAGGATTAGATTTTTAAACGGAGCTCTACAGCGATGGCACGGAGGAGGTGGCCTGCGGGGTGCCGAGATGAGATCGACGTCCACAAAGAACTGCATGAGGCGAGACCAGACACATTAGATAGATATGAACTAGACGGGTTTCACCATGCAAACAAGAGAATAAATGGTCGAGGACATCGACGACTGATGGGTTTGTTGCATGGAAAACAAAATTTTTCTACTGTGAACATGAACAAAAACCAAGATCCAATCTAGGAAGAAGCAAGATCTAATCTACCAAGATCGAAGCAACGAGATGTATGTGAGACTAACCCTCGAAGATTCCAAAGCCTACGAGATTAGATCTCGTTGTTGATGTAGTCGATCGTCCAGTGCTGCAATCCGGTAGCACTTCCGTACTCGGTCGTGCGTACGGTGTCGATGAAGCCCATCCTCTCCCCGTTCCAGCGGGCAGCGGAGGTGTGGTAGATCCCCTCGGAATCCCAGCAGCACGACGGCGTGGTGGTGGAGGTGGAGGAGAAATTCCTGCAGGGCTTCGCCAAGCCTGCGCAGGAAGAAGGAGGAGGGAGAGAGGGGCGGCTAGGGCTTGGGGAAATGATGTGCTGTGCCCCAGCCCTCCCCTCCCTCTTATATAGGTGTGGGGGGCTGCCTTGGCCCCTCCTCCAAGCCCTTGGGTCGGCCAAAACAAGGGGGGGGACTTCCCCCCAAGTTAAGTCCCTATTTTCAAGGGATTTGATCTTATCCACTTGATCCAGCCGCATGGGCCTTGGGGGGCTGGTGTGCCTGGCCCATGTGGGCCTATGTGACCCCCTCCGGTCCATGTTGGTCGTCCAGGATAGGTGGTCCCCACTATGGTACCCTCCGGAACCTTCTAGAACCTCTGGTACAATACCGAAAATCCTGAACTTTTCCGGTAACCCTGAAAATGACTTCCCATATATGAATCTTATTCTCCGGACCATTCCGGACCTCCTCGTGATGTCTTGGATCCCATCCGAGACTCCGAACAAATTTTGGTATCCATCTCATATTCCGAATCTACTTATGCGATATCGAACCTTAAGCGCGTTGATGTCTACGTTCCCCCTCCTTTCCTGTAGACAGTGTTGGGCCTCCAAGAGCAGAGGTTTGTAGAACAGCAGCAAGTTTTCCCTTAAGTGGATCACCCAAGGTTTATCGAACTCAGGGAGGAAGAGGTCAAAGATATCCCTCTCATGCAACCCTGCAACCACAAAGCAAGAAGTCTCTTGTGTCCCCAACACACCTAATAGGTGCACTAGTTCGGCGAAGAGATAGTGAAATACAGGTGGTATAAATAAGTATGAGTAGTAGCAACGGTGCCAGAAAATAGCTTGCTGGCGTGTAGTTGATGGTGGTAGTATTGCAGCAGTAGTAACGCAGTAAAACAGTAAACAAGCGGTAATGTAGCAACGGCGAGTATTTAGGAACAAGGCCTAGGGATTACACTTTCACTAGTGGACACTCTCAACATTGATCACATAACAGAATAGATAAATGCATACTCTACACTTTTGTTGGATGATGAACGCATTGCGTAGGATTACACGAACCCTCAATGCCGGAGTTAACAAGCTCCACAATTTGTTCATATTTAAGTAACCTTATAGTGTAAGATAGATCAACAGACTAAACCAAGTACTAACATAGCATGCACACTGTCACCTTCATGCATATGTAGGAGGAATAGATCACATCAATATTATCATAGCAATAGTTAACTTCGCAATCTACAAGAGATCATGATCATAGCATAAACCAAGTACTAACACGGTGCACACACTGTCACCTTTACACACGTGCAGGAGGAATAGAACTACTTTACTAACTTTGCTAGAGTAGCACATAGATAGTAGTGATACAAAACTCATATGAATCTCAATCATGTAAAGCAGCTCATGAGATCATTGTATTGAGGTACATAGGAGAGAGATTAACCACATAGCTACCGGTACAGCCCCGAGCCTCGATGGAGAACTACTCCCTCCTCATGGGAGCAGCAGCGGTGATGAAGATGGCGGTGGAGATGGCAGCGGTGTCGATGGAGAAGCCTTCCGGGGGCACTTCCCCGCTCCGGCAGCGTGCCGGAACAGAGATCCTGTCCCCCAGATCTTGGCCTCGCGATGGCGGCGGCTCTGGAAGGTTTCTGTGGTTTTCGTCGAACTCCTCAGGGTTTTCGATCCAGGGGCTTTATATAGGCGAAGCGGCGGCGCAGGAGGGTCGAAGGGGCGCCGACACTATAGGGCGGCGCGGCCAGGGCCTGGGCCGCGCCGGCCTATGGTCTAGGCCCCCTGTGGGTCCACTCTGGCGACTCTCGGGTGTTCTGGATGCTTCCGGGCAAAATAGGAACCTGGGCGTTGATTTCGTCCAATTCCGAGAATATTTCGTTACTAGGATTTCTGAAACCAAAAACAGCAGAAAACAACAACTGGCACTTCGGCATCTTGTTAATAGGTTAGTTCCAGAAAATGCACGAATATGACATAAAGTGTGCATAAAACATGTAGATAACATCAATAATGTGGCATGGAACATAAGAAATTATCGATACGTCGGAGACGTATCAGCATCCCCAAGCTTAGTTCTGCTCGTCCCGAGCAGGTAAAACGATAACAAAGATAATTTCTGGAGTGACATGCCATCATAACTTTGATCATACTATTTGTAAAGCATATGTAGTGAATGCAGCGATCAAAACAATGTATATGACATGAGTAAACAAGTGAATCATATAGCAAAGACTTTTCATGAATAGTACTTTCAAGACAAGCATCAATAAGTCTTGCATAAGAGTTAACTCACAAAGCAATAATTCAAAGTAGAGGCATTGAAGCAACACAAAGGAAGATTAAGTTTCAGCGGTTGCTTTCAACTTATAACATGTATATCTCATGGATATTGTCAACATAGAGTAATATAACAAGTGCAATATGCAAGTATGTAGGAATCAATGCACAGTTCACACAAGTGTTTGCTTCTTGAGGTGGAGAGAAATAGGTGAACTGACTCAACAATGAAAGTAAAAGAATGGTCCTCCATAGAGGAAAAGCATCGATTGCTATATTTGTGCTAGAGCTTTGATTTTGAAAACATGAAACAATTTTGTCAACGGTAGTAATAAAGCATATGCATCATGTAAATTATATCTTACAAGTTGCAAGCCTCATGCATAGTATACTAATAGTGCCCGCACCTTGTCCTAATTAGCTTGGACTACCGGATCATCACAATGCACATGTTTTGACCAAGTGTCACAAAGGGGTACCTCTATGTCACTTTGTACAAAGGTCTAAGGAGAAAGCTCGCATTGGATTTCTCGCTATTGATTATTCTTCAACTTAGACATCCATACCGGGACAACATAGACAATAGATAATGGACTCCTCTTTTATGCATAAGCATGTAACAACAATTAATAATTTTCTCATTTGAGATTGAGGATATATGTCCAAAACTGAAACTTCCACCATGGATCATGGCTTTAGTTAGCGGCCCAATGTTCTTCTCTAACAATATGCATGCTTAACCATAAGGCGGTAGATCTCTCTTACTTCAGACAAGACGGACATGCATAGCAACTCACATGAAATTCAACAAAGAGTAGTTGATGGCGTCCCCAGTGAACATGGTTATCGCACAACAAGCAACTTAATAAGAGATAAAGTGCATAAGTACATATTCAATACCACAATAGTTTTTAAGCTATTTGTCCCATGAGCTATATATTGTAAAGCGAATGATGGAATTTTAAAGGTAGCACTCAAGCAATTTACTTTGGAATGGCGGAAAATACCATGTAGTAGGTAGGTATGGTGGACACAAATGGCATAGTGGTTGGCTCAAGTATTTTGGATGCATGAGAAGTATTCCCTCTCGATACAAGGTTTAGGCTAGCAAGGTTTATTTGAAACAAACACAAGGATGAACCGGTGCAGCAAAACTCACATAAAAGACATATTGTAAACATTATAAGACTCTACACCGTCTTCCTCGTTGTTCAAACTCAATACTAGAAATTATCTAGACCTTAGAGAAACCAAATATGCAACCAAATTTTAGCATGCTCTATGTATTTCTTCATTAATGGGTGCAAAGCATATGATGCAAGAGCTTAAACATGAGCACAACAATTGCCAAGTATCACATTACCCAAGAACATTTATAGCAATTACTACATGTATCATTTTCCAATTCCAACCATATAACAATTTAACGAAGAGGAAACTTCGCCATGAAAATTAAAAGCTAAGAACACATGTGTTCATATGAACCAGTGGAGCGTGTCTCTCTCCCACACAAGCATGATGTAATCCAATTTATTCAAACAAAACAAAAATAAAAGCATACAGACGCTCCAAGTAAAGCACATAAGATGTGACCGAATAAAAATATAGTTTCAAGAGAAGGAACCTGATAATTTGTCGATGAAGAAGGGGATGCCTTGGGCATCCCCAAGCTTAGACGCTTGAGTCTTCTTGATATATGCAGGGGTGAACCACCGGGGCATCCCCAAGCTTAGAGCTTTCACTCTTCTTGATCATAGTATATCATCCTCCTCTCTTGACCCTTGAAAACTTCCTTCACACCAAACTTCTCATAAACTTCATTAGAGGGGTTAGTACATAATCAAAAACTCACATGTTCAGAGGTGACACAATCATTCTTAACACTTCTGGACATTTCTCAAAGCTACTGGAAGGTAATGGAACAAAGAAATCCACCCAACACAGCAAAAGAGGCAATGCGAAATAAAAGGCAGAATCTGTCAAAACAGAACAGTCCGTAAAGACGAATTTCTAATAAATACTTCCGTTGCTCAAATCAGAAAACTCAAAACTAATGAAAGTTGCGTACATATCTGAGGAACACGCACGTAAATTGGCATATTTTTCTGATTTTTCTACAGAGAGAAAATCCCAGATTCGTGACAGATAGAAATCTGTTTCTGCGCAGAAATCCAAATCTAGTATCAACCTTCGATTAGAGGCTTCACTTGGCACAACAAAACACAAAACTAAGATAAGGAGAGGTTGCTACAGTAGTAAACAACTTCCAGGACACAAATATAAAACAAAGTACTGTAGCAAAATAACACATGGGTTATCTCCCAAGAAGTTCTTTCTTTATAGCCATTAAGATGGGCTCAGCAGTTTTGATGATGCACTCGCAAGAAATAGTATTTGAAGCAAAAGAGAGCATCAAGAGGCAAATTGAAAACATATTTAAGCCTAACATGCTTCCTATGAAAGGGAATCTTGTAAATAAACAAGTTCATGAAGAGCAAAGTAACAAGCATAGGAAGATAAAACAAGTATAGCTTCAAAAATTTCAGCACATAGAGAGGTATTTTAGTAACATGAAAATTTCTACAACCATATTTTCCTCTCTCATAATAAGTTTCAGTAGCATCATGAGCAAACTCAACAATATAACTATCACATAAAGCATTCTTATCATGAGTCTCATGCATAAAATTATTACTCTCCACATAAGCATAATCAATTTTATTAGTAGTTGTAGTGGGAGCAAATTCAACAAAGTAGCTATCATTATTATTCTCATCAAGTGTAAGAGGCATAGTATAATCATCATAAAAATTACTCTCCATAGTAGGCGGCACTAAAAGACCAATATCATTATAATCATCATAAATAGGAGGCAAAGTATCATCAAAGAAAATTTTCTCCTCAATGCTTGGGGGACTAAAAATATCATGCTCATCAAAGCCAGCTTCCCCAAGCTTAGAATTTTTCATATCATTAGCAACAATGGTGTTCAAAGTGTTCATACTAATATGTTCCATGGTTTTTTTAATTTTCGGATCAAACCATCCATGTCTTAAATCAGGAAATAGAGTAAAAAGCTCATTGTTGTCCATTATACCTTACTAGTGTAAACAAGAAACAAAAAGATGCAATTGCAGGATCTAAAGGAAATAGCTTCGAGTACTTACGGCGCCGGAAAATAGCTTAGTAGCCGAGATCCGGAGTGTGAGTACCTTTTACCTTTCCTCCCCGGCAACGGCGCCAGAAAAGTGCTTGATGTCTACGTTCCCCCTCCTTTCCTGTAGACAGTGTTGGGCCTCCAAGAGCAGAGGTTTGTAGAACAGCAGCAAGTTTTCCCTTAAGTGGATCACCCAAGGTTTATCGAACTCAGGGAGGAAGAGGTCAAAGATATCCCTCTCATGCAACCCTGCAACCACAAAGCAAGAAGTCTCTTGTGTCCCCAACACACCTAATAGGTGCACTAGTTCGGCGAAGAGATAGTGAAATACAGGTGGTATAAATAAGTATGAGTAGTAGCAACGGTGCCAGAAAATAGCTTGCTGGCGTGTAGTTGATGGTGGTAGTATTGCAGCAGTAGTAACGCAGTAAAACAGTAAACAAGCAGTAGTAACGCAGCAGTATTTAGGAACAAGGCCTAGGGATTACACTTTCACTAGTGGACACTCTCAACATTGATCACATAACAGAATAGATAAATGCATACTCTACACTTTTGTTGGATGATGAACGCATTGCGTAGGATTACACGAACCCTCAATGCCGGAGTTAACAAGCTCCACAATTTGTTCATATTTAAGTAACCTTATAGTGTAAGATAGATCAACAGACTAAACCAAGTACTAACATAGCATGCACACTGTCACCTTCATGCATATGTAGGAGGAATAGATCACATCAATATTATCATAGCAATAGTTAACTTCGCAATCTACAAGAGATCATGATCATAGCATAAACCAAGTACTAACACGGTGCACACACTGTCACCTTTACACACGTGCAGGAGGAATAGAACTACTTTAATAACTTTGCTAGAGTAGCACATAGATAGTAGTGATACAAAACTCATATGAATCTCAATCATGTAAAGCAGCTCATGAGATCATTGTATTGAGGTACATAGGAGAGAGATTAACCACATAGCTACCGGTACAGCCCCGAGCCTCGATGGAGAACTACTCCCTCCTCATGGGAGCAGCAGCGGTGATGAAGATGGCGGTGGAGATGGCAGCAGTGTCGATGGAGAAGCCTTCCGGGGGCACTTCCCTGCTCCGGCAGCGTGCCGGAACAGAGATCCTGTCCCCCAGATCTTGGCCTCGCGATGGCGGCGGCTCTGGAAGGTTTCTGTGGTTTTCGTCGAACTCCTCAGGGTTTTCGATCCAGGGGCTTTATATAGGCGAAGAGGCGGCGCAGGAGGGTCGAAGGGGCGCCGACACTATAGGGCGGCGCGGCCAGGGCCTGGGCCGCGCCGGCCTATGGTCTAGGCCCCCTGTGGGTCCACTCTGGCGACTCTCGGGTGTTCTGGATGCTTCCGGGCAAAATAGGAACCCGGGCGTTGATTTCGTCCAATTCCGAGAATATTTCGTTACTAGGATTTCTGAAACCAAAAACAGCAGAAAACAGCAACTGGCACTTCGGCATCTTGTTAATAGGTTAGTTCCAGAAAATGCACGAATATGACATAAAGTGTGCATAAAACATGTAGATAACATCAATAATGTGGCATGGAACATAAGAAATTATCGATACGTCGGAGAC
This sequence comes from Lolium perenne, assembly GCF_019359855.2. Lineage (NCBI taxonomy): Eukaryota > Viridiplantae > Streptophyta > Magnoliopsida > Poales > Poaceae > Lolium > Lolium perenne. Next base: position 183,990,681 of record NC_067244.2, read on the forward strand.
GTATCACGCGTCACCCTACGGTTCGTGAACTATGCGGACATGATCGAGACTCCTCTCCAATCAATAACCAATAGCGGTACCTGGAGATCCATAATGTCTCCCACACATTCAGCGATAACTTAGTGATCGATTGAAACATTTAACATACGATACCAATTCCCTTTGTCATGCGATACTTTACTTGTCCGAGGTTCGATCATCGGTATCTCCATACCTAGTTCAACCTCGTTACCGACAAGTACTCTTTACTCGTACCGTGGTATGTCATCTCTTGTGACCTAGTCACATGCTTGCAAGCTAATTAGACAACATTCCACCGAGAGGGCCCAGAGTATATCTATCCGTCATCGGGATGGACAAATCCCACTCTTGATCCATATGCCTCAACTCATACTTTACGAATACTTAATCCCATCTTTATAACCACCCATTTACGCACTGGCATTTGATGTAATCAAAGTACCCTTCCGGTGTAAGTGATTTACATGATCTCATGGTCGAAGGACTAGGTAACTATGTATCGAAAGCTTATAGCAAGTTCAACTTAATGACTTGATCTCATGCTACACTTATTTGGGTGTATGTCCATTATATCACCCAATGACATAACCTTGTTATTAACAACATCCAATGTTCATGATCACGAAAACATGATCATCTATTAATCAACAAGCTAGTTATACAAGAGGCTTACTAGGGACTCCTTGTTGTTTACATAACACACATATCAATGTTTCGGTTAATACAATTATAGCATGGAATGTAAACATTTATCATGAACACTAAGATATAACAATAACTAATTTATTATTGCCTCTTGGGCATATCTCCAACAACGACTACCTCAAAACTTTGACTGACCGTGTCGGACACGAACGTGAGCAATGTAGAGAAAACTAGTGTCTCTCCTTTCTGGCGTGTATAGATGGGTGCTACGAGAGTGTGGTGGCGAAGGAGACCTCGTGGTGGTCTGTGGCGTCCAGCATAGCGGGGTGGCGTGGCCGTGCCCACAGCGGCATGCATGCATGTTCGGCATTGGCATCAGCATGTACCTTCGTCATTGGCCTCGGCGGTATCTCTGGTGTGTCCGTGATCGAATGAGGGGACGGGATTGAGGGTGCATTTCGACGGTGACCTAGCAGTGGCGGCGAGCATAGCCGTTCTGACCATGCGGATATCGGCATCGGCATCGTTTGGAGGCTGTGATGCTCGAATCAAGGTGGGATTTGTTTCTTGTACGCCAAAATGAATTTGAAACAAGTTTTATGTTGAAGGTTAGGTAACGAAAGTTTGTTACTAAAAATTATACTAGCGCCATGGTGAGGTTCTTTTTGATAGAGCTATACGGTTCGGCAAACTTTTTTGACACCTTTTAGATATTCCTTGTTGTTACACGTATGGCATCATGTATGGCAAATTTGGGGGTATTTGGAGATGTTCGAAAAAATCACTTTGCTTAAGCGCATGCCGTTTCGTCTCACTGAAACCAGCTTTTCTAACAAGGTGATTTTTTCTACCTTCTCTAAGTGACCTCAATTTTCATACAGATGATCTTCTGTACATAGATAGATAGAAAGATTGTTTCGTTTTTACATTTTTCGAACTTTTTATTTCCCTTTATAATACCCAATTTATTTTCAGGTCAAAACCTCGAAAAACAACATCATGTATGGCATCATTTTCACCCTAAATTTCAAATTTTGTGAAACTTTCCCTTTTAGATATTCCTTGTTGTTATAGGTATGGCATCATGTATGCCAAACTTGGTTAGGTCTCACTGAAACCAGCTTTTGTAACAAGTTAGGTTTTTTCGACCTTCTCTAAAGGGATTTTTTTCTACCTTCTCTAAATGACCTAAAAAATCATACAGACGATCTTCTATACAAAGATAGGTAGATTGTTTCGTTTTTACATTTTTTTGAACTTTTATTTCCCTTTATAATACCCATTTGATTTTCAGGTCAAAACCTCGAAAGTTAACATAAGTAGATGGTGAACCCTCCCAAACTTCAAATACAGAGATAGATAGATTGTTTCGTTTATCATTTTTAGCGTGAATAGTAATAGCTACAAGAAATCGGTGATGGTTTATCATTTTTTTCTTGAAAAGTAATGGCTACAACAAATTAGTGATGGTTTATCATTTTTTGCGTGAAATTAATGGCTACAACAAATCGGTGATGGTTTATCATTTTTTGCGTGAAAAGTAATCGCTACAACAAATCGGTGATGGTTTATCATTTTTTGCTGAAAAGTAATGCCTAAAAGAATTTATAATTTTTAGCGCGTGAAAAATAATACAGAAAACCGCCCTTTAGCATACTTAGAGGGTGGAAGCTAACCACCGACAGAGAGAGAGAGGGTGGTGGCCCCGATCAGAGAGAGAGAGAGAGGGGTTATCCTGCCCGTTAGATTATACGATCAACGGTCGGTGGGCACGATCCGCGTGACATGGGCTAGACCAATCAGGGCAATGTTGCACGTCTGTGAGAATTTGTGAAGGGAGAGGGCAAAACTGAGTAGTATCAAGAAACCAAGGGCACCTGAGTAGTAAACAGACTAAGGGATTCAAATATGAGATTTAAAAAATGGAAAATGCGTGTTTTGTACAATGAAACCCATCTTTGCCTACCTTAAACTATTTGCAATACAAATATACATGAATGTGAGAATTGTGGTCTCATTTAGACAAAGTATGTTTTTGGGAAAGCTGTTTTGGGAAGGGCTTATTGTGGAAAACCATGCACCTTCATAGCTACTAGGTGATTTGAGAAGTGGCAATTTGTGGTAAAACTTGATTTATCTATAATTGTTATGGTTCCCAACGTGGCAGGTCGCGTAAGAAGACTCCATGAGTAAGTGTCACTCTTTTTCGGATTTTTTTGCACATTAAATGACTCATTTAACTAGTTAATACCATTTGTTGACTCTCTGTTGAAAAGGCACTTCAGGGTAAAACTGAGTATATTGCACTAGCCAGTATTAGCACTCAAGGGGAAAATTGAGCACACAAAAAATGCTAGTATAAGACTCGAGGACGCGTGTTGCGGTGCAGAAGTGGAAGACGTGCAATTGTTGACGTGTAGACGCGGGTCGCGGTGCAGAAGTCGAAGACGTGCAATCGTGGACGCGTGTCGCGTTGCAGAAGTCCAAGAGGTGCAGACGTGCAACGGTGGACGCGTAGGACGCGGGTCGCATTAACCACCCCTTGTCTTTATAGACGCCTCCTCGCACTATCTCTGTCACTCTCACTCGCTCACGCAACGCCGCCTCTCACGTCCCATCATCTTCTCCAAAGCAAAAAAAAACCCTCTTCCTCTCCTCTGCTGCCGAGATGGACAAGGAGAATGCGAATCCCATCGTCCACGACGCCGTCGGCTCCAAGAGCGACGCCTCCCTCTTCGACGCCGTCCCCTCAACGGCCGTCGCCGCCGCCGCCGGTGCATCTGATGCTGCCGCCGGTGGCAGTCAGATCCCTCCGGGATGGGACCCCTATAAGGAGGTGCCGTACATCTCACCCCCGAACCCCTACGACACCTGCATGGACGACCCATGGAATGAGGTAACTACGGTTTGCTCCTTTTTTTGTTCCCCATTCCTTTTTGAACCCTATTTACTATTAGTGCCGATCTATAGATGGATGAGTATTGGGTTAATATTTGCGCCGATTTTATTCCATTTTGTTTTGATCCCTTCTTGATTTCGTTTAAGATTTGGGGTTTGGCCGTTCGGTTAATTTATGCAAGTAATAATGGGCCGGATCTCAATCAGTTAATTTATGCAAGTAATCATGGGATCTCAATTAGTTATTTTATGCACGAATCAAAAGATATCAGCCGTTTAATTTTGCAAATAACTGGAATGTGCTCAAGTTCAGATCTGGAATCTGTTTCTTTGCCTATGATGAATCGTTGGCACAAATTTTTGCAGGAAGGGTTCGGCGAATCATTGCTGTGTACAAATCTGTTGTGCATGAGCTTTGGTTCGCTAACACCGTCCCTATAGCTATATAATCGTGTCCACTCTAACTGAGGCTGCCTCTGTTTTTCCTAACTTTGTTATCATGCACGTTAGTCATCGTTGCAACTCATTCACTCATAGTTTCCGTTTGATATGGATCAGGTGCCTGGCAGCGACGTCGGCAGCGACGACGAGGACCAGCACACCAAGACTCGGCAGGTGCGGCGGAGGCTGCAGGTCGGCCAGTACATCTCCTACTTCGCCAAGGGTGTCTACAGGTGCCCCTTCTACACTAGGAGACTCGGTGGCACCGACTTCAACTACCTCCTCACGCATGCCGAGGACATCGGCAAGACTTTCCCCAAGGTCGGCGCGACGGTGAACGTCTACTCCTTCCGCGCCAAGCACAAGGCGCTCGGCATGCACCTCCGCAACTTGCAGCGGGTGGAGATCTCCGCCGGGCGCATTCCTCCGCTCAAGCCCAAGGTGCCCAAGGGGAGCAACAAGTGGAGGCAGAGCCAGATGGGGTAGGCGGAGTCCTGGACGTGTGCTGCTGCCTCCTCTATTTTGTTGTTAGCTAGGGATCTCTTGTTGTTATGTTGTTAGTATGATGGTGCTGTGAAGAACCTCGAACCTGTTACTATGTTGGCTGATGTATGCATCTTATTATCTAGGGAGGGATCCCTATTATCTATCCCTATTCTACTATATGACTGTGTGAATTTATCGTACATTACCCTGGAGATTTGCTTCTAGATTTAACTACATACATAGACCAGAAGGGGTACTAGATTTGCTGCCATATTGGGCAAACAACGAGGGCCAAAAGACACAAATAATTGAAGATAGACAGAAATGGAAGCTTATCTAGATTTGATAGTAATTAGGTGAAAAAAGACAGAGAGAAAGAGGGGAAAAAGTACTCTTAAAAATGCTGGGCTTGGGGGGAAAAGGTACTCTTAGAAAGAGGGGGAAAAGGTACTCTTAGAAATGGAAGCTTTTCTAGATTTGATACTGAGGGCTTGGGGAAAACTGAGGAAAAACTAAGGAGCAGAGGAAAACTGAGTACAACTAAGGACCTGAGGGGACGAAAATAGAAATCCCAAAAATAAAATCTATAAAATATTCTGGTCAACAAGTGATGGCGAAAAAATGTAATTTTTCAAAATAAAAACAAACTTTTCAAGATATTTTTACAACAAATTGTTTTTAGGACTTTTTGGTCCACTGGCATGAAGCGCATATTCCTATGTAAATTTAGATTCATGAGTATACTTGTACTCATCCATTCATTCTATACCCTTTTCATATACTGTGACAATGATGGTGAAGATAACCCTGACGAACTAGAAGGCAACGACCAGGTCTACTATGAGGAGCTAGAACTGTATGAAGGAATCGAAGGTGTATACTACAACATCTAAAGATAGCATGCTTCCACTCCAAGGCCTCCATCCAGACCAATTGAATCTCGGTCGTCTGATTTCGGCCGTGGCACGCTCCCAACCGTCCAGTTTCCCGATCGTGCAATCTGAGGTGCTACAACATATTTATGGGGTAGCAAAAGAGGGCAATAGACATGCTAGAATCATTTAGATGAGCCGATAAACGTAGAACCTTAATTAAATAAGTTGTCTACCTCCTAGTTCAAGTTGTTTTGAAGTTGGGTAGACTCGGAGTCAAGTCAACAGGACATCATCTCTCTCTGAAAAAATGAGGATCTTTTAGTCACCAAACATCTTTGGCTTGTAATAATTTGAACCCGCGATGATTTTTTTGTACCATTACGAGGAATGTAATATTTGTGAAATGATACTTTTATAAGTATATGTCAACGATTTGCATACTAAAACATCCAGCGGTATGCTAGATCACTGCAGCTCTTTCTCAAGGCATTGTGCTGAACTTTTGCTTTGTTTTGTTAAGTCAGATTGAGAAGGGCGTGCTCTTCCTCAAGGCAATAGGCTGACCTTTTACCTTTTACAATCTGACCTTTTGCTCAATCTTAGAGCATCTCCACCGCCGTCCTTCAAATAGTCGTCGGTAGGATCGCCGGCACTATTGTATGGGGGTGTCGGTAGCGTATCCATTATTTGGGGACGTTGTTCCCACACCGGCACCTCCCATACGGCGGCCCCCAATTTTTATTCCTTTTTACAATATTTTGAAACAACATATCAATCACATTTTATTCGTATTATATTCAATAGTTTATACAATCACACAAATAGTAGTGCGATGGTAAAAAAATGGCTCTCCCTCTCCACCCTCTCCCGTCCCCCACCACCCACCTAGCCGGCGATCATGGATCTCCATCCATCTAATCCATCCAACCTTCTCCTCAAGGTAGGATCCATCTGCCATCATGGATTCTATGATCACGTGGGATTTCTCCCATGGATCTAAGGTGGCAAGTCAGGTACGTCGACGTTTTGAATCTTCGGTTCATCTTCAAGATGGTATTCCCTCGTCTGGTTTCTTCATGATTGCCAAGTTCTCGAAATTCAATTTCAAACTCAATGAGGAAAATGCGGCCCTAGCATTGGAATCATGTATTGGGGGATTTGCAGATCGGCTTCAGGTTATCTGGTTATATGATCAAAGCTTCCGGTTTCGTGTGGCATCAAATAGGGTTGGTCATTTCATTCATGCCCTGGATTTCTTCAGATGTGCGGATTTCACATGTTATTTCAATATGTTTCATGATAAAATCACTAGGAAATCTTTACTGGCAGAAATTTCACAATCTGAGGGATCATGGGAAGTTCCTGGAAAATCTAAAGCGTATCATCCTCCATAATACCTCAGGAATTTTCCTCTACACCTTAAAGGGAAATCAAAGGGACAGTCCTCTAGATTGTTTGCTATTAAACCAGATCTGAAATGCAAAGGAGGATTCTCTTCGTTCAGATGGCACAACAAAGGAACAGAATTTGTTGAACAATATTCAAATTGGGAGTTTCTCTTTCTCAAAGGGTGCATGCAGAGATTCAAATTCTCTTTTGTTACCGTTGCAGTTTGGCCGTGAAGCAGTTTCAACACCTAAAAAATTTCTTCAGGATTATTCGTTGGACAGTATTAATGATCTAATTACTGCTGGGTACTCGCCATCAGGTATTATTTCATATGTTGAACTTTTCAAATTTGCATGTACTAGATGTATATCTATGGGCCATCAGAATATCAAATGCAAAAACAAAGTCAGATGTTTGGGCTGCTTACAATTGGGTCATATGAAAAAAGACTGTTCTCTGCGTCATAAGAGTTGGAAGCCCAAGATATCAGAGCAGATTTCGGATGCTACTCAAACTAAGGATTTGTTACCTAAAATTTCTATACAGTCCGTTGCTCCAACAAACATATCTAAACGTTCAAAACAGATTTGGCTAAAGAAATCACCGGATAAGGTCTGCGTTAGATGTCTACGGGTGGGTCACGTTTCGTTCATTTGTGATTCTACGCCACATTGTCAATTTTGTTGGAGATATGGCCATTCAGTTACAGCATGCAGAACAGAAAAACAATACCACAAACAATATTGGCGAGTTAAGGGGCAGCGAGAGCTATCGTTGGTTATTAGTCCAGAAACAAATCGGGTCGACCAGGGTTTTAGCTCTGGCGGCGCCTCCTCCTTCTCTAGCTGCATCCTTCTCCCTGGTTCATCAATGGCCAATTACCCATGCAATCCCTCCGCGTTTGTGCCTGATGGTCTTGCCATCGATCATGGGCCACAACGGCGCAGGGTGAGGTGCGACTTGGCGGTCAGTGCGACTCCACCGCTGAACCATGACAATTACGCCATTGCTGAGACCAACTTGGACGTCCCGATCCAGCAGCGTTTCGATGCTCGGAGAGAGCTACGCAGGATGCTTAACCATGATGGTTTTCAGGTTAGATCTATGGAGAACTATGCAATTGGGCTTGGTTTGTTCAGTTTTGCCAATCAATTTGTTAGAGATGTGGTAGTTGGAAGAACTTATGTTATAGATGATTGGCTAGAAGTTACTTTTGTTAAGCATGATGAAGCTTTGAATATGAGGCCAGCAAACTTAGGTCAAGAGAAGTGGGTCATGTTCTTGAATTTTCCTCTGGATTACCAAACTGAATACTGGATTGAGAGAGCAGTAGAACAGTTTGGTAGATTGATTGTCTGGCACACTTTTAATGATAATCATAGCAGTCATGCACGTGTACTGGTGAAAGTTTGGCTTATGAGCGATGCTTTAGTCCCTCAGAGCTTTGTGCTGCGTCAGATGGGGTGTAGGAGGAAGTCATGGACTATCCCAGTTTACTTGCTTAGGTCTGACTATTGGAATGCACACATTCATGCCGTTCCCGCTGATGTGGAGGAGGAACCACCGGCGGATGGAAATCCTCATCCGTTTCATGGTCCACATGTCACTGAGCAAAGGTTCCAACAGAGGCTGCAAATCTGGCTGCAACAGAATGGTATGGGTGGAGGAGTAGCTGATGAAGGAAGACAACATGCTAGGCATGATTCTGAGGGATCAACTGATGAACCAATGATGTATCTTCCAAGCAGAGGATAGGTGAATTACCAGAATATTCTTAGGGAGCAGGGAGTTCTTTTCTCTGATGGAGTTCAACCTAGAAACAATATTCTTGATAGCCCTATGACTGCTTGGCATGATATGATGTCAGACCATAGCTCTACTTCGACTGAGACACTGCATATAATAACTACAGATGATGAGGTGGCTGAATCAAGTGCTCAGGGAGCAGCTAGAGCCAGGAGCAGAGCTGTTTCTTTTTCACCAAATGACATAGTGGCCAGGACAGTTATACTGAATTTTCATCAGCCAAACATCTATATTGGTGCAACTTATTTAAGGGCTGCTGCTTTTCCTTCTTTCAGTCTGATCAAGACTTTCTTCTCTAGCAAGGGCAGCGATGCAGAAGAAGCTTCTGTGACGGGTAGAAGAGTTGCAAGGAAGCTGTGCTTTGATGACTCACCAGCATCTGATAATATTGTACCAGCTGATTATTTGTTGCCAGGCAACTTGAGCAGTGAGGTCAGGAAGAAGTCATCCAAAAGGGTCGTTAAAGCTGCTCGTGCTGGACACAAGAAAGAGGTACAGATAACAACTGCAGTCCGTCGTGGCCCCAGAAACAATATCTACAATGGTTTCAAGGTGGACATGCCATCGGATACTAGGAAAAGAAAATCCAAGGTCTTGAACCGTGTGGTCCCAGACGCAAGCTCAACCCCAGTTAAGTCCACTCAGGGAGATCATGACAAGGAGGATGCAGTTCCACCAGTGCCACCACCAACACCTGTTCCTATTTTACAGAAAATTGGTGTCAAGATCTGTGCAATTCCACCTGAAGAACTGACTGATGATAAGCTGCAGAAGTCAGACTCGGATGAAGAACCTTGATGCTGATCATCATGAAACACTCAAATAAATATATTTTGCTAGTTGTGAGCAAACGTTTTATTTCATTCATTTCGAACAATATTAGGTTTTTGATACAGGTTGTTCTGCCTGTCCTTTTTAATTCAGTTAAGTCATTTGTTATATCATGAACTCAACTCTTAGGCAGTGGCATATTCTATGTTGGAATATTAGAGGCATAAATTCTGAGGATAAACACAATGCATTGCGCACGCATATTGATTCTTCAGGTTGTGCAATTATCTGCTTGCAAGAAACGAAAAGGGAAACCTTTGATCACTCTTATATCAGAAAATTCTGCCCTAGAAGGTTTGATAAATTCATCTATTTTCCTTCCGATGGAAATTCAGGGGGACTTATTGTTATTTGGAATAGTGCTATTTTCAAAGGAGAGCTAGTTCAAAATATTACATGGGCGACAACAGTTAAATTCTCCTCTACTCAGTCAACTAGTAACTGGTATCTAGCAAACATATATGGACCATGTACTGGGGAAGACAGAGAGAACTTTGTTCAATGGATGTATGATCTGCAAATTAATGATACTGACAACTGGATTCTATTAGGAGATTATAATTTCTATCGATCACCAACTGACCAAAATAGGAATCGAGGTAATATGGATGATATGCTTCTTTTCAATGATATAATCAGAGCTCAAAATTTAGTAGATTTGCCACTACATGGAGCAACCTATGCATGGAGTAATATGCAGTCTGACCCTTTGCTAGAAATATTGGATTGGTTTCTAACATCGAATAATTGGACGACTTCTTTCCCAAATACTATAGTGAAGGCTTTACCTAGACCAGTATCTAATCATGTACCATGTCTGGTTTCAATTCAGTCTGCTATACCCAAGAGCAGCATCTTCCGTTTTGAGAACTATTGGATTCATCATCCAGGGTTTAAGGACACAGTGAATAATGCATGGTAAGTGAAGGTGAATAAGTCCAATGCAGCTGCTATTATAAATGACAAACTCAAAAATGTCAGAAGAGCACTTATTAAATGGAGTAAATATATCTCTAATTTGAATCTCCTTATTAGTAGGTGTGAAATGGTGCTTAAGCAGGTGGATGATATTGAACAAATAACGACTCTCACTATTCCAGAGAGAAATTTCAGGAAAATCCTAAGGCTACATATTACTAGGCTACTATCTTATAAGCAACAGTATTGGAAAAAAAGGTGTACTGAAAGATGGATTAAGTATGGGGATGAAAATACTAAATTTTTTCACCGAATAGCAACAGAAAGACATAGGAAAAATTCTATTGCTTCTTTAACAAATGCAGATGGCACAATACTTACAGAGCATAATGAGAAGGCTCATGCTTTATTTCATTCATATCAAGCCAGGTTGGGAATATCATCTAGCCATACAATGATGTTTAATCTGAATGAACTATTCACTCCTTTGGAAGGTTTACAAAGCATATCCGTTCCTTTCTCCAAAGAAGAAATTGACAAAGTTATACAGAAAATTCCAATTGATAAAGCACCAGGACTAGATGGTTTTCATGGATGCTTTATCAAATCTTGTTGGGATATTATTGCCCCTGATTTTTATAAATTATGCCAGGAATTTGCTGAAGGGAGAGCTTTTTTGGATAGCATAAACAATTCACTTATTACACTCATACCAAAGAAACAGTCTCCTACTACTGTCAATGATTTCAGACCTATTTCACTATTAAATTCTTGTCTCAAACTGCTTACCAAATTATTGGCAGATAGACTGCAGCAATGGATTCTAAAATTAGTGAGTGCCAACCAGTATGGGTTTATCCGAGGAAGAACAATACAAGATTGCTTAGCATGGGCCTTTGAATTCATTTATCAGTGTGAAAAGTCGAAGAGAGAAATTATTGTTTTAAAGTTGGATTTCGAAAAAGCTTTCGATATGATTGAACATGACACTATTATGAGCATTCTGAAGCACATGGGTTTTGATGATGTATGGTTAAAATGGATAAAGTGTTTGCTTGATTCTGGTCATTCCTCAATTCTACTAAATGGAGTACCAGGTAATTCTTTTCATTGCAAGAGAGGAGTGAGACAAGGCGATCCTCTCTCGCCTCTACTATTTGTTGCAGCAGCCGAATTATTACAAGTAGTAATCAACAAAGAACTTGATGATCAGAGATTGTCATTGCCAATTCCATGTGGAGGAAAGTTCCCAATAATACAATATGCCGATGACACTATTTTGGTAATGCGTGCTGACACATTGGAGCTAAGGCATCTGAAGCAGATTCTACTTGATTATGCAAAATCAACAGGTCTGAAAATCAACTTTCAAAAGTCCAATCTTATACCCATAAATATCTTGGATCATAGAGCGCAAGAATTAGCAGAAATATTTGGATGTGCTATTGCTACTATGCCATTTACATATCTAGGCCTTCCAATGGGTACAACAAAGCCGAATGCCACTGAACTGATGCCCTTGGTATGCAGAATTGAGAGAAGGGTCACTAGTTCTACACTACTGATGTCACACGCAGGAAAGTTGGCTTATGTCAATGCAATAATTACTTCCATTGCCAATTTTACTATGTGCACCATTGAGATTAATCCTAAAATTTTACAACATATTGAGAAGATAAGAAGGAGAGTTCTTTGGAGTAAGCAAACAGATGAAGGGGAAAAATGCCTTTCACTAGCAGCGTGGGATAAGGTATGCAAACCTAAAGATAAAGGTGGCTTGGGAGTGTTGAATTTGAAAATTCAAAATCAAGCACTACTTCTCAAGTTCTTGGACAAATTTTACAACAAGAAGGATATACAATGGGTGCATCTAATTTGGCAGACGTATTATCAACATTCTATACCGCATGCATCAGATATGTGTGGTTCTTTTGGTGGAGATCTATTATGAAATTATCTCCTATTTTTAGAGGAATTACATATTGTCAAGTCAACAATGGTAATATGGTACTCTTTTGGAAGGATGACTGGAATAATACAATATTGCAAGATAAGTTTCCCTGTTTATACTCATATGCAAAAGAAGAGGACATTTCAGTGGCAGATATATGTTATTCCAATAATATTTCAGAGATATTTCATCTACCCCTATCACCTGAAGCTTTTAGTCAATATCAAGAGGTACAAGTAATCATCCAAAATCTGAATATAACACAGCAGGACAATGATATCTGGACTTTTAAGTGGGGAGACAAATACTCTTCCAGAAAGTACTACAAATTTGTTCATAGACTGATTGACCCACCGACTCCTTTCACCTGGATTTGGAAATCTAAATTGTGGCCAAAGCTAAAAGTATTCGTATGGCTTCTTCTTTCCGACAGATTGAATACTCGAAATATGTTGAAGAGAAGACATTTAAATATTGGAAATAACTTTTCATGTGCTCTATGCAACGCGGGGGAGGAAGAAACGTTGGATCATTTATTTTTTCACTGTCCTTTTAGCACCTATTGTTGGTCCAGTTTGAACATTACATGGAGTGCTGATCAAGAAAGGTTTGATATGTTTAAGTCAAGCAAAATAAAACTTCCAGGAAAGCTTAATTTTTTGAGATTTTCACTATAGGTGCTTGGGGGATCTGGAAAGAAAGAAATAACCTTATTTTCAAAGGAATTGCAACCTCAAGAGAGTCCTGGAAGGCAAGAGTCACCTCAGATTTACATCTTCTAAGGTTCAAGGTTAACCAAAACCTGGAAAATACAATCTCTCTTTTCATAGATAGACTTTTATAAACTGTTGTAAAAGTGGGTGTATGCACCCGAGATGATGTAAATATTCTGAAGTAATAATAGAGTATCACAGTAGGAGCCTCTCCTACTGCTGTTTGATCAAAAAAAAGTTCACACAAATAGTACTTAAATTATTCATACAATCAAACAAATAGTACTTACATTATTCATACAATCAAATAAATGGAAATTAAATTATTCATACATTCAAACAAATAGAAATTAAATCATGCATTGTTGGTGGCTCCTCTCCTCGCCCAAAAATGTGCAGCTAGATCCACCTGAAGTTGTGCATGGACACCTGCATCTTAAATTTCGTTGTGCATATGAAGAAAAGCGGTAAATTCTTGGGGTACATGCTCTACCTCAGCAAGTTGCCCTGTATAATCAAATGGTTGGTCATCATTCGTCGCGCTCGCTCTCAATGATCATGTTGTGAATGATCACACATGCATTCATCACCTCCCACATCTGAGACTCAGACAAAGTGAGAGCAGGGTACCGGACAACGGTGAAACGCTACTGAAGCACCCCAAAAGCACGCTCAACATCCTTGCGTGCTGCTTTCTGTCATGTTGCAAAATAAGCGTCCATGTCGTGTGCTGGAGACGGAATTGTCTTCACAAATGTAGCATACGTCGGTTAGATACCATCATCTAGATAGTACCCCTTGTTGTATGCGTGGCCGTTTAGCTCAAAGTTCACGGCAGGAGCTTGTCCCTCAGCTAGCCTGGCAAACATTGGAGAGCGTTGTACACGTTGATATCATTGTTTGTTCCCGCCATGCCAAAAAATGCATCCAAATCCAAAGGTCATGGTCTGCCACCACCTCAAGAATGACACTGCACTCACCAGTTTGCCCCTTGTAGATCCCCTGTCAAGCAAAATGGCACTTCTTACAGCCCCAATGCATACAGTCAATGCTTCCGAGCATCCCAGAAAATCCTCTTGCTGCATTTTTTGCAGGATTCGAGCTGTATCATCTGCCCTTGGTGCTCTCAAATAGTCTTTAGCAAATACCGCGATGACGGCTCGGCAAAACTTGTAGAGAGTCTATGTACATGTCGACTCTGCCATCCGTAGGTAGTCGTTGGTCGTATGCAAGACAGCGTATTGCAGCAGTGCACTTCTGAATTAAGGTGAAGCCCCACAAACATGTGCAATCTTGCTTGACCATGAAGTATTTGTCGTACTCCCTGACGCCGTAGAAAATCTTCAAGAACAACTCGTTGTTCATCCTAAACCAGCGCCGAAATTCTTTCGGCGAATGATTCGCATCGTCATTGAAGTAGTCGGTGTCAAGCAGTATTGCGCCGGCTTGACAATGCCGGTTGATGTTCCTCCTCTTGCCTGGCTTTGAGCCGCCGCACCGAGGCACGCCGAAGAAAGTCTTGCGAACGTACAACATGCTCGTCAGAATCAGCTGCTGCTATTGCCGCCGGACATCCTCAGCGTTCTGCTCCTCTGTGAACAGTTGCACCATCATCTCGCCGTCGTTGCGGGCAGGGCGGTTGTGCCTCGGTGGCGGCATGCTCTGTTCCCGGTGAAACAGTGGCCGCCGGTCGAGGGGGTGCGGCCGTGTCGATAGACGGCAGTTCCTTGACAAGCGGCGGTGTCTATTGCAAGCAGGGGGGCGCAGCGGCGACGGTGGCGATCTAGAGGGGTATGAGTCGGCTCGGGCGTGGGTAGGAGGTGGGGAAATTGGTGCGTCTGGCTGTGTCAACACCCGGATTTTTAAGTCCAGATGCCTATTATGCCATTCACCGCAATCCCAGGAATATTGTTGTTGCGAGACATAACAGTTGATATCATAAGTCATCATTCATTACAAACCATAATCTTCTTACAAAAGTAGATCACATGATCCAATATTACACAAATAGTTGATCTAAGGATCAACGAACACAATACATAGCGGAAGCGTAGTAGTAGTGGACTATCTAATCCACATGCCAACGCTTGACGTTAGAGAGGTTCCTAGTTGTTGTAGACTGATGCTGTCCAGGACTGACGCGGGGTTGACGAGGGAGGAAATCCCTGTGGTGTAGCTTTCTGGTCCCCGGCAACGGCGCCAGAAAAGTGCTTGATGTCTACGTTCCCCCTCCTTTCCTGTAGACAGTGTTGGGCCTCCAAGAGCAGAGGTTTGTAGAACAGCAGCAAGTTTTCCCTTAAGTGGATACCCAAGGTTTATCGAACTCAGGGAGGAAGAGGTCAAAGATATCCCTCTCATGCAACCCTGCAACCACAAAGCAAGAAGTCTCTTGTGTCCCCAACACACCAAATAGGTGCACTAGTTCGGCGAAGAGATAGTGAAATACAGGTGGTATGAATATATATAAGCAGTAGCAACGGTGCCAGAAAATAGCTTGCGGGCGTGTAGTTGATGGTGGTGGTATTGCAGCAGTAGTAACACAAAGAAACAAGATAAACAAGCAGTAGTAACGCAGCAGTATTTAGGAACAAGGCCTAGGGATTACACTTTCACTAGTGGACACTCTCAACATTGATCACATAACAGAACAGATAAATGCATACTCTACACTTTTGTTGGATGATGAACACATTGCGTAGGATTACACGAACCCTCAATGCCGGAGTTAACAAGCTCCACAATAATGCTCATGTTTAAGTAACCTTTAGTGTAAGATAGATCAACGCTACTAAACCAAGTACTAGCATAGCATGCACACTGTCACCTTCATGCATATGTAGGAGGAATAGATCACATCAATATTATCATAGCAATAGTTAACTTCGCAATCTACAAGAGATCATGATCATAGCATAAACCAAGTACTAACACGGTGCACACACTGTCACCATTACACACGTGCAGGAGGAATAGAACTACTTTAATAACACATCACTAGAGTAGCACATAGATGAATTGTGATACAAAACTCAGATGAATCTCAATCATGTAAAGCAGCTCATGAGATCATTGTATTGAAGTACATAGTAGAGAGATTAACCACATAGCTACCGGTACAGCCCCGAGCCTCGATGGAGAACTACTCCCTCCTCATGGGAGCAGCAGCGGTGATGAAGATGGCGGTGGAGATGGCAGCGGTGTCGATGGAGAAGCCTTCCGGGGCACTTCCCCGCTCCCAGGGTGCCGAACAGAGATCCCGTCCCCGCATCTTGGCTTCGCGATGGCGGCGGCTCGGAAGGTTTTCGTGGGTTTCGTCAATTGATGTAGGGTTTTCTGATCCAGGGGCTTTTATAGGCGGAGAGGCGGCGCAGGAAGGTCGAAGGGGGCCCACACCCTAGGGGCGCGCCCCCTAGGCCGCGCCGGGGTGTGGTGTGGTGGCCCCGCCTCCCTTCTCCGGCGGTTCTCGTGTGTTACGGATGCTTCCGGGTAAAATAGGAACCTGGGCGTTGATTTCGTCCGATTCCGAGAATATTTCGTTACTAGGATTTCTGAAACCAAAACAGTGAAAACGAGAACCGGCACTTCGGCATCTTGTTAATAGGTTAGTTCCAGAAAATGCACGAATATGACATAAAGTGTGCATAAAACATGTAGATAACATCAATAATGTGGCATGGAACATAAGAAATTATCGATACGTCGGAGACGTATCAGCATCCCCAAGCTTAGTTCTGCTCGTCCCGAGCAGGTAAAACGATAACACAGATAATTTCGGAGTGACATGCCATCATAATCTTGATCATACTATTTGTAAAGCATATGTAATGAATGCAGCGATCAAAACAATGTATATGACATGAGTAAACAAGTGAATCATATAGCAAAGACTTTTCATGAATAGCACTTCAAGACAAGCATCAATAAGTCTTGCATAAGAGTTAACTCATAAAGCAATAATTCAAAGTAGAGATATTGAAACAACACAAAAGAAGATTAAGTTTCAGCGGTTGCTTTCAACTTGTAACATGTATATCTCATGGATATTGTCAACATAGAGTAATATAATAAGTGCAATAAGCAAGTATGTAAGAATCAATGCATAGTTCACACAAGTGTTTGCTTCTTGAGGTGGAGAGAGATAGGTGAACTGACTCAACATTGAAAGTAAAAGAATGGTCCTCATTGAGGAAAAGAATCGATTGCTATATTTGTGCTAGAGCTTTGATTTTGAAGACATGAAACAATTTTGTCAACGGTAGTAATAAAGCATATGCATCATGTAAATTATATCTTATAAGTTGCAAGCCTCATGCATAGTGTACCAATAGTGCCCGCACCTTGTCCTAATTAGCTTGGACTACCTGGATTATCACCGCAATACATATGCTTTAACCAAGTATCACAAAGGGGTACCTCTATGCCGCCTGTACAAAGGTCTAAGGAGAAAGCTCGCATTGGATTTCTCGCTATTGATTATTCTCAACTTAGACATCCATACCGGGACAACATAGACAACAGATAATGGACTCCTCTTTTAATGCTTTAAGCATTCAACAACAATTAATTCTTTTCTCATTAGAGATTTGAGGATTGTTGTCCAAAACTGAAACTTCCACCATGGAACATGGCTTCGGTTAAGCGACCCGATGTTCTTCTCTCACAATATGCATGCTCAAACCATTCAACTCAGTGTAGATCGCCCTTACTTCAGACAAGACGAACATGCATAGCAACTCACATGAAATTCAACAATGAAAAGTTGATGGCGTCCCCAGTAAACATGGTTATCGCACAGCAAGCAACTTAATAAGAGATAAAGTGCATAATTACATATTCAATACCACAATAGTTTTTAAGCTATTTGTCCCATGAGCTATATATTGCAAAGGTGAATGATGGAATTTTAAAGGTAGCACTCAAGCAATTTACTTTGGAATGGCTGGAAAATACCATGTAGTAGGTAGGTATGGTGGACACAAATGGCATAGTGGTTGGCTCAAGTATTTTGGATACATGAGAAGTATTCCCTCTCGATACAAGGTTTAGGCTAGCAAGGCTTATTTGAAACAAACACAAGGATGAACCGGTGCAGCAAAACTCACATAAAAGACATATTGAAAACATTATAAGACTCTACACCGTCTTCCTTGTTGTTCAAACTCAATACTAGAAATTATCTAGACCTTAGAGAAACCAAATATGCAAACCAAATTTTAGCATGCTCTATGTATTTCTTCATTAATGGGTGCAAAGCATATGATGCAAGAGCTTAAACATGAGCACAACAATTGCCAAGTATCACATTACCCAAGACATTAATAGCAATTACTACATGTATCATTTTCCAATTCCAACCATATAACAGTTTAACGAAGAAGAAACTTCGCCATGAATACTAAAAGCTAAGAACACATGTGTTCATACGAACCAGCGGAGCGTGTCTCTCTCCCACACAAGCATTTATTCAAACAAAAAACAAAAACAAGAACCAGACCGCCGCTCCAAGTAAAGCACATAAGATGTGACCGAATAAAAATATAGTTTCAAGAGAAGGAACCTGATAATTTGTCGATGAAGAAGGGGATGCCTTGGGCATCCCCAAGCTTAGACGCTTGAGTCTTCTTAATATATGCAGGGGTGAACCACCGGGGCATCCCCAAGCTTAGAGCTTTCACTCTTCTTGATCATAGTGTATCATCCTCCTCTCTTGACCCTTGAAAACTTCCTTCACACCAAACTCGAAACAACTCATTAGAGGGTTAGTGCACAATAAAAATTAACATATTCAGAGGTGACACAATCATTCTTAAAACTTCTGGACATTGCATAATGCTACTGGACATTAGTGGATCAAAGAAATTCATCCAACATAGCAAAAGAGGCAATGCGAAATAAAAGGCAGAATCTGTCAAAGCAGAACAGTTCGTATTGACGAATTTTAAAATGGCACCAGACTTGCTCAAATGAAAATTCTCAAATTGAATGAAAGTTGCGTACATATCTGAGGATCATGCACGTAAATTGGCTTAATTTTCTGAGCTACCTACAGGGAGGTGGACTCAGATTCGTGACAGCAAAGAAATCTGGAACTGTGCAGTAATCCAAATCTAGTACTTACTTTACTATCAAAGACTTTACTTGGCACAACAAAACACAAAACTAAGATAAGGAGAGGTTGCTACAGTAGTAAACAACTTCCAAGACACAAATAAAAACAAATTACTGTAGCAAAATAACACATGGGTTATCTCCCAAGAAGTTCTTTCTTTATAGCCATTAAGATGGGCTCAGCAGTTTTAATGATGCACTCGCAAGAAATAGTATTTGAAGCAAAAGAGAGCATCCAGAGGCAAATAAAAAACACATTTAAGTCTAACATGCTTCCTATGCATAGGAATCTTGTAAATAAACAAGTTCATGAAGAGCAAAGTAACAAGCATAGGAAGATAAAACAAGTGTAGCTTGAAAAATTTCAGCACATAGAGAGGTATTTTAGTAACATGAAAATTTCTACAACCATATTTTCCTCTCTCATAATAATTTTCAGTAGCAACATGAGCAAACTCAACAATATAACTATCACATAAAGCATTCTTATCATGAGTCTCATGCATAAAATTATTACTCTCCACATAAGCATAATCAATTTTATTAGTTGTAGTGGGAGCAAATTCAACAAAGTAGCTATCATTATTATTCTCATCAAGTGTAGGAGGCATAGTATAATCACAACAAAATTTACTCTCCATAGTAGGCGGCACTAAAAGACCAGTATCATTATCATCATAAATAGGAGGCAAAGTATCATCAAAGAAAATTTTCTCCTCAATGCTTGGGGGACTAAAAATATCATGAAAACCAGCTTCCCCAAGCTTAGAACTTTCTATATTATTGTCAACAATGGTGTTCAAAGCGTTCATACTAATATTACTACCAGCATGCAAAGAAGATTTCATAGGTTTTTTAATTTTCGCATCAAACAATCCATGTTTTAAATCAGGAAATAGAACAAGAAGCTCATTGTTGTCCATTATGCCAAACTAGTGTAAACAAGAAACAAAAAGATGCAATTGCAGGATCTAAAGGAAATAGCTTCGAGCACACACACGACGGCGCCATAAAAATACTTTACCTGGGACCGTAGTATGAGAGCCTTTTACCTTTCCTCCCCGGCAACGAGCGCCTTAAAAGTGCTTGATGCTGTCCAGATCGGCGCGGGGTTGACGAGGGAGGAAATCCCTGTGGTGTAGCTTTACGGTCCCCGCAACGGCGCCGTAAAAGTGCTTGATGTCTACGTTCCCCCTCCTTTCTGTAGACAAGTGTTGGGCCTCCAAGAGCAGAGGTTTGTAGAACAGCAGCAAGTTTTCCCTTAAGTGGATACCCAAGGTTTATCGAACTCAGGGAGGAAGAGGTCAAAGATATCCCTCTCATGCAACCCTGCAACCACAAAGCAAGAAGTCTCTTGTGTCCCCAACACACCAAATAGGTGCACTAGTTCGGCGAAGAGATAGTGAAATACAGGTGGTATGAATATATATAAGCAGTAGCAACGGTGCCAGAAAATAGCTTGCGGGCGTGTAGTTGATGGTGGTGGTATTGCAGCAGTAGTAACATAGTAAAACAGTAAACAAGCAGTAGTAACGCAGCAGTATTTAGGAACAAGGCCTAGGGATTACACTTTCACTAGTGGACACTCTCAACATTGATCACATAACAGAACAGATAAATGCATACTCTACACTTTTGTTGGATGATGAACACATTGCGTAGGATTACACGAACCCTCAATGCCGGAGTTAACAAGCTCCACAATAATGCTCATGTTTAAGTAACCTTTAGTGTAAGATAGATCAACGCTACTAAACCAAGTACTAGCATAGCATGCACACTGTCACCTTCATGCATATGTAGGAGGAATAGATCACATCAATATTATCATAGCAATAGTTAACTTCGCAATCTACAAGAGATCATGATCATAGCATAAACCAAGTACTAACACGGTGCACACACTATCACCATTACACACGTGCAGGAGGAATAGAACTACTTTAATAACACATCACTAGAGTAGCACATAGATGAATTGTGATACAAAACTCAGATGAATCTCAATCATGTAAAGCAGCTCATGAGATCATTGTATTGAAGTACATAGTAGAGAGATTAACCACATAGCTACCGGTACAGCCCCGAGCCTCGATGGAGAACTACTCCCTCCTCATCGGAGCAAAGAATGGTGATGAAGATGGCGGTGGAGATGGCAGCGGTGTCGATGGAGAAGCCTTCCGGGGGCACTTCCCCGCTCCGGCAGGGTGCCGGAACAGAGATCCTGTCCCCCAGATCTTGGCTTCGCGATGGCGGCGGCTCTGGAAGGTTTTCGTGGGTTTCGTCAATTGATGTAGGGTTTTCTGATCCAGGGGCTTTTTATAGGCGGAGAGGCGGCGCAGGAAGGTCGAAGGGGGGCCCACACCCTAGGGGGGTGCGCCCCCCCCCTAGGCCGCGCCGGGGTGTGGTGTGGTGGCCCTGCCTCCCTTCTCTGGCGGTTCTCGTGTGTTCTGGATGCTTCCGGGTAAAATAGGAACCTGGGCGTTGATTTCGTCCGATTCCGAGAATATTTCGTTACTAGGATTTCTGAAACCAAAAACAGCAGAAAATAGGAACTGGCACTTCGGCATCTTGTTAATAGGTTAGTTCCAGAAAATGCACGAATATGACATAAAGTGTGCATAAAACATGTAGATAACATCAATAATGTGGCATGGAACATAAGAAATTATCGATACGTCGGAGACGTATCATAGACGTCCTGCTGGCCGTCATCTTCATACTTCTGCTCCTCTTCATAGTCTGGCCATTTGAATAGCCAGGGACAAAGCCGTGAGTACTTCAAAGTACTCGCAAACTAATACTAGGGTAAGTACTATCAATTTTAGTAATGGGATGCTAAGCTCTAGGTTTATTTGCATAAAGCCAATTTTAGTTCATAAGCATTTAGTAAAATATTCTTCAATTGCTAACTAACTCAAGTGGGAACATTAGTGTCATTCCCACAACTCAGTTGTGATTCAAGTCAAGTCACCTTTTACCTTTCAAGTTCAAGCCACAAGTCACCCTTCACATGTCACATTTTTGAAAATTGGTCTGATGACGGAACAGTATGGCCTTTCCAATCGTCCATAACCGTGGACACGGCTATTCGAATAGATTTACACTCTGCAGAGGTTGCACACTTGTGCCACAACATTTGATTACATCCGTCAGGGATAACCCTGACTAATCGTAACTCAGTACGCGGATCATCAACCATAACCTTTCACTTACATATCCTAGTATAGGCACCTCTCCCCATGAGCTTGGCCTCCTAGTGAAGACAAACCATCAGCCTGGGAACTGCACAGGGCTTGGGCCGGACATTCACCTCATTTCACGTCATTTCACATCAGTTCACTTTCAACGGAGGCAGCCTCGGCATAACCCCTATGACGCTTGTTTAGAGGGAACCCATACTCAGATACATAAACTTCTAGTTAAGCCCTACCCATAATCAGGTATTGTGGGGGTACTTGTAAATTGGAATGGTATCGCATCCGAACCCAACCATCAGTTTTTGTAAAGTTCACCATGTCATTCACAAGTCACATTCACCTTCAAAATCTTTCAATAGAATGACTCATCATTCCAAGGTTTTCAAAGTCATTTCATTTCACATGTTCCCATCTAGAGTAGTCAATTTTATTCATTAGCACTAGCAACTAGTCATGAAGGGTGCTAACTAGCTTTGATTGCTCTAGGCTAAGTTGGATACTCTTGTACTACTCCATATTTAGACCAAAGTTAACTATAAAAGGAAGCTTTAATAATCAAAGTAAAAGCTTGTAAGAATAAAACTTGGGATGGGTTCATGAAGCATAAAGTAATAGTTGAGTGTGCCTTGCTCTGGTAGAGCTTTGCATTTTGCAAGAATATTAGCTTGCCTTGGTTGGTGTACTGATCAAAGTGGTCCTCTTCTTCCGGGAAGTAGACCTCCTTCTCCTGGTACTCCTCGGTACTAGCGTCTAAAAACGGATACGAGATAACAATCACCAAACAAGCTTAAGAGCTAGACTAAGCACACACAGGGTTCACACAATGCTAATCTATCATCACCACATTACTATCATGTTGGTTGACTTTGTTTTCTTCTTAAGAAAAATAATTTCCTCTCATTACAAATATGGATTAGGGTTTCTATTTAGTTCCTTGAGGAAATGATGTCCTCTCATTGAATCTTGTTAAGATTTAATCTCCTCAAATAAATAATATATGAACCCTTGTTGACCAAGGTCAACCATTCATAATCATCATTTGGGGAAAATGATTTAAATGAGGTAAAGTACCTCATGCCATTTAACACTACCATACTTATAATTTAATATCACCAAATCACCCAATATGAGATGAGGTAGACCATGGTCACTACCTCATATTGAGTACTTGGAACAAGATTTAAATGAGAGAAACCTCTCATATGATTTAACAAATAGTTTTGGACAATATCAATTTACTAGAAATAGCCATAGAGCCCTTTATTTAAACCAGGCCATGATCACACAAAGTAACCATGTCATATTTTTGCAGAAACATGTAGAGTATGTGACATGTGATTTATGAGAGTTGGAATCAACTTAAAAGCATTTTTGGTTGATTTTTAAATAATGTTTGAAGTTGCAAAAGTCCCTGCCTTGTTATTTTCTCACATTATTTCTACAAAGAATTTCATGACGAGACCAGTGGGGTTGGATAGAGATTTTCTTAAGCTTTCCAGCCATATGCAGTTCATCAAATTTGGTTGAGCCAATTTGATTCTATTCAATTTTGAACAAAGCATCTGCAAGCAATTTTGAATTAAATCTAAATTACGAATTTGAATTCATGGACTGCGCGGGAAACGTTACTGGGCCGAAATGGTTCAAACAGGGAATTCCATCCCACCACGCGTCTCGCACGCGTGGGATGTCTGACGAGGTGGGCTCCACCTGTCAGCCTTTCTTTAAACGCGAAAGGGTACGGGTGGCTCTGGGACGTTGGATTAGAACGAGATCCGACAGATCTCATTCATCGTCGTCGCCGGCGAGATGAGCTCACTGGCGCGGCGCAGGTGGGGGGTGGGAGGCTCACCGGCGGCGCGGAGAGGGTTGGCAGTGTGCGTGGTGAAGGTGTAGACGACGGCGGACCTCCTGGTACCAGCGGCACTTCCTGGGGAGGCGCCAATCGACGGCGAGCTTCTGCGGCGGGCACAGGCAGTGATGGAGCAATTGGAGGGCGGCGGTGGCTAATGTCGATGGGCAAGTGGCTGAGGAGGGTCAGTGATGAGAGGGGAAGGCGCTGGTGTGGTGAGTTGAGCGAGAGGAGCTTGCTATTTATAGCGGCGGATGGTGGGCAGGGTACTGCGGCAAGGTCGACCATGGCGCGGGCGTCACGGCGAGCTAGCGAGCAATGCGAGGGCGGCGTCCTGTTCAGCGTGTCCAGGCGGTCCTCCTGGCGTCAACGGCGCGGTGGGGCGGTGCCTAAATCGGTCGGGCGGTCGGGGTGTACTGCGCGGCCGTGGCGGAAGTTGTTGTCGTCCCCGGCGACGGCGGGCGCGGGTCAGCGTATTGGGCATGTCCGCGGGGTTCAGGGTGCAGTGGTGAAGCGCTGGGCGAGAGAGGGGGTCCAGGGGTGGCGCGATGCGGTGAGGCGACGCGTGCCCGTGGCGCGCTCTGTCGGGCGCACGACGACGTGGCCGTGCACGTCCTGGCATACTGGGCGTCGTGGGCACGGTCCGTTTTGGGCCGTGTCATGCTCCTTTCGGCCAACGGCAAGTACCAGTGGATTCAGGGGATCCAGGAGATGCAGAATGGCATGGTGGCCAGGGTTTGGGGTGACAGAAAAGAGAGGGGGCAAGGGACATGGTGAGCATGGCCGGCATGGCCATGGCTAGGCCATGTCTTGCCATGGCTAGGGTTCCTATGCAGGGGTTTGGGTGAGAGGGGACCAGGGGACAAGGTTGAGTCAAGTGGTAACCAGAATTAGGCCAAACACTATTTGAAATAGTGGTTTTCGGATTTGGTTTGATTTTGTTCACAAAGTGTTTGTTGTAATGGCCGCATGAAATGTAATTTGAAAATTTTGGATGAAGTTTGTTGGAGTTGCTTCATGTGATCAAAGCCACACAATGGTGGTGGTGGTATTAAAAAATTAAAAATATTTGTGAAATTTCAAAATAGGTATGAACTAGAATCTGTTAAAAGTTCAAACTTTGCTTGAGCATAACTTTTGATCTAGGATTAATTTGCAGGGGTGATATTTACCAAAGTTGTTCACATTGATGTGGTCTTGGATGAGGTGCAAAGAGTTGGCATTGTTTAGTTTGAAAATCTCCCAAAACAGAGGCTCAAAGTAGGCATCAGGCTAAAAATGGCAGATTTGACCATTAGTGCATTTGAGCAAAATTTGATTTGATTTGAGTTTCTTTGATTCCAAAAGTGTTTAGTAACATTACCCAACCAATGGTGCAAGCGAAAATGGTCTAGGTTGAAGATTTGCAAAGATGACCATAGCCTCATATGTGAAGAATTGCATTTTTCTGATTTTCTCCTTTTCTCTTTCTTTGCTCCACTTAGGCAAGGTCTAGGGTTTATTTGGTGTTAGATTGAGTTTGGAAATGGTTTCAAACCAGTTGGGTAAGGTATGAGGTCATAGGTCAAAATTTGTCATTATGGCTATGTGCCACATATGCCTCTATGCATATTTTTATTTTATCTTTATTTCACCTTAGATTTAGTTGGTAAATGATAGGTTGGGTTTGTTGAGGTGTTTCAAACCATCTAGCAAGGTAGAACATGTCATAGTTGATTATTTGCAAAAATAGCCATATGCTTACATAGGCCTATTATTTTTAATTTAATTTCTTTTTATTTTTTTTTATCTTGGATGGTAAAATGAAGAGTGAGGTTTAGGGTTTTGAAACATTGTAAAAGGTTGCAAACACTCATCATGACAATAACACAAAGATTAATTATGAGCACTATGCATAGCACATGATTTAATAAAAGTTTTTGTTGGTTCTCATTTTTGGAAAAAGGAAATTCATTTTCTTCTTTGTTTGAAAATGTGGGATGTTACAAACCCTTCCCCCTTAAAAAAATCTCGTTCCAAGATTTTAAGAAAAGTTAGGTTCATAAGAGAGATTGAGCAATCTATCTTATATCTTATATCTTATATTTACTAATTGGAGACTCCCAATAAGGCTCCACGTTAATCCTTGCAGAAAGACATAATTAGCCGTACGATCATCTAAATTAATGATGCAGACCCGTTGGATCGCTGCGGCTGCCGTCGTCCAATCTCAACCACGGAAGCCCGAAGCGTACATGCATCTCAAACAGAAAAAAAAAATAGGTCGTCGCTCCTCAAACCCTCCGATCATCTGCCGCCGTCTCTCCTTCCAATCCCTGTCTCTGGCCGGCGATACATCATATACTTCCAGCTCTCCCCGCGAGGCCGCGACCTCTATGTATCGTGAAGGTAGTATACCAGCAGCGCCATCCCCAACACAGATATAGCAGAGTAATCTGCCGTCGCATTGGCCGGGCGCCCTAATCCTAGCTTTGCCCATGTGTCCAAGATCGCTAGAAATTACTGCCGATTGCGGAAGCCCGGAGATCCTAACAATTCGTGTCTCCGCCCAGCTTACCCCGTGATGCTGGAGTGCACTAAGCACGTGGACAACAGATGGAACAGAATTGATTTTTGTAAGTATTGTTTTCACCACTAAAATTGCATGTTGATTTATGCATCAGCAGAACTATCTAACTAGCAGGTATGTACGATCGGTGGTGAACTGACTTCTCTGCTGCCACGCAGATGTGCAAAGTTAAGATCATGCAGGTATACAAATACAATTTGGGAACTAGCTGATGGAATCTCTTTCCTGACATGTATATGAGTCGGTCATCGCACTCATTATTTAGGTTCTACTACTAGCCTAATAAGAAATTACTTATACAGCTTCTCAGAAAATAGGCACTTATACCGTATGTATAATTCGAGTATGTACGACTGGAAAAAGGAAACTTTTCCCACTTAGTTTTAAAATTCGGACCAAAATTAAAATCTAGCAAAAAAATATGCTTACCAAAAATAATTATTTAAAATCTATGGAAAAGTCTCCGTATATATTATCTCTCATGTATTTTGTTTTCACAGTTGTTCAAGAAAAAAGAGAAAACCCAAACCATCTATGTTAGTTAAGTATTGCTTGAATTATACATATTCGTAACATACTGAAAACATCCATACAATTTAGTTGTGTACTGAATTTGTTTTGTTGCTTGCTGCCTATGGTATACCAGTATGGTTAAACCGGTCTTCCAACTATTGATACTGAAAAAACGATGTATATAAATGGCAGATTGACATGAGACAATACTACAATATATTAACCATATGTTTGTTTTTGGATTTATTTTCAGGTTGCAGTATCTGTCGGAAACATATAGAAGAGGAAAACACTGGATGATTGTAATCATTCAGAAGGTTATGTGGATCTTCGTATATTTGAATTATTATTAGGATACTAGTAAAAATGCCCGTGCGTTGCACCGGGAGAAATAAATCCTAAAATGCTACAAACCATCTTTGAACTTCTCCAACATATTCAGTCCTAAAAATATTAGATTGCGAGTCCTGGCTACACCCACTTGAAATACCGCATAATTCTAATGATGGTGGATTCCACCTTAAAATTTTATTAAGACATGGATTCAAAAAAATAGAGTTATTACACACAAGAATAATTAACCATAAATAATTTCATTAATAAAAATCGGGTTTATTATGCGCATTGATGAGTGGACAAAAATAAAGTCGTACATCCATGTGTACATGTACATAATAATCAGACCCTGGTGATGGGTTTCGACGCATATGCCGGTCAAGCTGCCATGGTGTTGGTGTTGCTGCCGGCAAAGTTGCACTTGTGTTGCCGATGGTGAGCTAACGCGTGGCGATGCCCCAAATTCAGACTTTAATATAAACAAGCAGCTAAATAAAATAGGGTACTGATAATTTACTTGTAATTTCCTATATTGGGAATTCCATCCACAAACAAATATAAATTATTCAATAAAAATAATAAAATCCCTAATAAAAATAAATAATATATAGAGAGTAATCTGAAGATGTAACTTTGCTTCATTCTGGGAGTGCCCTTGATTAGGAATCTCACTCCAACAGCAGGTTCACATGCATGATGTATCGCCTCCTTTGATAGTGTGCACATCTGCTTGTTTGTTAACCGGACAAAGATTGGAGAATCCATCCATGCATAAACTTTGTTAAGCATACGCAAATAAGCACATACCAATACTGTATCAGCATCCCGTATTAAGCATACGCAAATAAGCACATACCCATACTGTATCAGCATCCCGTATAATCGGTAAAAGCTAGAATAATTGAGATTCTTTGCCATGTATACTCCATCACACGGAGACCGAGACACGCGTAGTGGTCGGCGAAGACATTGGCTTGCTTCCGCGCAGTGCGTGATAACCTTTGCTTTGTCTGTCTCTACTCCACATACTTGTCCATGCCGCAGTCCCCGATGGTGCAGTCGCTGGCCCAAGACTACTACAGCACAAAGCTCAGATTGCCTGCGACGTTGTGGCTAGGATGGAGACCACAGCCCGTGCATCGCAGCGTTGGCGACATCGGCGCATAGATGGTTCAGATCAGGACGCCATTGCGGCGACAGCGTGGAAGTCTGGCTTCGCTCTGTTTGCTCGCCGGAGCCGTGCTCGCAGGCCGCCGAGCTGCTACTTGCCTTGCGCGGACAGGGATCTCTGGTCGTGGTTGTAGCTGCTGCTTGCCTCGCGCGGACAGGGATTTTAGATCGTGGTTGTGCTCTCCTATATATGGAACCAGGGGTGGGAACTTGAGATCGTGATCGACATGGAGTCCTTTTCGTCTTTCGTATACGATGCAAACACAGGATGCAAGGTGGAGGTGAAACATGCGACGTAAGAAGCACCCTGCCGACGGACGAAAGCGTACAAAAGTCGGACCAAAGCGTATTTTGACGGACGAAACCACGGAAACGTTAGCTCCTTTATTATTAGGTATAGATATGCACTTGTAACATTACCTATCGAGAGCGGAAAGAAGGTTTTTAAATACTTGCAAATACTGAGGTCTCAGATCACCCTATGTCATGAGCGGCATGTTCCAGCTTATCTTTAGTTGATGTTATGCTGAATACCTCAATGCGAACATCCTAATATACCAAGCATAATACAGTGATGGCTTTCCTTCTCCATTACTAAACCATCTTTTCAAAATTGTATTTAATTAGGATGGAAACTCTCTGAATTTGCTAAGAAGCGCATGTCACTAGACTGGCTACACAAAGGTATATATTTGGAGGGTGGACTGTTTAGTGCTGCATATTTTCACTCTTCTGCTCTGGATTGTTTGTGCTACTTTAGCTTCTCTCCTTCTCATCCAGTCTTCACAATTGTTTCCACATGGCTGTAGGATCTAATAGCCAACACAAAGGTAAATCCTTATATGGTGCCTTAATTCTTAATAGCTGCACACTATTGTGTTTGTAATTGACATTTTGCTTCAATTTTTCGTTCTTAGTTGACAATGTAATAAGTTATTTTATTGGCATGTCTACAGTGGATAATTAATTTTGAATGTAGATTCTTCTAAATATCAAAGCTGAGAATTGTGTATTAGAGTGTTTAGCTAAACTAATAACTTTATTTATTTCCATTCAAGTGTTGTTGTTTGTAGTATTCTAAATGATACATTTATTTAATCTACTATTTTTAGATTTAGAGATAACAATCTTCTATGCAAAGTAGTACCATTAATGGAAGTTGGGCGCATGAGTGGAAGCAAGTTATATCACATGCTTCATTGTTCAGCATATTGCGGTATTTATGTTTGTGCACTCAATATATTACTTTGCAACTTACTCATTTAGGTATTTTCACTGTCTTTACAATTTTTTGGTGTTCAGTTCCTACCACATCATCGCTGAAAGATTTTCAGTAAGGCTAATTAACTCATATGCTGGAGCTCAGATGTAATATTATACAAGAAATGACAGAAGGTACATGGGGGTTGACCTTAATTGTGCTGGCCATTTTTATATTGGGGGTCATTAATCAATTGGTATGTTTCTGACATAGTAGTATGATTATATTATTAGTACTATTTTATTTCAAAGGTCTATCTCGATAGTAATTTAGTTGGTTCTCTGTCATGAAGGATTTTTTTTCAGATATAAGGATTTTTTCGTAATTTAGTTGAATATATATAGAAATAAAATTACTAACACATGATGCAGTTGGATTTATAAATGTTACGAAGACATGGTATAATTGGTTCTAGAATTAAAATAATTCATGTTATGCTCTTAGACTCAAAGTATGTGGTCTGCACCAATAGAACTATGTGATAGGCTTACTAATTACCTACTGCAGATTGAATTTATGTTGTCATGCACGAAAGGTGGTTAGCTTAGGAGTGAAGAGAAGAACATCTTCATTCTTTCCCCTTTTCACTATTGGATCTAACAATGACAAAAAGTTATTTGTTATATCCACTTTCCTCATTTAGATGTATGTTTTAATAAAATTTTACGTATTACACTATTTATGTTCTCAGCAAAACTTGCCTATTTTCTTGAGGCTAAGTCATTTACAACATTCACATGTATAAGTCTGAGTTTGGCACGAATAGATAAAAAGGCAGATAACTGATGTCTAAATTATTGTTATGTCGGACGTAAATATAGATAAAAAGGAAAATGCTTCTATAATTGTTTGGGCTGGAATTTTAAATTTGTGATTTAGTGGATCTTTGGAGATACTGTTTTGTCGAAAACTTATGACACGAGGTAAGGTAATAATCAAATCATATGTCAATTTCTATTTTACAATCGCCATGCTATCCAAAAGAAATTAATCAAGACAAAACATATCATTTTTTATGGTTTTTTTATTTTTCTTTAACCTGTAGTCTATAGAAGTATCTATATAAAATAAATGCCACTAAACCTTTTGTTGTTACATATTTCCATGCATAACTAGCCCGTGCGGGTGCACGGGTTGATGACTAGTTATATACTAAAAGCAATATAAGGTTGTTTTTCGAGGCATCAGGTTAATCCATATATGCTAAAAAAATATAAACCGATGATCTAAATATTAAAGTCTGAGATTAAAGGATAAGGAGTGTTACGTCGAACAATATATGTGTTCAAAAGTAAACAATAACACGTTAAGTATCATACCTTTTATTGTACACGATCAGAAAAAAACACAACTTCAAGAGATACACGTGAAAACGTATATAAGAAGAAACCGGGCAGAATAAAAAGGAAAGCAAAGAGTCTGCATGGATTACGTCACACTAATGAAAGAAAAGATATAATATCGGGTAATGATACAAGGCCTGGAAAGAACGTGTGGCTTTCTTCCTCTATTTGTGCTCCACGTAACATGGGTAGCCTACCTACACCGCCTGCTTTTATTTCAGAAAAAAACCCATCTCATTCTTGCATCTAGAGAAAGCGATCCACCTTTCAGCCAATAAAAGTAAATTTAGCTGTAGTTAACGTACGAAAGCTCATCATCACTCTTGAGCACTGTTTTCTAAAATTTGAAATTTTCACTTTGCGGACTCTGAAAAATCTACGAAAAAAAAATGTACCTTCATATGTACACAGAGATTGTATGCTAGAATTTTTTTTATAAATACATTGTATATTTGAAATTACAGAAAAAGACAAATGTCTGACAGAAATAATAGTAATATAATCGCTATATACTGTCAAAATTTTGTTCTTTTCCATAGACAAAACATTAGGAGTTTTCTACCGAAATTTTACACGGGTCGCGGACCATCTATATGTATTTTTAAAATAAAAAATATAACTTAAAAATACAAATTTTTAATTTTATAAAAAGTACACACTGGTGCGAGGTGCACCAAATTTGCGTCCGAGATCAAAGCACTACTTAGATACACGACCAAGCAATCATGGTCTAATATTACTTGAACATGGCAGCAGACCTAGGCTGTGATTATTTCACAAGGTGCTATCTAGATAACCGTGATGGGGAATTTTTAGGTACAGGCTGATTGTTTTTCATATGGAGTTAGCCGATTGATTCAAAGTTTCAAGCAACAAGAAAATTTGATTTTTCACGGCGTGGACAAAACATCATATTAATATCAAGTGTAAAGACCTTTTAAAGTAGAGCAAATTAAGTTGTAATTGGGGATAAAATGTAGGTATGCGTATGAGGAATTAGAATTTATACATTGGTTGATGTATCTTTTGTATGAGCTGATCTGATTCAATTTGTAACAATCCATGGCGAGTGAGAGTATAGGGCGTCTAAACACAAGAGTGAGGGAACAAATAGCAAAATTATTGCAACCTTAAATCCCAAATACAATGTGCCATTGAAAGCTTCCAGTCCAAATTTTCTAGAATTTAACAATGGCTAGAAGAATGCAAATAATTGAATTCAAATTATTTTTTAATTCATAATTCATAATTTTTATTTTAAGAAAAAATCATATAATAATGCACCAAATTGTGGTTGGAATACGTGTCCATATTAGGAATAAAATATTTTTTTTGACCAAGTATAAATAAAATATATTATAGAACAAGCCCATGCATTTTAACCGACCAAGAAAATAAAAGGAAGAAATTCTAGATAAGGTTACACAAAACTTCTCATTGTTTAGCCGGTCCAGCATCAAGAAAGTAAAATATTTTCTATTTGCATCATAAAAAACATATTTTTTCGTTTTATTCAGAAAATCATAACTTTTTTCTCAAATAAATTATACATGATAAATATGATGTTCTGAAATAGTAATGTCGTTTTCATACAAATTCCACATCGCGATGATGCCCTCGCATATGCGAGGGCCACTGTGCTAGTTGGATTAACAAGAAAACATACTCTGCATGGTCTGGGGTGCTTCCTGGGCTTCAGTGCCATTCATGTGGTAGAGGCGGCCGTTGCGGTTGTTCGGGTTCCTTTTAGGTGCAAAGCGGCGCTGTTGCTGGGCAGGCGCAGTGGTGTTGGCGGCAATCTTGGCTAACCTTTTGGGGCACTCATTGGAGTAGTGTCCCACAATTCCACATTCATAACAAGTTATGGTGGACTTGTCCTTGGGGTTGACGGGAACAGCGTTACTTCCAGTCCTTGGGGCAGTATTGGGGTTGTTATTGTTGCCATTGGGGTGGTTGTTGTTGTTGTTGTGGTTGCTGTTGTTGTTGTTGTTGTTGTTGTTGTTGTGGTCTCCGGGATTCGGGGGTCCTCCATTGTTGTTGGTGTAGCTGGGGCGGTAGGTCTGAGTAGGGGGCTTGTTGTATCTTGGGGCAATTCCTCTAGAGGAGTTGTTGCGGTACTTCTGGGCATTGTTGTGTCCATTCTGATTCATCATTCTGCGCTTGCGGTTTCGTTGGCTTGATGCAGTTTTCCTTCCATCTGGATGGCTGAGTCCACCAGGGCTTCAAGGTCAGCAAACGGGATGTTCACTAACACAGTTTGCATCTAGTCATGCAGCCCGTTCAGAAATCTCTCCTTCCTCTTCTCGTTGGTGTCGGTCTCATCGGGGGCGTACCTTGACAGAGTGAGAAATCTGTCGCGGTATTCCACTACCAACATCCTTCCTTGCTTGAGTTCCCGGAACTCGTCTCTCAACTTCTTGATCAGTCCTTGGGGCACATGATATTTGCTAAACTTGAGCTTGAAGTCTTCCTAGGTCATAATTTGTCCGGCATTCATTGCGCGGGCACTTGTCCACCAGGCTCGGGCAGGTCCTGCGAGGTAATGGGTGGCGAACAGTACTTTCTCTGCGGCTTCTACTCCCGCCACTTCTAGGTTGTTCTCCATTGTCTGGAGCCAGTCATCAGCATCTAGGGGCTCTTCTGTCTTGCTGAACATTGGAGGGTTGGTGTTTTGAAAATTCTTCAGTTTTGACCCTGGGTGATCATGGTTCCCATGGCCTTGGTTGTTGTTGGCGATCTGTTGCAGTGCAGCTATGTTGGCTTGTCTTTCAGCTCTATCATATTCTCTATCTGCCAGCAGAGTCTGCAGCAGTTGGATCATGGCATCTTGATTTGCACCGCGGGTTGGAGGGGCCATCTGAACATTGAGATAGATCATGAGATAAGAGGGAATTTTCTATGGCTTATTTTGGGTAAGTTCAAAAAATGTAAAACTTGAATTCTTTTGATGTTGAACACAAACACACATTCATTCATTCAAACATCACATATTACAAGCTAACACATCCATGATTTTAAGAACCATTTACTCGCGCTACGATACAAAGGACGGGATACAAACTCACACCTACTCACGTGATCAAGTGCAACTACTCATCATCCACATCGATAGGGATGAAGCCATCTTCTCTGGCCTCCAGGAACTCATAGTCCACAACATCTATGTACTCGTCTTCCTCAAAGTCGTCGTCATCACTCAGGAAGGCTTCTCCTCCCTGAATGTCTTCACCTTCCTCTTCCATCTCCTGCAGCTGATCTTCCTGGGCCTTGACAGTGGCCTCCAAGGATGCTATCTTTGCGCGGAGGCGCGCAATGGTAGCGTCCTTCTTGGCACGCTGCTGACGGAGTGTCTTGTGGTCTTTCGCAAGCATCTTGATAGCATCGGCATGCTGAGCCAGTGCAACGTGAGTCTGGTTGGCGTAGACACGCGCGTTGTCCAGCTCCTTCTGGGTCTCGTGCAGCATACCCAGGTGGTCCACGTGGTGCTTCAGCTTGGGGTGGGGCTGCAGGCTCATGGGTCCTCCAATGGAGTCATGCCTTGCCAAGTGAGAAAAGCGAGTCCCACGGATGTGAGTCTCGTTCTGCCCGCACAGACGGGCAAGTGCTTCCTGAAGAGCACGAGCGAGTCCGTCCAGCCAGTTGATTTCCCTGAAGGTGAAGTGGATCCTCTCAGAAGTAGGAGGCTCCATCTTGCCCCTCAGATCAGCGGTGATGATCCACTGAAGTTCCCCTCCGGGCTGGTCGTTGACCTCAGTTCCGAAGAACTCGGGGTGGGGGCGCTCAAGGAACTCCGATAGGGCATCGAGGTCTCTCTCGAAGATCAAGTCCCCGCCATTCCCAAGCTGGTAAAACTTGGTGTTGGTCACGTGCTCCATCTGAAAGTGAATTGGATAAGTAAGTTAGAGAGATGAACAAGTGTGTCAAAATTTTATGTAGATTCGTAAGGAAGAGCATGACTTATCATTTTGGAAAGATCTCAAGGAAAAGAGAGTGAATAATTTTTGTTGGACATATTCGCTTCATTTGTTTTTGAAACTAAGTTTTTCAGAACATCCATTCTAACTAGGGTCTCCTAAGGTCAAACAATGGCTATGATACCAATTTGTCAACACCCGGATTTTTAAGTCCAGATGCCTATTATGCCATTCATCGCAATCCCAGGAATATTGTTGTTCCGAGACATAACAGTTGATATCATAAGTCATCATTCATTACAAACCATAATCGTCTTACAAAAGTAGATCCCATGATCCAATATTACACAAATAGTTGATCTAAGGATCAACGAACATAATACATAGCGGAAGCGTAGTAGTAGTGGACTATCTAATCCACATGCCAACGCTTGACGTTAGAGAGGTTCCTAGTTGTTGTAGACGTCCTGCTGGCCGTCATCTTCATACTTGTGCTCCTCTTCATAGTCTGGCCATTTGAATAGCCAGGGACAAAGCCGTGAGTACTTCAAAGTACTCGCAAACTAATACTAGGGTAAGTACTATCAATTTTAGTAATGGGATGCTAAGCTCTAGGTTTATTTGCATAAAGCCAATTTTAGTTCATAAGCATTTAATAAAAGATTCTTCAATTGCTAACTAACTCAAGTGGGAACATTAGTGTCATTCCCACAACTCAGTTGTGATTCAAGTCAAGTCACCTTTTACCTTTCAAGTTCAAGCCACAAGTCACCCTTCACATGTCACATTTTTGAAAATTGGTCTGATGACAGAACAGTATGGCCTTTCCAATCGTCCATAACCGTGGACACGGCTATTCAAATAGATTTACACTCTGCAGAGGTTGCACACTTGTGCCACAACATTTGATTACATCCGTCAGGGATAACCCTGAGTAATCGTAACTCATTACGCGGATCATCAACCATAACCTTTCACTTACATATCCTAGTATAGGCACCTCTCCCCATGAGCTTGGCCTCCCAGTGAAGACAAATCGTCAGCCTGGGAGCGCACGGGGGCTTGGGCCGGACATTCACCTCATTTCACGTCATTTCACATCAGTTCACTTTCAACGGAGGCAGCCTCGGCATAACCCCTATGACGCTTGTTTAGAGGGAACCCATACTAAGATACATAAACTTCTAGTTAAGCCCTACCCATAATCAGGTATTGTGGGGGTACTTGTAAATTGGAATGGTATCGCATCCGAACCCAACCATCAGTTTTTGTAAAGTTCACCATGTCATTCACAAGTCACATTCACCTTCAAAATCTTTCAATAGAATGACTCATCATTCCAAGGTTTTCAAAGTCATTTCATTTCACATGTTCCCATCTAGAGTAGTCAATTTTATTCATTAGCACTAGCAACTAGTCATGAAGGGTGCTAACTAGCTTTGATTGCTCTAGGCTAAGTTGGATACTCTTGTACTACTCCATATTTAGACCAAAGTTAACTATAAAAGGAAGCTTTAATAATCAAAGTAAAAGCTTGCAAGAATAAAACTTGGGATGGGATCATGAAGCATAAAGTAATAGTTGAGTGTGCCTTGCTCTGGTAGAGCTTTGCATTTTGCAAGAATATTAGCTTGCCTTGGTTGGTGTGCTGATCAAAGTGGTCCTCTTCTTCCGGGAAGTAGACCTCCTCCTCCTGGTACTCCTCGGTACTAGCGTCTAAAAACGGATACGAGATAACAATCACCAAACAAGCTTAAGAGCTAGGCTAAGCATACACAGGGTTCACACAATGCTAATCTATCATCACCACATTACTATCATGTTGGTTGACTTTGTTTTCTTCTTAAGAAAAATAATTTCCTATCATTACAAATATGGATTAGGGTTTCTATTTAGTTCCTTGAGGAAATAATTTCCTCTCATTGAATCTTGTTAAGATTTAATCTTCTCAAATAAATAATATATGAACCCTTTTTGACCAAGGTCAACCATTCATAATCATCATTTGGGGAAAATGATTTAAATGAGGTAAAGTACCTCATGCCATTTAACACTACCATACTTATAATTTAATATCACCAAATCACCCAATATGAGATGAGGTAGACCATGGTCACTACCTCATATTGAGTACTTGGGACAAGATTTAAATGAGAGAAACCTCTCATATGATTTAACAAATAGTTTTGGACAATATCAATTTACTAGAAATAGCCATAGAGCCCTTTATTTAAACTAGGCCATGATCACACAAAGTAACCATGTCATATTTTTACAGAAACATGTAGACTATGTGAAATGTGATTTATGAGAGTTGGAATAAACTTAAAAGAATTTTTGGTTTATTTTTAAATAATGTTTGAAGTTGCAAAATTCCCTGCCTTGTTATTTTTGTCACACTAATTCTACAAAGGAATTCATGATGAGACCAGTGGGGTTGGATAGAGCTTTTCTTAAGCTTTCCAACCATATGCAGTTCATCAAATTTGGTTGAGCCAATTTGATTCTATTCAATTTTGAACAAAGCATCTGCAAGCAATTTTGAATTAAATCTAAATTACGAATTTGAATTCATGGGCTGCGCGGGAAACGTTACTGGGCCGAAACGATTCAAACAGGGAATTCCAGCCCACCACGCGTCTTGCACGCGTGGGCTGTCTGACGAGGTGGGCTCCACCTGTCAGCCTTTCTTTAAACGCGAAAGGGTACGGGTGGCTCTGGGACGTTGGATTAGAACGAGATCCGACGGATCTCATTCATCGTCGTCGCCGGCGAGATGAGCTCACTGGCGCGGCGCAGGTGGGGGGTGGGAGGCTCACCGGCGGCGCGGAGAGGGTTGGCAGTGTGCGTGGTGAAGGTGTAGACGACGGCGGACCTCCTGGTACCGGCGGCGCTTCCTGGGGAGGCGCCAATCGACGGCGAGCTTCTGCGGTGGGCACGGGCAGTGATGGAGCAATTGGAGGGCGGCGGTGGCTAATGTCGATGGGCGAGTGGCTGAGGAGGGTCAGTGATGAGAGGGGAAGGCGCTGGTGTGGTGAGTTGAGCGAGAGGAGCTTGCTATTTATAGCGGCGGATGGTGGGCAGGGTACTGCGGCAAGGTCGACCATGGCGCGGGTGTCACGGCGAGCTAGCGAGCAATGCGAGGGCGGCGTCCTGTTCAGCGTGTCCAGGCGGTCCTCCTGGCGTCAACGGCGCGGTGGGGCGGTGCCTAAATCGGTCGGGCGGTCGGGGTGTACTGCGCGGCTATGGCGGAAGTTGTTGTCGTCTCCGGCGACGGCGGGCGCGGGTCGGCGTATTGGGCGTGTCCGCAGGGTTCAGGGTGCAGTGGTGAAGTGATACGTCCATCTTGCATCACTATTTTATATCATAATTTACTGTTATTCATTGATATATTTCATATTTAGAGATGATACTTATGTTATTTCATCTATTTTGCATGTTTCATGATTATTGGAGAATCGCGCACCGGAGTCAGGATTCTGCTGGAAAAAGCACCGTCAGAATGCAATATTTCGGAAGATCAGCAATTGACGGAAATTATACGGAAAATCTTATTTTTCCAGAAGACGGAGACAGCCAGAAGGAGGAGCCGAGGAGGGCCGCCATGCCCCCCCCCCCATAGGCCGGCGCGGGCCCAGGCCTGGCCGCACCGCCTTGTGGGGAGGGGGCCCACAACCCCCTCTGGCCTCCTCTCCTTCGCGTACTTCTTCGTCCCAAAAACCTAAGCTCCAGGGATAGTCGCGAAGAGTCACAGCCGCCTCTGCGGGGCGGAAAACACCAGAGAGAAAAGAGCTCTCCGGCAGGCTGAAATCCGCCGGGGAAATTCCCTCCCGGAGGGGGAAATCGACGCCATCGTCACCATCATCGAGCTGGACATCATTGGGATCATCATCACCATCATCTCCATCATCATCACCGCCATCTCCACCGCTGCACCTCGTCACCGCTGTAACATCTAGGGTTGGATCTTGATTGTTTGATAGGGGAAACTCTCCCGGTATTGATTTCTACTTGTTATTGATGCTATTGAGTGAAACCATTGAACCAAGGTTTATGTTCAGATTGTTATTCATCATCATATCACCTCTGATCATGTTCCATATGATGTCTCGTGAGTAGTTCGTTTAGTTCTTGAGGACATGTGTGAAGTCTAAATGTTAGTAGTGAATTATGTTGGGTAATATTCAATGTTATGATATTTAAGTTGTGGTGTTATTCTTCTAGTGGTGTCATGTGAATGTCGACTACATGATACTTCACCTTTATGGGCTTAGGGGAATACATCTTGTATTCGTTTGCTAATTGCGGGGTTGCCGGAGTGACAGAAACCAAAACCCCCGTTAGTATATCGATGCAGGAGGGATAGCAGGATCTCAGAGTTTAAGGCTGTGGTTAGATTTATCTTAATTACTTTCTTGTATTTGCGGATGCTTGCAAGGGGTATAATCACAAGTATGTATTAGTCCTAGGAAGGGCGGTGCATTAGCATAGGTTCACCCACACAACACTTATCAAAACCATGAAGATTAATCAGCTATATGAAGCGAAAGCACTAGACTAAATTCCCGTGTGTCCTCAAGAACGTTTGGTCATTATAAGTAAACAAACCGGCTTGTCCTTTGTGCTAAAAAGGATTGGGCCACTTGCTGCAATTATTACTCTCGCATTTTACTTACTCGTACTTTATTCATCTGCTATATCAAAACCCCTTGAACACTTGTTTGTGAGCATTTACAGTGAATCCTTCATCGAAACTGCTTGTCAACACCTTCTGCTCCTCGTTGGGTTCGACACTCTTATTTATCGAAAATACTACGATACACCCCCTATACTTGTGGGTCATCAAGACTATTTTCTGGCGCCGTTGCCGGGGAGTGAAGCGCTATTGGTAAGTGGAATTGGTAAGGAAAACTTTTACTGTACGTGCTGATTTTATTTCTACATGCTGCTATAATTCATAATGGAGAGATCTTCTCTTGAATTCCTATTTGGAAAATCTACTACTACTGCAAAGGTAGTAGATGAGGCGCCAGGTGAGAAAGAGGTTCCATACAAAATACCTATGAAAATTATTGAACGTGTTGTGGATAACCGCTATGAAGGGGATGGAACTGTCCATCTTGGTGATCATTTACTGTTTTTACATGAATTATGCGGGTTATTCAAATGTGCAGGTATTGCTATGGATGAAGTTAGAAAGAAACTATTCTCTATATCGCTGTCTGGTAAAGCGGCGCATTGGTATAAATTGCTGAAGAATGGTGATTCTCATGATTGGAAGGATATTGTGCCTCTATTTTATTCTAAATTCTATCCTCCAAGTGAAATTCACAAAGACCGGAACCGCATATATAATTTCTGGACTCATGATGGAGAGAGTATTGCCCAAGCATGGGGGAGATTGAAGTCTTTAATGCTCAAATGCCCCATTCATGAACTTCCTGGTAATATTATTATTGATAATTTCTATGCAAGACTGTCTTTTCAAGATAAGACTTTGCTGGATACTTCTTGTTCTGGATCATTTACACGCAACAAAGAAGAGTTTAAAAGGGACCTTCTTGATCGGATCCAGGAGAATACTGAAGGATGGGAGAACGACAAAGATAGAGAGTCAGGTATAAACTATGATTATAAATGCATTGAAGTTTTTATGGAGACTGATAAATTTCGTAATATGAGTGCTACTTATGGTCTTGATTCTCAAGTCGTTGCAAACTTTTATAAAGCTTTTGCCTCTCACTTTGAATTGCCTAGGAAGAATTTTGATAAGTATCATGAACCATACAAAGATAAAACTGATTCATCTATAAATAAATGTGCTATAATTGAAACTGTTGATCATATTCTTCCTGAAGCATATATTGAAAAAACTCCTTTTCCTGCTAAAATGAAGGAGTATTCTGTTATAACTAGTGCGGTTAA
This sequence comes from Lolium perenne, assembly GCF_019359855.2. Taxonomy (NCBI): domain Eukaryota; kingdom Viridiplantae; phylum Streptophyta; class Magnoliopsida; order Poales; family Poaceae; genus Lolium; species Lolium perenne. Next base: position 184,031,846 of record NC_067244.2, read on the forward strand.
TAAAAGTGCAAAGAAACCTATAGAACCTGAAGAACAAATAAAGGTTGAACCTGCTATTGCAATAGTTAAGGATCTTGTGACTGAAAATATAGAAGACGGTCATATTATTTTCTGTGAAGATGCTTCTAATATTGTTTCGCATCCTAATAAGTCTAGGAAAGCCAGTGTTCCTATGCTCTCTGTTAGAATTGGTGATCATTGTTATTATGGTTTATGCGACATTGGTGCAAGTATTAGTGCCATTCCTTATGAGCTTTATACGGAGATCATGCATGAAATTGGTTCTTGTGAACTTGAAGATATTGATGTGGTTATTCGGCTAGCTAATAGAGAAACTATCTCTCCTATTGGTATTGTTCGAGATGTGGAAGTTATATGTGGTAAGATTAAATACCTTCTGACTTTTTGGTACTTGGTTCTGCTGCTAGTAAGTCTTGCCCTATTATTTTTGGTAGACCTTTCCTAAATACTTGTGGAGCTGTTATAGATTGCAAGAAGGAAAAAATTGTGACTAAATTTGCTGGTGAATCTTATGAGTTTAATTTCTCTAAATTTGCCAAAACTCCTTATAAAGCTGAATTGCCTAATAATGATTTTAGAGTTGAACAATGTGCGTCTATTGCTCTTGCTCCTAATAATCCTTTGCAGCAACATTTGGAGGATACTGAGAGTGAAGTCTTTAGGGAAGAAAGAAATGAGCTTGATGAAATTTTCCTTCGTCAACCTATTCTTAAACATGACTTGCCGGTTGAAGATTTAGGTACAACACCACCACCAAAGGAAGATCCTGTTTTCGATTTGAAGCCACTACCTGATAATCTTAAGTATGCTCATATTGATGATAAGAAAATATATCCTGTTATTATTAGTTCTAAGCTTTCAGAATTTGAAGAAGAAAGGTTATTGGAAATATTGAAGAAACACCGAGGAGCTATCGGCTATACTCTTGATGATTTGAAGGGGATTTCTCCCACTATTTGCCAACATGCTATCAACATGGAAGATGATGCAAAGCCTGTTGTTGAACATCAGCATCGTCTAATTCCTAAGATGAAGGATGTGGTAAGGAATGAGGTATTAAAACTTCTTGAAGATGGTATTATATATCCTATTGCTGATAGTAGATGGGTTAGTCCTGTGCATTGTGTTCCTAAGAAAGGAGGAATGACTGTTGTGCCTAATGATAATGATGAGCTCATCCCTCAAAGAGTAGTTGTAGGGTATAGAATGTGCATTGATTATCGAAAAGTTAATAAGGTTACTAAGAAAGATCATCACCCTTTACCCTTTATTGATCAAATGTTAGAAAGGCTGTCTAAAAATACTCATTTTTGCTTTCTTGATGGTTATTCTGGGTTCTCACAAATTGCTGTTAAAGCTAAAGATCAAGAGAAAACCACTTTCACTTGTCCCTATGGAACTTATGCTTATAGACGTATGCCTTTTGGTTTATGTAATGCTCCTGCTACTTTTCAAAGATGCATGTCTGCTATTTTTCATGGCTTTTGTGAGAATATTGTAGAGGTATTCATGGATGATTTTTCTATCTATGGGAATTCTTTTGATAATTGCTTGCGAAACCTTGATAAAGTTTTGCAGAGATGTGAAGAAACTAACCTTGTTCTTAATTGGGAGAAATGCCACTTTATGGTTAATGAAGGAATTGTATTGGGACATAAAATTTCCGAGAGGGGTATTGAAGTTGATAGAGCTAAAGTTGAAGCAATTGAGAAGATGCCCGATCCTAGGGATGTTAAAGGTATTCGTAGTGTTCTTGGTCATGCTGGGTTTTATAGGAGATTTATTAAAGATTTCTCCAAAATTTCAAAGCCTCTTACTAACCTCCTTCAAAAAGATGTACCTTTTGTTTTTGATGATGATTGTAAGGAAGCTTTTGAAACTCTAAAGAAAGCCTTAACAACTGCTCCTGTAGTTGAACCTCCTGATTGGAACTTACCTTTTGAAATTATGTGTGATGCTAGTGATTTTGCTGTAGGCGCTATTCTTGGACAGCGAGTAGATAAAAAATTAAATGTTATTCATTATGCTAGCAAAACTCTTGATGCTGCTCAAAGAAATTATGCTACAACTGAAAAAGAATTATTAGCTGTAGTCTTTGCTTGTGACAAGTTTAGATCCTATATTGTTGATTCGAAAGTCACGATTCATACTAATCATGCTGCAATTAGATACCTTATGACGAAGAAAGATGCTAAGCCAAGGCTTATTAGATGGGTGCTTCTTTTGCAAGAATTTGATTTACATATTATAGATAGGAAAGGTGTTGATAATCATGTTGCTGATAATTTATCTAGATTGGAAAATATTGCTTATGATCCTGTTCCTGTTAATGATAGTTTTCCAAATGAACAATTGGCTATAATAAAGGTGAGCTCGCGAGATAGTCCTTGGTATGCTGATTATGCTAACTTTATTGTTTCCAAGTACTTGCCTCCAACCTTTTCAGCTCAGCAAAGGAGGAAATTCCTTTATGACTTGAGGCATTATTTTTGGGATGACCCACACTTATATAAAGAAGGAGTGGATGGTATTATGCGAAGATGTGTTCCCGAGTATGAACAACAAGAGATATTGAGTAAGTGTCATGGTAGTGCTTATGGAGGACATCACGCCGGAGATAGAACCGCGCAAAAGGTTCTACAATCAGGTTTCTATTGGCCAACTCTCTTCAAAGATGCAAGGAAGTTTATTTTATCTTGTGATGAATGTCAAAGGGTTGGTAATATCTCCAGACGCAATGAAATGCCTATGAATTATACTCTTGTTATTGAACCATTCGATTGTTGGGGATTTGACTTCATGGGTCCTTTCCCTTCTTCAGAAGGTAACACTCATATACTTGTCGCTGTTGATTATGTTACTAAATGGGTGGAAGCCATACCCACAAAAAGTGCTGATGGTGAGACCTCTTTAAGAATGCTTTTAGATATTATTTTTCCTAGATTTGGAGTACCTAGATATATTATGACTGATGGAGGTTCTCATTTTATTCATGGTGGTTTTAGAAAAACTCTTGCTAAGTATGGTATTAATCATAGAATCGCTTCTGCTTATCATCCTCAAACTAGCGGGCAAGTAGAATTATCAAATAGAGAGATTAAATCTATCTTGGGAAAGACTGTTAATAAATCTAGAAAGAACTGGGCTATTAAATTAAAGGAAGCATTATGGGCCTATAAAACTGCTTATAAAAATCCTATGGGTATGTCACCGTATAAAATGGTTTATGGGAAAGCTTGTCATTTACCTTTAGAACTAGAGCACAAAGCTTATTGGGATGTAAGAGAACTAAATAAAGATCCTAAATTTGCCGGTAAGAAGAGATTGCTACAATTGAGTTCTCTAGATGAATGGAGAAGTGAAGCATATGAAAATGCTAAACTCTTTAAAGAGAAAGTTAAGAAATGGCATGATAGAAGAATTATCAAAAGAGAATTTAATGTTGGAGATAAAGTTCTATTGTATCGGTCTCGTCTCAGATTTTTTTGCAGGGAAATTACTCTCAAAATGGGAAGGACCATATGTCATTGTGGAGGTGTATCGTTCAGGGGCAATTAAAATTAGTTCTCTGCAAGGTAATGCCACACAAGTGGTGAATGGACAAAGACTCAAGCATTATATCTCTGGTGATTCTTATAATGAAGATGGTGATGTTATTCGAGTGGTAACTCCGGAAGCTTTCATCAAAGGTCAAATTGACAGTTCTGCAGAGTTTGACTTTGAATAGGTAACAGTACTGATAATCAAAAGTCCGTGTTTAACTTTCCGAACTATGTTTTTGCTATTTTTGGAAAATATGAAAAATTACGAGATCGAAATGGAGTGGAGGAGACGCACGAGGGCGTGCCCCCATAGGCCGGCGCGGGCCCCAGCCTGGCCGCGCTGCCCTATGGGGAGAGCCCCTCGTTGTCCCTCTCCGACTCTGGTTCGACCTGGTACTTTCCTTTTGTCGTGAAAATTTCTGCTATATAATCCCCCGGACCCCTGGAGGTCCGTATATCGTTTTCTCGTCGTGTTTTGTTTCGAGCTGTTTTCTGCCAGGATCTGCTTCGGATCTAGAGCCACCATGTCTTCGTCAGGAACTCCGAAGGACAGCTTCTTTGAGGACGTCGTCAACCCGTACATGAACGAGCTGAAGATGCACCCCAAGGAATTGCTGCTCGTAGATGGAGAGTTGCAGATCAAAGATGTCCAGGATCCTAAAGGAGAAGGAAGCTTGGAAGACAGGGTGGAGAAACTAGAACAAGAGGTCTTCAACTACAAGAAGATGGCTGAGCGTGAGGTGGACATCTTCCACAAGATTGTGTCTGAACTTATTGATGGACACAAGAAGGAGACTGCAAAGTTGTGGGACGATATCTTCTCGCTTCACGACACTACCAACAAACTCCAAGCTCAACTCTATGATGTTCAGAATCAAAACTGTGAGTATGAAAACAGGTTTAAACACATAAGTTATGCTGCTAGTTTCAGGATTTCGGAGACCAAGATGTCGTTTGTTGATGGAGAGCCTCTTCCTTGGAAGTCTGATGATGGGAAGAATTCACCACCGCCGAAGGAGTAATTCATCATTGGTATTGGCACCCCCTTGGTTTGTTCCAAGCTTGGGGGAGTGCCGCGGTATCACATCATCACTATATTTTACCTTTTTACTATCAAGTAGTGTCATATCATGAGTAGGGAAGTTATCATATAAGATGTGTTGCGGTATGGAAATATCTCTCTTTAGTTGGTTATCTATGTATCCCTTGGTGTGAGTTATCGTTATGGAATATTAATGAGAAGTTTTATCATTTACATGTTGCACATCTTATTTTAGTTCGCAATCTCTATTATATGATTGATCTTGTTGTTAAGTATTGGTATCACTTTGGGAGCATTGAGTAAATCTATTTGGTTTTGGCAAAATTAGCATTGGTCAATAGCAACAACACTTTGAGTTTAAGTAGAGAAGAAGAAATACATGTAGATATGTTGTTTCATTATCTTTCTTTCCTGTTAGCTATGAGCTTAGTATTCTGAAGTTAAAATTATTTGTGCTTACATGGAAGATGCATGATTTTTTCTATCACATGTATGTTTGTTTGCTTCCCTCAACTCTTATGCTTGCTAATCAACCTTGCTAGCCAAAGACCTGTACTGAGAGGGAATGCTTCTCGTGCATCCAAACCCTTAGACCAAACCTATGCCATCAGTGTCCACCATAACTGCCTATTATGTGGTATTTTGCGCCATTCCAAGTAAATACTTCATGTGCTACCTTTAAACAATTCAAAAGTTATCATCCCTTATTTGTGTCACTGTTTTATAGCTCATGAGGAAGTATGTGGTGTTTTATCTTTCAATCTTGTTGGGCAGCTTTCACTAATGGACTAGTGGCTTCATCCACTTATCCTATAATTTTGCAAAAAGAGCTGGCAACGGGGTTCCCAGCCCCAATTAATTAACTCTCATTAATAATCCTCTTCACATGTTTTGCTCTGATTCATCAGTAAGCAACTTAATTTTGCAATAGACACTCCTCCATGGTATGTGAAATGTTGGAAGGCACCCGAGGATTCGGTTAGCCATGGCTTGAGAAAGCAAAGGTTGGGAGGAGTGTCATCCTTAAATAAACTAAAGTACATGTGTAAACAAAAGAGAAGAGGGATGATCTACCTTGCTGGTAGAGATAACGTCCTTCATGGGAGCCGCTCTTTGGAAGTCTGTTTGGCAAGGGGGTTAGAGTGCCCACTACCATTCGTTGACAACAACAAACACCTCTCAAAACTTTACTTTTATGCTCTCTATATGATTTCAAAACTTGAAAAGCTCTAGCACATGATTTAATCCCTGCTTCCCTCTGCGAAGGGCCTATCTTTTATTTTTATGTTGAATCAGTAAACCTATTTCCCTCCATCTTAAGCAAGCAATTGAGTTGTTGTGATCCAACCATCTATATTGTGATCTACTTAATCATGCCTTTTATTCTTCCTTGTTCAGTACAAGTTTTATCTGAATGAATATAGCTTTGAAGATTATCGATGATTATGAGGAGATTATTATGATTGAGTATGCAAGTTTTGCTATAAGCTTTAATATAAGAGCGCTGCTCGATAAATAAGTACAATCTGTTAAATGTTCTCTGACCAAGAACAAAGTTTGCCATCACCAATTATGATTTCCTATGTACCTTTATTTGTGATTTCCTCTTACTTGTTTCAAGTTGAATCATATGGGAAGTTGTTCACTAGAATGTCTTGTGTAAATTAATATGATGCTTCTTGTCCGTATTTTATTTATCGACTCTTCACTCCATAAACATGTGGTCTTGTTTACTGAGTTCAGTTTCGCTTGGGGACAAGCGAAGTCTAAGCTTGGGGGGAGTTGATACGTCCATTTTGCATCACTATTTTATATCATAATTTACTGTTATTCATTGATATATTTCATATTTAGAGATGATACTTATGTTATTTCATCTATTTTGCATGTTTCATGATTATTGGAGAATCGCGCACCGGAGTCAGGATTCTGCTGGAAAAAGCACCGTCAGAATGCAATATTTCGGAAGATCAGCAATTGACGGAATTTATACGGAAAATCTTATTTTTCCAGAAGATGGAGACAGCCAGAAGGAGGAGCCGAGGAGGGCCACCATGGGCCCCCCATAGGCCGGCGCGGGCCCAGGCCTGGCCGCGTCGCCTTGTGAAGAGGGGGCCCACAGCCCCCTCTGGCCTCCTCTCCTTCGCGTACTTCTTCGTCCCGAAAACCTAAGCTCCAGGGGATAGTCGCGAAGAGTCACAGCCGCCTCTGCGGGGCGGAAAACACCAGAGAGAAAAGAGCTCTCCGGCAGGCTGAAATCCGCCGGGGAAATTCCCTCCCGGAGGGGGAAATCGACGCCATCGTCACCATCATCGAGCTGGACATCATTGGGATCATCATCACCATCATCTCCATCATCATCACCGCCATCTCCACCGCTGCACCTCGTCACCGCTGTAACATCTAGGGTTGGATCTTGATTGTTTGATAGGGGAAACTCTCCCAGTATTAATTTCTACTTGTTATTGATGCTATTGAGTGAAACCATTGAACCAAGGTTTATGTTCAGATTGTTATTCATCATCATATCACCTCTGATCATGTTCCATATGATGTCTCGTGAGTAGTTCGTTTAGTTCTTGAGGACATGGGTGAAGTCTAAATGTTAGTAGTGAATTATGTTGGGTAATATTCAATGTTATGATATTTAAGTTGTGGTGTTATTCTTCTAGTGGTGTCATGTGAACGTCGACTACATGATACTTCACCTTTATGGGCCTAGGGGAATACATCTTGTATTCGTTTGCTAATTGCGGGGTTGCCGGAGTGACAGAAACCTAAACCCCCGTTAGTATATCGATGTAGGAGGGATAGCAGGATCTCAGAGTTTAAGGCTGTGGTTAGATTTATCTTAATTACTTTCTTGTATTTGCGGATGCTTGCAAGGGGTATAATCACAAGTATGTATTAGTCCTAGGAAGGGCGGTGCATTAGCATAGGTTCACCCACACAACACTTATCAAAACCATGAAGATTAATCAGCTATATGAAGCGAAAGCACTAGACTAAATTTCCGTGTGCCCTCAAGAACGTTTTGTCATTATAAGTAAACAAACCGGCTTGTCCTTTGTGCTAAAAAGGATTGGGCCACTTGCTGCAATTATTACTCTCGCATTTTACTTACTCGTACTTTATTCATCTGCTATATCAAAACCCCTTGAACACTTGTTTGTGAGCATTTACAGTGAATCCTTCATCGAAACTGCTTGTCAACACCTTCTGCTCCTCGTTGGTTCGACACTCTTATTTATCGAAAATACTACGATACACCCCCTATACTTGTGGGTCATCATGAAGCGCTGGGCGAGAGAGGGGGTCTAGGGGTGGCGCGATGCGGTGAGACGACGCGTGCCCGTGGCGCGCTCTGTCGGGCGCACGGCGACGTGGCCGTGCACGTCCTGGCGTACTGGGCGTCGTGGGCACGGTCCGGTCTGGGCCGTGTCATGCTCCTTTCGGCCAACGGCGAGTACCAGTGGATTCAGGGGATCCAGGAGATGCAGAATGGCATGGTGGCCAGGGTTTGGGGTGAGAGAAAAGTGAGGGGGCAAGGGACATGGTGAGCATGGCCGGCATGGCCATGGCTAGGCCATGTCTTGCCATGGCTAGGGTTCCTATGCAGGGGTTTGGGTGAGAGGGGACCAGGGGACAAGGTTGAGTCAAGTGGTAACCAGAATTAGGCGAAACACTATTTGAAATAGTGGTTTTCGGATTTGGTTTGATTTTGTTTACAAAGTGTTTGTTGTAATGGCCGCATGAAATGTAATTTGAAAATTTTGGATGAAATTTGTTGGAGTTGCTTCATGTGATCAAAGTCACACAATGGTGGTGGTGGTATTCAAAATTAAAAATACTAGTCATCGACCCGTGCATCTGCACGGGCTAGCTATGAAAACTGGCAAAATATTATAGATTTGTTTGAAAACTGAAATTATGTTACATATTTATTGGAACTCCTTTAAAATTTGTATCTAAGGATGAAGTAACAATATAGTAATATAATGACTAAATAATATCAATGGAACATACTACACATCCGTCCATAAGATCTATAATTACTTTAGAAATAATCATCTAAAAAGTGCAAGAAATGAAGGTCATAAAGTGTGAGTTGCAGCCAAGAATAACTCATATACATCATCACTTTAACTTTAGTTCAAAGTTGTATGAAGAAAAAAAATTGTCAGGATATTCTAAGTATTGGTGAATAATCAATAATATATTGACTATGTGATTCGATCGATGTAGATATCAGAGGTCCTCCTTTTAGAAAAAATGGGAAAAAATCTGGATTGGAAAATAAACTTGATCAACAAATTGTATAGTAATATAGCATGCGAGTTGGACGTTTATTTATATAATGAGGGTTTTACGATCTTTTTGCTTGAGATGCAACCCAGTTTGATCATGCTAGGATGTAACATTCTCCTTGGATTGAAGTAATATTTCAACCTCACAATGGTAATGAGAAAATCTGTGCGATAATAGAAAGACACGGTGAAATTAGTTAATTAATGCCAATAAACCAATATTTTATAACATTCACCGACCCATGTAAAATAAGTGTGAATATTTCTTACCTGCCACCTTATATTGCTACATGCCATAGAGTTCTGTACCATCTGGCACATAATGTATTGCAGCCTGGGACATTCCACATTGTGTACGAACCGCGATCTTGATAATCCATGGCTGACAATATAATGTCTAACTTTTCTGGTACCACATCCTCTAGAATGGTGAGACACCGCTGCAGATATTCAATAGTAAATGCATGTTAGAGCTAACCTTAATAGATAAATTTGTGTTGATATGTATTCTCATCGTGTGTTTCAGCAGTAACATGCATCCTCTTTGTCAGGCTTATACATAAATGTCATACAAATAGCCCTTTTTAGAAACAGTGTACTACTGTCAGGCTTATAAATATCAAAGCAAGCCACATAATATAAGAATTAAAAGATAGAAAAATGGAAGTAGATCGTGCATAGATCTGAAGTTCATTTGCCAAATGTGGAGTTGATACCTTCATTAATTTGTATGACCTGTAAAAAACAACATCTTCATGATCACACATGTTTGTAACCAAGGAAAAATAAGACAAATCAATATGAGGTAGCATTTGTTAAATAATTTCCTGCCAGCTTGTTAGCCACTGTTGAGTTCATGCATGCTTTACATCCTTATACCCACACAAAGAAAATGGGTCTAACTAACTTATGTTTTCTTGTAAACCGCAGCAGAGAAAAAGAGGCTTACAAACTAACCCCCAAAATATTGTATCCTCTTTCTTAGCCTTTTGTATTGTAGTTATAACTGGTGTCTAAATAAGAACTTTTTGCATGATCTTAAATCATAGTGACCATCTAATACGGTAGAGAATTCCTGTGTATTAAATTGTATGCCAGCCTGATGAGATGAAACCAACTCGTGAGTCTTGACCATTGGTGCGTAGAGCAGGCACCAAGCAGTCAACCATGAAATTCAGAAGTGATCCTGCCAAAGAAATAATATCAAAAGTTATTGCAACAATTTGCGAGAGCAACAATAATGTAAACAACATATACCAGAATAATCATATTAACTAAACAATGTATTATCTCTGTCCCATAAAATATGTCTTAGATTTATCTAAATTTCGATGTATCTAGATAAATAGTGTAGATACATCCAAATTTAAACAAACCTATGACATCTTTAATGGGACAGAAGGAGTATACATGACGCGTAGGCTATTTTACAGATCAACTTGCCGCATGAAAATTTGATGGCATACCTAGAAGTGCTTCGCATGCACGTGATCGGGTAAACAATGATGCAAGCGGCTAATAATAAGGAGAAACAATGCAACTTTCTTAATTTTGACTTCAAATCAAAAGACTGAATAGGGTGATCTAGCAAAACATTAATCGCTGCACTGCTGAGGGCCTCACACTGCAATTTAATCGAGCAATGTTGCACGCATGGAGACATCAGCTCAGGCGTGATGTACCTATTAATTGCTTTACATACCATCAGCTGATGTTAATAGCCATGACACATCATTCTTCGCAATCTTACTCTTTCCAGATCAAAGCTACACATAATAGAGACCAACAGAGGTGGTATGTAGTCATGTAGAGGATGCTCGCCCGGTTACACCAGTATCATACGAAACAATTTATAGCAGCAATCGGGGAGTGCAACACCTGCCGGATCGTACTTGCCGACACCAGATCGATCAGACACGGAAACACGTTAGAGACCAACAACGATGGGAGGTAGAGGATGCTTTCCTGTGTAGCAGCAGTATAATACGAACAGATGAGCGGAGCGGCCGGAAAGCGCGACGACTGCCGGATAGCTTGCCGCCACCAGATCCATGAGAACCTCACGACGGGAGACTCTTTTTTCCATGGTAGCGAAGAGAGGGAGAAGGCTAGGGGGTTATGCGGTTGGAAGAGGCTCGGGGAGTCCTGTGCTCAATCGAACGGTTAATGATAAACACATAGATGGATCTGACGGATTAAATTTGCTAAACCTAAGAATTAACGTGGAGTTAGAATGGGAGTCTCCAATTAGTAAATATAAGATTTGTGAAATTCCAAAATAGGTATGAACTAGAATCTGTTAAAAAGTTCCAACTTTGCTTGAGCATAACTTTTGATCTAGGATGAATTTGCAGGGGTGGTCTTTACCAAAGTTGTTCACATTGATGTGGTATTGGATGAGGTGCAAAGAGTTGGCATTGTTTAGTTTGAAAATCTCCCAAAACAGAGGCTCAAAGTAGGCATCAGGCTAAAAATGGCAGATTTGACCATTAGTGCATGTGAGCCAAATTTGATTTCAAATTTGATTTGATTCGAGTTTCTTTGATTCCAAAAGTGTTTATAAGTGTTTAGTAACATTACCCAACCAATGATGCAAGCGAAAATGGTCTAGGTTGAAGATTTGCAAAGATGGCCATAGCCTCATATGTGAAGAATTGCATTTTTCTGATTTTCTCCTTTTCTCTTTCTTTGCTCCACTTAGGCAAGGAATAGGGTTTATTTGGTGTTAGATTGAGTTTGGCAAAGGTTTCAAACCATTTGGGTAAGGTATGAGGTCATAGGTCAAAATTTGTCATTATGGCTATGTGCCACATATGCCTCTATGCATATTTTTATTTTCTTTTTATTTCACCTTAGATTTAGTTGGTAAATGATAGGTTGGGTTTGTTGAGGTGTTTCAAACCATCTAGCAAGGTAGAACATGTCATAGTTGATTATTTGCAAAAATAGCCATAGGCTTACATAGGCCTATTATTTTTAATTTAATTTCTTTTTATTTTGTTTTATCTTGGATGGTAAAATGAAGAGTGAGGTTTAGGGTTTTGGAACATTGTAAAAGGTTGCAAACACTCATCATGACAATAACACAAAGATTAATTATGAGCACTATGCATAGCACATGATTTAATAAAAGTTTTTGTTGGTTCTCATTTTTGGAAAAAGGAAATTCATTTTCTTCTTTGTTTGAAAATTTGGGATGTTACAAACCCTTCCCCCTTAAAAAAATCTCGTCCCGAGATTTTAAGAAAAGTTAGGTTCCTAAGAGAGATTGAGCAATTGGATTAACAGGAAAACATACTCTGCATGGTCTGGGGTCCTTCCTGGGCTTCAGTGCCATTCATGTGGTAGAGGCGGCCGTTGCGGTTGTTCGAGTTCCTTTTAGGTGCAAAGCGGCGCTGTTGCTGGGCAGGCGCAGTGGTGTTGGCGGCAATCTTGGCTAACCTTTTGGGGCACTCATTGGAGTAGTGTCCCACAATTCCACATTCATAACAAGTTATTGTGGACTCGTCCTTGGGGTTGACGGGAACAGCGTTACTTCCAGTCCTTGGGGCAGTATTGGGGTTGTTATTGTTGCCATTGGGGTGGTTGTTGTTGTTGTTGTGGTTGATGTTGTTGTTGTTGTTGTTGTTGTGGTCTCCGGGCTTCGGGGGTCCTCCATTGTTTTTGGTGTAGCTGGGGCGGTAGGTCTGAGCAGGGGGCTTGTTGTATCTTGGGGCAATTCCTCCAGAGGAGTTGTTGCGGTACTTCTGGGCATTGTTGTGTCCATTCTGATTCATCATTCTGCGCTTGCGGTTTTCGTTGGCTTGATGCAGTTTTCCTTCCATCTGGATGGCCGAGTCCACCAGGGCTTCAAGGTCAGCAAACGGGATGTTCACTAACACAGTTGGCATCTCGTCATGCAGTCCGTTCAGAAATCTCTCCTTCCTCTTCTCGTTGGTGTCGGTCTCATCGGGGGCGTACCTTGGCAGAGTGAGGAATCTGTCGCGGTATTCCACTACCGACATCCTTCCTTGCTTGAGTTCCCGGAACTCGTCTCTCATCTTCTTGATCAGTCCTTGGGGCACATGGTATTTGCTAAACTTGAGCTTGAAGTCTTCCTAGGTCATCATTTGTCCGGCATTCATTGCGCGGGCACTTGTCCACCAGGCTCGGGCAGGTCCTGCGAGGTAATGGGTGGCGAACAGTACTTTCTCTGCGGCTTCTACTCCCGCCACTTCTAGGTTGTTCTCCATTGTCTGGAGCCAGTCATCAGCATCTAGGGGCTCTTCTGTCTTGCTGAACATTGGAGGGTTGGTGTTTTGAAAATTCTTCAGTTTTGACCCTGGGTGATCATGGTTCCCATGGCCTTGGTTGTTGTTGGCGATCTGTTGCAGTGCAGCTATGTTGGCTTGTCTTTCAGCTCTATCATATTCTCTATCTGCCAGCAGAGTCTGCAGCAGTTGCATCATGGCATCTTGATTTGCACCGCGGGTTGGAGGGGCCATCTGAACATTGAGATAGATCATGAGATAAGAGGGAATTTTCTATGGCTTATTTTGGGTAAGTTCAAAAAATGTAAAACTTGAATTCTTTTGATGTTGAACACAAACACACATTCATTCATTCAAACATCACATATTACAAGCTAACACATCCATGATTTTAAGAACCATTTACTCGCGCTACGATACAAAGGACGGGATATAAACTCACACCTACTCACGTGATCAAGTGCAACTACTCATCATCCACATCGATAGGGATGAAGCCATCTTCTCCGGCCTCCAGGAACTCATAGTCCACAACATCTATGTACTCGTCTTCCTCAAAGTCGTCGTCATCACTCAGGAAGGCTTGTCCTCCCTGAATGTCTTCACCTTCCTCTTCCATCTCCTGCAGCTGATCTTCCTGGGCCTTGACAGTGGCCTCCAAGGATGCTATCTTTGCGTGGAGGCGCGCAATGTTAGCGTCCTTCTTGGCACGGTGATGGCGGAGTGTCTTGTGGTCTTTCGCAAGCATCTTGATAGCATCGGCATGCTGAGCCAGTGCAACGTGAGTCTGGTTGGCATAGACACACGCGTTGTCCAGCTCCTTCTGGGTCTCGTGCAGCATAAAGTCCAGGTGGTCCACGTGGTGCTTCAGCTTGGGGTGGGGCTGCAGGCTCATGGGTCCTCCAATGGAGTCATGCCTTGCCAAGTGAGAAAAGCGAGTCCCACGGATGTGAGTCTCGTTCTGCCCGCACAGACGGGCAAGTGCTTCCTGAAGAGCACGAGCGAGTCCGTCCAGCCAGTTGCTTTCCCTGAAGGTGAAGTGGATCCTCTCAGAAGTAGGAGGCTCCATCTTGCCCCTCAGATCAGCGGTGATGATCCACTGAATTTCCCCTCCGGGCTGGTCGTTGACCTCAGTTCCGAAGAACTCGGGGTGGGGGCGCTCAAGGAACTCCGATAGGGCATCGAGGTCCCTCTCGAAGATCAAGTCCCCGCCATTCCCAAGCTGGTAAAACTTGGTGTTGGTCACGTGCTCCATCTGAAAGTGAATTGGATAAGTAAGTTAGAGAGGCGAACAAGTGTGTCAAAATTTTATGTAGATTCGTAAGGAAGAGCATGACTTTTCATTTTGGAAAGATCTCAAGGAAAAGAGAGTGAATAATTTTTGTTGGACATATTCGCTTCATTTGTTTTTGAAACTAAGTTTTTCAGAACGTCCATTCTAACTAGGGTCTCCTAAGGTCAAACAATGGGTATGATACCAACTTGTCAACACCCAGATTTTTAAGTCCAGATGCCTATTATGCCATTCATCGCAATCCCAGGAATATTGTTGTTGCGAGACATAACAGTTGATATCATAAGTCATCATTCATTACAAACCATAATCGTCTTACAAAAGTAGATCCCATGATCCAATATTACACAAATAGTTGATCTAAGGATCAACGAACACAATACATAGCGGAAGCGTAGTAGTAGTGGACTATCTAATCCACATGCCAACGCTTGACGTTAGAGAGGTTCCTAGTTGTTGTAGACGTCCTGCTGGCCGTCATCTTCATACTTCTGCTCCTCTTCATAGTCTGGCAATTTGAATAGCCAGGGACAAAGCCGTGAGTACTTCAAAGTACTCGCAAAGTAATACTAGGGTAAGTACTATCAATTTTAGTAATGGGATGCTAAGCTCTAGGTTTATTTGCATAAAACCAATTTTAGTTCATAAGCATTTAATAAAAGATTCTTCAACTGCTAACTAACTCAAGTGGGAACATTAGTGTCATTCCCACAACTCAGTTGTGATTCAAGTCAAGTCACCTTTTACCTTTCAAGTTCAAGCCACAAGTCACCCTTCACATGTCACATTTTTGAAAATTGGTCTGATGACAGAACAGTATGGCCTTTCCAATCGTCCATAACTGTGGACACGGCTATTCGAATAGATTTACACTATGCAGAGGTTGCACACTTGTGCCACAACATTTGATTACATCCGTCAGGGATAACCCTGAGTAATCGTAACTCATTACGCGGATCATCAACCATAACCTTTCACTTACATATCCTAGTATAGGCACCTCTCCCCATGAGCTTGGCCTCCCAGTGAAGACAAACCGTCAGCCTGGGAACTACACAGGGCTTGGGCCGGACATTCACCTCATTTCACGTCATTTCACATCAGTTCACTTTCAACGGAGGCAGCCTCGGCATAACCCCTATGACGCTTGTTTAGAGGGAACCCATACTAAGATACATAAACTTCTAGTTAAGCCCTACCCATAATCAGGTATTGTGGGGGTACTTGTAAATTGGAATGGTATCGCATCCGAACCCAACCATCAGTTTTTGTAAAGTTCACCATGTCATTCACAAGTCACATTCACCTTCAAAATCTTTCAATAGAATGACTCATCATTCCAAGGTTTTCAAAGTCATTTCATTTCACATGTTCCCATCTAGAGTAGTCAATTTTATTCATTAGCACTAGCAACTAGTCATGAAGGGTGCTAACTAGCTTTGATTGCTCTAGGCTAAGTTGGATACTCTTGTACTACTCCATATTTAGACCAAAGTTAACTATAAAAGGAAGCTTTAATAATCAAAGTAAAAGCTTGTAAGAATAAAACTTGGGATGGGATCATGAAGCATAAAGTAATAGTTGAGTGTGCCTTGCTCTGGTAGAGCTTTGCATTTTGCAAGAATATTAGCTTGCCTTGGTTGGTGTACTGATCAAAGTGGTCCTCTTCTTCCGGGAAGTAGACCTCCTCCTCCTGGTACTCCTCGGTACTAGCGTCCAAAAACGGATACGAGATAACAATCACCAAACAAGCTTAAGAGCTAGACTAAGCACACACAGGGTTCACACAATGCTAATCTATCATCACCACATTACTATCATGTTGGTTGACTTTGTTTTCTTCTTAAGAAAAATAATTTCCTCTCATTACAAATATGGATTAGGGTTTCTATTTAGTTCCTTGAGGAAATAATTTCCTCTCATTGAATCTTGTTAAGATTTAATCTTCTCAAATAAATAATATATGAATCCTTGTTGACCAAGGTCAACCATTCATAATCATCATTTGGGGAAAATGATTTAAATGAGGTAAAGTACCTCATGCCATTTAACACTACCATACTTATAATTTAATATCACCAAATCACCCAATATGAGATGAGGTAGACCATGGTCACTACCTCATATTGAGTACTTGGGACAAGATTTAAATGAGAGAAACCTCTCATATGATTTAACAAATAGTTTTGGACAATATCAATTTACTAGAAATAGCCATAGAGCCCTTTATTTAAACTAGGCCATGATCACACAAATAACCATGTCATATTTTTACAGAAACATGTAGAGTATGTGAAATGTGATTTATGAGAGTTGGAATCAACTTAAAAGCATTTTTGGTTGATTTTTAAATAATGTTTGAAGTTGCAAAAGTCCCTGCCTTGTTATTTTTGTCACATTAATTCTACAAAGAATTTCATGATGAGACCAGTAGGGTTGGATAGAGCTTTTCTTAAGCTTTCCAACCATATGCAGGTCATCAAATTTGGTTGAGCCAATTTGATTCTATTCAATTTTGAACAAAGCATCTGCAAGCAATTTTGAATTAAATCTAAATTACGAATTTGAATTCATGGGCTGCGCGGGAAACGTTACTGGGCCGAAACGGTTCAAACAGGGAATTCCAGCCCACCACGCGTCTCGCACGCGTGGGCTGTCTGACGAGGTGGGCTCCACCTGTCAGCCTTTCTTTAAACGCGAAAGGGTACGGGTGGCTCTGGGACGTTGGATTAGAACGAGATCCGACGGATCTCATTCATCGTCGTCGCCGGCGAGATGAGCTCACTGGCGCGGCGCAGGTGGGGGGTGGGAGGCTCACCGGCGGCGCGGAGAGGGTTGGCAGTGTGCGTGGTGAAGGTGTAGACGACAGCGGACCTCCTGGTACCGGCGGCGCTTCCTGGGGAGGCGCCAATCGACAGCGAGCTTCTGCGGCGGGCACGGGCAGTGATGGAGCGATTGGAGGGCGGCGGTGGCTAATGTCGATGGGCGAGTGGCTGAGGAGGGTCAGTGATGAGAGGGGAAGGCGCTGGTGTGGTGAGTTGAGCGAGAGGAGCTTGCTATTTATAGCGGCGGATGGTGGGCAGGGTACTGCGGCAAGGTCGACCATGGCGCGAGCATCACGACGAGCTAGCGAGCAATGCGAGGGCGGCGTCCTGTTCAGCGTGTCCAGGCGGTCCTCCTGGCGTCAACGGCGCGGTGGGGCGGTGCCTAAATCGGTCGGGCGGTCGGGGCGTACTGCGCGGCCGTGGCGGAAGTTGTTGTCGTCTCCGGCGACGGCGGGCGCGGGTCGGCGTATTGGGCGTGTCCGCGGGGTTCAGGGTGCAGTGGTGAAGTGATACGTCCTTATTGCATCACTATTTTATATCATAATTTACTGTTATTCATTGATATATTTCATATTTAGAGATGATACTTATGTTATTTCATCTATTTTGCATGTTTCATGATTATTGGAGAATCGCGCACCGGAGTCAGGATTCTGCTGGAAAAAACACCGTCAGAATGCAATATTTCGGAAGATCAGCAATTGACGGAAATTATACGGAAAATCTTATTTTTCCAGAAGACGGAGACAGCCAGAAGGAGGAGTCGAGGAGGGCCGCCATGGGCCCCCCCCCCCATAGGCCGGCGCGGGCCCAGGCCTGGCCGCGCCGCCTTGTGGGGAGGGGGCCCACAGCCCCCTCTGGCCTCCTCTCCTTCGCGTACTTCTTCGTCCCGAAAACCTAAGCTCCAGGGGATAGTCGCGAAGAGTCACAGCCGCCTCTGCGGGGCGGAAAACACCAGAGAGAAAAGAGCTCTCCGGCAGGCTGAAATCCGCCAGGGAAATTCCCTCCCGGAGCGGGAAATCGACGCCATCGTCACCGTCATCGAGCTGGACATCATTGGGATCATCATCACCATCATCTCCATCATCATCACCGCCATCTCCACCGCTGCACCTCGTCACCGTTGTAACATCTAGGGTTGGATCTTGATTGTTTGATAGGGGAAACTCTCCCGGTATTGATTTCTACTTGTTATTGATGCTATTGAGTGAAACCATTGAACCAAGGTTTATGTTCAGATTGTTATTCATCATCATATCACCTCTGATCATGTTCCATATGATGTCTCGTGAGTAGTTCGTTTAG
This sequence comes from Lolium perenne, assembly GCF_019359855.2. Lineage (NCBI taxonomy): Eukaryota > Viridiplantae > Streptophyta > Magnoliopsida > Poales > Poaceae > Lolium > Lolium perenne. Next base: position 184,050,432 of record NC_067244.2, read on the forward strand.
TTCTTGAGGACATGGGTGAAGTCTAAATGTTAGTAGTGTGAATTATGTTGGGTAATATTCAATGTTATGATATTTAAGTTGTGGTGTTATTCTTCTAGTGGTGTCATGTGAACTTCGACTACATGAGACTTCACCTTTATGGGCCTAGGGGAATACATCTTGTATTCGTTTGCTAATTGCGGGGTTGCCGGAGTGACAGAAACCTAAACCCCTGTTAGTATATCGATGCAGGAGGGATAGCAGGATCTCAGAGTTTAAGGCTGTGGTTAGATTTATCTTAATTACTTTCTTGTATTTGCGGATGCTTGCAAGGGGTATAATCACAAGTATGTATTAGTCCTAGGAAGGGCGGTGCATTAGCATAGGTTCACCCACACAACACTTATCAAAACCATGAAGATTAATCAGCTATATGAAGCGAAAGCACTAGACTAAATTCCCGTGTGTCCTCAAGAACGTTTGGTCATTATAAGTAAACAAACCGGCTTGTCCTTTGTGCTAAAAAGGATTGGGCCACTTGCTGCAATTATTACTCTCGCATTTTACTTACTCGTACTTTATTCATCTGCTATATCAAAACCCCTTGAACACTTGTTTGTGAGCATTTACAGTGAATCCTTCATCGAAACTGTTTGTCAACACCTTCTGCTCCTCGTTGGGTTCAACACTCTTATTTATCGAAAATACTATGATACACCCCCTATACTTGTGGGTCATCATGAAGCGCTGGGCGAGAGAGGGGGTCCAGGGGTGGCGCGATGCGGTGAGGCGACACGTGCCCGTGGCGCGCTCTGTCGGGCGCGCGGCGACGTGGCCGTGCACGTCCTGGCGTACTGGGCGTCGTGGGCACGGTCCGGTCTGGGCCGTGTCATGCTACTTTCGGCCAATGGCGAGTACCAGTGGATTCAGGGGATCCAGGAGATGCAGAATGGCATGGTGGCCAGGGTTTGGGGTGAGAGAAAAGAGAGGGGGCAAGGGACATGGTGAGCATGGCCGGCATGGCCATGGCTAGGCCATGTCTTGCCATGGCTAGGGTTCCTATGCAGGGGTTTGGGTGAGAGGGGACCAGGGGACAAGGTTGAGTCAAGTGGTAACCAGAATTAGGCCAAACACTATTTGAAATAGTGGTTTTCGGATTTGGTTTGATTTTGTTCACAAAGTGTTTGTTGTAATGGCCGCATGAAATGTAATTTGAAAATTTTGGATGAAATTTGTTGGAGTTGCTTCATGTGATCAAAGTCACACAATGGTGGTGGTAATATTCAAAATTAAAAATATTTGTGAAATTTCAAAATAGGTATGAACTAGAATCTGTTAAAAAGTTCCAACTTTGCTTGAGCATAACTTTTGATCTAAGATGAATTTTCAGGGGTGGTCTTTACCAAAGTTGTTCACATTGATGTGGTATTGGATGAGGTGCAAAGAGTTGGCATTGTTTAGTTACAAAATCTCCCAAAACAGAGGCTCAAAGTAGGCATCAGGCTAAAAATGGCAGATTTGACCATTAGTGCATGTGAGCAAAATTTGATTTCAAATTTGATTTGATTTGAGTTTCTTTGATTCCAAAAGTGTTTATAAGTGTTTAGTAACATTACCCAACCAATGGTGCAAGCGAAAATGGTCTAGGTTGAAGATTTGCAAAGATGGCCATAGCCTCATATGTGAAGAATTGCATTTTTCTGATTTTCTCCTTTTCTCTTTCTTTGCTCCACTTAGGCAAGGTCTAGGGTTTATTTGGTGTTAGATTGAGTTTGGCAAAGGTTTCAAACCATTTGGGTAAGGTATGAGGTCATAGGTCAAAATTTGTCATTATGGCTATGTGCCACATATGCCTCTATGCATATTTTTATTTTCTTTTTATTTCACCTTAGATTTAGTTGGTAAATGATAGGTTGGGTTTGTTGAGGTGTTTCAAACCATCTAGCAAGGTAGAACATGTCATATTTGATTATTTTCAAAAATAGCCATAGGCTTACATAGGCCTATTATTTTTAATTTAATTTCTTTTTATTTTGTTTTATCTTGGATGGTAAAATGAAGAGTGAGGTTTAGGGTTTTGGAACATTGTAAAAGGTTGCAAACACTCATCATGACAATAACACAAAGATTAATTATGAGCACTATGCATAGCACATGATTTAATAAAAGTTTTTGTTGGTTCTCATTTTTGGAAAAAGGAAATTCATTTCTTCTTTGTTTGAAAATTTGGGATGTTACAAACCCTTCTCCCTTAAAAAAATCTCGTCCCGAGATTTTAAGAAAAGTTAGGTTCCTAAGAGAGATTGAGCAATTGGATTAACAGGAAAACATACTCTGCATGGTCTGGGGTGCTTCCTGGGATTCAGTGGCATTCATGTGGTAGAGGCGGCCGTTGCGGTTGTTCGGGTTCCTTTTAGGTGCAAAGCGGCGCTGTTGCTGGGCAGGCGCAGTGGTGTTGGCGGCAATCTTGGCTAACCTTTTGGGGCACTCATTGGAGTAGTGTCCCACAATTCCACATTCATAACAAGTTATTGTGGACTTGTCCTTGGGGTTGACGGGAACAGCGTTACTTCCAGTCCTTGGGGCAGTATTGGGGTTGTTATTGTTGCCATTGGGGTGGTTGTTGTTGTTGTTGTGGTTGCTGTTGTTGTTGTTGTTGTTGTGGTCTCCGGGCTTCGAGGGTCCTCCATTGTTTTTGGTGTAGCTGGGGCGGTAGGTCTGAGCAGGGGGCTTGTTGTATCTTGGGGCAATTCCTCCAGAGGAGTTGTTGCGGTACTTCTGGGCATTGTTGTGTCTATTCTAATTCATCATTCTGCGCTTGCGGTTTTCGTTGGCTTGATGCAGTTTTCCTTCCATCTGGATGGCTGAGTCCACCAGGGCTCAAGGTCAGCAAACGGGATGTTCACTAACACAGTTTGCATCTCGTCATGCAGTCCGTTCAGAAATCTCTCCTTCCTCTTCTCGTTGGTGTCGGTCTCATCGGGGGCGTACCTTGATAGAGTGAGGAATCTGTCGCGGTATTCCACTACCGACATCCTTCCTTGCTTGAGTTCCCGGAACTCGTCTCTCATCTTCTTGATCAGTCCTTGGGGCACATGGTATTTGCTAAACTTGAGCTTGAAGTCTTCCTAGATCATCATTTGTCCGGCATTCATTGCGCGGGCACTTTTCCACCAGGCTCGGGCAGGTCCTGCGAGGTAATGGGTGGCAAACAGTACTTTCTCTGCGGCTTCTACTCCCGCCACTTCTAGGTTGTTCTCCATTGTCTGGAGCCAGTCATCAGCATCTAGGGGCTCTTCTGTCTTGC